>NC_087514.1:147213323-147937959 GCF_963921805.1 Phalacrocorax carbo | reverse complement strand
CCAGGTTAATCACTTTCAAGGTTTATACCACATGGCTGTAGTTTGAAGACTAGGGTTCTCTGGGAAAAATACGTTCAGAAAACCGCAGCTACTGCTTCATTGCAATAGCCTCAGAATAACACACCTTTTTCTTGGGAACAATAGCAAATAATTACCCAGTAGCCTTTATTATTGCTAACTGAATTACAGCCTAATAACTTAGTAGTAGTTTAATTCACTACATACACTAATGATTACCCATGCTTTAGCCTTTTTCAAAATTAAAAATAATTATGCTACATCATATTTTCTAGTTTGTGATGAAGGTAACTGAATTTGCAGAACTTTTTAAAAACTTCTATTATCAGTTCTTCATCTTCATATATGTCCTGGCAATAAAGCCAAGTCCTGACTCTATAATAGAGAGAGTTTCTACAGAGGATGGTTTCCATAATCAGTTTGAAAATTAATGGAGTACTGGTATCAAGTGTATCATTAAGAAAATTCAATCCATTTATGATTCCTGTTCTCTTGAATAAACTTCATAGGTACATAAAAACATTTCAGTGGTGGGAAGTGAATTTGAACAGGAAACATCTGAAAAGGGGTAAAGAAAACTGCAATAATACTTAAATTCCCTTTTCTAGTATCTTCAATACCATGTGAAGTGATGGTGTATCAGGACTCGCATCCATTAAAATTGTTGACATTAGTAATGGTTCCAGTTCATTGCACAAGCCTAGAAATTTACAGGAAGAAGCGTGCAAAGATTTATTTCTCCTACATGTCATAATTAAGGTTTTCATTCTAATAAGACCTTGTAGAGCTGTGTGCTTTTAGGTGATTTACTATTATTCCTCCTACTCCTGAGTAGTTTAGTTGAACAAAGTAACCTTGTGGGAAAACGTTTTTATTTCATATTAAAATGCTTTCAGAAAGCATCCCACATTTGGGATAAGATTTAACTCTGCTGAAGGCCTGTTGAAGTCAATGGTTCTCCAAAATATGGAGACATAATTGTTATGTGTTCAAGTGTCTTCTTAAATTGGGGTTATAGTTGCCCTCATCTCTTGGTTGAAATTGTTACTTTATAATAATTACTGATCCTCTGTCACTGGGGTTGAATCTGCATGTCCAGCTGCTGCTGAAGTCCATAATGCTTGTGAACAGATTCATCAATGGTAAAACTTCCAAATAAGACATAGCTTCTATAAAAATAAAATTTTGTGGGTTTGGTACCTGGTTGTGGTAGACTGAGCCTATTTGCAATTACTTTCTGAAAGCATCACATCGTTCTTCCAGTGTAAATCTGTTTAGTTCACGGTGCCTTATCAAGCCACACAAACACGTCATATTCTGTAGCTGCTGGAGCTGATTGCTATTTAGGAATCTGCAACATTTACATTTATATACAAAATTTTATTAAAACTTTCTGTGAAAATGGCTTTTCTTCTAGTAGGGAAATAGTTACGCTACGTGAGCATGGAAGGGGGAAAGCATATTTCAGTTTAGCAGCAGCTGGTTTTGCTGTATGGTACAATGAGGAACGATAGGAGGAGCTGGGGTTTTCTGCTACCAGTAGGGTTATACTGAATCAGTGCTGCAAGTTTATTTTATAAACATAGAAGTGTTCCAACTGTCTGTAATTAACTTGTTTAACCTTCTCAGAGTATGGTTGATTTTTATGGAAGTACACATGGGGTGTAAGAACATCGTTGTGTTTTCTCATGGCAGTGCTATTGCTGTTACTACTTATTTTTTAAAAAAAATAATGGTGTGATTCAAGTATGTAACAATTGGCATAAACTGTTACTGGTAAAGAAGGATGTTTCCAGCCAAAAGCGAGTTGCAACATTTTGTCTAATTTATTTTTACTGTTTTTAAATATAAAGAAATCTAATCTGGATATGTCTGATTTTCTGGAAAAAAAAAAAACAAAACAGAAGGCTCCTCTTCCTACTGTTGAAGTGCAAGTAGTCTCAAGCTTCAGTCTAAAACTGGTCACTAATCTCTAGCAGTTTTTCTTCTAACTACTCTACGGTCATTAACTAATCTTCCCTTCTTGAGTCTGTAGGAAGGTGGGTCTATTTTACAAAAGGAGGTACTGTCCATAACATTACTTGCTTAACTTTAGGTATGAAATCGTTGGAATAGCTCAGCTCACGCTGGCTCAAGAGGAAATCCGGCTCAGTTTTAAAGTGATACTGTTACTACGGATGAATCCTCTGTTTGTAGTTATTGTTGTGCAATACAGCGTTCCTTTTGGATTTTTAATTGCCATACATTTTCTTTCCAAAAGCTGGTAATATATATGTAACAAGGTACAATAAATTCGCATTCAGTGTTGAGAATTACTTTTGAACTGCTGATGGGCAATACCTTCCCCCTAACATTCTTTTGTTCCCAGAATATTTTTGAAGTGATTTGTCAAAATAACATGGTCTGTGATTACATGGATTGCAGAATTCAGCTCAGTGCAGATGTACTGAAAAAGATTAAACAATGAATGTGAATGGTTGATATTTGTTGTAATTAAAAGTTGCATATTTTTGTCTGATCTGATGCTTTTTTTTGTTTGTTTTAAATCAATTGACAGAATTCATTGACAAGAAGTGCACCCCTTGCCAATGATTCCCAAGCACGGAGTGGTGCCCGCTTTCATACGTCTTACGACAAAAGATATATCATCAAAACTATAACAAGTGAAGATGTAGCAGAAATGCACAACATACTGAAGAAATACCATCAGGTAATATACTAATTATTATCAGGGTGTAGGATCTCTTCTTAGCTATTATAGTGCCAATCTTTTTTAGAGTGTTAAAAGTTTTAAATTATGGAAAAAGAGTCACTTCAGACTTTTTCCCTGCATGAGCAATGTCTGCAATTCACAAGGCTGCACTTTTCTATATATCTAAGCTACCTTTAAGTAAAATGATGTGTCTACATGATACAGAGATACTAACTTGGAGCCCATAAGCTCCTTCATCTTACTAGGAAGATGCTTGCTGTTTCAGCTAGTGGACTCCCAGGCTTGAAGCTCCTTTATTCTGAGCTAGCTTGGTGATGTCTGTGTACTTGGGTATGAATGGTGCAGGTGACCTCTTTCTTCCTGCTCTGATGACTCAATGTTTTATGTGTTTCACTAACAATGTATTTCAAAAAATTAATAAGTTGTATTGTAGGAGAAATAAAATATTTGGTATAATTTAATGTAACATTTCTGCTGATAAAGAAGCAAGTTTTGCCCTGTGAATTTCTAGGAATGACATTACAATCAAAAATGAACAGTGGAGTTCCCTCAAATCAGCCTTGATATTGATCATACTGTGCCAGTGTATAATGTGTGTGGATGGCACGGGGAGGAACAGAACTTAGGAAATACAAAAAGCCTTAATAAAATCAGTGCTAATTTTCTTAGCTCCAGATCTGTCTGAATAAACTCTAAAGCTGTGTGAACCGCAAAAATATCTCAAAATCATCTAAAATATGATACCCAAAAGAAGGGGGGTTTTTTATGCTTCTTTACATCTTCCTGCTCACTTCCGTGGACTGGGATTTCAGGGAAAGACTTCGGAACATCCAGGGTTGAGGTTTTTTGGTTGTTGTTTCCAGTGGTTTATGTCTTGTCTTGCAATGTTTAGTAATTTTCTAACAGCTTCAACCGATATATAATAGGAATATCAAACTCCAGTTTGAAAGCAGCACTGGGTGAATATAAAGTACTTAAGCTTGACTTTTTTTTTTTTCTTTTACCTTTTTCTTAAACACTGTTACTTTTGTAAAACCAGTTTTAAAGCCATCTTTTGAGGTGGAAGGGAGGCAAAAGCATGATTTCAGGGTGCTTGGGATTGAAGGTATTGCCAGCTATCTTTGTGGTGCTGCTTGGCTGTCTCCCTCTCTGTTTTTCCTCTGCTGAAGGGAGATCTCTGAATGCTGTCCAAGTCCAGAGTAGCTTGGGAAGCCTTCAATGAATTACATACAAACTCTCTTTTCTCTCTGCATGTTGTTCTCTGTTTAAATAAAATGTAGGACTACCATGTGTTTGTTTCAACGTAGATAAATATTGTCACTATCAGAAATATTCCTAAGACCATCTTTTAATTACAGTTTTACTGAAGAGAAGTTTTAAACTTTTATCTAATGGTAATTTTAGGGTTATTATTTATTAGAGTTTTCAAACTTACAATTTTAGCTTTGATTTGAAAGGGGTTTTGATCTGTGAAGCAGTACAGCAGAATTAAAGTTTTAGTCCATTTCTGATTTGGCATTGGAAGCTGGTATTAATGATCCAGATTTTGAGACTTAATCCAGCTGAAAAGTCATACTGCTTTTCATCTCCCTTCAAGAGCGTCAGTGAAGGCAGTGCCAACGTGAATGAACTTAATCATTTGGAATCTTTTTTCATTAATGCTTTCAAACATCAGGGTTCATAATAGGCTAGATTACAAGAAGTAATGATCTGAAAGTTATCCGTACCAGGCATCTAATTTCACTTTATACTGGAAAACCATCCATATAAGAAGGCTCTCATTGGTGCCTCAAAAAAATTCATGAAGATATGACTTGTATTTCTTTTTGTCTCAGAACTTGAGAGCACTTTACAAAGCATTGTAAATGCAGAGGAATTTACGTAGAGAGGCAGTTTAATAATTGGACTTTTTAATGACATAAATTAATTTCACTATCTTCAGCAATGCGCTGAACAAAATAATTTTAATTAATTAAAGAAAATCTAAATTAAATCCCACTAACTCTGGTGACGGCTGATATCATGTCGTGTGTTGCTCCTGGAAATCAAATGCTTCGAATCATTAGGAACAACAGCTTGTCCTCCCTCTTCTCTAGGTGTTTTTGAGGCAAGTGAAGCTTATCTTAGTCTGCTTGACGAAGTCTAGAGACCCCACTGGCCTGGTGGGAAGGTTTTAATAACTCCCTTGACCAAGTCATCCCACACAGATTGGCCTTAGACTGCCTTTCTACTAGCAAACAATGCAATGCCAGATAACATCCACTAGCACTTGAGCTTATTAATGGTCCCTGTTGTCATTTTGCTTTGGGCCCACTAGCTGCCTCCCAGATAATTCTGAGCGAGGTTCAAGGTATTAACTCAGGCCAGTTACCAGTCCTACTTAGGAATCTGAATATAGGCATCCTGTTTTTGAGAACTTAATAATTTGGATATGTGTTATTCCGTTGCAACTAGAACTGATGCCAGAGGACAGTCCAAGACCTGTCTAATTCACTGGTATGGATGTAGCATTATGGTTGTCAGATGGCTTAATTGCAGTAGTACAGGGCTTTGCAGATACTGCACTGGTACTCCTGTGGAAATCTTTGTCAATAAACTGAACTCAGAAGAGCTTGCGTTATCTTGGCATATTCTCTTCTGCCAGTAGAGGAAATGTCAAGTTCCCTGTACTGATTTAAACACTTCCCTTATGGCCCAGTATTTTCCTTAATTGTACTTGTTGCTACAGTTAAAGCAGCTAATTGTAATTACACACAAAGGTACAAAATATGGGATTTTTAGGGAAAAGTCTGCTTGTTAGCTTTTCTCCGATTTCAGTTCGCTGATAGCCAGCAGCACTCACTACACATGAAAATTTCTGGCCCGGCTAAGTGTGCTTCACAGCCCAGGTGTGATTGTGTTTGGCACTAGTTTGGGCCTTCTAGTGGCATGCCTTTACATCATACCCAATGGCAGACTGCTCCTAGAGCAGAGCTGTATTTGAAAGGTTCAGCCTTCTAAGGAGGGGAGCATGCAGACATGTTCAGACACAGTTATGTAGTGCAGGGGATCATCCTGGGAGGAATAACCTTTCTCAGGTGCATGAAGACTAGAGAGGTGATTCATGTGAATTTTAGAAGACTGTTTCTCCCTTGTTAGGGATCTAGTACCCTTAAAGGGCCTGAAGATAGATCACCTATCCATTATGAACAGTAACTTGTGAACCCTTGGTATCTTACCTTGCATCCTCTTTCTCCTGCCCAAGAAAGCAGGAATTATCTTCCAGTTACTTCTGGCATGATTAGGAGTTAAATCCATGCCATTTATGACAGATCATCTCTTTCCTCTCTCAGGCCTTTTTTTTGTTTTTTCCTTCCCCTCTACAAATTCATTCCAGGTGTTTTCCACAGGTTGAAACTCTGGATGAGTTTCATTTAAAACATAATATTTACTCAACTGTTTCCTTATTAAGGCTAATAGATCCAAGCTGATAGAATCATCCTAGACCTCAGAAGTATCTGTCCTTGCTTAGGGACCAAACAAGCCTTATGAAAGTTTTCCAAGGCTGCTTGAACTGCTTAACAATAAGTACAAGATGACAGCTATCTTTAAAGAAAGGATAGTGGGGAGGAAACCATGTCAAGTCAGAAGTGTGAGAGACTGGATATGTTCTTCATTCACCAAAATAGTCTTTGTCCCTGGCACTTGCAAAACAGCCTGTCATTCTTCTTGCATCATTTTGAACTATGAAGCTACTGATGAGGCATCTGGGAGTTTGTGTTGTCAGCAGAGAAACATAGCAGGGCAGTTCTCCCATGAACACCTCCGAAATCCAACTCCAAGTACCAATGATTTTTTGTGAAGTCACCAAAAGGTTAGAAAGAGACATGTAGACTGCCACTGGAAAGTAGAAGTAAAGGCTGTTTTATCAGTAACTGGAGATCATGGAGCCGTACAGTCCTCTAACCCATCCAGTTCCTCCCGTCCTTCTCTCCATCTGTCTGGAGGTGTAATAATCCATCTGTTCCTTGGAGCTGTGAGGAACTGAGGTTGTAATTACATACTCTAATTACTTAGGTATTTACAAAAGAGCAGGAATTGTGCGTAGCCTGTAAATGCTTGTAAGTCTAAAAATACAAGTCTAGATTGCCTAGTTTTTAATTGACCAAAGATATAATGGATGTGACTGTACACCTTAGAGAAATCAGGTTATTTTCAGAAAACAGAATGGCTAGTAACTTGTTAGCAGTGAAAATAAAATAAGTTATTTTGGCTGTTATTAGCTTTCTCTTTTCTGGGTAGACTTCTATTGCAATATCGCATGGCATTTTACAAAAGTAACCAAGTCAGGTGCATCCCAATTTACAGTATTATTACCACTATTTAAAATTTAAAAGAAAAAATCAATACTAAAACCAAAAAGATCAAATTCCAAGCCCAAGGCTGCATACTAGAAATGTGTAAGTAACTAAAAGTGAACCAGGCTTGAAGGAATGTCAGAAGAAGTTACTATAGAAACACCATATAAGTATATATAGCAATTTAAAATTAAAACTGTTGAATTGTAAATAATAGTCCTGGCAACTGTAAATTATAGTTGCTGTCCAAAATTATGAGTTATGTTCATCCATTTACGCTGTCTGATGTGATGCCTTTTTTTTTTTTCATGGCAGTCAGGCCTACAACCTCAGACAGATGGTGAACGCTTCAGTCTAAACATTGACACTTTCTGTCAACTCATCAGATGAGTCTGACGCTTTTAGTACTGAGTAGGAACACTAGAGAACATTGTTTTCTCTTGCAAAGTTAAAAAAAAAAACCACAATATCTAAGCCCATCACTTCTACACAAATAGGGGGGAATAATGTCTCCATGCTTAAAGTTGCAAAGCATCTTGTTACTTATGACTATAGAGTCCATCGTGCATAGATCAGCTTTCTATTTACATGTAAAGACAAAATGGCCTAGAGCATGAACCAGCCAGGTTTCTAAGCGTGATGGTAAATACAAACATATATGACATGTTAGGTTCTTATACTGTGAATTTCCATGCTAACCAGTTTTTAACTACTGTAATTTTTTCTGATACCTAATGTAAAATGCTGCTTTTTAGTTGTTTTTTAATGATAATTTGCGATTGGTTTAGGCTGCTTATATTACCATTATGCTATCAGTTAGTAGAACCCTTCCCGCTACTCTTCAGGTGTTACTTCAGCTGAATGTCATTTACTTGTCAAATGCATTAGAACCTTTGTTATGCTCAAATGGGTCAGACTTTGAAATATTAGAAGGCTTTGCTATATTGGGCTTACCTGCTCTCAGATGTAGTTTGACCATTTAAAACTTTGTAAGTTAATCAAGCATGTTTGTGTTAAATACTTCAGTAGTATTTGATGACAAAATCAAATATTCATTTGAAATACCTCCAAATCTAGTGCTGTTTTGTTTTAAACCTATGCTCCTGACCCCAAAAGCATGGACCAGAAAACTGGAGTTAAACCTACCGCTCCCTTTGGCATTGTTAAAGGAGAGCTCAGCAAAGTCATCTGTGATAAGTGCATTGCCAGGATTTCACCCTGTGTTTAAGGAACAGGTAATACCCTGCTTCCTCCTGAAGGAAAACTTTTCATTTCAGCATATATTCAGGCTATGTTTATATGTTACTTTTGGATGTACTTGCCTGTGCAAAAAATGTATTGAGTAATTATGTAAAATACAGAATATACTAATGTAGATATTAGTATATATGTGGATATTTTGTAAACTACAAATATTATTTTCAGGGGCAGAAATCAGTGACAGTTGAGTAAAATTCTGTACGCAGATGTTGTAGTTTCTGAAATGTCTGAATCAAGACACCCTGTCCTTCCTAGTGAGCTAAACTTGCTTTAAAATTAAGTTGGTGTAAACTGATGTAGAAGTGGAATCCTGTGGTCTTGGAGAATAGATGATGGGCAAGATGGAAATTTTTAAAAATAAAATGAAAGCAACTTGAGTGCCTCAGAAAAAACACCACCTTTTGCATGCTTTTTTTTTTCTTCCTTTTTCATTAAAATGGACTTCAAAAGGGATTTATTATTCCTCAGTGCTGACACCCAGGTGACTTCAGTAAAGAAAAGGAATTGAGAAGCCATCTCAAAGCAGGTGAACAAGAGGGAATTGTTAGCGTACAAGCCTTCCAGTATAAAACTACTCACAAGTATGGGTACCCTTTAGGTTTTCTATAGGTGACCGTCCCTGTTGACTGCACATTCTCTTCCCTACACAGGTAGTTGTATGCAGAACTGACACCTATTGCACTGCCTGTTTGTCTCCCTGGCAACCAGCAGAAATAGTGAATAGTGGTAAAGGATAAAGGAGAGAGACTGCCCATTTACCAGAGGCAGCAAACAGTGGAGTGATGGGGAAGTGAATGGGAAGAGGGGAAATAATAGAATGAGCTAAAAAGGGGAGATGACAGCATAAAGGAGGAAACAAAAGCGGGGGGGGGGGGGGGGGGAATTACCTTAGCCTCTGAAGAGGAAAAAAATATGAAAGAAACAGGAAGGCAAATGAAAGGGAAAAAAATGTAGTTAATAAGGTGAGAAAAGGGGAAATTGCACGAAGAGCAGGGTTCAAGGCTGCACAGGAATCAAGGAACAGCACAAGATTATCGATTGGAAGGTAAAAGAAAACATTAAAATCATAAATAGGTAGAAAAATATTACTGTAGGCTAAAAGCCATTTTATCACAGAATTGGTGATGGCATAGGCTGGAGAATACCCCAGAAAAGTGGGGACTAGTGCCTAGGAATTTGCACTGAGACAGGCTGCCATCAAGCTGGTAGGTTGTTAAAGCAGAGCTACATTTAAGTTTGTGTCATCTTCCCTCCATGTCATTATTTGCACAGGCTGTCAGTGGCTTGCTTCCTCCCAGCTCCCCCCTATTTCTTCATGACTTGTACCTGTATGCATCACAAGAAGAAGGGAAAGGGTAGGCTAAAAGGCAAAACAGGGCAATATAATGTACTATTATTTAAACACAAATGTGCATAAAGGAGGATGCATACAATGTAACAGTGACCCTGACTCTCTCTGTGTCCTAATGTAGTAGGAGGTGAAGATTTATGGGAGGTTTGTGAAGAAATGCAGTTGAGAAAAGCCCTTCAGCCAGTTCCTTGTGCGAATCAAGAGGCGGCACAGAATGGGGCCTCTGCCCTGTACTAAGATGACCATCCTATAAAGGAGCTTTGATAAGAAAAACAGGAGAAGCAGAAAAAGTAGAGATGAGAATGTATGTGTGCTCCTCCAAATAATCTACATTTCACCTGCATCCATGGGCCACTGTTTCCTATAGGAGAGGTGACCCTGAAAACAGGAAACTCATTAAAGTGGGCATTTTGATGGAATTGCAAAAGGGCAATATGCAAAAGAGCCATACAACGATGGGCTGGAACTGTTACTGAAAAACACATCGAAAATCTTCACTGAAAGATGTGAAATTTCATAGGTAAATATCTAACTGCACAAAATGGCAGAACAGACTTGGCTGCACTAGCTCTGTTAAGGCCTGGGTTTCACCAGCAGATGTTTTCTATATGTTTATTGTATTTTATCTATATAAGCTGTTGATGCTGTGCACAGCACTTTCAGAAGAAATCAGCACGCCCAGTGATTCATTTGATTGTAGCAATACCAAGCATAATGTTCCTGGTAGCTGATCTGCAGCCTGCATAATTGCACATGGTGGTAACATTTAGATTACGGTGCGCTTTGAAGTAAAATTAAAACTGGCCCAAGCCTGAAACAACATGAAATGTAAGGTGGTGAATCACAGGACTTGTATCTGAAAACCAAAGAAGTGTTACTGAACACTTCCTTAAATGAAATTACTTTCTTACATGACTTACTGGAAGAAAACAACTTCATATGCCTTGAAAATCTGTAACTTTGTTATCTGCTGTAGGTTGGCTAATTCATCCTTTCGAGTGCCACGTAAGTACCCAACAGATAACCTTCTGTGAAATTATTAGGGTTCAAGAAAATGGCAATAATCAGAATATTCTGAAATTCTGGACAACTTCTCAACCTGCTTTTTGGGCAGTGATTCCACACCAATGCACATGCACACAGCCCATTGGTGGAAGATATTTGTGATTGCAGTCGAGGATTTGAAAGAGAAAGCTGAGCCCAAAAAAGGAGTATCAGCATCTTGTTCTGTCCTTCACAATGTCCAAAATGTTTTTAAATAAATATATGACTTGCCATTCCATTTCTTAGTGAAAGGATCGTAATGAATTTATAGACTTGTTGCATAAGCACTCCATAATTTAAGGATGATTGCCTTAATCATTATGTAGAAAGTCATTAAAACAATATTTAAAGTGGTAACGGAGAATGAGCATATTGTGTATTTCTGAATTAATGTTTGCAAAAAAGGGCTACCTGTGAGAAATAGGAATGTTGAGGTTTCACATAGAACCAAGATAGATATAATTTGGGATTTAGTCTTCACTGCCGTGAAATCATTCCACAGATTATCTCCAAGGGGAGGAAGATAAATAGGAGGAATAGGAATTTTACCCAGTATTTTTTCCAAAAAGAGCCAAAAATGGCATTATTTCTTTGCCAATAAATTGTATGCACTGTTATCTCCTAGTCATCCTGATACCTTACTAGCATTACCATGGGGAAACAAGAAGCTCAGAATCTTATTTTTCATGTAAAATGAGATAGGAAAAGTTCTATTCTTATTAGGGAATCTTGAAACTGTATTTATGCAAAAATTAATTGGGATATAGGGTCATAAAGAATTTCTTACTAATTTTCAGTTTTAAGCATGGGGTTCAAGAGAGCTCAGAAAATTACATATTTGAAACTTATGCTGCACAGCTGATAAAATATGTTAACATCCTAATGATACTTTATTTTGTTAATGGTAATATCGTCCTCATGCTGTGCGGAAAAATGAAAATTGAATTAACAAAAAATGAGGGGGAGTTTATTACAACACTCTTTAGAAAAGATGGATTTTGTTACTGCATATAAGGATTTGTAAGTGTATTAGCTAAGTATTAGCTTTATTTAGCAAGGCTGCTTGATAGAGTTATTCTAATGTTCTTTTTAGAAAGAGTTAACATAAAGGAGTGAAGGTCTTTCACTGAAATTTAGCAGTCCTGTTAAGCATGTACTGGCTTATTTTCTAGGCTCACTTTTTTTCCAGCTGTGAGTGGGAAACTTCAGGAAATCATTCCTAAAAAGCACCTTGAGGTGACTAAATTGCTCCTTCATTTATATCAAGATGGACAAATTGAAAATCTGCCAACCACAGTCACCAGTGCAAGTCCTGCTGGACTCCCACCCAAACAGATGACACGTTTTGCCTCCTCTGTGATGCAGATATGGGGGATTGATAGTTTCAAAGGTAGGAAGTTCTAGACCAACCTTGTAGATGCTGAAAGCAAGTGGCATTGCTCCCTCTTTCCTTTGTCTCCCCATCAGGATAAGAAATGCTGTCATGGGAAACACTGAAATCATTTTAGGGGCTTTTCTTTAAATTGCAATGGCACGAGTGTCCACAGTCAGCAGCAAGTAGGAAACAACTGTTGCGGTACATGGTCTGCTTCGAGAATGTCTCTTAGAAGTCTGCAAAAACAAGGCCAAGTCCCTTTTTATCAAGTGAAGAGCTGTACTAGCAGAGCTTTTCATGTCCTGTGTTGCATGCTAGTAACACTGCCCCTTCAGAAAGCTTGTGTGCAAAATATTAACATGAAACAACAGCATTAGCAAATGGCTACCCCTAACTTACAAATAGGACTTCAGCAACTCTCATTAATTACTTTTTCCCTTGTTACGTAATACAGAGCAGTTTGGGAGGGGACTATATACTGCTGCCCAAAGGATTTGGTTTATGTTATTACAGTGGGTATGTTGCACATGTTCTGTATTTATGACATTGCTGTTTTACATATGGGGACACTGGGGGACCAGAAAGGTTAAAATTGGAGAGTTAGCCATAGCTAGGGTTGAAGAGATGGTTTAAGTGTCAAGACTGTGACCCTCGCAGCTGAGAGGGAGGGCAGGGGATTATTAGGCTAGTACTCCAGATGCCTAGCTGCTGTTCCTTCACATGGCACAAACTGTCCGTCTGGTTTCAGAAAAAGTTTCCACATCTCAGATCCCCATTTTGAAAATTGGAATAATAGTATTTGTTTTAATTCAAATTCTGTAGTTAAGAGCTGTAAGATTAGGAATAGCTGGATCTGTTAAAGAGTTGAGTGGCCTGAAATTCTGCAGCACTAAACTCTTCTTGGAAGCTAGACCCATTTTTATCATCCTTGTAGAACCTGATCATCTTAGAGAAGGGATTACTCAGTAAATGTTTTTATAAGAACAACCCTTCCCACCTTCTATAAAGCATTAGAAAAGTACTTATCTTCAGGACATATGCAAGTACTTGACGTTTATAACAAAATAATCAATGTCGTTTGACTAATAGGGATTAGTATTTTAAACAAGTTTTCTGTAACCTCAGTATTAATAGTTCTAATTTCACTTTATGATCAGATCTTAAGAGAAACTACTGAAGGTCAAAATGAGCTACGTATCCTGTAACGTGTTATAACTGTTTTGTGAGGTTGATAACAACCCTATAGTTGAAAATCCTCCAATTCAAGAACTCCAACTTGACTTTTGCATCTGTTAAACACAGAAGTCTCAGGTGCAAACTGATCAATCTTTGTGCACTGCTCAGGACTGGCATTGCTTTTGTGGCCTTTTACTGTCAAACTTCTTTGTATTTTGAGGCGCACAATCATATTGCCTTCCTAAGGTTCTGATTTGCGTTCACTGAGCCTCTGCTGTGGCTGAAGATGTTTAGCCCATTCATAGGTAGTCTGAGTTTAAAAATGCTTCACTGTGAAGTGGCACAACTGCATCATGACTGTGTTGTCTGCTTCAGGGCTTGTAACCTGCAGCACAGCTACAGGGCAGGCAGAAAGGAGTGTTACAGCCCAAATTGTGCCAGCAAGATTCAACAGAGCTCGCGTGTCATTGTTGTTAGTCAAAATTACGTTCAACTCACAGTCAACAATTTCCATCTTTGTTGTTCATTCCCTTTGTTTCTTGATAGATAGGATTGTTTTCAGGATTCTTAAATATCTCTATTTTTATTTTGTCATTTTAAAAAGGGAAGTCTGTATGTGATACATGCACATTCCAGTATAAAGTTAGTGAGAGAAATTCCTTAAAATTAGCAGAGAGGCCCAAAATTGCAATATCTCTAGGCTTCCAAGAGGTCTGTTATATTATTGATTACCAAATACTAGCTATCTTTGTCAAACAATTCAAATGGCTTATTCAGTTAACTTTTTCTGAAGTCTCCTGTATTTTAGAATAATGTGTTTCTAATTATCAAGTCACTCCAGCACAAAAGAAAGAGCAGCTTCAGTGTTCAACAAATATTTAAAAGCTGAACTGCTTTAAAGGCTGACTGTTGCTTAGTTTTCATGTTTCCTATTTGGGACTTGAATTTTTAAATTTTCTCCAACTTCCTCTGTTTAAGACTTGGTAATTACAGAAAGAGGAAAGCAGGTGAGTCCTTTTCTAGTTTGCATCATTGTGGTTTAACTCTTCCTTGGTTCCACAGAATATGACTGGATGTGTTTGAGTTGGCTTTAGGATTAATACGGTATGGGCGTTTTTATTTTGGGAATAAATATTCACTCTTCAATAGTTCTTGTCATCAATGTAGTCTGTTCTTTTTCTGCTTCCTCCAGTAGTCTTTCCAATAAAAATTTGAACTATTAGTTCTAAGGCACGTGATCAAAAAAAAAAAAGACTACGGGTTTCAGGTTCAGGTGGCAAATCTTTTCAAGGTTAATAGTCCATTTGTAATGGAATATGGTGACCTTAAGGAAATATAATGATTCGTAAATAAAAAAAGAGAGGGTCTTGCACTTCACTGCTCAACTCTATTGACCCTGAAATGCAACCATCACGTGGGAACTAGCAGAAAGTTGGTGATGATAAATAATACCCCTTGCTGATGACAGCAACAAAAATGTTCATCATAATAAACAAATATTGAGAATGGAGACACATACAAATTCAATATAATCTGGGACAACAGAGTACAAAATACAGCAGTGTGGTGTTTGAAAAAATATTTCTGTTTTTTGACATCAGTACCAAATATGTTATCTGCATTAGGTGTGCTTTTTGGGCCATAAAAGTGGAAAAGTGTGTCAAATGGAACCTGCTCTCTCTATGAGATTGTCTATAGAAGTTAAGAGTTATAAGTTACACAGTTCAAGATTTCAATTTTTAAACACTGGCCTAAAAGCAGGATAACCTCCTGATGAAGGGGTTTGTTTTGGCGTGATTTTTTTGAAGGTTTGTCTCCACACGAATATACATTCAGCAAACAGATGTGTTATTTCTGGGTGTTTTGTCTTCAAAAATGTATAAATATATATTTATATAATATGTATCCATCCTCATTTCTGTTTTTTTCTTTTGGTTTTGCAGTTTATTGTGGAGTGTCATGGGAATACACTTCTTCCCCAGTTTTTGGGCATGTACCGGCTTACTGTTGATGGAGTTGAAGTATACATGATTGTCACAAGAAATGTGTTCAGCCATCGTTTATCTGTTTATAGAAAATACGATTTAAAGGTGAGAAATAACTGCTGATGAAATAGCTGATAAAGTAGCTGAAAATCTTTAATATTAGTGTTAGATTACGCTGATGCTTGAATATTGCTCAGAATTTTAATTAATTTTAAATTGTGTTATGTAAGAGCCAGCATTAACTGGTTTACTTCTGCATCTAGGTTTAGCAAAACTGAAGGATGGTTTTATCGAAATTGTACAAATGTATTTGTATTGTGCATTTTTAAACTGAGCAATTTCACCGGGTATGTTTGTTAAATATAACTAGCAATTAAAGGTAAAACCCTTCACATAAGTACAATAATAATTCTGATTCCTGTAGGTTTTTGTCAACATTATGGAAAGCCATAGCCCATTCTGCAGGGGGCTTTTATAAAATAAATAACTGTCATCACCATTTAAAACAATAAAATGCTACTAACAAAGTACATTACTACGACAAAAGCTTCATATTTCATTCTATATTTTAAAAATAATTCAAGTAAAAAATAGAAGGCTCTTAAAAACAAATTTTCTGTTGCTTTTCTCATAAGGCGTGTTTTAGTTTTGTTTCAGAAGGTTTATCTGCTCATTGTAATTTTGCCAGTAGTTAATAGACAGTGCTTACAATGAATGCCCAAAATAAAGTCTTAGTCTTTCTACCTGAAGGAATGTATTTTAATTTCCTCCATAGAGTCTCCCCTTAGAGACCTACTTCTTTCTAATACATCTAATTTTTGTGTGTTGAACCAATAAGTGCAACTGCAAACTTGTTTAAAGATGTTTGTTTAGCATTCTGTATTAAGAGATTCGTAATGCTATGTACTGCAGCATCCTTTCCTACTGTCAGGTATCTACCTAGAAAGTGGTTGGATAGTTGACTGAACGTGATTTATAAGATCATCAACAGTTGACTCTTTGGTATTTAGTATTATTGGCAGCAGACCTTACCTAAGAAAGATTTTTTTATTATTATTTATTTGAGAGATCTGTATGTGTTTTAAAGCATCATAATGTCCAGATGCATTAAAAAAAGGGACAAAAGCACAAGAGAAAGAAACGTAAGTGATATACAGGACGATTCTAGCATTGGTGTCAACAGCTCTTGCTGTTATTTACCTCTGCAAATGCTTCTGTACTCTATTCAGCTTGTCCAGCTGGACAGGATTGCTTTAAAGATAAACTTCCCTTGCAATTTAAATTTAACATCAGTATCATACTATTCTTCAAGACAAACTCCTTTACTGAGCAGATTTATAGTGATAGTGTGTATATTATAAATCACTTTTTCTTTATTTTCATTGCTAACAGCATCTGTGATTGTAGGTTCAGAGTCCTTTTTCATACATGAATATTTTTGACACCAGCTTAGAGCTCACTTGTAGCACAAGTCTCTACCTGTGTAGATACTGAGAGAGAGACCACAGAACAGTATAGACTTTCAAAGGTATTTTCCTGGCCACTGAGGCATTATATTCAAATGACTTCTTTGTCAAATTTGGCAATGTCCCTTATTTTTACTGTTGTAAATCCACTTTTTTTCCCCTCCAGTTTGGTTTTCAGCTGATCTTTTTTCAGGCCCAATAGTCTGTTGGAGCAGTCTGTCAGAGCACGGAAGACAACATAGAAGGTGTATCATCAGTAAACTAAAACGTCAGACTTTTACCAGGCTTTATTATCAGTTAACAATATGATGCAATGAAAACCCTCCTTGCTGGGCCATACATAATAAGTACGATGTACTGTCCCACTTATCTTTTCTCTCCATCCTTTCTAAGTTATCTAAGTTTCTGTCTGCAAACAGAATAAACCATGGTGTAAAAAGATGTGGTTGGGAATCCTCACGTTCTTTAAACTAGGAAGACTCGACTCCAGCATTTCTTTTACACAATGCATACCTTCCAACAAACGATAGAGCTAATTTACCCATCTTTCAGTGTCCAATTATCATGTTTGAAGTTTCTATTTCTCGCAGTGCTATTATATGATAAAAAAATGCTGGGTACTTAAAGGTGTGGTCCTGCTCCAAGAAATTTGCAAAAAAGTATATGCAGCTGTTTTTTTGTTACCTCCAACTTATTCAGAAAGCACCATATTGCCTTCTAGTTTTAAGCTAAGAAATAAATCAGAAAAAAAAATCCAAAATGTCTTTGGCAAGCACTGCGTAAATCTTGTGAATCCACAGTTGGTCGCATCTCTTCTTTTGACTTCATGTTGCTGTGAGGTGCTTTGTTCTTGTTTGTACTTTGTGATCCTTTTAAATATTTTTATGTGTTTATATTGCGTGACATCCTTTTCAAATGTGTATTACATATGTCCAAATAGTTATATAGAATAGGCTATTTCATAACCATGCAGCTGAACTGGCACAAAAAGATGAGAAGTCTGCCAAGCAAACTGAACTTCCAGGGTGATAGTCTCAAAATGAGGATGAGACATGAGGAAGAAGCTCCAGCAGTCAGGAGGACAGTAGATGTAGAGCAATTGAGGATTTAATCCATCTTTCTTCTCTCATGATACATCTTCTTCAAGTGATTGCAGCAGTTCAGCAGCCCCGGGGCATTCTATCCACTGTATCAACTTTCTTTAAAACAGCTCTCAAGTTCAGAAAGATGCAGTTCATCTGCTTTTTGACCTGTTATCGTAACATTTTCAAATTAGTTTTCTGACTTATGCACATTTTTAGATCCATTTTTTCTGTTTCAGGGCTCTACTGTGGCTCGAGAAGCCAGTGACAAAGAAAAGGTATGGTGCATTTCTGTTTCTTTTTCAGTTATCTAACCTGTTAGCTAGCCTTAGGACAAACATAACCGGTGCTGTTCTGCCCCTTTTCTTTGTTTTCTGTCATATTCTCCCCTCTTGAGTTCTACCTTATTCCCTCCTTTATCTTTCCTCTGTTTTCTGCAGACCTTTGAGTATTGGTTTGCAATGGTGTTGAGATTTCAGAGGTAAGTGAGCCAATCCTCTACCGCCTCCTTTTCCTTTTTTTCTCTTCTCTTCTTAGTTTCTTCAGGGCTGCCCTGTCGTAGGAAATCATCAGGACTTTCTTCTCTTCCCTCCTGCTTCTTCATCTTCTTTCTCTTGTTCTTTAATATTGAGATTTATGGGTACTCCATGTCAGTTAATGGAATGATGTGACATGGCACCACCTGTAAAGTGAATGCAAAGATGAACCAAACCTTGAATTGTGAGAACCTTTGGGTATGTAATGCTCACACAAATGAGCAAACAACTGACAGACTTAGATGCACATGTAGCTATACTGAGAGACAGTCTCCCTCAAATTCTGGGCTGAAACATTGCTCTAAAAGGAAATTGATCACTTTGTTTTACCTCCATCTCCAACTTAGTTCACTTGGAAAATTTAATGTTCTCAAAATCAACATTTCTCTGAGGTTTCAGTGAAGTAGCCTGATGGCACTTCAGGAGAGGTTCATCTAGAGATTCTATAGATAATTGAAGGTGGAACATAGTCTCCATCATCTAAGACTTCTTAGATTTCCAAATTTGGGTGAAGTCTAGGAACCCATGACCCTTGTTTTCTTAATTTTTCCAAGCACATTCCTTCTGAATTAGCATAAGATCATTCAGCAATTCACTTAAAAGACTTCATTTTATGTTGTCCCCAAATTCCATTCAGATCATTTGTTTCTCTCCTAAGCGTTAGTTGTACCATACCTGCCTCTCTGAGCCTTCTACAGATCACACGAGTGCACTAAGGAGTCAGGGATATGCAGTAGCTGTCAGTCCTGCAGCTCTCACTGCATGAAAAACTCTGTGCAAAGTTTTTCCACTTCATCCTAAGGCATGACCAAACATTTAACATTCTTCTTCCAGCATTAGGCAACTGCCATGTCCCAAATGGCAACTGCAGTTACAATAGTCAGCATTAGCTCTCTTTTGCTGTACTGGGCCCTCAAGATCATGGCTTGAATGGACTCCGTTCTTTTCTTGTGGTCTAGTGTTTCTAGTGTTTTTAAAGCAGAGGGATTAACGCTTCAGTGTCTTACAAACGATACCTAGTGTTATTGAAAACCTCTGCTGGTAGTACTGAAATAGTCTGACAGAAAGGAGGAGCGCAGATTATTTGGATGGGACTACTTCAGGTTGCAGCATTAATGCTTGGAATAGTAATGTAAACTTTAACAATATTACGTATATTCAGCTATCCAGGAGCTGATACCATACAGATACTTAGTGCAGTGGTTTTGAGCAGTTTTTGGAATATGTCTCACAATAATAAATAGACAAACAATAGTACACATGTACTGTAGCTAATATGTTGAGTGAGAAACTCAAACAAACAGTGCCTTAATTTTGTTCCCATGTAAATTCATGGCAAAATTACTATTGAACTTGGTTATAGCTAAGTGGAAACAAAGTTGTGTAGCTTTGTATAACCGTATACAATCACTGGTCTCTAAATTTAATGTGAAATCGTAACTTCAGTAAGGCCAATAACAAAAATTCCTGTCAACTTCAACACATCTAGAACCTCCCCTTTTGTCTTGAGTACTTCTATGAAAGAAATATTAAAAACCTGATCCCCCAAATTAGTCTGCTGCTATTTTAAATCTCACGCATTATTTTGTTTTCAAAGGAATTTGATTTCTTGGAGACAGAACTCCACTAAGCTTATTGATATTGCAAGCAGGCGGACTGAGGCAGTTAGAACAGCCTTCTGTTACTCATCGTTCCCCTCAAACACCAATGCAGTGCAGCACGGAAGCCACAAGCTAGCGCTCAGAAAGAACATTGCTAAGAAAATGAATTAATTGGGTAGACTTATGAGTTCATAGAGAGAAAAACATTTTACAAACACTTTGAGAGAGACTCTTAGGGATTCAAGCAAGGGAAAATATTTATTTGGTTATTACATGGTTTTTGTCTAAATATTGGAGTCTGCTGTTTGATTTGAAAGGGTCAGAAGAATAGACTACCATGTGTCTGTATTGTAGATGTTCAGAACGTTCATCATCGCTGCGATCTGAATCTCCTGCAATAGGCACTAGAACTGCAGTGCTTTTACTCATCTAAACTTCTAACACACAGTTTTTGAGCTTAAATAAAAAGGGGATTGTGTATTTATACAAATAGACAGGAAAGATTGTTTTTGAAACTCTGAGCAGTGCTAAAGACCTACAATCATGAGATCTATCTGTGCACGTGTGGCACTAATTTCAGGACCTTGAGGACTGTTGACATAAGTATGTAAATGGTCCATTATTCCTAACTGGCAAGTGAGAGCCCCATAGCATGTTTTTCCACTTCCATTTTCTCTTAAGTAGATGTCACTATTTCAAACTTTTTGTTTGTTGTCTTCTGTGCGAATCTTAAGCGAATCTTAAAGATGTTAAAATGCCTGAAAATTTTTAGCTTGAAAAGGAAAAAAGGCATTTTAGCAAATGCTCTGAAGAGATTTTGGCATCTCCTATGTTAGAAGAAATTACTCCAAATGAAACAAAACCGGACAATCTCAAATACTTAGCTTGTGTAATAACTTATGAGCTAATTTTTAGCCAGAGGCAAGTTAAATCATCGATTTAGTAATATTGCCCTGAAACGTCATTAATAATAATAGAATTTCAATTAATGGCAGCATTACTTAATTACTTATTATAAAGGTATCCACATCTGAAAAACAGAAAAGTAATAAAAGACGGGAAGAAGCTTTTGGTGCTACAATGTACAGCTAAAATGTCTGGCAATGCTGTAGTTTTTAAATGGGCTTTTAAGTAATTCATATTTTATTTCAAACGCCAACATTCAAGTAATCAAATGGTTTTCAGAATATCAAACACAATATATTAGCTTCTTTTAAAGGTGCAGAAGTCAGAAAACAGAAGGGCAAGCCTCAGTCACATTCTAATGCAGACTGCAAATTTTAGATAAATGACTTCAAAATTACAAACTTGGCTAAAATTATTATGTTTTTGAACCTTTTTCCTGTCAAACTACTCTTTTATTTACTGAGTTAATAAAGGAGGAGCAATTGTGCAGAAAGATTTAATGGACTGTAAAATAAGAAATCGTGGAAAAAAGTATTTTTCTACTTTAGTGTTGTAGTGTAAAATAGGTATTAGTATTCAAACAGGTGTTTTTAAATCAGTTTTTAGGAGGAAAAGCTGGCTGGAATGACTTTGATAATGTTACTTTTCTGTCCCGTTTTCAGTTTATCTCCTGTTTGACTGTCTTCAACTGTTTAATATCCTAACATATTGATGAGAAGCTCTGAAACTGTCATATCAGTATTTTGTGATAATCAGTACAGAGACAAGCTCCATCCCTTAGATTTCACATTAACGCACAATTCCTCTCACTTGCATTATAAGTGATATTTTTAATAATGAAGGCATCACTTTCTTGGCAACAAATATCATAACATGCACTTAGAGATGTCTCAAATTTTAAAAGAACAGTATGTTTCAACAGTTGTCAAATTCTGACAGCTGCTCTTTTTTTTTTTTAAGTCTTTCCTTCATGTTTTTAAATTTTTATTATTTTAATAGTGGGCATTTTCTATTCATTTCTTGGACAATTTTGCCCTCTTAAGTGAAACCAGGATAATGCAGAACTCCCCTGCTGGTCTGTCTGCTCACAATTATGCTATGCTTGCACTACTACATCAAATTAGCAGTTACAGCTGAGTCTATTTGCACTTATAAAGAACTTAAGCATGTTGCTTGAGAGTGAGCAACTTGGAAGGAAATTTGAAGAATTAAAACCTAACTGAACTGAAGCCCACCGTATATAATCTTGAGTAATAGATTATTATGCATTTCAATTAATCTAAAACTGGTTACACTGCCACCTCTGTGGTATGTGTTAAATGCAGAAAAATTACAGTAAATATATTTGAACAAAGGATTTTCTATTCAAGTTCTTTTTTGGAAAAAAAATGTCATAGTTGACAACTATGTAACTTCTTAGTTAAATTGTATGCAAGAAACATAGCTCTGATAACTAGATTGGAAAGTGCTCCTAGATGTAACAAATCGCTTCTTAGATGTACTTCTTACATTATATATTACAACATATAGTAGTTAACTGATTTCTGAGAGGACAATTACAACTAAAGGAAGAAGAATTTTAGTACAGGAGCATAGCAACAAGATTACTCAGTCTTGAATTAATTTTTTTCTTTTGATGTCTATGGATGAAAGTTCATTCAAGGTAGATCACCTAAAATCTGAGCTATGTTTTCCTGCTGTTTTAAAATTGCTAATTTCACAACAACATTTTTTTACTTATTTCTTTTGGTGATTTCAGTCTGCTTCATATGCCAGTCTCACACAGCAGACATGTGAATCATGTCTTAGATTTCTCTGTGAAATGAATCTCAAGGTTGCATAAACAGAGACTATAACTTTCAAAACATCACATTGCAATACATTGCAAAGAAAGGAATAGACATTCGGAGTTCAGATTCCTGTTTCAGTATTTAGCCTTCACATGACACCAACCCCATTATTGTTTTTCAAAACAAATCACTAATCTGCCTTTGTTTGTTTGGGGTTTTTTATTTACATTAAAAGTCTGGTTTCCATATGTTAACAGAATTAAAATAAAATAAAAGGGTAACTTTATCTTGCATTTTATATGTTGCATGTTCATTTTGCAGCAGGAAGACATTAAACCTAGGGATAATTCTGAGTGCATTTCCCTGAGCATTGAAAAGATATATAGTTGCTGTTTTGGTACATGCTTGAATTCCTAATACGTCTATAACATCCTGCACAATTTTTTTTTATCCTGCAAAAATGCCTCTTATACTAGCTAAAACCATTCCAGTGTTTCCTCTCAAACCCCATTTTGGGGTTACAGCTCTATTTCCATTGCCTTTTACAGCCCTGAGAAGGCAAGTAGACCCTCATTTGGCTAGAAAACCCCTGCCTAGGACAAGGCAAATTGTACAACAAAAGTTTGGGCCCAGCTTCCATAACTACTGGAGAGAAGAAGCTGCAATCTTCGAACTTCCAAAGAAAGCTCTAGTTGTTCTTCCATCTTGTGGATCTGGTGACTCCAGACTTTAGATTCAGTTCAACACCACCTGTGCCAAATTATTGCAAACTATAGTTAGCATAACATCCCTTTTTTTAAAATAACTGCCCTCCATATATGCTGGTGAGGCCAGTCAGTCTAAAGTTAATCTAACTTAATTTTTTTTTTTTTTTAAAGTGTATGTTAGCCATTCATTGGGAAAAGAAGCCCAGTGTGTGGAACTTCACTCTTGGCAGATGTTTTATACCATCTTCAGAAGTTATAACTGTAAGCCCAATTTTGCCACGATTAGCTGTGTGAATAACGTGACACGTGGCTAGTTCCAAATTAACAATAAGACTGCTATGCAACATTTCTCCTACAACCTCATCTTCTTTGTTAGGTGAGAAAATGCTGCCAGGTTATGAAGACAATTAGTCTTTTCCTTTTTTTAGTCCAGGACTTACTCTGAAACTTAACTGTCCTACAGCTGTTCCAGCGAGCATCTTCCAAAATGTCAGCATCAGTGTTAGCCATCATCATTATTTTTGGTCATGATGCACAAAAATCCCTTCAGGAAAAAATTGTTTATCTTCATTACAGCACATTAAGATAGGATGCTGAACTGAGATGTGTTAAGAAATCTGCAAAAACTATTTCCACGTTCGTATAGAAATAAAACTTCACCTGGTTCTTAACGTTTCAAGATTTTTTTTTTTCCAAAAACAATGTCAGTGGGCTGTTTGACCATAATTTCAGTTTTTGAATCAGGCTTGATCATTCTGTCATCTTAGTCAAAGAAAGCTTTATTGCTTTTCAGCCTTTTCAAAGGCAGTGAAATCTTCCTGCCATTAAAATTCTCTGTGGCAATGGCAAACTTTGGAATGCAAACCTGAAGTGTGCAAATAATATGCCTTTTTAATAAAGAAATACTTCATATTTGTAAAATCTATTGTGTCTTTCTTGCATCTTTAAGTAGGGGATTAAAAACAATAGAGATGGTTCAGAAAGAAAATCTATTATTAATTTAGTGGAAGTAGTTAGATGTTCATCTCCTGTGCAGCTCTTAAAATATTTAGTTCTTTAATGATAGTAATATGTTCATTAAAATGAATTACATTCTAGGAGAATCTTTTTCCAACAAGGATTTTGCTTCATTGGAAATATTTGAGACTTCATTAAAAATTAACTCTTTCAATTATTTCATTAAAGCAAAGTCTCATTTTTTTTCATTCAGATAGTGTTTTAAACTGCCACGATGTGGTTTTCTTTGTATTTATTTCAGTGCATAAGAAAAAAAGTACATATTAGAATTTTTCCACATGAACACATATATTATGAATTTTAAATAACTACAAGAGCCCCTCCTGGTTGCATATTTCATAGGTTTTAATTCCTAAATTCACAAATCAATTTTAAGACATGAATTTCAGTTAAAGTACTACGAAAATCACTATTTGTGTGGCTGTCATTAGTAGTGTTTGGGACTGCAACAGTATCCTAGGGCTATTCAGCTTTAAATAAATAGGGAGAATGATATTGCCTAGCGTGCACGCACACACACACACAAAAAAACCCACTGCTTTGTCTAATAACACCTAGAAAGAGGGAAGAGAATAGGCTGGGACGCATCGTACAGATAATGTGGTGAGGACAACCGCTGGCACATAGCTTTTTAGCTTCAGTTTCTGATACGGGACCCACTGCTTTTCTTTCTTCTTCCTTTTTCTTCACATGCCTCAGTGTTGGCTTTTAATTTATGCACTTCTGTACTTGCCAAGTCTTCACAGCTACGGGCATTTGGGTGAAGAAAAATTACCTCAGATGAAAATCCTCAGAGGAATTATTGAGGACTGGGGGAGCCTGCACACAAGGCAGTGAAGAGTCTGGCTTTTTGGGAGAGCTGATTCACTGCCCTGAATGTCCTTGGGAGTACCCCTCGGGTCTTGTGATGGCAGACAAGAAATGCAGCTGTGTCAGCTTTGCTAGCTCACTTTTATTAAAAATAGAGGCAAGGTTAAAGTGCAGTATGGCACCTGCACGACTGGCTTACCAGCTCTAGCATCTTCCAAAAAGATGTTGCTTGTAATGTAAGTGTGTTTTTTCTGAAGATAGGACTGCTTTTGGTGGAGAAGTGCGCTTCCCCTTCCCACTGCCTGCTGGGCCTGGCTGGCTGATGCCGTACCATGCAGGAAGTCTGTGGCAGAGCCTAGAGATGAACCTGCATCTCAGCATCTTTAACCACAAGCACATCCTTCCTCTTTACCCACCCCCCCAGCTTCAAACAGCATTAATAGGGTCTTTTCAGAGTTAATGGGTTTGTTTCACTTTAACCTCTGCCTAGTTTAATAAATAACTTGGATATACTGGGTGTAAAGATAATCTGAGGATTTTTTTTTAATGACTTTGGGCTGGAAATGAAAGGAGCTTGATTTCCTGCATTCTTTTCATTATCGTTTCATCTTAAATTAATTCATCCAAATATCTCTGTTCTTAAGCATCCCACACAGTGGATTCCATCCTCTGGTGTTAGCAACATGTTGGCCGTGGTCCTGCCTCTGCGGAATTAGACCTCGTCCGTGGGACAGTTTGCTCAATTGTGTATGATAATCTCTACAGCTGTTAGTCTGGAATGCTTATCTGATGTTTCCCCTACTCATTTTCATCTTAAACCACTTATTGAGTATGCCAGCAAGAAAATCAATGCACATCGTGCTGTCGTATTGTAGTAATCAATTCATGGTGAGCTTCAAGAAGCGTCTAACATCGTCTTTAAGTAAAGCTGCAGATCACTGCAGGATGTGTCCTCCATGGAAGGAGTCCAGGATGTACGAATGGTTATAGCTCCATCTCAGCTGCGTGGGGTTTCTCCCTTTTATTTTAAGTTAAATAGAGGGTATTTTCATATATCAGAACGTTCTAGATGCAACATAGTAATAATTCAGAGCAGTCAGACTAGAACCTTATTTTTTTTCAGAGTTCATAGGCATCAGGATGCAGTGGATGTAACATGGATTCATAATTTAAAATGTTATTAATTGCTGAAGTGGTATTGGGCAGTTATTGAAAGAGAAGGGTCACTTTTCTGAAGAAAAGCAGCATTGTGGGATCTTGAGCAATTCACAAATTCCAGCTCCAAAAAAGTAAATTTGGACAGATGGGGAACTGAGTATTTTGGCCACTTCTGTGCACAGCCCAGCAGCAAAAAGAACTTTTGGCCATTATGAAGATCTATAAGGGCATTTCAGGTCTGCTATGATGCTCACGTTTCAATGCTGTGCTTTCCAATACATACATTTTGGAGAACAGATTATTTTCATTACTGTGTTGTAGGAAGAAAATACACTTTATGAAAAATATTGTCTCCAGTAAGTTTGTAAGCAATGCCTGAGTAGTTAAACTTACGGAGGACATTCCAGCAGGCTGATGTTAGCTGCCTTTTATTCCTAGCAGAAGGACTTTCAGATGAAGGGGAAATTATTTTATTCAAAGTACCTGTTAGTTCATCGTCATTGAGGGCTGCAGTACCTGGTTGTTCTGCAACATTTTCTTTGTAAAGAAAACCTGTTCTTCCCTACCCTTTATTAAAGGTGGGGGGCAGAGGGAAAGGCTGTTCATTGTTGTTAGCAGACCAATTTTCTAAAGGCTGTGATTGTAGAAGCTACTATTACTTCTGGTTTGCTTGACCAAATACCCTGAAGCAACTGCTTTTTTGTTTGTTGGCTTGCTGGTTTTTTTTAAGTAAGCTTCCAGTCACTGCCCTCTGAAAACAGAGCCTGTTTTAGGAGTCTTAGTACTGAAACCAGTGGTTACTCTCTCTGCACTGGTCATGTGAGAGTTTCTGGCTTTCCTTAATGCTGTTGCAAATCACTTCATGGGAGAGTTAAAGGTGATCCACTAATGCTCCAACATCAAGAACATTTAATTACTTATTCAAAAGGCAGTGGTCTTCTCTGGCATTTACCAATTCTAAGCAGCATTACATAATTCATGTTCGCTCGATGCTTTTTAAATAATTATTTGGTATTAGGTATTTAAACATTTACAGTAGCATTGTAAAATGCAATCCAGTGTGACTTCATCTAATAAGATCTGATACAAGCACTTTGTTACAAGGTATAGATTGTGTTTTCGACTTCACTTATTGCCAGTCACTTTGACAAACGACGTATTGGAAGAAGCTCGATGCAAATCAAGGTCCTATGCAAATCAAGTATCGAGTCAGAGATTTTGTTTTAGCTACATTTGCTGCACACCTGGTAAATGTATACCTACTAGGCCATTTACAGGAGGGGATGAACTAAGCCAACGGCTCCATCGGTGCAGCTACAGAGAGCTGCATGCAATGGAGGTGCCTCTGCTTCCCCTGGAGGGGCAGCTCGGCCATGCCCTCTCAGGCACGGGGAAGCTCTGGAGGTGCCGCTGACAGCGGGGTGACTGTGTTGGGCTGCCAGCTTCACCACACTCCTCTTTGTGATCCCGCTCTTACAGGAGTTTTGGTTTATTTTAGGCCAAAGAGCTGCCGACGTTCAAAGACAACGATTTTATTAACGATGGCCAAAAGATTCACATTGATGAGAATAACAAAAAGATGTTCCTTGAGAAACTCAAAAAGGACGTTGAGGTAAGAACATGCCTCTTCAGTTATATGTGATTAAAATGTGTGGCAAATTGCAGATATCCCATGAAACTGTTCCTGTAATTCATTAATGAAAACTCTTGTTTATAAGATGGTAAGCACTGACTGTTTTAAAAGAAAACAGTTTAGACTTTCAGGAGTTGACCACTGCTTGCTAGTGTCATAAATGGCTTGCTGCCATAGCTGGTTGCCATACATTGTCCCTGCCTTGATGATGTGATGTTGAAATGACAGTACTGCTTAGAACTAAGCGCTTTGCAAGCCTAGTACTTCTAAGTGCCCCCAAGAGAGAGGTGAGTATTGCTAGTTGTATTTTACAGGTGAAGGTACACCAGAGATGAGGCCATACATGGACTGTAGTCCGTAACAGAGGCATGGTTTATTTGCTTCATATTAGTAATCCAGTTTTATATCATCCTTAATATCACAACAGTAGAGTGCTTCAGTAGTTTGTATACAGCACTTGTACTCATTATCTTAATGTCGTCTTTCATATAAATTTGTAATCGGCTGAATATAGTCCGTATTTAATAGAAAAGTGTTAATATGTGAATTTTATGTAAGATTTTATTATAACTGATTTAGTTCAGCAAATAAAAGAAAATCAATATCGGGCTAAGTAGTTCACACAGCCTGACTTTAGTTTCCATAACACTAAACACAATGTTTTCTGTGTCAGAAGAGACCTGATAGCAAAATGTGTCTGTGACTTAATAAGAATTTCAGCTATTTGTACCAAAATGGCTCTGTGAATTGACTTGTCTAGTTCTTCAGATCTATATCTCATTAGTTGCACAAAACAAATACTGTAACTTGAGAATCTACCTGATAATTTGCTTTTGAGGAAATCTAGTTTCCCATCGTAGTAACGATGAGAAATTTATGGTTATGATAATTATGAAAACATAAATACTTTGTGAAATACCAATGTGTGTTTATTTTACATTTAAAACATTGTGTTGGAAAACCGCTCTACTGATGTTACAGCTCTAGAGATAAGTTTATTCTGGTTTAAGTTCTGTGCTCTTTTGGCATGCACTGCTGTTGCTGACTAATGCTTCCACAGTAAGTAGGTTGCAGAAGATATCTTAAGTATGTGTAAGGAACGTGGAAGATACTTTATTACCCCAGAAAGCAGATTGTGTGTGATCTTCTACATCATTTACTGGATTGTGAATATAATGGCAGATTCCAGATCATGTCTTGAGAGGCTATTTTTATGGTTTTGAAATGTATACAGAGCATTGTTAAATATCCAAGTAAACCACTGGTGTGAAGTGATCTGGCACCTGATTTTAACAATGGCAAGCTGTTCTTTAACCTTGTTTTTCTTTTATTGGTTCTTCTGTCCTTGTTAGGTAGCTGATAGTATATGCTTTGTACCCAATGTGTAAGCACTCATATTTCACTACAAGGAAAAAAAATGCACAACATCTAACACATTATTATCTTATCACACCATATTCATAGTGAAACTTAATATGGAGTAGTATTCTAAATTATATGACTTTATATTCATTCTGGTTTGTCATTAAGTAAGTTTTGTTTCTGTAATTCCCTTATAATTGAGTCTTATGTCCCCTCCCTGTGTTCAAACAGACAAATATCTATTACTGCTGTTCTGATGTCCTCTTGTCTATTTTCCTGCCTCCTCATTCCATTGAAAATGTTCTGACAAAAAGCACATATGAATATTTTTTCCGTTTTAAATCAGATGGTCTTTTCCTTGTGCTGAAATCCTTAAGTCATTTGCTGTCAGCAGCAGCACACTTTTTCCCCCCAAGAGCCTTTCTCTTCTAATTTGCAATTCACTCTATTTCCCAAGAGTCTGTTTTCTTTCGTGCTTTTTTGTATGATTACTGGTAGATTTTTCTCCTGTCTCTCTCGGTATTTATCAAGTGCCTAATGATACGCCTGGAGTCCTTCCACTCCATCGCCTTTGGCCAATCTCATCTGTTCTTCTTGTATATCGTTGTACATCATCTCTTCAGATTTAGATCTCTTCTAGTCCTGTGAAGAGTCTTTTACTTCATTATATTGAAATGATTAGAAACCAATTTCTTCTACTTAAAACCTCTTCTCAATCTCACAATATTTCTTCTAGCACTTGAATTTGCAGTCACTTTTTTATCTCCAATTCCTCTCTCTTCTCAGAATTGGGATTTTGACAAACTGTAGTTTTCTCGTTTCCTAATATTTTATACTCATCTCTTTCATCACTATCACTATTCCAAAGTCCGACTTAAATCCCTTCCTCTCTGGTCTGCTTTAACTTCCTTTTTATACCCATTTAGAGTTTCTAAAAACTGAAACAATTTGTATTTTCAGCCTCTTTCTCTGCATGCCATAAGCAAGGGCTCCACAAGTTCGAAATTTTAGTATTGCTTTTAGGCTGTAGCACAGCTCTGCCCTGCCTACCCATCACCTCCTTGAACTGTGTATCCCATCTTCCTGCTTTTATACCTTCCTTATTTCCACCCTCCTCTCTTAGCTTTCTGCCTTATCCTGCTCCACTCACCTAAAATAACACTTTGTCTGTGCATAAAGTATATTCATCTTTCAGTTTTCTAAAAAATCCCATCCTCAGTCTTTATCAAAAACTACCCTTCCGTTCACATTCATATTTTGCTTAAATGATTTAAATTGTGAGCCTGTCACTGTGAAGAGAATATAGCACCATTTCAGGTCTTCGTGGTGTAAAACTTCACTACTTTCCACTGCAAGAATATTCAAACACTTCTTCACGATTCTTCAATAAGATTTAAAAGGGAGTGAGGGGGTGGATTTAGCACCAGGTCACGGCACACCCGATAGCACAGAGGCCAGTCTGGACATTGAGTGGTGACAGGATAGCCCTAACTGGGACATGAGACAGGAGTCATCGGCTCACACAGGCACCGGTCTTCAGTACAGGAAAAATAATTTAATATAAGTTGCAAGTGACCTGTGTGCTGTTACTACATCTTAATAAATTCAAGTATCTTTCCACTAGCTTTATCACTTAATCCTCCCTTTTGTTCTCTCTTAGAAGCGCCAGGTTTTCTCAACTGATGACATCTTTGTGTAACTTCTCCTGTTTGTAAGTGGAGCTTACATTTTTCAGTGATATTGATAAATTGCTTATTATCACTTTCTAGTTCCTTGCTCAGTTAAAACTCATGGACTACAGTTTGCTGGTTGGAATTCATGATGTTGAAAGAGCTGAACAGGAGGAAGTAGAGTGTGAAGAGAATGATGGAGAAGAGGAAGGTGAAAGTGATGGGACCCACCCCATTGGAACCCCTCCAGACAGTCCAGGAAACACGCTGAACAGCTCACTGCCTTTGGCTCCCGGGGAATTTGATCCAGCCATTGATGTTTATGGAATAAAATGCCATGAAAGTAAGCAGTAGTAAATATTTTTATGTTAAGATGTTTTGAATCTTACATCAGAATCCTAAAGTCTTCACAACCACTTATGGGCAAATTTAAACTGCAAAATATAAATTCACCATGCAGAAGAGGAAATGAGTTGCTGTTTGGTGCAGCAGAAAGCAGAAGACACCTATAATGCTCAGCATTGTTATGAACGTATTTCTTAAACATTTTGATGTATGGGGATGCAGTCAAATAATTCACCTACTACACAGTCAAATTGTATACTGGCTTAGCTATTCAGATACAGCAGTTCTCAATTAACTGATGGGGGTTTTTCATCCCTTTTAGGAAATGTAGTATCTATAATTGTTCTTTTCCTGACAGATAAAACAGCACTGTTAAAAACAGTCTAGAAGGAATGAGAAGAGCAGCATTCCAAGTTATAGTTTATGTTTTTGGTTGCTTTTTGAAAATTTGTGTGCTCGTACCCCATTTCTTTGTTCCAGCTAAGAAAGTTGTCATAAAGAGTGTATAAGAAGCCTGAGCTGGGATTGGTGGTAGTGTGTAAAACTAAGTGTAACTAGATAACTGTGGCTGTTCAGGATAGGAAAGTTTTCTTTTGTTTCCATAAGCATTTACATGTATAAATACCTGGTTTTATTCATAAAGAAAATATGATCTTGTTTGTTGACACGGAAACATTGCCTTTCATATAAAACTTCAGTGTTTTTCCATAAAGGAAGACGAAATACACATTTCTTTAAGTGAACAGTAATTCCTGTTTCTGTATGCTGGTGTTTTATTTTGCACTCATTTAGGGGGTTTTGCATTATATATGAGTGCAGTTAAGCTCTCATTTAAGGACAGTTGAGCCTGTGGTCTTTACAGATCTGTGATTCTGACTGACATTAACCTATCTTAGCTGCTGATTGAGCCTTATAGAGTCTCCTTTGTTAGAAGAAGGACTCATGATTAAGACGTCTCAAAAGTCATTCTTATTGCCATGTGTTTGCCATTTGCAGATGCACCTAGGAAGGAAGTATACTTTATGGCCATTATTGACATTCTTACTCATTATGATGCAAAAAAGAAAGCTGCCCATGCTGCAAAAACAGTAAAGCATGGGGTAAGTATCTGGGTTGGTTTTTTCCCTCTGATTCCATTTATACTTCTGCATTTTTGTTGTTTAGTGCACTGATATAGCACAGTTCAGGAAATCTAGGGAAAGGAGAATAGATCTGAATTTCTTCAGGCTTTTTTCTGGTTTAATATGTTATACAAAAGTACAGAGTAACTGCTACACATTACATACTGAGAGTGCAACTCCCTGTTCAGTTGTACGTATAGCTTTCTTACCCATACAGAGCTCTAGTGAGATGCCTTTTCTGGACTTTGACGTAAATTAGTGAGATGCATCTTACTCTTGCAAAGAAAGCTCCTTCACCAGATGCTTGTATTATTATACGGCTCTGTGAAAACTGTTGTGAATCTTATTTCAGATGCAGGGCCCTAGTGATGGTTTCATTGTTTGGTACAGCCTGTGGCAAGTTAATTCTTCAGCATATAATGTGGGTAATTTTACAAGACTTCATTTAAAAAATTTTGCAAAATTAGGCATAAAATGTACATATTAAATACTTGGACACCATTAAGTGAAGGCTTCTGTTTGACTGCCATGAATTTCTTTATTTTGACTGAAATTGCTGCTTAGCAGTAGACACCAAAGAGCCGTGGTGAAGCAGCCCAGTCTTCCCGAATTATGATTTATATGTACCATTATCACTTCTATGGTGATAAGATTCAAATTTCATAAACTTTTTTAGAAGAGCATAATCGTTCATGAGGCTAAAATCCCTCCTCAGTCTAAGTATCTTAAGGATGAGGGCATTGTGGGGGGTTTTAAGCATATGGCTCAGGGCTTTTTAGTTTACAGTAGAAAGTGATGTGGAATGCTCAGCAGTAAGCCCTGCACAGGCCTGCAGAAGGTATTTTTTGTCTCTCTAAAGCAGTGGTCTCATTACTCTCTCTGCTCTCAGAGAAGCTGAAAGTTGATGCAGACCATATGCAGCCATTATGTGGCAATTATTAATGAACTTTGAATGTAGCAGACTTTAAAAACTCACACTTCTGGCTTAAATAAGGGATAGAAGCGTAAATAAAAATAGTATTATTAAAGCTGACTGTGATTAGAACTTATTACAGAACATTACTTTCGTACAACCATTTTGTTTATTTTGCTGTCTCCATCCTGAGCCACCTGACACTGAAGTTTGTTCATTAATTGCATGTGTGCAATTTTCCTCTTTCGTAAAACAGAAAAAATATAAATAGAAATGTGCCCTAAGGCTCTGAAAACCTTGAGTAAAGATATGAATGGAATTGTGACTTCACTGAAATAGCAATTGTACAGCTTATTCAGTGACTCCAGGTTTAAATGCATATGTGTTGAAAAAACGTAACTGATTGTTACCACATACTCCAAACCAGGTTATTTAGCATTCAGATCGCAATATATATTACACAAGTATGGACACACCAGATCTGAGTATGAGAATTTAGTCTTCTCTAGATGAAGATGCTGCCGCTCAATAGACCAGAATCTGTTGATGAATCAGTGGGTAGCATGGTTAAGTATGCAGTAGAAATTACACAGGAGACTGAAGTACAATTAAAGTAAAAAGAAGTAAGGAAAGTAAAGAGAAAGCATTTCAGAGATGGAAGATGAGTGTCCTGCAGTTATGGTGGTGAGTACTGAGTATCACAGTACTCGTGAGAAGCCTAAAATGGCATCACTAAGATTCTGCTTGAGGGCCGTTACAATTTATGTTTTCTAGTGTCTGGTTCTGAGACTGCACATGAAATACATTGAGTAACACTCTCGGTGACAAGCATCGAATAAAACACTGGTTCTTCCTTCTTTCCTCTCCCCTCCCAATTCTCTGTATAGGCTGGTGCAGAAATTTCAACTGTTAACCCTGAACAGTATTCAAAGCGCTTCTTGGACTTTATTGCCAACATCTTGACGTAACCTATCGTGTTACATAGGACAGACACAAGACCTGGGGACAGCAGCAGTGGCTACAAGCGTAGGGAAAAAAAGGAACTCAGAGAAGCGCTCACCTTGCAGAAAGCAACCCCTTTGTTTACATCTGCTGGCAAAGATGACTGAAGTGGGGTGGAGTACTCGCTTTAACAGCTGCCTGATATTCCCAGCATAGTTCTAGCTATTTCTGACTCTTTTGTGTGTGCAAAAAAAAAAAAATCAAATAAATTAAATAAATAGAACAGCTTCCTCAGAGTGCACTGTGACAGTTATACTCTGATGCTACCAGCTGAAACAGAATAAATGAGCGAAGAGGTGTGGGGTGGGGGTGGGGAAGAGTAAATGCATGTTAAATCTACAATATTGGTATCAAATTGTAAACTGTGGATCAGTTTATTTTTTGAACTAAAATAATACATGACAGTATTCTTCATGATGATAATAATAATAAAAACCTTACTGCAAATGTTACACTTACACCCTGCACACTGGCACTCCTTAAAAAAGCAGCTGCAACAGTCCTTGGTGCCGGAGGCTTTTCCCATTCGGTTTTGGCAGTTGGGTTTTCTCCTCCCCCCACCCCGCTCTCCCATTTTTGTCTTCTTTTCAGCACATTGCGTCAGGAAGTTCAGCCTCTCAGACGTCTGAGAGCCAGCGTCTCTTATCTTACAAAGAGCTAACGTAATTCATGCTATGTGTACATTTTTGCTACAGTAAACTTATGTTAAGGGAAAATTATGCTTATTTCACTTTGTTACCTGAGGTTTTCATTTGTTTTATATTCTTGCAATATAGGAACTAATAATGTTACAAGTGGAAAAAAGCTTATCTGAAGCAGCGCATAGTTTTGGGCAATAGTAGCTCCATCTTTCACCCATCATGAAAGATGTGCACACTTGTAGAAATTCCTTTCCCTTGTAATTTGCTGGGAATTTGAAGTTTAAATGCTTATGTTGTACTGTTGAAACAGCAGTATTTTATTATAGATTATCCCTCCAAAAATGAACCCTGAATTTTACTGTTTACATTATTAGGAAAGCAGGGATATTTCTGAATTTCAGAGCCGTATACAATATATGACTTTTGAGTTTACATGTAAAGTTATTTTGCAGTACAAATGAAGTAATGTTTGTCATCTTCCAAGGTGTAATGTGCAGTAGTATTCTAAAGTGAATGTCTCACCTCTGTGACAGACTCTTTTACAATAAAATGAGAAAGTATATTTCAGAGGGATTTTTCCCAAGGTCGTCTTTTAGCATCAAAATGACCTGTCCTACCATTTACTCGAGTTTGATTGTATAGTACATTGCCTAAAACTGTGCTGGTCATGTTTAACTTGTTTAAAATTTTTAAACAACAGCAACATTGTATTTCTTCTCTTCTTGTATTTTTCCCTGAAACTCTCCATGCTTGAAAGAGACAAATTTACATATGCTTAAAAGTTTATCTACTTATACACTGTGCTAAAGCTGTGCCTTTAAAATTTCTTTATTGAAATTGTTGGATTTTGTAGGCAACGTAAGAGAAGTCAAGCCCTCCCCGTTATCGTTTATAACTCAAATCAGGAGTGCCAGCATGCCTTCTCCATAACTAACGTCAGTGCTGTTAAGCCTGCAACTGTGCATAACCTATGTAGTGGTTTACTTCAGAGGAGCCTATACAATAGCAACCCATTACACTCTCTTCAGCGGCCAAAGGCAATACTACCCCTGTTGCTGTGTACTAATTTTTTTTGCCTTTCCCCAACCTTTCCTACAGGAGTTTCTGTTGCGTTTGACTTAGTGATGTCCGCAGCACTGTAATGTATGTGTATACTTTTGTATTGTATGTATTTAAATAAGTTGGTACTGTGGCTTGATTTTCTTTTTTTGTCTTCTCCTTATATACCCCTGTGGTCTACATTCTCATCCAAGTTTCATTTTCTGAAGCATGCTGTGGCTTCTTGAACTATGAGGCCACAGGGAGACCCTGAAGTAAAAATGAGGTACACAGACTTGGAGTACATATTTAATTGCGGCCAACAAGTGTACATTTTCAGACAATTTTAGACATTTACAGCAAAGCGTTCTTTTTGTCTCTGTAGCAGTTTTGTCACTCATTCTTGTTGATAAGCTGTTTATTTGGACAGGGCAAAGAAGACCTGTTATTGTATATGTTAGTGCTTAGATTACACTCCAAACATGAGCAAGGCTTTATAAAATAAAGCACTTTGATGACTCACTAGGTAAATCCTTTGTTCTTGTGTTTCAACTATGGTTTTGATCACTTACAGATAAATTTTGGATGTTAAAATGAACTTGTAGCCTATATCACAAAGGAAAAAATAACAAGAAACTTAAAACTTTTTCACTAGATTTTACACTGCTTCTTCCATGCTTACTTTAAGTGGCTTAAAACATTTAGCCATTGGGGTCTTGGGCTTAGGCTGTGCTCTGAGAGCAAATACTGAGGTTTGTAATTGGCAATTCTATGGCATAAATCCTAATATTACTACAAAAACAGGAAGATCATCCACAAGAGTTAATTGATAGAAGGATTGGCAGAACTTTGCTAACGTGTGTAAACTCTTACACTAAACCAGTATTTAAAAAGTACTTGGGAGTAAGCCCAAACAGTTCATGGGGAGGAGGGAGGGCTTTCTGTTATAGAATTTCAAGGCTTTGATTGTCAGGGCTTTCAGTGCACGATACAGCCTGTGCCGCACATCGTCGGCAAATGGCAGAAAAGCATCTTTTTGTATTTATTCTGACTAACTTCTAATTCTCTTAATATATTTGTCACTTATCAGTTCCTTTCAGTTTATTGTACAGATGTAGCAAGACAATATTTTCAGCAATATTTTTACCTCTAAAATACACATGCCAGAATTAGTGATGCAGTAGACATTCCCCACAGGGAAGGTGGCGGAGGAGCTATTCTGTTAAAAGTAGATGAAGTGATAGGGAGGGGAGAGATTCAGCTTCTTAATTACTTAATGATGTCTCTAGTATTAATCTAAACCTGCACTTCACACAGCTGCTCCAGCTGCGTAGGGTTTAGTATGAACATGGTGCTCAAGGAATGCTGCTCAGGTTGAGTGGAAACATTAGCCACGGTGGACGGCGAGCTCCCAGGATGAGAACCATCCTGTGTATGCCACTCAAACCATCTACCATGCCCTCTGAACGGGCTGCCAAGCTCTTGTGCTGCTTCTATAATACAGATGTGCATGGGTTGTTCGTAGGTAATTTCTCAGTGCCAGCTCATTCACAACATGAAATGAAAGCTTCTAATATACAAAACCCACACAATGTGCCAGATCTAAAACCTGCTCCAGATCTTCTGCTCCAGCAAACAGTTCAACAGCTGAAGTGTTACTTAGGCTTTCCTCTCTTTTCTCCTAAGATTTCTGGACATGTTCGGATTCAACTTTCCAGTAAGTATACAACATTTAAGTTTTAAGCCAGCCCTGTCTTCTGAAGTGGTGGTTTAGTGGAATTACTCCTGCAGTCCCCTACAGCGCTACTCTAGCCAACACTCTTGCGTCACCTACATACAGCTACGTAGCCAAGATTTACAAGGCCGTGCTGCGACCTGTGGGCATCCCGCTCATCCCAGCCTCTCGACGCGGGGGCATCCCCAAGCCATCTCCCTCCTGCCTCTCCTGCATCGATACGGGTGATTGCCATTTCTCTTTGTGGAGTTTTCTACAGGGCATGCTCTGTTTGACAGGCACTGCTGACTTCAGCAAGCAGGTGCGGGACCTTGCCTTTAGTAGAATTATATATAAGACAATGCATAGGAAAAGAATGTCTTTTCTGATAAAATGTTTTCTCTCTCTCTCACCTGAAGAAAACTGGAAGGCAGGGATGATATTCAAGGTAGGAGATCCAACTGGCTTGTTAATGCAAGGACTGTGGCAAAAGAAATATTTAAATTAAAAGTTCTTGGAAACAATGTTTTTCTATGTCAACTACAAAACCTAAATGTATAATCTGAATTTCCAGCTCCCTCTCCTGTGCTTACCTCTTCTTTTCCAGTGCCATGCTAGTTAGCAAGTCCCTGATCGAGTGGGATCATTGCATTCTGATTGTCTCGTACCCCACCTTTATCCAGTGCCTGCTCTACATGTGCTGTCCACTTGGTTTCTTTCAAACTCTTATATATTAAATGGGAAAAAAAAATTGAAAAAAGAGAGCGGTTAACTTAACAGAGAAATCTGTTTCATCTCTTCCTTTCTGTCCTGATTTCTCTATGGCAGGTATTGTTTCTGGAAATGAGCATACCCTTTGCAATGTAATGCGGTAGGAAAGAGCAGAGGCTGTGTAGACAGAGCAGTGTGCTGTCTTTAATGTAATCTGAACAATGATGCTGGTTTACTGCCACGTGAGACTGACCAGAGATCTACTTTCATGCTACAACAAGGGAATGTGCACGAACAAATGATTGAGGAAGACCTTGAGAGCAGCATCTTTCAAGTGGCAAAGGAGGTTTGTTTGATATTAAAATCACTAACAATAGCCTTATTAAAACTGTTAGAAGACAGGGCTGGAAAGGACTTGAAGAAATAGTTACAGGCTGTCCCAGAGCAGTTCAACTGTAGATAAACATTGGCAAAAATTGGGTTAATCTTTTCCAAGGAGGGTAGTTACATGACTTCCCTGTTCTATCCCTTCCCATGCCTCGCTCGCTGTATCATTAGAAAGACTTTTTTTCTAATACCTTACCTGACTCTGCATTACTATAATTCATGCAGTCTACAGTGGACCCTGTGAACAGTTTATTCTCTTCCTCTTTCAGTTTATTTTATTGTGATCCTGCCTCTATGTACTGAACAATGTAAATATTAGCTTCTGCACATATTAAATTGAATGTTCCCTTTCCTTATTTAGCAAAATAATCAAATGGTTTAAGCCAGAATGACCTATTCCACTTTTTGTAATGCCCAATATAAAAAAAAAATCTTTTAAAATGGTGCTTCTTAATTGTCAGTCACATTTTATAAATGTATTTACAGATCTCTATTTTGAGAATTTTCTAGCCATCCATATATCGTCTAATAAAAAAAATTATAATTGCTGTTTGAACAGAATGCAGTTTCAAAATGAGCAGCAGCTACTGCTTAGCTGTGGTTGTTGCTATAACTGCAATAAAATACTGCTTTTCTCTTTTCCCAAACTAAACAATGTCATGATCTTAGCTTTCCTAATGATACTCCCTTTTCACAGCTTCGTCGTGTCTCCATCAGTGTATGACAGAATAATTATTTGGTCATAAGTATTAAGATACAAAAAATACTTCTTTGCAAGCTGGCGTAAATTCATTCTTACCTGGTGCTCTGCATCTTTGCAGGCAGTTTAGTTATTGCCCAATATGCTTTTGAGTTTATAAAGAGCTCCTACTTTGTTCCCACTCAATCTCATTCATTCATAGTAACTCACTTTATTTAACGATGTGTGTCCTATTGGAATAAATGGCATTTGTGAGTACCGTGTGTTTTGAAGAGGTTTGGCACTTGCGTACAAGCCTGGAAGGTGATTTAAGTCGCTGCTTCACTTTGCCTCTGCAAAGGAAGCCTGAGGCCAGAGCACTCTACTTTCTTTTCCATTTTATGTATATTTAAGTGGATGCATAAAAATACTTTGTTACAAGAATCTCTCAGTCACTCTAATGTCTACAGTGTATTTGGCATACCAAGGCAGGTACGAGGGCTAGCTGCAGTTACTGGGCTGACAACAGTTCTAGTTTGCCGTCCACCACCTGAGGGTAACAGGGTCATGTTTGATTCTGGTTAAGTCACGTGTTCCTGAGATGTGCCTGCTTATCCCAGCAGCTCATCCCAGAGTGATGCGTAAGAATCCTTTCCACCCAAGTAGGTCTGATTAATTAGTGCCTACCTGAACTGGATGTATAATGCTAAATTGAACTTTACACCCTGGGTCAGGGCCCTATCTTCCTTCGCACTGTGTAATTGCATAACAAAACCAAAATATTTCTGCCCTGAAGGGCTTTACTCTTCAGTATTTCCACTTAGCTCAGTAGTCAGTCTTAGACAGTTTATTTGTACATTGGCTGCACCAAAGACTCTGTGTTTGGGGTGGGAGGCTGTTAAAATATCAAATTGTACCATGCAATTATAGTCATCACTTTGTAGGGTACAATAGAAAGAATCTGCTTGTAGTTAAGCATGATGATGAGCATGCTAGCAGTTAATACTGTTCCCCTGCTTCAGTTGTAGCAAAGCTCTATATGGAAGGAAAAATGATAGCGTTTGATCTGATTACATCATAAAGTGCTCTAGAGCAGCAGTTTCCGAGTTGTGTTTCATTGATATGCTGCAAACTGCAGCATCTCTGCACTGGGCTGCTCTTTCACCCCAGGGTGCAGGAGACTGGGATGGCACTGGGTCTGTTGGAAGGGGAAAAACTGAGTATACATTTGTACCCTTGAAACTGGACCCAGCTGTACAATGGTGCTTTTGGAGGCCCCAGTCTTGGAGGGAGGAAAATGTGCTTTCTGTACAACCTAGTGTTACTTGAGGAATCGTAGTATTTGACGTTGCATCCTGGATTTAAGTAATGTCCTTAAAACATCCGGTATCACTCCTTGTGGCACTTCCCCTGTCAGCCACTAGCCTGACAAAACTGAAACGCAGCTGCCCTGCTTACCCTCCTACTGTTCTGCTCTGAGGCCACCAAAGACTGTTACGGGGCTGAGAAGGCTCTTGGGGCTGGTGGCAAGTGCAGCTCCCAGAGTGTTGGCAAGTGGAAGAAAATAGGTTGTCTCCCCCTGCTATTTAAATGTTTTCTAAACATTTTCTCATGCATTTCGTAGCCTGCTGGTGTCCCACACCAGTCTCTTCATCAGACACATTCCCCACAACCACACTTCAGGAAGATGCGCGTGTGGCTTATTGTCTGTGTTTGTATCCCTCTGTTCCTGCCCCATCACTGACAGGTACTTTTAACTGTCTTGTTTGCCACCAAATTGCAGGACAAAGTGGATAAAGCCACCCAGTGTAGTCCTCCAGTGACTCAAGTTGGGAGAGGGGAAAAAAAAGACAAGGGGAGATTGAGTGAGGACGGACACGCAGACACTGCGTACTCCACCCAAAACTTGGCAGCTAGGGATGAATGCGGGGCAGGCAGAAGACTGCTGCACAACACTGTTACATGCTTGCCTGCCTGCACAAGCCCTCCACAAACGATGGCATCTGACAGACTCGTAATAAGCCACTGAGCAGTGTCCCACCACTGTGCTCCAAGTTCTCACCTTCCAAGGAGGACCAATGCTGAGCACCTAGCTTCCTTGGTAGAGGGCCTAATCAAGCAAGACTAATCTGATAAGAGAAGTTATTTGTTTACTTCTAGGGTGAAAAAGAAACACCACAGATTACAGTAGCAATGGTTTAGGGTAAATGGAGGTCATAAACCAAAAAACCTTTTCTGAAGCAGCAAGGAAGAGACAGTACTGAGGCCTGTAGAGGAATAAAGCTGAGAAAGAGAAAATATAGAGAAACTACTGAGAACATACTCTACAAGATCCCTGAGCAAGGGGTGTCTGCTGCACGTTCCTGGGTTTGGCATTAACTGCAGCTGCTGTAGGGTCAGGAAGGACAGTCCCATATGGATTTCTCTTAAGGAGCAAAGAAAAATCTCAGACCATAAAGATTATGATGCAGAAGAAAAGGCATAAAATAATATGTTGACAACACCATAAAAGCATTTTATAGTAGTCCCCTTCTCACCTGAGATAATGCGGAAGGTGCCATGATGTAAGATCAGCCTGGAGAGCAGAATGATAGCACCCCATTAAAAAACACCAATATCTTTAAAAGCAACGCAATAAACACTTCAAGGAGATACCCATACAAAACAATTAAACTGCTGGGCTCTCATCATATGGTAGTATGTTAATAGAGAAAAGACTCTGAGTAGGAGGTTGGCCATGTGGAACATTTTCATCATCAAAATAACCTCTTTCTGTGACCCAAACCAGTCTGTGGAAACACACTTTATTTGGATGCGGTTTTCTTCTGACAGACCCAGAAACGTTTCCTCATGCATCATGTAGCCTCCTGATCTCCCACCTTCTTAACCCAGTCTCTTCATCAGACACACTTCCCACAAACACACCTTTTGGCTTCGTTCAGCGTACTAAGTTGTTTGGCCTAAAATAGATAATTGTCTTCACAGGTGCATTTGGGCAAGGGGGAGGGAGGGCTAATCCATAGAGAATCAAGCTTTTCAGATGAGAAGATGGCTGTGAAAAGACTGTCATTCTCTTAAGGTCCACAGTGAAGCAGCATCTTCCTTCTCAGTCATTGGGGGTTAGGTTAGGACCCTCAGTCCAGCCTTTCCAGAGCTATAGCTGGCCTTCCTGGGGAAGGTGCATCAGCTGTCTCACCTGTCCTTTAGATGCAACCACTGCTGCAGTAGAAGAGCAGATCACAGCTGATGTCCTAGAGTCACCCAGTCTGACACATGAATTGCAGTTGCAGACATGCTCTCAACATGGCTATTCTGGAAGGTTAGGATACAAATGTTTTAAACACAAAATGTTCTCCCAAAATGGGTTTCTCTACTTCGGAACCTCCAGAGAAGAGCACTGTCACATACATTCCTGTGCTGGTGGGCAGAGCTCATTCTCCAGCCCTTCTCCAAAGGCACAGTGCCCTGCATTACCACTGAGCAACTGTATATTTATTAACAAGATTACTAAGACAGCATTTGTTGGATTCCTGTCAAATGTGGCTTCAAAGGATTGAAAGCCGGTACAGAGCTGTTGTTAGTAACCAAATTCCATTACACACTAAAAATAAAAAGGAGCTTTTTCAAAAAGGTGAGAAACAAAGCAGGTTGCACCTTAGTAAATATGAGTATACATCCCAATTTAGAGCAAGAGTGTGGGAAACATTATGCAGTGAACCATGGCCAACCACAGATGCCCAGAACGTGAAGACTAAAGATGATCTTCGAACATAGCCAAGCTTTATGCTATTAAGTGCTTTAAAAATCAAAACTACCAGTTCAAATTAACCTTTATAGGCAGCCAATGTAAAGAATGCAGCTGGGACATAATAGATCATGGTAACTCAAGTCAGCGAGTAAATATGTTGCTGCACTCTGCACAAGCTGTGGGCAAACAGAAACCCCTCTGAAAGCTGCTCACAAAGAATTGCACTCGCTGAACCTCATGAGTACCAAGGCAGGCGTAGCTCTTGCAAGGCAGCCACAGCCCACATAAAGACGGGCTGTGCTCTAGAGCAAAACCCTACAAGCAGCATCTGAGACATCTGGGAGGAAGGAGTGGTTGGAAGGAAAGCCAATATAAATGTACTTAACCTGTTGTGATGTTTCCAAACATGTTCTCTCATTACATAGGGCAACTAAAGAAGCAAGTCTGCACAGTTACAGGACTTGCCAGCTCCTAGAAAGCATAATTTCACAGCCAGGCATAACCAGAGGGCTACATTTCACAGCTTATCCTGAAAATGAAAGGTGAAAAAGTTCAGATAGTTGAAAGAAACCAGCCAGGGATCACATACAAACATACTTCTGGATATTTTCTGGATTTTTTTGACCACTGTTCGGTTTTAGGTCTTTCATATGATGAGTACTGCCATGAAGTCACAGCCAGGAAATTAGTTTTAGAAGTTAACAGCAAACTGTTTCTAATCCTAATTATTGCTTTTTTTGCTAAACAAAGTGATTTTAAACAGACCTCCCATATAGCTTAATGTTGCGTTTAAGCAAGCTGCTCACCATAAGTGCTTTAGCCCCTTCTTGCTTATTCCACAACTTGAAACGTTACCTTTCCAAACTAATTCACAGCCCAGGGTGCACTGCTCTGTTTCTTAATCACTGTAGTAGAAAACGGTCTCACCCACTTCCCTTGCATTGCGCTCCCTACAGTCACAATCAGGTTTGGCTTTAACTGTGCCTTTCCCATAGCAAAGATTTACAGTGGTAAAAAGTAAGTGGTACTGTTTCTACAGTCCACCCTGTCAAGCACAAGCCATTCCTTTGACCCATCATTCACTTTGGAACACATTCAACACATCAAAAGAAACCCAGAGGCATTTGAAATATATTCTAACTTACAAATACCGTAAGTTAGAAATTAAAATTTGACTCAAAGCCCAGGAAAGGCTCCATCTAAATACAATAGTTATTGAACCAGGTTCTTCAAGCATAACCTTTTCATCATCAGTGACTCACACAAATTAGTCCCTGTGAAACTAAAAGGTGTTGCTATTTTAACAATGCCAGCATAAACTTGTATTTCCTGTCTTTCTTACTTTGGATCTGGATATATCATGGTAAAAGTACTTATGTTGTTAGCCTATATTCCAATATTTATTTAGGATGCTTATTGAAGTACATTCTTCTTTGTACCAGCATACGAAGCATGACTGTACCTGTACTAAAAGCTTTCCAGAATAACTGCGCTGTAAAAGGAGAGTCAAACTTCTCACCAAAAGGTTTACTAAGTATAACTATATTAACTGTAATTAGTTAGCAAGACAGATGTTTGGAGAGACCTTCTCTTGAACAGTAAGTTCAGCCCCATTTGTCTAATGCTCCCATAGTACTTAACAGCCAGCTCAAACATCCTTTCAACTGTCAAATAAATTTTCACAGACCAGATGAGAGCAGAACAAACCAAGCTCCAGCACACACACAGAGTATGTGCGCGCTTTCTTACAGTGTAATTAGTACCATACAGCTTCTCTGTGCGACAGGATAACTCTCTGTCCTAACCAAGGGAAGGGAAAGCAAGCTCATACTGTCTGTACTAGACCTTCTTCTCAACTCCAGAAGAAAGAAGCTTAAATACATAATTTAAAACAGAGCATGAACATTTCAACTTTGAATTGACTGATGTGATATAGTAAGATGATGCAGTTTTCTTGGATTGCTCTAATACCTTCCATGAGGAGTAAGACAGCGCAGAAGCTTAGTTTACAGCCAGACACAAAAGCTTTAATGAAATGAAAACATGGGAAAAACACTTCTTTCACAAATGTATAAAATCAGTTTTGCTCAAAGCCTTTTCAATACTACTCATTTATGATTGAGAAAGAAATACCACAAAACAATTTGATTGGAAAAAAAACATTGGAGAGAAGACCTCAGTCCCGACAATGTACGTGGTAGTTTGCATCACTGAAGAACTTTGATAAGCTGAAGAACTTTGATAAGCTGAAGAACTTTGCTAAGTATCTTATCTGTAATGTAGACCTATGCCAATGCATTCCTCCTATAGGTTCCAATACAGCCACACATGGAAGAGCCTGCCCAGGTGTTCTGCTGACTGAGTTCTGCTGTCTTGCTCTGGTAAAGATGGAACGAGTGTCAGCAGACTAATAATTACACTTATATTTATGAAAATAAGCTAGAACAAGAGTCTCAACAATTCTAAGCATCAAACTTTTTAACTCACCAAGTTGCATTGTGCAAATGAATGAAGTATGTGGGAGGCGAGCAGAAGAGAAATTAAGGGTGACAGCTGTTAACGTACTTGGATGACACACACCAATGGTTGTTAAAGAGCGGAATAGTGTCAATTCCCATTTTGCAGCTACGGCACACCCCTTTATTCACGCAACACATGATACACAATTATCCTGCAGAGGTCACAGAAGTCAGCTATCCCTTTCATCTCATTCACATCAATTAGAAAAATATGCCAAAGTTCACTGAGATCGGGCTTTTTTACTTTTTATGGCAGTTAAGGGACTGATTCTTGACTTCAGAAGCTATCATGTCCTCATGGCAAGGGTGGGGGCTGCAAACAGAAAGAAATAGGCAGCTTTTCTGGGAACAAAATGAAAAATTGGAGACACCTTTGGTGCACGTGCCAAGGAACCATTATTAAAGATGCCCTGGAAGTCACAGTCATTCTAGAGAGAAACAATAAGGAAAAAGTAAAAGGATGGTAGTGGCCTGACTTGATTTTAAGGCAGCAATTTCACCACCACAACCAGCTTTTTGTAGGGCAGAAGCACCAATTGTGCTGGTCCTGGGACAGCTACCAACTATTGCGCCCAAAACATCCATCTGCAGCAAGAGTATTAGCTGTCAGTGCATATTTCCTAAGGTGGTGACATTCCTTCTGCCTTCTTACTTTTGTTTGGGCTTTAACCTTGTAAGTAGTGCCAATCTTCTTCAGTGTTGTGTTAGGAGTCCAGCCTCATATCCTCTCCTGTCCTCTGCCGGGCAGTCTTCCCTAGCTTCTTCTCTGAGATGCTCTTTATGCAATATATGTACTTCTACATATAGAAGAAGATTCTGGAAATGTATAACCCATTGGAGGCCTGCATGGGATCCAAGCATTTCTTTGGCATAGAAGTTGTAGTTCAAAACCATAAATACATACATGCAGAAAAGTGGACATCTTTAGATCTATAAAGTTAACAATTTCTTGTCATGCTTCCTTTTACTATCACTAGCCTTGGCTGTAAAACATAGGCCCTGAATGAAAACACATGGCATCAGATCCTCCTGTGCCATTTTAGGTTATCACCTCATCAAGAGAGAAATCCTCTTAAAAATAAAAATAGCCTTCAGGTTCCAGACTAGGCAGCAAAATGATTCCCAAAGAAATAAAAAAACCAAATTCCATTCTCCAGGCAAAGCACATGTACAGTGAGATGGCAGCACATTTTGCTTTCATGAGGAAAACCAGTCTGGACTCATGCCTGTAGCTGCTTCCCAAAAACGCTGCGTCTCTGGGAGCTCCACATTCTCCACACCATCACTGTCTCACGCCCAGCTTATGGGAAGATAATGCAAAGCCATGCTGAAAAAAAAAACCAAAACACCTATTTTTTTCTGACCTTATAGAGCCCTCTAATCTCTCTACAGGAGTTTAGTACCCCACAATTTTCACTTTAAGGAACGACCGACCTAAGACAAAGCCTGAAGTCTCCCCGATTGCACTGACCTGCTCTGCAATGATCTGCACTGTGCTGCCCTAGTCCAGGTCTCCCCAGACATGTCCCCTTTTCCAGCTACTTGTCATTTGGAAATGCAATGTGTTTCTGAAGTTCTTGTCCAGATCAACTGTGACAGGACAAGGGGCAATGGTGTTAAACTGAAAGAAGGTACATTTGGATTAGATATAAGGAAGACGTTTTCTACAGTGAGGGTGGCGACACACTGGAACAGGTTGCCCAGAGAATGTGTGGCTGCCCCATCACTGGGAGCCTTCAAGGTCAGGTTGGATGGGACTTTGGGCAACCTGATCTAGTGAAAGATGTCCCTGCCCATGGCAGGGAGAGGTTGGACTAGATGATCTTCAAAGGTCCCTTCCAACCCTAACGAACCTGTGATTCTAACTGTACATTCACACACTATAAGTCAGACACTGCCTGGAAGCTTCAGGGTCACCATTAATATGGCTGATTCACACATTCACAGTAAGCCCAAAACACCCCCCGAGTGTCAAATTTCTTGTACATTTACTGTAAATCCAACACTTCCCAGAAGCTTCAGGCTCATTGCACATGCTATGACCAGTAAAGGCATAGCAATTTCTGTCTGGGAAATCCCCTGCACACAACAAATGGTGTGGTAGCCTTCACTCAGTGGGTAAAATGAAACATGTCATGGCAGCTGCGCTGCTGATGGTGTTGGGCCTGGGAGACACAGGAGACTAACCTGTATTCTGAAATGTAATATGAAGCAGAACCAGGAATACTTTCCTCCACTTCTCTAAATGCTGTGCAGGAAGGTGCATTAACTGAAATCACTTTTCACTGGCAGTTGCAGCTTGACTTCAAGCAGAAATCCTTGAGTTGGAGGCCACTGACCTGAATCATGCTTCTGTCAATATTCCTAGTTGCCTTCCTAGGGGAAAGGATTCTCACTGGCATAAAATTATTGACATCATATAGTTGTTTAATTATAGCTGTTTCTTCCACTTGCATATAAATAATTATATTTCATCATTGTAAATATTTATCTAAGGACTTACATTAATATAATCCTTCATCCTGTTAATATAATGTATTTCATTGTAACTAATGGCAATGGTACATCAGCCAACAACTGAGGTTTTGCTCATATTTGTGATTATCTACACAAGAAGTTCACTACACAAGATTAACCTTCTTCAACTAATAAAACTACCTCTCAGCTTTCCTTTCCACTTCGGCAGTTACACAAACTCTATTTTTGAAGGTGCACTCTTAAGACTGTTGTGATAAGTAGAGCATGTTAGTGAAGTAGCTTGTGAATTCAGTTTAAAATAAATGTATATAATTAAAGCAAAAAGTTTATTTGCACAATGGAGACTGAAATTCCTAACATTTGGAAAATGTAAAAACTCTCAATCATTAGGGTACAAAGTCTCAGCAATTGCTAAAAATTATATAGATGTTCAATACTGTGGCACATTTCTAAAGCTTCAGTGCAGTAATCTATGAAACATGCTTTTCCCCACTCTATACATAAAGCAATTTATTTCAGGTAGCATATGCACGGATCATATCTAAATTATTTTCAAAAGGGTATGTTTCAACATAGCTTATCATGTGCAATAGTAGGTATGTTTTGAAACGGTCTGTCAATAAAATTTCTTAAAGCCTTAGTTTTGTGAAAATAGAGCAAAACTGGTTTAAAAGCTGGTCTATGATCTAGTATTATACTGCTTGTCCTGTAAGGAAATAATTTGCAATCTACATTATCTAAAGAAATGCCTTTTGGACTACCGTGGTGTTTCATTTTTTCTCAAAATTTCTATTATTGGGGAAAAAAAGAACACAGAGACAAAAATATTTTCATTGACTCCCACAAGTCTTTTATTAGACTCGAGAGGCAAAGAAAACACGTAACACCTGGAAGTCTGATGGTAAGAGGAAACTGGAATTATTTTTATCTATTTCCCCTCTACACCTCCACTACATTTCTTCAGCTCCTCATTAAGTCATATGTCAACTTGGGAAGATATTCTTTTTCTCCTAACTCCCTCTGACAATGCATTAATTCTGCAGCATAGCGCTTTTCTCTCACGTTTAACCTTCTTAAAGAAGGTTTTCACCTTTTTTCCCAAAGTAATATGTTCACACACACACCCTTTGTTTTTTAATTCATCATTAAAATGGTATTCTGTGCTTCAACCAGGTTAATCTCAAGTGTGCACCACAGACATTACCTCATCTGTGCAGCATATGCAGTTCAGTACATGCAATCTCCTTTATGTGACAATCTCTTCAAGATTGCCAATTATCATTTCCCTATCAGAAACATGAAAGCATTTTTCACATTATGAAGAGAACGATGGCACATAAAGGCACCGTCAAAACTTGCATTATCTTTAAAAGACAATGAATGTGGGGTAAAGAAACCCCACACATTCTCATTCACATGGAGTCAACGACAGTGTCGTTTGGTTTTATAAAGAAATTAAGGTAATATTTTTTCTGCGTGCGGGCAGTTTCTTTTATCTTCTGTAAAATGTTAAGGACTGCAAGCTCGTCTCTGTGCCCTAGCTGATAGATATTCCATATACCTAAAGGAATAACAATTTTTAAAAATTTTGCAATCTATGCACACAGCAGTTGTTCAAACTTAGCTGTTTGGGCCAATACTAGAACAGTCAAACTTGCATTGAAGAAATATTTTTAGTGTTTCATGTCTTGGCACAAATTATTCATGACCCAGGATAGCTGGAAAATTATTTCCATAAGCAGCTTGCTTTTCTTCTTTCTTTTCATCATTTTTCCTGTAAATGCTACAGCTCACCATAACCCATATGTACTTTTTTTTTCACGTGGGCCGCTGGTGGTGCTCAGTTCACTTTTGTTACTATATGTGATTTGTGGCTATCTAAATTGCATGTATTTAGCATTGCAAATTTTTCAGCATTTAAGGCTCAATCCTATTCATGAAGGTAAAACTCTACTGGATTTCCAGAAAGAGCAGAACAAGTCACTAAAAAAAGAGCATTGTCTAGCTTGCCTCAACCTCCAGCTGTTCTACTCTCCTATATGCTGTATCACTTAAAGGAAGCTTCATAAAGGACATAAACAGCTGGGTACATTTTCTTTTCTCTCTAAGAGAGAAAAAAGCCTGTACATTTGCAACATTCATATATGATTTTGTTATCTAGAAAACAGCCACATACTAACTAAAAACATCCCCAAGCCCATATATATAGTACTTCAAATTCTCTTGATCTAACCAAACAGTTTGCATTTAGAGTCCACATCTCCACTAACACCACAGTTGCATCTGGACCATTATGTTTAATAGCCCTCAGTGGACCTACCCCTCCCTGAACCCTTTAATACCTTTGGCCTCCACAAGTGTTGCATGTATTCACATACTTTTCTCTCACTGCAGTCCTAGGAGCCTGAATTAGCTGTATTGGCAGAAACCTCCAGGAGGTTGAATAGTGTGTTTGGAGGATTGAAACAGTCAATACCCCAGAGCAGAATAAAATGTCCCTCTCACAGAAAAAAAAAAAGAAAGAAAGCACTACCCCCCCCCCCAAAAAAAAGGGGGGGGGGGGGGGTGTGTGTGGGATTTCTGTCTTTACCGTTTACGTTAATAAGGCTTTGATCGCTTTAAATATAAATTGGCAAAAAAAATCTCTGTGCCTTCTCATCTCACTGATTCTACCCTTTCCTTCAAACTGTCTGTGGCAAACTCCAAAGACAACAAAGAACTGACCTTAAGGCTGATTTCCATCAGATGTCTTCTATGTTGCTTTTAAGATTGACTAAATCTCGACAGCATAAAATATACAGCACCGAAGCTCAAGGAAAGGAAGAAATGTCTGCATTAAATGCAGATAATGCCTATATTACTTATTAGGAGACATAAACTATATTCCTGCTAGTAAAAGATAAGTCACTCAGTATTTCCAGGATCATGCATTGACAAAGTCAACGGAAGGGTGCAAAATATAAAAATGTTTATTTAAATAATAAAATGTAGCTCAGGAGGGAGACTGACTATGTATGTAAGCCTTAGAGTTCATTAAACCTTCCATTTCACTGAGGACAAAGAGACACTGAGGGAGAGCAAGTACAGGGCTGTGGGGATGTTAAGGAAATAACACCCACAACAAATATCAGGCAATCACAATACCATTGCATTTACTTATTTCTAACATAAAACTGCTCCCAAATTCTGTATTTCTCGGCCTGAGAAAAGCTGGATATCGCAAGAATTTTCTGTCAGGCCTGTTCAGCCCCGCAGGTAACAATCTGCACCAACTCAGCAAACGGATAGAAGCACAACAGAAACATGCAGGTAACTGTAACCGGGAGTTTTCTTAAGACACAAATTCTGCAGAGTATAAAATGTTATCATTGCCACAGGTGGTGAAACAGTTTGTTGTGCAGATGCTTACAAGCCTGTCTGTCTAATCTATAAAAGGAGCAGGTTTGCCAGCTTTACCTGAACTCGGAGCTGAAACACAGCACCCTTAGGTAGAGAAGAGTCCCCAGACTCCCTTTTCTTTGGGTGATGGTCCTTTGCCAAACTTTTCAAAACACAGACAACTGTTTCTGGACACCAACATTACCAGAAGGTTAATAAAAACTGAAAGGGATCTAAAACCTGTTGCTGCGAATGTTGCAATTGGAGTTGGCATCAAAGCAATTCAGCTGTCTGTCCTTCCTCCAAAGCTTCAAATTCACACGGAGCATAGCCCCATGCCCAGAACAGTCAGGTATGCTGGGGAATACCTTGGGGCACCTACTCAAAAGCAGAAAGGCCAGATCTGATTGCAAAGACCCAGAAGTACTAAATCAACCAACAACCAGAGCTCCAGCCTAGACTCAAGTCTCCAGATGCTCTTCCTCTTTTCATTTCCTCTCTGAATTGCTCTCTAACATCTGTGTTTCCTTTTAAATACCATGCTACAATCCAAAAGCATTTGTAAAATATGTTTGTTTATGCCAGGGTAGAGTGCTATTAGATAAAAGTGGTAGAATACAGGGATTATGTGAAAGTATATACAGAAAGCATGGCACAGGAAACGTCCTGAAGGCAGCATCTCCTGTTCATGGTCCCTCCAGGCAGCACCTCCCAGCTCCCACACATGCTCACCTCTGATGAAAGTTTGCCTCTGTTGTTGCTGTTTTCTATTTTCTCTCCTTCAGCTGTAAGACACATCTGCTGGGGAAACAAGATTTCTAAAAGCTTGCTATTCAGTTACATAGTTTTTTGCAAATCAAGTCTCCCCACCTTTAAATTAATTTTCAGAGTCAATGAATTTTCAATTGCATGTTTACATAGTGCTGAGCCCTTGCAAGACAGAATTAACCAGAAAGGCAACAACCACGGGCCATCTCAGCTACGTAACGGTTTTAAAACCCAAGTGGAGACACAAGAAGTCATGGACAAACAGCACAAAAGCCTGCTGTTCCTGCCTATAGCAATATCTGCTCCTACTCCCACCTCATTAATTGCTAGTTTTCCTGATTATAGAAACAGCTTTTTCTGCTGCTGAAATGTATGGTGTCATTCCATTTGCATATGCAAACTGACATACGAACAATGAACCAGTTGCACAGTTCCTTAGAGAGCAACAATGTAGAGGATTTACGACATGTATACGGCAACAGGCAGGGAGGGGAGTGTGAGGAGATGGACATACGAAACAGCTCATTATATTCTTTATACTGTTTTTCTGATCAATAACCTTTCCTGTTGTTTCTTGAAATAAAATATTTAACACGTTAGTGGATTACTGACACAGGCTTTGGGAAAATAATAAAACTAAATATCTGTGCGACTTTGCTTTGCCTCCAGATGCCTGCCGGTTTGTCAGGTTTTAATATATGATCTCTGATTACATGATTACACACTGTTCTTCCACAAGAACTCTATGTTATTCAGTGCAAAGAAGACAGAGTTTATTTAGTGAACAGAAGCCAGGCATTTTATTTTCTTCATGTTATTCAAGGTATAATCCTTTGTTTTTACATGCTATTTAAACTCTGCTATCCAAAATGAATCACTCATTTCTTTTTGGACGTTCATTGCTGTATGAGAATGCTTCACTAATTTTTTATTATTTTGCTCCTAGGTTAGATGGTAGACACCTTTGTTACTCCCATTTTACAGACCATGAACTGGAGACAGATTAGGAGAAAAAATAAATAGTAATTTGAGATGCCAGGAGCCTGCTTTTTCAAAGTATTTGACATTACATTGGACATCATAGACTGAAAGCACAGCTCTCGTTATGTCAACTTCGCCTTTGAGTGTCTAGCATTTCCACAGGTCTTATTTCACAAACATGAAACAGTGATTGCCTGTAGAAGATTTGGCTTAAATAATCTGACTAGTAAAATGTAGAGCCCTGTAGCAATGGCAAGGGTAGGCTCTGGTTCTCCAGAACATCATTCAGCTGCCGTAATCATTAAACAGAGGTTATACCTACCACCTCTACAACAAATGAAGAAATTTTACTGAAGACAAACCCCCAAAACCCCAGATATTCTATCACATGGAGTGATGCTGAACCACAAGGCTCACCGCTGGGGCTGACATCCTTAGATCCACCACTGACATACCTGCCACTTGAGGTAAGAAACCAACTGGCAGCAGGAGCAGGTTGTTACACCTGCATGGACCAGCACTGCAATGGAACACAAGGTACAGCTCACCAGAAAACTTCTCAGCTATTTGGTGATTGCAAAAGGAAGGTGAGATTTAGGAACCCTAGATCCCATCCCTGCTTTGAGCGAGTGTGATCTAATGAGCACAGGCTTCCAGTCTTTCTCCTCGAGCTTGCCTCCTTTCTGCCCCATCTTCCACAATGTGTTTCAGACCCACCCACATCCCTTGGTCCCACCTCAAGCACCTTACCCTAAACTCTGCCTTGACAGCCCCACTTCCCCAGACAATACTAGAAAATGCCAAATTGTGCCTCCTTATTTTAAAACACAGAAACATTACTCGAAAGGTATGGGCTGTTTGGCCTGACATCAATAGACAGCCAAGGAGAAAGCAGAAGACAGCCACACTGGCACAATATGGTTGGATCTCTGCCGGGCATCTGACTCAGTACCACACAACTTGCTTTACATGAAGATAATAAGGCATACATAGATTAAAAAACACCTTACTGAAGAATATCAAAATATAAGATGTAGTTTAATGAGCAAGTATTGGAAGGGGACTCTTTTCTGGGTTAACCTTCTGGGACTAGTTCTCAGTCTATCAATTTATCTGTTTATCAATGAGCTGCACAATGCCGTAAGACCTTGATCAGTAGAGCTTGTGCGTGACGCTAAAAGCAAGGGCTGCAGAAAGTCACAAAGGGAACATGTTATTCCTATGAGCTCTGCTCAATGGTCACAGCCCTACAGGACATTTCAGAACAGCCAAATGGTAATCAGAAATGCAGGTGATGCTCGAAGGACAGAAGACTATTTTGAAAATCAGTTTCTCAGAGGGAAGCTGAAGAGTCCATTCAAATAAGCACCAGAACACGAGCTTGTAGCATAAGGTGCAAATGGAAATATTGAGTGAAAGGAATTGATTTTGCTACGGTACCATTCACTCCTGAAAGCACGACTATGTGCACTCCTGATGCCCACCTCTCTAAATCCCTCATCTTCCTTACAGACAGTTGCATAAAAGTAATAAAAATTTGGAAACTGAGTCATAAAAGTGTAAGCAAATTAACAACTGCATAACCTTCGTCCTTTCTGACCTTGGAACTCATTTTTAACCCAGCTCCTTTATGGACACTGGCCAGGCCCCTAAGTTTTGTAGCTTCCCATGAAGACAGCTATTATTTCTTTCAAGTTTTGCATTTAAGATTTCTGCCACAAAATACAGGACTCATAAAGGAAGGATTTCCCCATGCACACAGATGTAATAATTTGTCTTCTGATCTTAGGAAAAGATACAGATGTCATTTTTAACTTCGTTTCCTCAGGAAATGGAGACACACAGGCACCATGTGTCTATGTGTATGACCCAGTAATCATCCAAATCCTCTGGCCAGTTTTATCCAAATTTGGCAGAGCGCTTTGAGCTACAAAGTTCCTACGCATTTTCATAGGGACAGGAGTTGGGTAGAAAAGGGGGACTTCGTAAGCACCCTGCACGAGGGAAAGTGGTAGCAGGAGCCCTCAAGATACTAAGCACTCCACAAGATACCACATGAATATCCTACTCACAGCAAAGCTTCACGCGGAGCTCACAATCAATCACAAAACACAGTTCTGTAGAAAGTGCTGGAAAGGATGAAGGCAGATTAACGGAATTATTTGTTTTGGTTTTCCTCAGAAATAGCAGAGCTTGGCCCCAGCTGCAGGAAGGTGCTGACAGACCAGAACAGAAGGGAGGGGGAGAAAGCCGCCCCTCAGGGCTCTGCCCGCACGGCTGCTCCAGCGCTTGCAGGGGCAGGGCTGGCCAGGTCGGGGCAAGGCGTTGCTGGCAAGTGAGAGGGTAGAGGCCTTGGGGAGGGTTCGTCTTCCCCTACACGCTGAGCTACACTTCACCTGCAGGAATCGCCAGCCCATGTCTTCTCTGATAACTCCCCATCATCAAAGGAACCTGCCAAGTTGAAAAACAGAATATAAGTAACTAAGTCTATGAAAGAACTTAGCAGATTCTTCTCCATTTTACTCATTTACTACCTAAAAAATGCAGTTATCTAAATATAGGTGAAATCTGTACCAAATGAAATGTATCCTTCGGTTGTAAAATATATACAAAGTGTAGATACATGGAAAAAAAATCCTTTTTTTTTTTAATAGGAGGATATATGATCCAAATCACTGTACTGTTACAAACAGGATTTTTCAAAGATATATATATATAAAATAAATTTCCTTAGTGAACTAGCTTTGTAGTAAAGTATCTGAATAAATCATGACACTTTGACTGATAATCTGCAAACAATACTGGCACCAAATAAAAACAAAACTAAGACGTTAACACCATCCTATTATTTTTGTTGAAACTCTAACAAATGCTACAATAAATTCTATTAAACTATTAATAGTGCTTCCCCACAGCTCTGGAAACACCATTTCTCCAGTCATGCTCTCTTTTCTTCTTTATTCCCAAGGATAAACATTAAGCTTACACAAGGGTAGGCAATTCTTATATTATACTATTATTCAATATTGCTAGTGATGTGCTTTTGTTAACATTCCTTTTCATTAAAAAAAATTTTTTTAATCTGTATTTTCTGTTCTGAACCCTCCAGACAAATATTAGTTAGAGGTGAAAGGTTTACAAAAGCTAACAATATAACAAGTGTGTAGAAAAAGCAAGTCCTCGAGCAGTATCACGCTCCTTTTTTACCTAGCTGTACTTCACAGAGATGACACACCTGAGAAACAAATGTTTTTAGATTTAATTTATCAGTTTAAGACCTTAACATATACATATTTAATATCACAGCATGAATTTCCATAAACAAAACAAATATTTTTGCTTGGACAATTATAACATTTTAAACTGGTAAAGAGTTCATCTACATGCAAAACCTTTTGGGTTTTAATTGTGGGAAAATTATTGTTAAATCTATGAACTTTAGCATTAGTATAATCTGACAGTATTTCTAAAGCAGGCCTGTGTCACAGCAAGTACATATTCCTTTAAATATTTTAAGTGGAAAAATCCTCCAGGGGAATAAGTAGGACAAACATGTTTACGATTATTCAGCACTGTAGATGGCTGAACGGGTGATGTCAGCTGTACAAGGCATTTCTGCATAGAAAAAAAAAAACCAGATACCATTCGAATGGCCATATCTATGTCCTCACATTGAAAGCAAATGCCTCATCCTGCTGGCCCAGAACAGGTGAGAGGGATCTGCTCCTCACAGCTGCATGTAAGAAACATACTCCAAAAGTAGCATCAAATATATTCAGCTTCCAAGCTAATATATTCCAAAGTATTGTTTATTAGCAGAAAGTATTCTATTAACATTCTTATCATTAACGTTAATATATTCTTTTATATTCAGTGCTTTTTAACGTTTTGAAAAGGTGAAGTGAACCTACTCGCTTAAACTCTCAGTGCTGGGAGTTTAGCAAATCCCCCTGCACCGTGTGTCCCTTTTGATGAGGACGGGAGCAAATGTTGTGTTACAGGATGACAGGGACTGTGTTCCTGATGTGACATGGGGCTTCTTGACAGGCCTCCCTGTCACTTTGCATCGGTGCCCATGGAGCTGCCTCCCGCTTCATCACTGGCTTCGGCAGCTGAAGGGAGGACGCTGTGCTGACTTAGCCCTGCCGGCTGGCTGCTCCGGCTGGCCCACGCTCCAAGGCCCGCTGCAGCACTGGAGCTGCCAGCACACCTGCAGCTGCGGCACCTTGTGCTACACACTGTGAGGCCAAAGGATTGCCTGGGCCACCAAGCTCCTTGACCACCTCACTGCCACAGAGAGCAAAAGAGTGATGCCAGCAGGTATCGCTTCTTGCTTGGCAATGAGCTAAAGCCCCAACCCAGCATCATACCACAGCACCTTTACACGGATAAGCCATTAAAGCCAGGGCTTGATTTTCTGCCACTAAACATCCCATCTTAGTTTTTTTTCAGTTGGGAAGTCAACAGCATCTAATTATCCTGGCCCTCTAGTAATGACACTGTGCCCCCTGCAGTTTCCACGGGATACGGTCCCTCTCCTGCCTTCCTCCTCTGAGCTGTGGGGCACAGGGCTGGCTTACCAAAATCGCTTTTTTTTCAGCCCAGTGAAAGTCTGGGTTGAGCCTGTGTGATGCGCATTGGCACAGCTAGCAAGGGCTGGATTCTGGCGAGGAGCATAGTATGAGTGCTTGGGCAAAGAGAAGCTCTGCATCTCATTAACTGCTTTTCATTGCTGTGAAGGTACTCAGCAGAAAGCCTTTACCAGCACAAAAAAATATTTCCAGTGAAAGTGTCTCCTGTTCTCTGGAAGCTCACCCTCACTCCTTCCTCCACTACCAAGGAGGCCAGAGGCACCTGCGCACAATTTCCATGTTGTCAGGCCAACTCCAGACCATCACCGTGCCTCGAGCATCCCTCCTGCTGCGCTGCCCACCCGTCAGGGTGGGGTGCTGCTGCCAGGGCAAAGCTCAAATTGAGGGCAAGGGCAATTACACGTGCATGCTGGGGCTTTCTAACCAAACTTGCTAATAAATAATACCTGCAAATTCCCAGATGGCATGTTACTGGCTGTATAAGTACCATCCCAAATAATTTTCACACACACAGTTAAGCAGAAGTTCACAGCAACCCTAAATTATTAATATTGCAAACAGTGTTATTAACACTATTGCAAATAATGTACAAAGCAAATAAAATACAGAGCAGATGATACCTCTGCAGAATGACTGCGAACTAGTGACAGCACAAGCTTCACTGACTCTACTATTCCTAAAACACTAGGATTTAATCTAAAACTTCCATTCTAAACAAACTATTGTTTCTGTAACATAAATAAAATGCCTGTCTGGCGCAAGCCCAGGCAGCATGTTGACCCATCCACACAATCATAGTTTCCTGCTCATAGGTGGCAATTATCACATCTGTGTTTGCTTCTGAAATTGGGATTTAAAACACAATTTGGTTTACCTAAAACAGGGACAGTATCTGCAGGCTCAAGGAAACAGCTTTCTGTAACAAATCCACACTGACCTTGGCTGAATTTAATGCAACTTTATTTGCCTCGTGTGAAATGCTGACTCCCATGGAGTCAGGGAAAAATTCCCATCAACTTCAACCAGGCCAGAATCAGGTCATCTCTGCCACCATATCCCCCTTCAGCAAGTAAAATTTGGGGAGAAGGGAAGTAACAGGCTATGCACTGAAAAATATTACAGAGTGTAATATTATTTCAAGTTTTACAGATTAGCTAACGCCTGGTGACTTTTGAAGGACATTTTAGTTTTTAAGCAATTTGGCTGCTCAAGACAACAGCTAAGAGGAAACCGAGAAGTATCCGATTCTTCACACCCATGTGGTTGCTTTAATATGGGATCTGCTGTTTCCATGTTCCAGTGGGGGCTCTCCAGCCTCTCACTGTACCAGTAAGATCTCTATTGGCCTTCCTCTGGTCTTCCCACCTCGCTGGCTTGTTTCGTTAGAAATGCTAAATTATTTGCACTACATCACTGCAAGGCAAGGTGGCATTATTCTCTTATTTGTATATGCAAGACCTTGAAAGACAAAATTTAAAGCTGAATTATTAGATATCTCAAATGATTTTTGTCAGGGAGTAACAAGGGCTGGCTGCTCCTTCGGGGCCAATGGGGCAGGGGCTGCAGCAGCCTACAGCATCATTGGGGCAGCGATTGACGGCCACAGGCTGGGCTGATGTGGGGCTCTGGGCCGTGGGCAGGGTCGGGGAAGCCCCAGGTGAGGCTGGGAAGGGACAGTAAGACCTGTTTAGTGCCCTCAGTTTTGGATCTCCCAACTGGTAACACTGGGATCTGAGTCTTGTGGTATCTTTGTGTTTGCAGTAGCACTTCACAGATTCACAGCATAGTTCTCAACAACTGAAACAGAAGTGTTTCCCGAATTAGAGCCCCTTCAGCTCAGGTCTCAGCTGTTCTTTGAGGGCCAGAAATAAGAACAGCACAAGATGGCCATCTCAGAAAAGTTTGTGGCAGGGACCAGCCCAGGTGACAGATGAGCTCTGCAGCAGAGGCAAAGCCCTGACATGCTGCCTGCAGGGTTTCCCTCCCACGCTGCCTGCACAACACCGCAGCTCGTGCATGGAAAGGACAGTGTTTGAAACACAACCAGGACTCACTTGCAGGGCATGGAGTATCTTCTGCATTAAATGAGGGAGTCTTGCAGCAAAGGTGATGTAAAATCTCAATGAAAACAGACCTTTGCAATAAGGCCGTGTTAACTTGTAGAGAACAGTTTCATCCTATCATTTCCTAATTTTTGAGTGCTTGATTTTATATATGTATTTTACAGGCAGTATCTTATTGTGTGAATTTCCTACTCAGGAAAAAAACCTCCCACTGAGAACAGTAAGTGTAATGAAAAATAAACTTTTCATTTATTGTAGTTTTATCTATCCCACACTCCATCACCTGGCTTGGGATATCAGAAGCTGCAGGTGAGTCCTGTGTGATTTGTGTTAATGAAGATACAGAGTAGGAGCCTGCCTGGGGAAGGGAGGTGCACAGTTCCCCAGCAGAATTCAGAGTTATTAGACTGGAGGAGAGGTGGGGAATAAAAAATAGCCATAACAATTCTTCAGTCTGTAGCACTCAGGGCCACACAAATAGCTCTGCAGGCACAGCACAGCAGGCAGCACAAGGGCAAGAATGAATAAACTGGAGATAAGAGAGGAAGAGCTCCTTACACAGCCTTACCACCAAACGTGAGAACACAACCAGAGCGAGCAGCATCTTGCTGGCTAACGAGATGGTGTGCTCATGCAGCTCTTGTACTTAGTGCTGTGGCAGATCACTTCCTGAGCACTAATTTACACGCAGTTTTCTGAAAGCTTGATGCCACATTTTCATGCAAAATATTAATTCTTTCCCTTTCAGCCCAAAAGGCAGCACACCGGATTTAAGACTTCGCAAACAGCAGTACTAGCAGACTGCACCTCTACAGCTGGACATGCTCTAGCATCTGACATAAAGGCTGCTTATGTATTTTCTATGCGCATCACTGCATGAAGTGCCTAAATCTCACCGGGGACTGAGTCACAGGCTCCCTCCATTTTGGCAGAAGGTCCACAGCATAGACTACGGACAAATCTGATATTCCTTTCTGCACAGCCCCCCAGCTTCATCCAGAAGGACACAGGTCCTTCGGCAGGAATAGTGCACTCAGCTAACCCCAGCTTGGGGAGAAAGGCCAGGCTTATCTCATGAGCCTAAAGAAGGACCTCGAGCCCAGGGGCCGGCTCCTCGGCAGGAGCTGCAGGTCCCAGGGAGTAGCACTCTGCTCGCTTCTCAGACAGTGCTGTTGAGGAAAGAGACAAGACTACAAGACCTTTTTGCACGCCTCAGCACTGCATGCTCTGCTAGCCTCACCTACGGCTCAGCCACACAGTGCCAGGCCAGTGAAGGGACTTATCCAGGAGATGGGCTCATTCTCGCATCCCCGAAAGATGCTGGGAACAGACCCGAGTTTGGGCAGCACCTGCAGCCATCGGCCCCAGCACCATGCTAGAAGCTGGCCGTGGTTCAACACCCAGCTGCTAGCTGGCGCTCCCCAGCCCGTCCTGCTCGGCTCCAAGACCCCTGCCCGGGCCCTGCGGGGCCCGAGGGCGGCCGGGGTGCCCCGACGGCCCCCGAAGGCAAACCCGGCGGGGCCGGCGGGAGCGCGCCCGGAGGGAGCGCGCCCCCGCGGCGGGGCTCGGTCGGAGCGGGGGAGAGGGTCGGTTTTCCGAAGAGACTCCCAGCCGCCGCGCGTGGACGGGGGGGCGGCGACAAAATGCATCCCCGGCAGCCGTGGGTGCCGGTGCGGAGCGGCGGCGGGGGGACGAGTGGGCGTCGCCTCGTGGCGGCGGGGGGGGGGGGGGCTCCCCGAGGGCTCCCCCCGGGCTCCCCCCGCACCCCGTAGCAGCGCGTCCTGCTTGGAGCCGAGCCCACCCCCGGGAGTCGGGCTTCCCCCGGCGGTGGGTTTCCCGAGCGGCGCGGCACAGCGTAAGGTTTACGTGTTGCACTACCGCATGCAAGGGCTGACACTGAGCCCAGGGATTCACCTGACATGAAAAAAAAAAAAAAAAAAGCCCTAATTACCATAATTTAGAGGTGGCTGAATAACAGCAGGCTCGATTTTTGGTTGAATTTGCAATTAAGGGAAGATAATTATGCCCCGCACTAGCGGAGAGTACCAGTGTCTCGGGTACGAGCCGAAGGCTCCCCTGGCCGGGAGGGGTGCAGCAGGGCAGGGGTCGAAGCTCCGCGGATTTGGGGAAGGGAAACTTTGGAGCCCCATAAAGCAGGAAGACCGCGGCTGCCTCCATAGCGCTGATGGAATCCAGGCCCGCCGGAGCAGGCAAAGGGTTTATACATATCCTTTTATATATATTTATATCGCCTGAGATACAGATACTTCCTCTATAAACCTTTTACCATTCAGCAGGCACCTCCTTCCCCGACTTCGTTTTCCCTCCCGACTATCGATCTCGGGGGCTTTCCGTGCCTCATTAACAGATTGGTGACTAAATGAGTAGAATTAATTTTTAAAACCCTTTAATTTACTTTATTAACGACGCAAACGCGCCCTTGCCTACCCGGCGTGCCCGGCTCCCTCGGCTCCAGCCTGCCGGGGCAGAAGGCACATCAGGGCGGGAAGCGGATTAAACGGGGAAAGAAAGGGGTTCAACCCGCCCCCCCGGCGCCGCCCCTGTCCCAGCGCCCCGGTACCGGCCCCTCCCGCCCCAGCTCGCCGGGGTGGGCGCATCACCTGCCGGCGCCCTGTAAAGACCGTTCGCGACGCCGGGCTCAGCACAACAAAGGCGAGAGACCCGGCGCGGGCGCGGGGGCGTTTCTGCGCCAACTTCGGCCGGGGGGAGAGGAGGGACGGCGCTCCGAGGGCGGCCCCCGAAGCGTCCTCCCCCTTCCCGCGAGCGGGCGGCCCCGGCGGGGCAGGCAGGCGGCGGGGGAAGCCTCCTCCCGGCCCGGCCCGGCCCGGCCGCCGGTGCCCGGCAGCGGCAGAGCGGCGGCCCGGGGGGGGGGGCGGCGGCGGCGGCGGCGGCTCGCCGGTCCCATGGCAACCGGGGGGGGCGCCCGCCACCCGCCGGACCGCCCCCGGGGCGGAGGGGCCGCCCGGGAGGGCTCCGCGCAGCGCCCACGCGGGAAGCCTCCGCGGGTGGGGCTGCGGCTCCCGGTGCCGGGCGGGCGCCCCTGGCCCCGGCGGGGTGGGGGGGTCCCGCGTTCCGGGCCGCAGCCCCGGGGCAGCGCCTCCGCTTCCCGGCCGTGCGGGTCAAGCTACCGTGCGCGCCCCGGCGTGCGCGGGCACACGCTCCGGCGCTTTGCACAACGGGGGGATGCAGGCACCTGCGTGCTCCCCGTGCGTGTGTTCGTATGTGCCAGCACCCCGCTGCCGCCGGGAAAGGCGCGTGTGTCTTTCTCTAAGACAAGCCCCACCAAGTACAGTAGAGTATTTGGAGTCGGCAGCCATAATTTGTTTGGTTTTTCCCTCCCTCAGGACTTCCACTTACCCGCAGTACAGCCTTCAAACAGTTAAATTCTCAACCCTAAGTTCACATGCCAGTAAATTAAAGAAAACCGTCTTTATTTATTTATGTTTATCCTTTAAAAATTTGTTTAAAAAGCTTGGATGGTTTTGTAACCGTGTGGAAAAGCTATCTGTGCTTTATTTGCAAGAACTAGAAATAAAAAGACAGCATAGAGACAGGTACAGCTAGGAAAAGTTACACCATTTACAATGAAAGTCAGAGGTATATTGTAGGAGTCACCATTGGCTTTATACAGCTTGTATCCTTTTGTATCCTTGGCATTTACTGAATAATCTGCTTTTTTAAAATAAAGAAAAAAAAAGAAGAAAAAAGATGCAGGTCAGTTTTTGGGAGTTTGGAAGATGAGTATGTATACTGGTATAGATTTGTACCCACACACACACACAAGACCATGCAAATATATTGTCTTGCTAGTAGAGCTGGCTGTGCCATTCAAATAGTTTATGCCGATAGGATGATTTATTAATGGAGTTTGCGTGACATTTCCCTGCACTGCCTGCAGAAAGGCATCACAACATCATTGTAAACTCATCGGCGCTGGATGGATAAAAACAATAGGATGCTGAAACTGCAACTCGATGGAAGAGTGAAATACAGATGGAGAGTCTTAAAGTATCTTCCAGCGAGGACAAATCCTGCCCCCCAGATTTCCAGACGACGAAGCACTCCCGTCCAAAAGACTAGCAGGAGACCTCTGCAGCTTTTAAGCCTAATGCTGAGAATCTGTGGGATTTAAATGATTCACTGACTTTGTACCTGTGTTTCTACACAGAATTTAGGATGAATTTTATCCATGGCTAATCCCATTGACTTCAAAGGGAATGCTTGTGGAAGTGAAGGGGTTGAGGTTTATTTTAAGTGAGATCTTAAATATGTTTTTAAAAAATGAAACAGCTGTCCCATTTAGTTTCCAAGGATAATGCTGCTTTGATTCTGTTTCTCAGAAAGTTAAATTTGTAATTTTTCTGTAATCTGAGTAATTATCTCTCAACAGGTCTTCAATTTTTGGACAACAGTCAAGCAGAAAGACTTCATATTGTTCAGAATCCACTTAAAAGTGAAATACGGTGCAATCTAGTCTGGACTGAATCAGAGAGACCCATGGACAAAACATATGTTGTTTGTTTTGGTTTTTTTAAAAGCACAACTTAAATGTGGAGAAAACAGCATGGTGAGATTTTAATCAATGCAACAGGGTTTGAAATTGTGGAAAGAGAAGATGCATAAACCTGTTCTTGTTTGGATTCCCTTGTCACTCTTAATTTCAAGGAAATGTCTAATTGTAACTTCATCCTCTACTTAACCAAAATGTTTCTCAAGACAGTTTCTTTCATACTAATGGAGATTCCCATTCCCAGTAGTTAGGTTAAGTCGAGTCTTCAATGTCTCTTCTCTTCTGATAAGTTCAACGGTTCCTGGTTTTTTCCAAGATCCTCTCATGTTAGTTGATTTGTTTATTATTGCTGTTTGGTTGCACTGTCATTCTCACCACCCCAGTCAGCATCTTTTTCCAAAATAACTATGAATTCCAAGAAATCAGACCTGCCACCCTGTTCAAACCAAATAACAACCAACTCTGTGACCAAGAGGGCTGTTGACTTAGTAAAATAGTCTCCAGGGTTGCCCACAGGTAAATAAACAGTGTAGGGATGTAACATCCTTTAGAATAATATCGTGGAAACACTGACCATTCCTAAGCGCAAGAGGCACACTGTAAAATGCAGGTGACATGCACAAAACTACAGGTATGAAAACCCCCTCCCCCCGCCAAGAGGAACATCTTTCACCATCTGTGGATTACCCCTTTTTTTAAGAAAAGTGGGCAAGAAGATAAATCAAGCTACAGAGTTTATCTGATGAATGCTGTCTTCATATGAGGTCCTGTTTGGTCTTTATCTCTTAAGCAGAGAGTGACTTCAATTGCAGTTAATATAAAGATTTATTAACCTGAGAAGTAAATATTGACCAAGGTGAAGCCAAGGTCAATGTTTACCTAGAGGACTAATAAATCTTTGCATTAACCTAAATATGGAAGCTGGTGCACCATATTTTGCTCTCAAATCACTACCTACCCTAAATTAGTCCCTGCAAGATCAAGGTATGTGCACCAAAAGTGTTCAGTATAGACACTGTTGTAAAATACATTCTGTATGGAATTATCAGAAATACAAGAATTGGGCTTTTTTTTCAAAGGATAACTGATTATTTCTTCACATATGAAAATCTAAAGAATAAATAACAGCAGATGGCTAGAACTGTTTTTTGCTTGAAGGTGATTTAAATCAATATAGGTGCAGATGAGGGGTTTGTTTTATTTTACAATCTGATTGGTAAATATTGTAAATTATTGTAGAGAGAAAAGGATACTGATTTGACATGGCATATTTCAAGAAATCACAGCTTTTTACCTTCTTGTTTATAGCAGTACTAGTCCCGGCCCCTTTGTTAGAATGTGAGCGCTGCCTGTTCTAGGTAAAACAGCTAAAATATTCACCAAATCTCTTGGCCTGCCTTTCACCAGTCCCTCTTGAAATAATTTTGGTGTTACAGAGGTTGAGTGCTTTTGTCTTTATAACATTTAATTTCAAATCCACACAGCTGTGCTGTTTTATTGGTCCTCATAGATTTAGCTGTTTAGCTTATTTCATAGGCATTACTGGGCCTTTACCTTGTAAAAATGCCAAGAAATCACCAGTCCTTTGGACCTACCTCAAATATTCTGCTGTAGCCTAGCCTCTATGTGCCTTAGAAGACTATCACCTTTATAAACCTCTCAGGATGCTTCATGAGTTTTGACAGAATTAGTGTAAGTGCTTTTCTCTTTTGTTATCTCTTTAATAGATTTTTTTTTCCCTGGGTTCTCTGTCTCAGTTGTCTGGTTGAAATGCTGCTTTCTCTATTCTCAGGAACAAAGAAATGGCTCCTGTTTAACTTAATCAAATACTCTGGTCTCTTTCTGATAGAAAGAATAGCGGCCAATTTACCTCTAGCACTATTAAGTCCCCAACAGTTTTCCTGTGTTTGATTTCTGTATGTGCTTTCAGTGCAGCCTTTTTTTCCCTACCCATTTTCCTTTGTCTCTCTCTCTTTAAGAAGACTCACACAAAAGAATATCTTACCCATAACATATTTTTGTTGCAAAATCTCATACTGTTTCTTTAGTTTATTTCTTGACATTTATTTGCAATTAAATTAATTCTACCTTCTGTATGCACAAGGTTTCAGTAAATGAAAGTATTGCTTCTCCGAGTACCAGATCTTTCTATCTTTGCTTTGCTTAGCCTTTGTGCAGCAGAAATCCTGTTGGCTGTAATGGAAAAGCAAAGTATTACTGACTTTAACAGTCTTGCCTGTGTGAGAAATGAGTTGCAAGTTTTGTCTGTTAGTAAATGCATTCTGGATCATATTTCACAATCAGACTTTCATACGCTCTCTGCTAACATTAGGTTTCTAGGCTCAATTTTATAGTTGCACTTCCCATTCATCACGCAGAATAACTGATCCTAGAAAATGAATCTGTGTTGGATGAAACAATAAAACGAGCATCCAGTCTCTGCTGCTCACTTTTCTCATGCAAGTGGACCCCTCGAAATCAATAGAATCATTCAGGGGAGTCAGACAAGCAAGAGCTAACTCAAAACAGGTACTCCGTGCTGCCCAGAAACAAAATGCTTCTGTCTTCTCTGCCTTTATGAAATATAGGTGCCTCAGGATGTATCAAAATTATGAGAGGAAACTAATTTTAAAAACAATTGTGTGAAAAAGTCTGTTTAAACACTGATGGCTGGCTTTTGCATGCGAAGAGCACAGTTTGGCAGATGAGCGAACCGCTATGGTCAGGAAATGTTAAGTGACATTCTTTTAAGGAATTGTACAACTGTAGGCAATGCACAGTTACAGCTTTTCTAACTTATTTGGAATAGCAAATGCAATCTCTAAATTGCTCTTTTTTTAAAATGGTGAGTGTTAAGGCAGAAGGCTGGCAATGCCTTAGAATGATACCACAAAATGGTTCTGCCGGTTAATTAATTTGTTTTCCCTCTGTTTGCATTCCTTTAGGATCCAGTGTTTTCAAATGTGCTTCAGAGGGACAAAATATTGTCCAGGTTTTGTTAGACCATCACTGACACAGTCATTTTTAACCAAAAGTAGAAAAATACTCACAGAAAGGGAATCTGGAATTTACTGTGGTGCAGGTTTCCAGGGCTGTGTTTCAAGGAAAGAAACACAGTCCAGTCAAAATACCTCAGATGTCTACATGCTCGTCAGAAACTTCTTGTGAAGAAACTGTACACTGAGATGTACTTGTTTATTTAATTTTAAATAACAAATATATTCAGACCTCTTAATATGTATTCACAGTTAACATTCAAATAGGAAACGAGATTAATTTCGTTCGTATAATTGATGAAATAGGAATTGTACTTACGGGATTGATGGAATACAAGTTGTACTACATACTGCACTTCTGTGACAATGAAAACCTGGCCAGATTGATGGTGTTCAATCTCTTAAGACCTGAATCTGCACTTATTTTTAGATAGTTCATTTAAGCATGGACTGCTCCCATCAGTGAGCTATATACATGTTTAGGCTGCTCTAGTTTTACTGTATTAATCATGCCGATCTACAAATTTACAAATTGCCTTCTAATTTCTGCTATATCATTATAATTAGAATCTTTACAAATACTATTGTGAAGTCAAAAGCCTGGCTAAAGCATCAATTAAAACCTTAAGTTATGTTACTGCCAATAAGTGGTCATTAAGGGCATGTGAGGGCAACATGCATTTTTGTAAAATCAGATTCTTAGGGGCTGGTCTCTAAAGCAGATGTTTTTCATTTTTATTTCATTTTTAAATGAGTTACAAAATACTGAGACAGCTGTAAGGATAGGGAAGATTTTTTTATATCAACAGTGCGTTATGAATGCAGAGCTAAGCTTTTAAACATTAAACTTTATTATTGACAATGGAGGAATAATCCCTGATCTGAGGAGAAAGAAGCATCGCAACAGTATTGACGGTTTAGCAGAGTGCTCCCTACATTTTAATGGGGATACAGGAATTAGTAGCTTTCTCTAGTGTGACAATTTTCCTGCAAATGAGAAAGGAATTTAATAAAATACAATAAAGGAGAAAATACAATTTCTTCATACTTATTGGGAGGATACAACTAATTTCCAATACATGCTATGAAAAGATAGAATTTCTAATTCTGTTCCACATCTTTTTTTCCTTTAGTATGTCATGCATAGCCAAAACGGAAGTAACTCTTTCTGATCAGCTGGTGTTTTTGCCTGTAACCTGCAAAGTGTAGTATTTGCTCAAAAAGAAACATTACTTCTAAAATACAGTCCCAGAAGAACACTTCCAAATGGAAATAGTTAATTAAACAAACCTCAGAGTAGGTGAAAACTGTTGATTTCACTCGCCTCCTTATTCCCATATCTCATTGCCACCCTAATTAATTTAATCTTCACTGAAAATGAAGTATAAACTCTTGTTTGGGAAGTAATAATCACAGCATGTGACAGGCTGAAACACTGTTCTTAGTCAACACCAGCTGTTTGGCTTGAGGTAGTTTGTGGTGTTGAAAAAGCATTTAAATTATACAGCAGCAGTGGACTTTTAATGGAATATCTGTTTCCACTCAGTACAAACTTCTCTGTTGAATCTCAACGTGAAACAGAGAAAAAGACAGACTCTCACCTCTTTTTTGTCAAATTTCAGCATGAAGTAGATGAAAGTACAGGGGTTTAGTTATAAAGCCCAGTAATGTAAGGAAAAAATAGTATGCTCCTGAACATGCAATAAACCAGATTCTGAACACAGTTACTTTTGTAAGGTAAATCACAGAATAAACAGAAGTTAGTGGTAGGTTTATGTCCAACAAAGCGACTGGGCAATTTAGCATGTCTTGTGATATCCTCAGTGTACAGCACAGAATAGCTCTTTCTGTCTCCTTTCTCCAAAACTATTTTCACCTCAACTCAAGAACTACGGAGTTAATTGAATTGAAAATTCAGACAACCTCATGCTCCTGATTTATGCATGACAAGAGAAACAGTTCCCATAGATTTCTACGATAAAATGCTCTCTTTTTACTACAATCAAGTTCTTTGCAGTTTGTTTGCCTTTTGTGGGGTGGATGTTACCCATCACAAGTTAGACACTAGACAAGTGCTTCTGAGCTATTACAGGGTTCTGCTGGCGTAGGTATGCAGGTCATTGTGGCTAATCCCCTAACAGCGATGCAGTTTTACTAGCCAAATTTTGCCTTTTTTTTCACAAGTACAGCCCATGGAAAGCAATCCCATAGCTGTGTAGTGCACATTCACAGCCATAGCGCTTTGCTGGTACATTATACAACTCTCCCTATTTTGGTAGCATCTTCCTAGTATAGGCATGACAAAAATATCCACCATAGCACCGCCAATTTAAGTGCAAGCAGCTCAAGCAGGTATAAGTCAGGCGTTGTACAGAGCTATTTGTACATGCAAACGTGACCTGCAGTGTGTTATTTGCAGCCCTCCACCAGATAGCTACATTTGACCCTTCAATGTCAACAGAAATGTCTGACTACCAGAACCTAGTTGTCATCTCCTTTCATTATCACAGGATTTTCCTGGGTCTTTTTCTATTCTTCACATTCGCAATGCTAAGCTTCTGTATTAATTAAATGTCAACATTCACTAGTCTGAGACTATGTTATCCAATAAATACCTGCCTGAAGCCAACTACATGAAAGGTGGATCTTGCATGATTTTTAATACAAATTATTTATTCACAATGTTTGATCAAATTAATCAGTGGCAGAATAAATGGGAGCTGTAACCACAGCTGAAAAGGGTTTGAAAAAATATTAATGCTGCTGTTGAAACTCATCTCTCCACTTTGCCTCTGATAGCCATCATTTCAGGTGTCTTAGCCTTCCTCTTGGCCAGAGCTGGGTTGCTTGCCTGTATGCACAACAAAACCGTTAAAGACAGTAGGAAGTGTTACACAAATAGAGTCTTATTTAGATCTGGCGGTTGGTTTTGGTTTTTTTCTCTCTTCCAGTTGTCTTATTTTCAGTTCACTTAGTTTTTTATTGTTAGGAAGTAGAAAAAGCAGAATCCTGGTGGGAAATCTAACAATACATGGCCCTTTTCACTCACTCGGTTGGACAATTTTAGCCACTGGCTGTAACCGATGAAGCTCCCACGGGCAGATACTATTATCCTAATTCCCAAGATGAGGAAGCTGAGTCACGGGCGGGGGGGGGGGGCGCTGCCCGACCGCCCAAGACCGTGCAGAGAGGCCTACTTTCAGGGAAGCCCCACACTCAGGCTGGCCTTAATCTGCAGAGATAAAAAACACCTTTTGGCACGTCAGAAATAATGCTTGCTCTGCACGGAGCTGCTGGGAGCCCCAGGCCCGTCTTCCCACTGCCGGGCAGCCGGCAGCGCTTTCTCGTGGCACAGCGGGCTGGATCCTGCAACACGCCCAATCGCTCTCCCGTAGCCAGGAATTAATGGCTTGGGGCTGGCTTCGGTGCAAGAGAAATGATATTTTCCCCAACAGTGCTGCAGATGGAGCTCCAAGCAACTGTCAAAAGTGCAGAGACTTCCACCTCCTCATAACTTGAGGCAGATTTAAAGCTGTGACCTACAAGCAGAGGGCTCTGTAGCATGTTCCCCAACTCCGGTGCAATCCAGCCACACTGCCAGCCTGTTTTAATCTCAGCAGCCATCTAGGTTGTTACCAGGATAGTGAGCCGAGGGTGTGCTGCAGCGCTTGAGGTCTTATCTCCTCGCCAGGCCCTTTGGGATTTGTCACCCTCCATGTGCTAGATGCTTTCATTTCAATGGGATTTGCTGAGATTTGTGGGAGAGGCAGCCCTAGCCAGTGCCTGCTGCCCTGGCAGGCCCCCGACACATGAGGCTGGGGGCTTCTGCCATGTGTGGGACCCTGCAGTATTCACAGCCCTGCTCCACAGCCGGAGTAGGAGAAATTTGTTTAATTGCTTGTTGTTGCCTTTTCTTCAGGGTCATCAGGGAAGGACAAGGTAGCCCAGAGGAAGAATAGCTGTCTGTGAGTCTGGCTGACACCTCCCTTGCTCCTGTGCACCATCACCATCCTGCCTTACAGCTGGCTGCTGCCTGCTGCTGTTCTCTCACCTTAATAACTACAGCAGGGGCAAAGGCAGGAAGGTGGTAGGATCTCATAAATGGTGGTTCAAAATCCCTCAGAAAGGACCTGGGATTTCAAAACAAAATGCTGCTGCCACCAGCGCCGCAGCACTTTAATTACAATTTCACGATATCTGTATCAAAAAACCTGGCAATTTTAATGACAAAGTACTGTGAAGCCACAAACTATTTTTAGAACTAATAAAATGCCTGCAGAATATTTCCCTGGAATGTAGTAAGATCCAATTGCTGCATTCATTAGTAATATCAACTATCATATGGTGGATGGTTATTTGGAAAAAATGCATTCAATGTAAATTGATTTTGTATTATCTGGAACAATGTGGAGAGAGGCTTTTCCAGCATCTTCAAGCTTCAGCCATTCCACTGCCTGCTGCAGTTTATGCCCTTATTTTGAAAGATTTACATAGCATTTTAATTTTCAGTCTTGCCTGCGTTTGCCAGCTGAGGGATTCTTATTATATTTTACATTAATTCCAAATTCACACCATAACAATAGCAAAAAATCGAGTGCTGACAAAAGCGAGAGGCGAAACATGACTCAATGAAAATAATACGTATCACTATTAATGACCTCTGCCTGTCCATCTACGTTCCCGTGGCAGTGCCTCTCTCCACAGCAGTAGCTTCTGTGAGGAAAGCCAGCTCTCATCCCTCCACTCCTCCCTCCTCCCGCCGCCTTCCTGAGGGATGACGAGGAGCTGGGGAGAGCGGGAAGGAGTCCCAAAGTGCAGCACTGGGAGAAACCCGGGGCCAAAGACGAGCAGGGCCAGGGCCAACCCCTGCGCTGGCATGTGCTGGGCTGCCCTTCCCGCCTCCCCTCCCTGCCTCGGCGGGAAGCGGCTGCTCGTGCCGGCCACGGGACCGAGCGCTCGGCGTGTCCGGCCGCCTGCCGTGGCGGCCAGCAGCCTTGCGCCAGCAGCCGCGTTGTCCTCAGATTTGTGCAGAGCTCAGCTGGTTGCCAAAGCTTAACGCTTCACATTATTATTAACAGTTAATCCACATAAAAATAAGGCAGGACCGATGACAAAGAACAAAAGCAGACCAGTAATAACCACTCTCTGCAAAGTAAACCCCCCTGGGTAAGTGAACCAAAGAGGGCAGGGCTCCTGCACAGTTTGCCACCAGCCAGCCATCAGGTTAACAGGAGACCGACTGGGGACAGGCAGTGACAAAAGGGACACCAGAGGCTGAAGCAGGAGGGCTGGCCCTGGCTGCCACCTCCCCGGTCCCTGCTATGACCTGTGGTGCAGCAAATAAGCTGATATTAAATGGGGCGAGGTTTGGGGTGGGGGTCCTGCAGAGCATCATCCTGCGGCAGCTGATGGCAAGCTGGAAAACAGGGCAGTAAGCTGGGGGCTGTTCTCCTCGAAAGTGGCCAACAAGCCCCAGATCTGCTCACTGCAAGGCCTTGCCTGGCCCCGGCTGTCGTGGAGGCCAGGTTTAACACTGACCACTTGGATCAGTCTCTCCTCTCTTCTGTGCTTTGTGCAATTACCTGCATCTGCTCAAGGTGGGAACAAATCACTGCTGGATCTGGCCAACAGCAGCCCTATGCCCCATGGACAGCAGGAATCCTGCTGCAAGAGAACGCTCCCGCACAGCGATGGAGAGCAAGGCTGATGCATCACTGCGTGACAGAGCAAGAACACAGTCCCACATGCTGCAGACTTGCCCAAACGTGATTCTGAAGGTCATGATATGAGGCTGAAATTGCAATGCCTGTCTATGAAATTATGAAGCTTTTCAAAAACAACCTTACTGCTTTCCTGCATCTATCCAGCAAAAGGCAGGTTCCCTCACCCCCAAAATCATTCAAATACAACCCAAGGAGCTTTTCTTGAAAGGAGCTTTGACGAGGTCTCGACCTTTGATAGAAAAGTACAGGCCTGTGTGTGCAGGAAGTGACGTTGTCTTCTGCTCCCCAGTCTTTTTCCAGATAAGTCCTATATGTGTCAGCGTTACCCAGAGCCTATAGCACAGAGGCAGCAGTCACCAGAAACCACAAGATAGCTTGGTTCAAAGGAAAGCAAGGAAAACCAAGCAACATTTACAGTAAGCAAACGTATTTGATCTGGCTGTGCTAGCTGCTCTCAAAGCGCTCCAGCCCAGCGCGTATGGGCTCCATTTCATTTGAATAAAAACACTTTGGGTAGCCATGGAAGAAAAGAAACAACTTGCAAGAAGCACTTGCTAGTTTCACAGGAGTAATCAGTCATCTGAAACTGGTAACAAAAAAATGGCCCTGTAGCCAAGCCCATCAAACTTCAGCTTGACTAATTTGTGACTGGTTATCTCTTTGTGAACAGTATGTTGAATCAGATCTGGGGAAAAGTGGGTAATTAATGAATCAGTCAATGACATCAGCTCAGTTAGAGACAAAGCTCAGCATCTTTTTTAGCTTGGGAGTGTCATTTGTTGCAAATGATCAAACACCTAAAGAAGGAACATTTTTTTGCTGAAAAATGTACTGAGCCAGGCAGACCCAGAAGCGTTTGCAACAGAGCTGGGCTTGGCTGCTTCCCTGGGTTACTGCTGTAACACAGTTTCCCTCTACTGAAACAGCAGCACAAGATGACACATCAGGCAGGTTAATAGTAAAAGAAATTATTTTTCTCTCCATTCCTGTTGCTGAAACTGCTGGGAGAGGCATTTCCGATTTCCTTCTTCAGTAGCAACTCTGGCCATCATGTAGTTTATCTGACCTTTGGCTACGCCACACCATGAAATCAGACACCACTAGGAGGGGGGCCAGAACAAAGCCTGGAGAGATTAATAAGAGCATTATTTGCGATGTGGCACAGGGCCATGGGTCACCCTACAGCCAGGCTGCTGCACCTTCTGGCAACAGGAACAGCCCAAGTTCTGCATCAAGCTTTCTCCTTTAAAAAAAAAAATAAATAAAATATAATTTTCACTTCTGTTCTTCTCTTATATAAAATCCTGGTCAAATCAATGAGTGGGAGAAGGAGGAAAAAACCCACTCAACTGGAGTGGAAGCAAAATATAAAGTTAATGTGTGACTTTCATTCAAAAGAGTCTATTCTTTGCATGATTGTTTGGGGCTTTGGGGGATTAACCAATAAAGAAAAAATTCTGCTTGTTCAGCCTGATGTTAATGTTGGTGTGGTACTTTCATTAGCACAAAGGTTTGCTCACATCCCCCTCTAATACCTTCCATCTTCACAGCCACAGCATGATAGGGTGCAAATGCAGCGCTCTATGGCAAATACAGCTTCGTCTTCTGATGTCACCATGTGCAAATGTCTCGACTTGGAGAACACTACATTCTGTGCAGGTCAGGTTCAAAGAGCTTGAGGATATGTAATTATTGTTATTACAGTTCTATACCAAGCCTGGATAATAAGAAGAGGAATTTGATTTCTTCGCTTCAGCTACATCTGACTGTAAGGTTAGAGATCAGCAACACCTTGATTAGGAAACAAGAACGATATGAATCAAGAGATTCAGAATGACTCAAGATGGTGTGAATCACAGCGAATCAAACATGAACCATATGAATTGTGCTCTGTGTTAAGGAGCTCCCTGACTGTACCAAGCTCCAGCAGTAAAGTCAAGGAGACTAGGGGAGTCTCTGGGTGAGGAGCAGAGGGGACAGTCCTGCTGGAGACAGGGCAGCCTCTCACAGCACACCCGACAAGGAGGAGCTTGTGAACAGGACTTTCTGCAAACAACTGGCAGAAGTGTCCTTCTCACCAGCCCTCATCCTTATGGAGGCTTTCAAACATCCAGGCATCTACTGGAAGAGCAACACAGCATTGAGCAGGCAATCCAGGAGCTTCTTACACTGTGCTAGTGATAATTTCATCATATGAATGCTGGAGGGGCCAGCTGGGGGTCACGGTCTACCTGACTTGCCAGGGGTAAATGAGGTCACAGTATCAGCCTGGGCTTATATTCTGTGATCTTAATTGAATTCAGGATCTAGAAGAAGGCTGGGCAGGTAAGCAACAGAGTTACAACTCTGAATTTCAGGAGAAGAAACTTCAGTTTATTCAGGGAGTTGCTAAATAAAATCCCCTGGGATGCAACCATGAAGTGGAAACGTGCCCAGAAGATCTGAACAATTTTTGAAGAGAACCTACTGAGAATTTGGTGAAAAACAATCCTGTCATGCAGGAAGACAGAATTGCAGCAGAAGATCCATTTGGCTACGGGAGCATCTTCTTAATGAAACAAAATGCAAAATGGGAGCATACAAGAGATGGACACAAAAGACAGCACCCATTACCTGAAAGATTGTGAGACTGCTGTCTACTGTCTGTGACAACTGCGGTGACTGGGGAAGTCCCTGATGGCTGGATCTATCTTTTAAAAGGCAAGAAAGGAAACTGGGGAACTATCTGCTGATCAGCAGCATCTCAGCCACTAGAAGATCAGAGAGTGTGTCCCTCTTGGGATCCACTTCCAAGGCCATAAATGACAAGAAGGTATTTGGGAACAGTCAGTATGGATTTACTGGTAGCAAATTGAACTTGACCAACTGGCCTGCTTTCTAAGATGAAATGACTGGAAGTGTGAAGAAGATGAAAGCGCTGGGTGTAATCTAACCTGACATTAGTAAGGCTTTGACACCATCTCACACAGTGTTGTCATTTGGAAGCTCAGAGTGTGTGGCCTAGGAAGACAGACTGTAAGAAGGGCTGAAAACTATCAGGTCACGTCTGGCAGGTCACCAGCAACCAGAGGAGCACCCAAGGGGTCAGTACTGAGATCCATATTGTTCAGTATCTTCATCAACAACCTCAATGCTGACACAGTCAGATTTGTTGATGACTTAAACTATCTGGACTGACAGGACAAACAGCAGAGCTTCAATGCAGAGGGTCCTTGATAAACTTGAGATCTGGGCCAACAGGCACCTCATGAGGTTTGACACAGAAACATGATCCGTTACAGGTTGGGAAGCACCTCGCTGAAGAGTCATCCTGGTGAAAAGGTGCTGGGGATTACAGAGGGCACAAGGCTGAACGTGAGTCACCAGTGTGCTCCCATCTGAACAGGGCACGTCACATCCTGAGCTACATTAGGAGGACAGTGGCCAGAAAACTGTGAAAAGTTATTACCTCCCTCTATTCAACTTTGCACCCAGTTTTCGGGTCCAACAGTCCAGCAGGGGTGCAGAGTAGCTGGAAGGTATCCAGTGGAAGGTTACTGAGATGCTCAGAGGCCTGGAGTGATGTGAGAGGGGCTGAGGAAGCTGTGCTTGTTTAGTCTGATCAAGGGGATGCTAAGGGCTGCTGGAATAGCTGCCCACAGCTCTTTGAAGGGTGGCTATGCAGACAAGAGCCAAACTCATCTTCTGAGTGCCAGAGGATGTCAGAGGGGCCATTGTCCACAAGCTGAGGTCTGGACATGAGAAGACATGTTCACCAGGAGGGCAGTGTAACCCTGAAACGGGTTGCCCAAAGAGGTTGTGTAATTTCTGCTCTTGGAGATGTTTCAGGATTTACCTGGACCACAGCTGACCTTGTCCACTGTTGGTGACAGTCCCCCTTCAAGCAGAGTGTTGGACTAGATGAACTCCAGAGGTCATTTGAGTCTATGATTAACTAACTGAAATAATAACTGTATGAAATGATAACAAAATATTATTATAAATAAGATAAAGTGGATTTGTTTCCAATTTGCAAGAAGGTAATAACTGAATATACACTGTTTCATATTTTCGCACTGCATTGGAAGAAACTATACAGTGATTTCTGAGTAACATTTTAAAAAACTACAAGATCAGGGGAACAGTAAATAACATGGAGGAAAGACTGTAACGCAAAGAGTCAACTTGATCATTTGCATGGGTGCGGTGAAACCATAAGCTTTCCAAAGCAGCCAAAAGCAAGCTCAGACATTTACTAGGATGAAAGATTTGCAGCAGAAGAGATGCCATGCTGATCAGCAGAGGTTAGGAAAAAAGACTTGAAGAGCACAGTAAATGAATTTGAATTTGCGGAGCATATTGCTGTCACAAAAAGAGCTAATATGCAAAGATCGGTGCACACCAATGCGGATAAAAGGAAATGCCAAGCATGACGCGGTAGGTTACATCACCTCTGACATCAGCCCTCATCAACTGTTCTGCTGGCCACCTCCTGAGCAGAATATGAACAAACAGGAGCGAGTCCCAGAGAGTACAAAATGTCCTATGGTTAGAGACTGAAATATTTCAGTATGGTAGCTTTTCGAAGGTGAATATAATGGTGATTTCTGCACTGGTTTGTTGAGGGATGATTCCACATTTCCCAGCGGCATAGGGGCAAAACTTGCTTCCAAGTTAAAAAGAAAATAGCTTTTATGGGTACTGTAGAGCACCTTCCTCCACCTCCTGCACAACGGCAGAGCCAGCAAGCCCTGTGAGCCCGTGTCAAGGCGTGCGAGCCCCTGCTCCTGCCCCTGCCCCAGAGCTGGGGGAGCAAGCTCAACACAGGGCTGTGGGCACAGGCTGCAGGGCCATGGTTTTCCCTCCACAGCTCTGTTTTGCTGCTTCCAGCAATATGCTGCCTGGGGCATCTGCCTGTTCTACCCACACCCAATGCAGGCTTTGGTCTCTGCACATTTATACAAGGAACAGCATCTCTTAAAACTTTCCCAAAGGTTGGAAGTTGAAGCTAGATCAGTTTAAACAGGAAACAAGCCACAGCTATGTATACAACGTATATATGAACTAAATAATAGTTGTTAACTATTGAAATAAGTTACTGGTGACTGGTGAGCAAACACTATTAAATTGAGTGTAAGTTTGCCCCCAAAGCTGGTGTTTTCTGCAGCTATTAGGCTTGAAACAGGACTTATCCCTGTGTTGGCTAGGCGGGAGGTCAGCTAGATGATCATGCTGGGTCCTTCCGGCCTTAAATTCTGTGGCTCTGTGGAAATTTTGTGTCAGAGGGTTTTTCTCATTGTAGCCAGACTGAGAGCTTGAAATCCACATGGTTACTGACAACTCCCAACTGTCAGTAAAGCTGTTTCACAGAAAGTGTTACATGACTGATGTCTCTACAACTGCACTTTTCCAAACAGATGGGGGAAAAAAAAAAAGGCACTGGTCTCAAATCAAATTAGTCTTGACGGATTACGCAAAAGAAATTTAACACATGCTCCACATTTTGAGAAACTTCTAAATATAACATCTCCATTGAAAACAAAGTATATGATGGTGCTAAAATATGTAAATACACAGCTATAAAACTATCCTCACATTACAGAATAAGGACCACTATTAGGGGCTGGAAAAAAGACATTTTCTTGATGCAGGAGACCCATGTCAGGGCTGCCACACCTTGTTTAACCTCAGAGATAAGCTCATTTTTGAAAGCTCACTGTTTGACTTCTAGAGGTTTGTCTCTACAAACACAGGGCAAAGATAAAAATGTTCCTAATGTAACTGATGTCATAATTGCATTTAGAAATAATAAATCCATGACATTACAGAAAAAAACTAAAAACACCCACAAGGGCAAATGTAATATTTAAATTCTGTTGCAGCTGCAAACATGCTGTAATAAAGAATTAACTGGTGAGTCTTGGTCTACACCCTGGTTTTCTTTCATTATAATTAGGCAGGGGTATAATTTTATTTTACCAAAGCAGTTATACCGGTAAAACATTTACTGCATGTGCAATTTTACTCACATAAAGGTACGGTGCATTACTATGCATTATGCCATCACCATTTCAGGAAAGAGATACAGCAACATAATAATAGCACACTAGTATACTTATATATCTACCAAGCAATTGTACTGGTTTGAATGGAGCCATATAGTTAAGGCAACACACTGTATATGTGCAGATAGGTCCTTGGAAAGGTAGAGAGTGATATTCTGAAGCTATAAGTCTCTTACAATTACTTGCAGGAATTATTAATAGTAGAAAAAAGCAGTCTTAGAGACAGAATTAGCAGTATAAAAAGGCAGAACTGAGATTTGCACAAACAAAAAAAGCAGATTTTTTCCTGAATAATTTCAAATTACAGAGGTAAAACAGGCCCTGAGAAGTACAACAAATAGGGTCTGAATAACAGCAGAATTATTTTCTCAAGAAAATGATATTTGAATTAATTTATAGTCATTTTGGTGCTCCAAGTGATAAAAAGCAAATCACATGTCTAGGTTCTTTATTCCATGTAGAACCTGCTTTGAAAAAATAGTAATGATAGCTTCCTAATAATTATTATTTTCAAGGTAATTTTTAAAATAAGAAAAAGAATCTCCCATGTAATTACCAAAAATAATTAATATCCTTTCAGGAGCAGCAGCAAAAAATTGGACTGTAACCTCCTACCTGGTACAGGGCCAGGGAGTTTTCTTTGGTAAGACTATAGCAGGCAGAAGAGGCATAAAAACTATCGTAGCAGCAGACATTAAGAATATTAGCATGGGGGACAAGTTTGTTCCACTTGTCAGTCAGTGAACATGTACAAGATCATCTTACTTGGCTCAGTAAAGACCAGTGCGGCTCTGTGCGATCGGCAGAAGAACACCACCCATTTCTCCACGAGAAACACCCTGAGTACCACTGCAGGGAAAGGCACTTGCAGTTCTTGCAACGGTAGTTAGAAATACAACTGGGGGCACTGGAAAAATATTAACTAGAGCCTAAGCACTGGTTTTTTTATCTTCAGTATATTTTAGAATCATTAATTTTGATTCAGCGTGGTTTATGCCAGTTTACAGCAGCAGCCAGATGGGGCTCGCTGCCCCACCAGGCACCTACAGGATTTTGCAGGGACGTTTATATGGTGGGAGGTGCTGCCTGGGAAAGGATCTTGCTCGGGCATGTGCTGAGTCAATGTATTTCTCTGGCAGCTTGTACTGGCAGAACAATTATAGTGGCCAAAGAGTTATTTATAACTGTCCTCCCGCAACAGGATTCTTGAGGGAGGATGTTGGTATGAACACTGCTATTCCACGTACACACACATCTACACACACAGCAGCTGCATCTCTATTTAATGAATGCAGAATACTGTTCCGACATAAATTCTGGGGTTTTCTTCCCAAGGAGGTCACTTGTATGGGGGGAAAAAAGAACACAGCTCCAACCACAGTCAGTCCACACCTCAGCCGAAAGCCTAGAGGCCTCCCCACAAATTGCCATAATTTCTTCATTAACTCGTCAGAGCTGACAGCATTGGTAAGCCTCTGACCATATAAACAAACCCGAATGCTTATGTGGCTTCACTCACTTTGGCTTGCCTTAGACTCACCTCCTCTCAGAAAGCAGCCACCATACAGATTCTGAAGGCTGTGTGAGAGTGGGGACAAGAAAATTTGCCTCAGAGAAACTCAGGGCTCCAAACTCATCCCCCCACAGGAAAGCCACCCCCGTAAGATGCAGCCAAGCCTCACTCCCTGCTGGCTGCAGCCCCTTCGCTTGCTGATGTGGAACAAGTTATAAAATCAGATCATTGCTTAACCAATTTAACCAGTAACCTACTGCAGGTGAAGAATGACCTTCATAGGATTCTTACTGGCTCATACTCTAGAACATGGACAAATCAGGCAGAAAAATTAAATTATCTGAAAATGTAAAGGCAAATGCCTAATCTGCAAAATGCAGTCATATGTATGGGGCCTCCACACAGCAGCACACCTTCATTATTGTACTGCCTGCAAGGAGGTCAGTGAGAAACAGAAATAGTCCTTAGGCACTCAAGAATGTGTGCCTGCTAGTTTATTTTCTTTGTTTTGCAGTTTCAGATGCGAGCGTTCAGCCTGCCTGGCTGCTACAAGAAAGCTCTGCAGCGGAGACACTGCTTCCCCACGCTGAGGTTTTGTACATTTTCCTTTCCTGACATTTTCCTGTGCAGGGGGAAAATGTGTGTTCTGCTCTTTGCCTACAGAAGATGTAAAGAAACTGGGAAACAGGACAGGGTTGTTTACTAACCCCCTCCACAAGCCAGCAATAACAGTAAAGGAAGACTGAATGCAAAATTTCCATGAGAGAGAAAACAAAGCCTGTCTCTCTTCCATCTTGAATCTCAGGGTCCTGCCAGGCAGACAGGATGCTTCGCACATTTAAAGGTGCAAAGCACATAATAGGAGCTGTACCATAGGAAAAATAAATATCTCTGCAAGCATTTCAGAGAAGGTAGGACTGGAAGCAAAAAATATCACAAGCACAACCCTTTCTCCGCCGCTTTTCTTTGATACATGGATCTGTATGTTACGAACTACCACAAGGGTAAGAAGGAGGTATTGCAAAAGGGAAACAGGCAACTGATTCCAAAATTGGGATTCAAAACCTCTTGCATGCAGCATAGAAATTAGACTAGAGAAGTAATCTTTTGTACTGATGGGGCTGAATTAAGAAGCTTTCATTCATGGTCATTCTATATTTATTTCAGCTACACAAACCCTGGTTTGCTTTGGGGGTTCAGAGGAGCTAGAAAGATTTCATAATGCCGCTGTGTCAGAGTTCGCTGGCTGGTTTTCATTCCAGACAACATAAGGGATGAACAGGAGCTATCGAAGTGCCAGTATCAAAGAAAAGAAACAATGGTGATGTTGCCCTTCACCATTATTTTTATTCTAAGACTAATGTGTTTTTTTTAATTTAAAAAAAAAAAAAAAAAAAGAAAAGAAAAGATCCGTGTCCTTAGGGGTGCTAAAATTAGCAATGCCAAGAATAGATACCAAAATCATCTTCTTCCCCATTTATTTTGCTCAGATGTGAATGACGCTGCATCGAGCACAGAAAAGGAGTATATTAGTCTCATGCCACTGGAAAAAACAAGTGCATTACATTACTGAAATGTCATGTTTCCACCATGCATTTGATAATAGATTGTGTGCTCAGTTTCTTGCAACCGTTGCAGCAGCTTACTGAAGATATGCTCTCCATTTGCCAACAAACCAGCCTGCCCTTTGGACCGAACCATTCCAGCCAACTGTGGCTTTATCATTAGCCCTTTTAGGTGTGGCCCGGCCTGTCAGATAGCTGTGTATTTTAAAAATAGTTAATACTTTCTTAACAACAGAATCCTTCACCTGATTTTTTTTTTATTATCTCATAATCTTCCATCATGCAGTCTTCTCGCAAAGATTTTTGGCTACCATAACAGGTGAAAGGTCACACCTGGCCATAATCCATCACAGCCACATTTTCTCCGCACTGCGATTGCACGGGTAGTTGTTTGTTTTGCAGGCTGAAGTAAGCAGGTAGGAACAACTCCGGTGAGAAGGGTTGTATGCTCAGTGCAGGTCCCCAGATGACTTCTATCATAGTTTTAAGGCTCTGCATGTCATGAAATGCCCTGATAATAAGCTTTAGTCTGTTTCAAATTATACCAAATGCCCACACATAAATCTCATTCGGAGCAGTCCTTCTCAGACACAGGCTGTGACAAGCTCAGGGTGTGCAAAGTTTCAAAACTAGGTAGGTTGCTACATCCTAGTTGTCATTTGAAAATAAAATAATTAAAAAAAAAAAAAAAAAAGGACTTAGAGTACTGTTCTTCAACTCACTTACCAAAAACCAAGACTGGAAAGCATTGGTGATCATACACATCTTCCCCAAAACCTGGAGAGGAACTGACTTTTAGAAACTCTGTCCCTTCAGCTGCAGCCTTGTGAAACCTGCTTGTCTTCAAAATCGTACAGCAGCAGTTGACCAAGCTATGCTGTCAGCTGCCTGGTTTTAGACACACTGCTGCTAGAAAATAAACAAGGGGTCAGTACCCGAGGGATGGGTGCAGAGAGGGAGCAATAAGAGGAGAGGAAGGAGACTGTATCTATGAGAATTGACCCGCTTAAAGAGCCCCCACTCACTGCCTGCTTTTTCTCCCCCTGCCTTGTCCATGCCTTATGCAGTGTGGGATGCCACATTGTGCGGGAAAGAAGAGCTGAAAAGCAGTGCAGGAGGAAGACAGTAACACACCACTGGGCACTGGAAAGTAATCCCCAGGAACAGGGAAGGCTGAAAGTAGCAGTGGGCAGAGAGAAGATGCTACCAGCTTGGTGAAGGTAAGAAGCGCTGTAAGAAAACAAGAAAGGAAAGTGGACAAATTAGCTGAATAAATTTTGTGGTGAAAACAGCTGGGTGAACATCTCTGGAGACTGAGAAAAACCAGAAACAGAATGGAGAGATCATCATCATCTGTCCATGCTTCTAATGATGACAGATATGACAGCCCGCCCAAGCAAAGTGTTCCCGTCCTGCTGCGGCACTTTCTTTTCCCAGAACAAAGCTCCTCAGCAGTCGCTTCAAGCCCAACAAAAAAATTTGACATCTTTTACTGCTGCCTCCTGTGATTTTATTTACTGTTCACTGTTTCTTTTTTGCTTTTATATTTTCCATTCTCCCCATCTTGGTGAGGATCAGTAAAGAGCATTACCTGCAAAATGGCATTGCCTGTGAGCGGGCACAAGAAAACGCTTCGCTGCGTTCCAGCCTCTTCCCCTACCTGGATCTTCTCAGTCTCCTTGGCAGCATTTGTCCCTCATCAGATGTCATGTAAGAAATATCTGTATTTTAGAGTTGGCCAAAAACTTTTCATTGTGGTGTTTCTCTAGCCCAAAGGGTCTGTATTTAGTTATGTTCTTCAGTTTTCTGCTCATTTCTTCTGTTAAATCCTAATCTATACAATTGCAGTGTAGAGTTACAGTCTCTCCCCCTTTACTCCAATAAACTGCCAATGCAGATATTCCCATCACACCACAGGAAATATCCCACCAACTACCAATTATATACCAATAGCAGGTATGAGCCCTATGACAGAATTTGCATTTTCACCTAATCTGTTTACATCTTCTCTGTATTCTGCGGACCATTTATGAAAAGCCATGTAAAATGCCTTGTCCTTATGGAGGGAAGAGTGGGAAAGAATAACTAGCACCTAAGTACTCACTTCAGAAGCTGAGCAAATGTGTTTTGAAGTTAAAAAAACAATTAGTTACTGACACGTCTCTGGATGGTGGTTTCCACTCCTGAGTAAAGCTCCACTCTGTCCCTCACCCCTCAGCGTCAGGGCTGCACGGTTGAGGAGGGTAACCCAGCATGGCAAGCACCAGGCTGCCAGAGGGCTGGCAAGCTGCCATTGCAACTCCCAGCCACAAAAAGGACTTTAGAAGGGATCCTGGGAACTGCAGACCAGGGAATTTGCCATCCATCCTTGCTAATGGCAGTAGGGTCTAAAAAGCTAAAGTCACTGTAGACAGGGATAAACATCATCTGTTGGGAACAAGGCAGCGTGGCTTCCGCAGAAAGAAACCCTGCCTCACCAACGCACTGCAGTCCTTAGAGTGCACCAGTAAAGACAGAGAGCGGGTCCAGCAGACACAGAACAGCCCAGTTTTGAAAAAGCTTTTGATGAGATCCCACAGCGAAGGTTATCAGAGAAACTAACTTGCCACAGTATGGGAGGAAAGAGTCTTATGGATAGAAAATTGGAGGCAGAGCATGAAGCAAAAGGTAAGGCTTAATAGTCACTTTTCAGGGTGGAGAACTGGCATCAGCAAGGTCTCCCCGTGTGGGATCGACAGTGGGACTGGCTTTATTCAATATTTTCAGTGAGTACCTGAAGAGGGGAATGTACAGTGAAGTCCTCAAGTTTGTATGTGACACTAAGCTCTTTCAGGCAAGTAACAATAACATTGAGTGGATGGGCAATGCATCCATTAGAAGATACTAGAAGTGATGAGCCTCTAACATCCAAATCCAACAGCTGGGAACGCTGAGGGAGTACAGAGAGGCTGGGCCACAGGCCATGACCACTCTGTAGGAAGCACTGCCTCCTGCCACTGTTGGAGACAGGCTCAGGGCTGGACGGACCATCGGGCTCATGCAGCAGTTAATGCCTTACATTCTTAATTGTGCTTCTGCACACCGTCCCAAGACACTTCCTACTTTCAGTGCACACTCTGATGGGGCGAATTCCCAGCCTGGCACTGAGCTTAGGATGTAGAAAGCCACAGAGTCCAATTGCTTTGGTCCCCAAAGCCAGTACTGCTTGTCTCCCTCCATGTCTTTCCAGTAGCTGACCTGCTGGCTGACTGACCTGCTAGGCATGCTAAATATAAAACCCTTCAAGGACAGTTAAAGAGAGAAGGAAACAGACTTTGCAGATGCACTTTTGCACAGATGCACTCTCTCACTTCCTCCTCCTCCATTAGCAGCCCTTGAAGAGTAAAGGTCCGTGCAAAAACGGTAAACACTTGACTGGAAAACCCTGCTTTCACCTCCTCACCTTTCCTTGGATTTCTCTGGGGTTTGGAGAGCATCCTTTCAGGGTCCAGGATCACTCCCTTTTCCATCCTCCCTCTTCAGCCTGCTAGCGCAGGCACGTCCACCCCAGCGCTGCAGGGAGGCCTGTCCCTTTTAAAGGCAGGGTCTGCGGCTGCTCCTTCCTGCCGCCGCTCTGCCCGCGTCCTCCGCGCACCGGGCCCGGCAGCCGGCGGGCCGGGCCGCCAGCTCCACAGCCGGGCGGTGCTGGCCAGAAATGGCCTGATTCGCGTCCGAAGCACACTCTGCCCTCGGCCGTGACAGGGGTACCTTGATCCACGCAGAAGGTCGCGGTCAGAAATGCCGTTAACGAAGCCCCGCGGGCGCCGCCGCCCGCCGCGTAAGGCTCTGCCTCGCGGCGCTGACACCGCCCGGCGCGGAATCGGGGGCTGGGGGGGCTGGGAGCAAAACCGGCTTGTGTAGTCTGTCAGCCCTCCGTGCTCTGTGGTTTCTGCAGTGATAGGTAAAGGGTAAATTCTCTGTCTCTCCCAGTGCCTTGTCTGGGTAGTACCCCAAAGCCTCTCCGGCATTACGTCCCATTTTCCAATGCCCAGATGCACGATCTCAGAGGTTCCTGAGCTCATTTTACTGAGGGAGGACTGATGAGCCCAGCCCAGAGAGAAACCTCCGCTACCACTCAGAGAAACTGCATCCCAGCTCCCTCTCCCCCAGCCCCTTCAACACCACCCACACAGCAATCCATCAGCATCACCCATGGAGCATCTGGGGGCAACATGTAATTAGGAATGATGCTGTTTGCTATTTATAGACATACTACCACAAAGAAGAGCTGGTGAAACTAATACCCACCGACAGGCATACCTTACTGCATGCATCGAACATCAATGGGGAAAAGTAATGGAAAGGTGGAAGGAAGATACAGGGAGATGAGAGAAGGATGAAGGCAGTAGCATACTCCACACAGCATTAAAGCAGTCATTAAAATACATGCTTACAGCGATCATGATGTAGTTGTCTGATAAAAGTTTATTTGAAGCAATAAATGAATTCTGTAAAATAAGAACACCTTGTCTTGCTGGGTAAGTAGAGCTGCATTTGCTCTGTGATCCCTTTACTGAGAGATAACCCAGCAGAAACTGTGCAGGTACCCACATGCTACATTTCCTACATATAGGACAGTGTGGCCTATGGTGCTTCCCTCTCCTCTTGAAGTCTTTCACTAAAAGAGATCTTCTTTGAGACTTTCCTCACAGCTGATACTGTGTGGTTCATCTCAAGCATGCTTGCTCCTCAGCCCATGAATGTTTCTTTTCAATTATTTCCTATTTTTAATCTCCACCTTAGTTGTTTTTTAAAGGATTGGAAAAAAAATTGGTTGTGCTTGTCACAACACTGTAAGCATTTAATATGCAGGCCTGTGTATTCACTTCCAAGGCATACATCAGCCTATTGTCACAGCAAAAACCAGCTGTTCGTAAGAATCTGTAACAATTCTGCCAAGACTCAGTAACTAGCCTTGGAAAAAGCGAAGTCAGACAAAAGGAGCGTGAACTATGACAAGCAATGTGTGGAGTGGGCTGAAGGGCTGAAGGAGATGTGAAGAGTAATTAGCCAAATAAACAAAAACACAGGACAAATTATTTAAGTGCATCGTAACCTGGAATCAAGGAACACAGGGAGTACCTCAGGTCTGGAAAGCATCAGAAGGAGCTAAAGGAGATTCTTGCATCTCTCCCATAGATAAAAGTTGTGTAGGAGATATGTGCATCAGTGAATTTGAGCTAAAGCAAATGAAAGAATTAAAAAACAAAAAGACAGACAAGATGAAGGAGATCCAGAAGAAAGTGACTGACCCACTCTTATGTTCAGCAGGAGAAAGAGAAGGAAGTAAATGAACCAGCCGCCTGTTCAGGGCACAACGACATGGCAGGAGAAGACAGCGAAGACCTCAGTGCTGTGCTTCTGGAGCTATGGAAAATGCTTTTCTAATGAGGAGTTTTTCGGTTGCATTATGAAGCCAGATCAAATCTCCCCATTGCTTTGTTCTTTCACTTGGTTTGCTTATCTGCAGCAGTAGACCTGATGGCAGTTAAACAGGATGGAATTTTTATCAGGTTTAGAAATTGTACTTGCTGCCTACGGTTTCCCTGCAGAACAGCTTCAAATTACGGCACGGTTGTGTGAAGTTGCAGAGTTTTGTCATCTAACCATTCCACCAGTCCAGAGCACATCACGGGAGCTGCACCGCCGTCATCTGACTGCCATATGCCCAGGCCTGAGAACCTTCCTTCAGTGCACAGTCACCATCAAATCAACAAAAGCTGTCGTCTGGTTGAGGGTTTTCAGGACCAGTTCCCCAGACAAGTAGGGCGGCTTGTCTGCAGCACTAGTTAACTAACATCCATCTTTTAAGTATTCTTCATGTGTCTGTCACCCCAGGATTCCAACACACTAGCACCACATTTCATTCATCTGCAACAGATTGGAATGAATATTCAGCTGAAGTTTTATTAGCTTACAAGTGAATTTTCCCAAATTACCTTTTAGTTTTGTGGATTTTTTCAGTTCCTTCAACAACTATTGCTAGGGATTTTCACACTATAATCGTGACAGGCAACTTAGCTGTGTATAAAATGATCTCTAGCTCTGGCCCTTTGGGTTACCCAGGTTGAGGGGAAGGGAGAGGTATATCCCTCCTTCAACCTCCTTCAAGATTCAAATAATTTTCATTAAAATTACAGAAAATTACTTGTGGTCTCCGAGGAGCAGGAAAAATCCAGATTTCAGATTACTTTTATAGGTCTGTATCCCTCCTTTAGGTGTGCAATGATATAGCTCTGTCTATTTTCACACAGAAGGAATCCAGCTGAGAGCACATTTTATTATAACTCCAGATGATGTTGAAGAGGATGAAAAACTCGTTTTTCTCAGGTGGTCAGAGAACACGTCCCAGTAAACTGGCATTCTTTCCTCTCTCATCTGTATTATACAGAGGAATTCAAATTGTTTATAAAGCTGTTTCAAAGATGTTTTGAAAAAGAAACACACAAAGTGCAAAAAAAAAAAAAAAAAAGGAGGGATGGTCCTGGACTTTTTCACTTTTTCAATTACTTTTCAATCTCTTAAGAGCAGTCATTTAGGTCAGAGTAGTTAAACTGCTATAAAACAGCTGCTAAAGCATTCTTCTATTGTAAATGAAACAGCAATTTTACCAAACATTCCCATTGCACGACTACATTAACATAAACATAAAATCAGAATTTAAAAAAAAAAACAACACTTGGAGGGAGAAGGGCTAGGCCTAAAATAATGATTCATGATTTCATGGTAATTTAAGTCAGTAGCAAAATTTTTAACAGAATTTGTTACTAGTAGGTCATGTCTGATTTATCTTTTTAAGATAACATAAATATGGGCAGATGGTCCAAACTGGAACTCGACACCTTAGAGAAAAAGACAAGTTTTCACCCTTGCTGTTGGACAGGGCAATGTATCACAAGCATAGCTGTAGCTTCTGAAATGGCAGCTTCTTAAAACACTCATCAAATGGTTCATTTTCTCCTCTTTAACCAAGGGAATTGCCATAAGAAAATGAGTTAAGGTCAGCTACACACTGATCACGTTGGTAAACAGTAATAACACCTAGTGCTCATAGCAGTCTTCAACTTCAAAGCACTAACAAATGACATCCCTGGGATATCCTGAGGAGGTTTAAGTCCTCCCTGTGCCAGACCCAACCAGGTAGGGTTGGTGCACTGCTGCCAAATGGACATGCGATGGAAGAGAGGAAAGGAATCTATAATTCCTCTCAGTGGTGTGGGTATATGCTGTACTCAACCTTTTCCAGGGCAGGGTGGGGTCTTAACCCATGCAATTAAGAACAGTCTAATTTCAGCTCCATCTCTCTGGCTGTGATGGCCTACAAGCAGCACAGGCACGAGGCCTGCTCTCCTTGAATGCTGCCCAGCCTCTCACTGCAAAATTTCCCCATCTCTGGTGTGCTCCAAGCCCTTATAGTCTTCACAGATAAACTGGCATAGGAGTTGCTTTGGAGTGACTGATAGCAAGAAAGTTTCATATTGTTAAACTGCTTATAGAATGACTGGAGTTATCCTCCTTTCTGTTCCCATAAAACAAAAACATCTGTAGGAATCATGATCCAATGCTAGGCTGGCGTGAGCAGCACTGCCACTGTGTCACCAACTGATGCAACTGCCTGGCTCCAAAACAGGAGGCAAAGACAACAAACCCCATGACCAAACTTGGAGATGGCTACAGCAAAGAGGTATTACTCATGAAAGCAGATAGACAACTTGAAGCTTCCTTACATATTCACTTCCCTAAGCAGGTAATAGCTGCAACACCAGCATGGTTCTGATACTTCTTATCTCCCTTTCTGCCTTATGCCCTGCATGGCTGGGGATTCCATCTCCAACGCGGAGCACAAGCCATTCTCCAAAAGCTCCAGAAAGGGTTTCCTACCATTCCCTCATTTGAAGCACTGCTGGGGAAAAGAAAAAAAAAAGGAAGTCATTTCATCACTTGCTTCCAGCAAGAAGCAGAGCTGTTCAGAGCACAAAGGAGTACAGGTGATGCAGATCCAGTGCCTGATTCTTCACTGCAATGGAAATCAGGTGGGTGCTGCTGACCTTAATGGAAATTAGTACCATAAAGATGACGTTAGTGAGTAGAGGACCTGCCAATGGCCTGCTGTCCTCCAGCTACTAAAGATACTTTACGGAGGCAAGTCTTGTGAAAGCAAAGACAGAAATCATTACATTTTGGTTGACCATGCTTGCAAGCGTGTATGTATGTGCGTACAGGGAGGAGTTACATAAAGATCAGAGCAGACTACAAATGGGAGCTATTCTTTCCAAATTTTATACATTGCTTGAGTCATAAAAAATTAACTTCACCCAACTCGGTAAACTCCCTTCCTTCTTTGTTCATATTCACTCTAGTATATCCATCATTTTTGATCCTCTACTTATTTCCATTGTTGGGGCTTATTTTCTGTGACTTGAGAACCTGAAATTGTGCCATATATCTTTGTAGCTCATTGAACTAACCAGCATTTATTTTAATTTAGTAAGGAAACATTTGGCTGGGTGTGACCAAATAAATACTGTGTCTAAACCAACACAAATATACTTTGCACAAGGCTATAAACCTGTCTCAGGGCTCTAATGATATTGCAAGTCAATGATGCTTCAGTGCTCTCATTAACATGATTCCATCAGACCTCCATGTTGCCTATTACTAATTTTTAACAATAGGTTGTAATATAATTTATAGCACTGTGGGGCAACAAGGGATGGATCTTGGTAGTAATCCAACCTTTTAGGTTCATAATGGCTTTAACACTAACCTAATATTGAAAGGTGAACATGTACAGAGGCCATCAGACCTAATTACAAATAGGACAACAGGGATAAAACACATCACTAGTCTGTATCTGTGAAGACAAAACTTTCCCTGAGAGCAAAGGGCACAGATCTTGTCACAAGATTATGAAGAGTTTTGTTGCTGATTTTGACACAAAAAATAATCAAGAACTTTGTTTTAAAGAAAGACATTAACACACTTTCCCCCCTCTCAAAATTTAATTTCTGTTATGAAACGAACAAGATATAGAAAAGTTAAAAGTTAGTCTGGGTACCTATTCTTTAACTCAGTTTGGACGTGGCAACTAGGAGGAACAAGCATATTTTAATGAAGAAAAAGCAAGCCTTCCAAATCTCTGGAAATCTGTTAAGATGATGACATTAGTACCCTCACGTTGTTCTTCTCCATAACTTGCTGATGCATGATAGTGAACACAACAGGTTTCTGCTACAGACAGTAGATTGTGGTCCTCAGCACTTGGCTGAGCACTCAGCAAGCCTCGTGATCAGACCTCTGGGTAGGAGGGAACACGAACCACTATGAACTGTGTTTAACCCAATTAAGAGTAACTTCTTGTGAAAGGCAGCACAATACCATTTCCCGGTTTAAAAGGCATTCTCACCATCAAAATATGCTTTAGTATTTCTTATATGTATTTTCTAATTCAATCTTTTGTTCAGTATCTAGAAATACAGTACAGTGGTAATAACGTAATTAGTGTTTTCACTAGCTAAATTATAGAGCTCACTGCAGAATACAGCACAGTAGCATCAATATTAACAGTTAAGTATTATACAAAAACGACATCAATAGTTTTAGTATAGTCATGAGAGACATTGTAATTTCCTCTTTCTCCAAGATCCCTTCAAATTGCATCAGTGAAGAAACTCATAAAATCCACTGGCTTTTAGTTCAACTGAAATTCTAAAAATCAGCATCTTGAAGATTTCTTAGGTAAATTTTTGTAGGTTCTTGAACAATATTCCTTTCTGAATATGGTATTAGTTATAAAGAACTTAAGTTCTGCTGCATCGACTTCTCATATGAATTTAATTTTCTCAGCACTTCTGCAAGTTAACAAAGGAGTGTAACAGATACTTCACAGCTGAAGATGATGATACATAGGGATTTGTAATAATTATCCATGACCATAAAAGCCATCCTGTGGCAGTGCAAGAAGTGGAATCGCTGGCTTTGCAGTCTAGTGCTGCTCCATATTTCCTTTCTACCCTGGTCATGTAGTGAGATCTAAAACTCTAACAGCCAAGATACTGGACACCAATAGGCCATTAAGGAAGATACTGAGGCAAGCATGCTTTCACAGACTCCTCACCTGAAGGGACAATAGTCAGCCTCCCCTACACACCCAGAAATCAGAGGACTTCAATTTACACCAGAAGCTGAAGGCTATCCCACAGCATCCTCCATGCCTACAACTCCGTTTTGGCCAAGCTAATTCACAACCCCCTAGACCAAATTAAGAACACTGAGGATCTGCCCTCACTCCGTCCACTTCCTAATTACAGTAACTTTATGCTGTACTTCACAAAATGAGATTCATTTCTTCCTTCACCAGTTCCATTCAGCTCCTTCAACATTTTGTTCGTTTGTTTGTTAAGGTGCAGATCGCCAGCAGATTGATCACTTCAGATGAGACAAAGCATTCCCTTGGTAAATCCCTCTGGAAATGCAGAACATATTATATGCACAAGAGTTGAACTCCTTGAATTTCCCCTTTTCAGATCCTCTTGGTTTCCAGTCATTCAGATAAAGAATGGAGCTTTTGTAGGCCAGTTAATCCATCCACTGAGTGAAATATGGTAAAGTTTTACACATCCACATGTTCTTTCAAGGCCCTGGTTTACATCTGTAGATGTAATAATAGCTGTAGTAATGCAGAAGAAAATCATGGCTCGGGCCCCCAGAGAAGATCTTTAAAAGACTTGGGTTGAAAAGTCCCGATGCTGCAGTCAAAGGAACTGGCAAAATGATTTAAGGGCTGTCTCCGCTTACATTTATTTCTGCCAAAGCACTGGCTTAATTTTCTTTGTGTGTCTTAATAAGCCACCTCTGTGAGAGGGACTCTTACTTGAAATGCTTGTATGTCCTAGGCTCAGAAGTAGGCACTGTTGAGTGGTAAGCTGAGACAAACATCCAAAGGTAGTGTCAGGCTCAAGCTGCAAAATGAGCCTGTTCTTCATCTTCTCTAGTATCACAGTCACAAACTAGCATGAAAACAGCATTTGCACAATAATTAAAATGCAAATCTACATTTTATTCTATGAAATTGAGACAAATGATACACACTTGAAGCCTGCCAGAGTAGCAATTACAAACATTAATATAGTTTTAGATGATGACTTAAGCCAAATGAGAGAATGGGGTAGAAATGCTGTACATCAGAGTTTGTGAAACACTACAGGAAAAAAGCAACTCTTGCCCTAGTAATGTAACCCTAAAATATAAATTAGCGGTAATTCTGCTGTAAAGGGCTAGATCTGCCTTGTGCAGACCTGTACCTGCAAGAAGCCTCCAACCACAAGGTGTAGGTACAATGTAGGGAAGTAGCCTGCCAGCAAAGGAGAGCTGAAGGGGTCTCAAAGTATGAGAGAGGACTTTGCACTGCCACAGCCTATTGGGATGAGGCATTGTCCAGGAGAGTCCTGCAACAAGAGGCCATACAGGCACTGGCCTAGGACAGAACAGCCTAGCTGGTGTAAAGATGTATTTATGCTAGGTCTGATTTAGATTGTGCTCTGCACAATCAGATCACTTTGAAGGTTTGACTTGTGCAATCATTTCCTTTGTCAGGAATCAGAAAAAGACTGTGAAAAGACTGTGAACAAATTGTTTAGGCATTGAAATTTAACCCTGTGGAATCCTTACAGTGTAGCACAGTGTGACACAGCAGGAGCACATTTGTCAGGGGACTGAAGCCTCTTTGCTCTCTCTGCACAAAACATATACATTAGCATTGTGTGGTGTGGGTGTGCTCCCAGGCACATGATGCAGCTATGGGTACACAGCTCCATGCCTCCCATCTGCACTGCAACTGCATTCAGCCTGCTGCACCACTTCTGTTCCGTTAGGGAAAATAAAGGCTTCAGATCCTTCAAGAGTGTCTGGAAGCCCTTCCATTACATTTTCTTTTAGCGATGGTACAGGATCCATAATGCATTGAGAAAATTATTGAGTATTACAAAAATCTTTTTTAATAGACCTAACGTTTTTCCACTAGTGTCCTAGTATTAATAATGTCAGAATATAAACACCAAAAACAAAAAGGCATTTGGTAGAAGCTAGTCAGTTCCAAGACTGTTCACTCTGATGTGGGCTAAGGAAAGCACCCAGCTGGTGTGGTTTCTATACCAGCATTCATGGCACCAACAGTTTCCATCTCAGTTAGGCTCCGCAGAGCAAGGTACTGTGCATCCCCTGCTTCTCCTGAGAGCACCAAGTACCTCACAGCGGAAGCACAGCCCTCTGTAGAATTAAACCTTAACACAAGATAACCCTTCAATGTTTTTGTGAACTGTTGAAAAACATGCTGACAAGAATAAAAGAAAATAGCCATTTGGAATTTGGCAGAGAAAAGCCACTCTAAATCATTTCCAACTGCAATAAGTCTTTGCTCCTGTTTTACAAGTAATAGAAGAGACTATCCCTGTTTTATAAACTCATTCAGTTAATATGTTTAAGAAAGTAGACAAGTTTCTCTCCTGCGGGGGTTTTCAAATATTGTCTTTCCTTGTGGCTGCCAGTATTTCAACATCCTGTTCCAGAAACACTGTTTATTACTCTTTGGGAAAAAAAAAAAAAAGATAAAGAACACAAAAAACTGCTGCATATGAGGAAAAGAAAAATGGTTAGAAGAACAAAAAATGGTAAATGACAGATACATAGTAGGGGATACTAAAGAATTGTGGGGTGCTCCCTGCTGCTACAATATACCAGAGGAGTAAGCAGAATGTAAAAGTATTTTAACTTTACGTAAGAAGGCAAAAGTATTTCCAGGATGTTCTACAGACAGGCAAGAGCTCATACCTCCAATAATCTCCACGTCGATGTGATCTGCAACTTCAAGACTAAGTTCCAAGTGTGTTTCGACTCAATTCTGCAGCAATTTCAGCTCTTGAAGAATAAGTACTGAGCAGCCTTAGTTCCATCACTCAAATCAGTGGAGCTCAAGTATTCTCAGGTTTCCCTTGAATGTACTCAGAACTTTGCTAACTGTGTTCCTGCAGCCAAGCAATTCTCCTTCTGAGCCACACAGATTTGCTTCTGACCAAAATGGAGCCAAACCCGCCAGGGTCCTTCCCTTTGTGCATGTGGAAGTTCTAAGTTCACTCCCTTCCAAGAGGAACGACGACGCATACACCAGACAGTGTATTGCTCCTTCCTTCCACAGTGAATCCTGCCTTAATTAGGACTTTTGCAGAAGATATATTATCTACCATGTCAAGACCACCACACCATCATATCATGCAGAATTCAGCCCTTTTATCATCATCAGATCTGATTATTTCTTTATTTAGCAGCTACTAACATGTTTGGAGATGCAAAATTACATCAATTTACTTTCTGAAAGGTAGCAGTAGGAGATATCTCAGTGCAGAATGGATCCATAATTAGAAAAAGCACAGGGGCCAGCTTTTTCCCCCTCACCAAGCTTGGGAAGCTCTAAACAATATGCAAAGGCAAAAGGGGAAAATGTCTACAGTACTGAGAAGGCTAAAATTTGAATGAGATAATAACAAACCTTTCTTGTGGAAGGAAAAGGAAATGACTGATTCTAAAAAAGCTTCTATGATAAATCATCACCCCTGCATGAAATTCCATTCATATATGCAGCAATATCTGGTAGTAATGTTAGAGAAAAACAAAAAGGAACAAAAACTTAGCAACAAACAAGTTTATAAAGAACAAAATATAGCTTGCTGGAATTGCTGGGCTCTGTCAGTAGTTCACACAGTAGAAGGAAATTTCAGAATCAAACAAGAGTTTCAACAGCTGTATTTGTATTACAGTCATAAAGGCATAAATGTGAAATACAGCTCTAATAAAAAATTGAAGTTTATAAAACTGGATGGTAATTTTCCACCCTTTCCAGAAGTATCTCAGAATATCCAGGGGAATAATACCTGAAAGACAAACATTTTGTTTGTGCATTAGACTACAATGCATGTTCTGTGCTAAGTAATGAAACACTATTCATATTTCTATTGATCAGGAAAAAAATCCTAGCATTAAACACTGGTCAAGCAATTCTACATTTATTCCCCTACAATATTTTAAAAGCCTGCTTTTCAACTTATGTTATTGTTTATACTTGGAAGTCAGGTTTTCAAAAATATGTTTAGCTTCTTGTAGGGCAGGTAGGTCAGTGGCTTGTTTTAGATAGGTTCAGCAGCCATAAGTATTGTCTTTACTGAGAAATGTAGATGTTAACTTCTTTTGAAATTATGGCCTTTAATAAAAAAAGCATGAGTTTACACAGAACCACAGGCTGCCAGACAACAATAGTCTACTGCTGTTCGTCAAACATAAGCACACACCCCAAAGCTAATGTGAAGTCTACATCAATGCGAGAAAGATTGATTCTGGAACAAAAAAATTTATCACAATGACCTTCTGTCTCTAATGCCAACTCAAGGACGGAGATTATCCAATAGGTTTTCATTAGAGTAGGACTCTATGGTGCCATTATTGTCCTGCTGTCATTCAGTTGGTTTTCCACAATGGACAAACTACATGCTTCCAATATGCAAGCATCACCAAAGCTGCATTTAGTTCTTGTTTTCCAGGTTAAGAGTATCTGAAATTTATTACTGTGTTATTCTAAAAACATACATCTCAGTATCCTGGTTTTGGAGGCATGTAAGTTGTCACCTCTGAGCCCTGGAAGCTTTAACTATAAAGACAGAGGTACACACGACCATGTAATACATGCCTAAAATGTATTCCAGTAGAAATCCCCAATGTTTTCACACTGAAAGAAGATCCATTTACCTTGTTGATTTTAATTTTCTGGATGATTTCTGCATAATGTAACTCTCTTAAAAAATCCTATTAGTTCTCTGATTGTAAAGCTAACTTTTCAATGCATTATTATACTCTGTCTGCAAACAGCCCAAAATAACAGGTCTCCAGGACAAACCCAGAGCTGGAGTCTATTATAGCAGCTGTGCCTCAGGCAGCACAACCAGCATCAGGCAGTAGCACAAAGAGGCAAGCTGGAGATGCTCGAAGGGGCCCTTTTCTTTATTACATCCCAGCCTACATAAGTAACCTTGTTTCATTTACAGGGGGAAGAAAATAGCTGTAACAAAGAAACATCAACTATATCCAGAAAACAGTAAGCAAATGTCCTCTTTCCCTCCGAAGTATTAGCATTTGTAGCTGCAGAATAAAGTTTCTTTATTATTTTGGTTTACCCATTTGACCGCCACTGGCTTTTCCTTGTGGAGACAAACAGGGCTTCATTTTGCATGACTTAGTTTGTAGCTACTATTAGCTGAAGAACTCTGTTGCTATAATTAAAATTGATGATGCAGATTTTCAGAGCCTGTAGAGGGAGTGCACGAGTACAGCAACCTTTTGATGTGTTGATGGAGTGAAGGACTGGTAAATGGATATCTAGAATCTAGGAGGGCATTTCTCTCATTATTACAATTTAGGATGGTGACATTTTGACTGTAAGCTATTTAATAGTGTTTCTGTATTCATTAAGGGCAAAGTTCAACTTGGTGCAGACAGCTGGTGTATGGTCCTTTTATATAACACTTAAGCCTCATGATGAGGCTGGGGGAGGAAGGGCAGCTGTGGGCAGAGCAACCACGCAGGAGAGCCTCTGGACCCTCTGTACATCAGAGGAAGTTTCAAAGGAGCCTCTGAATACACTATCAGACAGGCTCTTAGGGAAGTGAAGGATACAAGCAAAGATTCACCAATACCTGTTATTTGGAGCCCGAATAATCCATAAATAAGTTACCGAGATAAAATTAACTTCCCACGGACGTTCATTAACATTAGAGTGGTTGTGCTGAAGTCTTGGAGTTTGTCTAGGTAGTGCAGGACTGAGTTTTCTCCCCCAGTTTCTTGCAAGAGCCTGATTATTTGGCCTTTGTTTACAGACAAAGAAATTTGACTCCCAAAACAATCAGAAAAGAGAAAGCATTCAAAAGTATGTGTCTAATGGTCATGTTACCACTGAGGCAGTTAACCAAATATTATGCTGTTTTATTAAAAACAAAATTCATGCAAAAGTTAAACTAATATTTTAAATCCTTGCATTGTGTTGTTCCTGTGAAAAACATCTAACAATGTTATAAGTATGAAATTTTTTACATTTCATTTTCCTTACCTTACTACTTCCTCTGGGTAGCAATTGTTAATAGTGTTGATATATTCCTGAAGAAGTGACCCAGGTTCTGCTTTTATTTCTTGAACCTTTTTAAGTCCACCAGTTGTTACAAAGAGACGACGCGCTTTACTGTCATGTGGTAACACCTACACACAGAAAAGTACATTAAAAAAAAAAAGAACATTTTCTTTTAGAGGAATCTCTCTTCTACCAGGCTCAAATACTGCTTATCTGTTTTTAATTCAGAGGACAGATAAACTGGAACACATCAGAGGTACAACATCTGTAATGATTACTGTATTTTAGCACCCAGTTGTATAGGAAAAAATCATAATCCAGTCCTTTATGGTTGTAACATAATTTAACATGTACTTTAATATGTAACATATATAAAAATACTGAATTGAATATTTATCTTTACTTAAATAATATTTCTTGAATTATTCCTACAGAGACAATATGATTGTGGAGATTAAATAGATAATAAAACCAGAACACTTGCATGGAATAACAACAATAACAATAGCATCTGTTCCACTTAAACCAAGTTATTCAGGTCTTTTATGTCAATTCCCACAGTTTAATTGTAGAGCAGAATCTTATATCATTGTAATGATCTAGTATAGATTAGTGCATGAAAACAATACTGAGAATTGTTGCAAGTGAACAATGCAGCCTTGAAGCATTGCATGCTACTATTAAATTCCTAGATATTAAAATCCTACAACACACTGTGTAGCCATGGAAGCCTTTTACAAACACACATACACAAACACACAAAGCAAAAATGTGAAGTTTCTGCAGCCAAAGGGGATGAGAAGCAGAAATGATCAGACAATACATTCTGTGCTCCCTGAGTGATGCCAATATGCAGCTCTGTCCAGAGGATGGGAGGGAGGGAGAGATGGAGGCAGGTGGGGGCTGGGCCACGCAAGGGAGAATGACAGCATGTAGTCCATAGGCCCACAGGGCTGCAAAAATATTAAAAAAGAGAGAGAGAGAGAATGCAAGATGTCAGCTGCATCTACAGCAGAACCAGATGGGTTTAAAACCAACACTGAGAGTTACATACTATGGGGGCAAAAGCATTTTGTAAGCCTTCACACTGGTCAGACAAATCAAGCCACAGATTTGGCTGTATCCCAGCCTAAAACATGAGCCTTGAAGAAGGGATTGCCTAAAAGGATGAAGGAAAAGAAGAATGAGATTTCTCCCACGCATATAGGCAAACAGCCTTCATTTTCTGGTCCCTCTAGGCTCTACAAAATCAACAGACAGGTAAAGAAAAACACAAGGGAAAATAAAGACTTCTCCCTATTATATGCCTCACAGAAGTATTAGGACAACTGTGATCGTTTCATTGCGGAAACTGAAAAGACGGCTGTTTCCACGTATCTCCCACAACAAGAACTGCCAGGAAAGAACTGGCAAGGAGATGGGATATGGCCATTTCCCTGCCTTCCTCCTCCCCACTGTGACTCCCAGGCTGGGTAAGACAGCAGAAAACTCTCTTGAACAAGGCCCTGAAGACAGACAGCACCTCTGAGACACAGTCCCTTCCCTGAGTTCAAACTGAGGCAGCACAGAATTGCACAGACCCTGAAAAGGATAATGCTAAAATGACAGAGTCCAGCACCAAGAACGGATAGCATCTCACTCTGAAGGCACAGCTCGGAAATAAGGCTTTTACTGTGCTATAAATAAACCAACAGAAGTAATACTCCACAGCTCTAAGAATAGAAAATTCCCAAGCTATGGTAAAGGAGAGAAAAATGCTTTTACTGCAGAGAACTTAATTTTAAATGTATTCTTCAGAGAAGCAAATGCCCAACAAGTATAGTTTGTTTAATACAATGTAGGAGAAGAAGAAAAGCAAAACAAAACATCAGCTGATATGAAGGGTACAAAACCACTTCAACAGCAAACAACATTCAAATCTATACACTGGGTAACCAATTACTATGCACTCAGTTCATTAATAGCTCCAGTCAGCACACAGAAGCAAAAGACACTGGATTCTGAGCAAATCTCCAATCTTCATACAGACTTAGTAAGAAGACAGGGCAAACTTGAGCGTTTTAAAACTTGATGTTTCAAGTGTAACACAAGCAATGTAATCAGAAATCCGCACTACAAACAATAGTGCCTCCAGATCTGTGATAATCAGAATTTAATATCAAGAGTATTTTACTTGGCCACTTCCAGAAAGAACATCTCACCAAGAGAGCCTGGTACCCCCTGCTAACAGATTACACTGCAGAGTATTGCACAAAAGACAGCCTATAGTCAAGCAGGATTCCTTACAGCTGATGAACATTGCAGACACTGAAAATCTCCTGATTAGTTAGCAATTACTTAAATAATCTGAAATATTTTTGTTAAATTATATCACCTTTTATATGCTGTGCTCAAATACACAATGTAATTAACAACAAACAGTTTCAAATTTTGAGAGGGATGAGAAAAGATTTGGGATTCCTACACTCATTTGAGACTGAAAATTAATGAGGATAAAAGTGGTGAAGCTTTTATACTCTAGATTATTGTAAAATACCTGGCTCAAGTCACTCCCATACAGACAGCTTGTACTTTATCTAAAACAGATGTGACTGGGATTTATGTGATACATTGTCTCAGTGAAAATATTTGCACAAGTTAATATTGCACTTAATCTCAAGAGGCAAGGAAGAAAAAAACACCTTGCTTATAAGCAACTGTTTTCCCAGTCTTAGGATGAATTATGGCAGGTTCCAGACAAAATGGTATCCAGCTTTCTCAGGCAAAAGAACAGGATGCTCCAAACTGCTTCTGCAGGGGATGCTTGAGGATCCTGAGAAAACAGCTAAGACCTTCAGAGAGACTTCGTCTTTGGAAAGATAGCTTCCTTGCTAAATGGAAAACAATTAACATATTACTCATCAAGCTGAACCTTTTCTTACCTTACTAAACTGCCCAACAATATGTTTCATAATATTGGGAGGGGCATCATGCAGCAATGGTTCAAGTGCTGGAAGATATGTGCATTTCTGAAGGATGGTCTTTAAGGCTCTTTTAGTCTATTGAAATGCAAAATAAAATTTCACTAGTAAGACATCAATGAAAACAACAAGAATTCATGTTATAGATCATTGAAGTCTGATCAAAAAAGCAAATTGATCAGAATTCTCAAAGAGCATTTTCTGAATAAAAACTATGATATCTATCAGGTCACTTAATGAAGAATCAATTTTCTACTTAGATTTATTAAACCTCAAAACCCATGGTGCATCATATTCTTATTATGTTATCTACAGTCAAAGTAATGGCAATTTTCCTTTGACTAAAATGGAAGCAGGAGTAGACCCTTTAAGTAAATTGAAGTAGAGTAATATAATAAGAAAGCTAAATCAAAACACATTTTAAAAGATTGTATTTTAGAAGTGGCTTACTAGGAGGAGTCTGCTGGTCTGGGATGGCAAAGTGCACTACATTCCAGGCAGGGAGGGAAAGAGACAGTAAAACAGTTGTACACCAGTGCTTAGTTTCTGGAAACAGACTCAGTGCTGACTGCTACAAAGCAGTAATGACCTTCTGGGGTAGGATTATAGGTACAGCTAATTTGGCCTTGATATTTTGGTGACCACTGAAAATAACTATACAAAAGTTATTTTACAGATCTGGAATGTTATACTTCAGTGGAATGTACAAAAGCATAGTACAACATGGGAGACCATATCCTGTCATATGATATTCTTCAGTTGGTTCACTTACTGTTCCTCAAAAATACACTTTACCAAACTGCAACTTCAATAGCTCCCACACAGGGAAGGCCCTAACATGAACAGTTGCATGTTTTCAAGAGCAGAGTTTGAGTATTTGCTACAGTTTTATTATAACAATAAAAATGTACGCAAATCTACTACAAGGACTATAATATTTCGTACAAGAGTTTATACTTAAAAAAAAAAAGTAGATACTTAGAAATTTATAGCATTTATAGGTGTATGCAACTCTGGTCTAAACTGGGAAGAAAATGAGGGCCTAGACTGCTGTGGGTGTACCATAGGATTTGGTATGCGCCATATGCACACCCATTAAACCAGCCAGTACAAAAAAATGACACACAGCCTTCAGACACCCTACACCCATGAAATCTGTGACTAAATTAACATCAATAAAGGCACATTTAGTAGTTTTTAAGCACTTACACCTGTTGATTACAATAAATATACTGCAGATACTACAAATATACTTGCTTTCATTTGAAGATCTTCTGAACTGCATGTGTCCATATACATAGCAAGCAGTGTGGGTAGCACATTTGCTACTGCAACGGCACGTGCATGCTCAGGAGTATGTCTTCCAACCTGTCCCAAGGCCCAAGCAGCTGCTGCCTTAATATGATCTTCAGGTTCTTCTATCAAGCAGGCACACAGTGGTGGTATTCCCTGTAGTATTAATCAAAAGCACAACCTTTACAAATCTACACCAGGGAAGGACAACTTGAAACTGACACAGATTGTTAGAAATTCTCTATTTACACTCTTCTTCTAAAATACAAGCTCTAAAAGAATGCATGCTAGTGGTGTCATCCCATTATGGTAGCAACCATTATTACTCCTCAGAAATTTATCACTTAGGTACTTCCTCATGAACTTAATCCTGGATTCATCCCACTTAATGTCAAGCACTCAACAGCGGGAGCATATTTGCTGTAGGCATCCCTGAAATCAGAAAGACAGAGACACATCCAGAGAAGAAGGGCCTCCAGAGAGGGCAAGGGAAAAGTGTCTATTCCTTTAGTTTTCAAATGCAGAAGAGCATTTTTTGATCACTCCTACCTTCCCTGCATACTTATTGATGTTATGTTTTAGTAGTTTCCATCTTTTAACTTGCATTCCTACTAGAAGACATTTCTGTTCCTCTGTTTTTATTGTTTCATTGTTTTCAATCATACCGTATATTTTAAATGACTGACATAGTGTGAAAATGGGCCAACAATGCTCAGTGAAATTACTTCCTTCCTTCTGCCATCAGTTAGCATTATTCACATCAGGATATTATGTCAGGCACTGATTTCACCTCTTGCAAATATTGCAAATTCTCTCCCTTCTATATCATTGCCCAGCAGAATTTATTTAAACCTGAAATTGTATAGCTTGTCTCATTTGAAATGTCACTTGCACGACTGAAGCAAACCATACTACATTAGAAACTGAGGTCTTTTCAAGTGTGAAGATTTCTGTTGCAAGACTACTCTAGTGGTACTAGCAGAGTCATGCTAGTGCAATGAAGAATGTGCCATTAAACATTCTTGTTTCAAAAAGGGTTTTGATGTAGCCACAAATATTCATTTTAAGAGGAAACAGACCATAGAAATTCACTGACTTATTTTCTGTACCCGTGCAATTGCAACACAGAAAAATCATGTCCTGTAACACAAATGGATGTTCACAAACAAATCCAGGACATTTTATAACTGGCTCAACTTCATAAAGACACACTTTGATCAGGTTACCACATGATCTCAGCCACAGCAAGCAGCAATATTGGGAGAAAGTGCACTCATCAACAGTACGTATATAATTCTGTCACAAAGTATGTTCTCTGCCTGTGCTAATTTGTATCTCTTTCTCAGACTACTACTGAAGAATTATAGGAAGACAACAAAGTGATAGCTAACCTTGGAGACAATCACTGCCATTGACAGGTTCTCCGAATGAGCTGCTACGTAACCAAGCATCATGATGCCAGGCAGTCTGACAGTCCCTCTGCAGTTGCCAATACAATCAATCACAGCAGCAACTCCGCCTGCATTTACTATAAGCTGTGAAAGCTGGAAAGATAAACGGAAGAGATTAAATACTGTGAAGTATCAACAGGCATAAAACACTATATTACAAAAGTCTTTAAATGTACTGCTCCTGATTTACAAAATAAAGCTGGAATAAGTGTGATGTATGATACAGACTGTTGGGCACTGAGTGCAGCATGAAGTTCTCAGGAATGAAGCTGTTTTGCTGCTCTGTTTTTGATTGACTTTACTGCAAGGAAACCAGGACTCTGAATTTTTTATGCTGTATAGCATGGAATGACATATTCTCAACTCTGTTAGTACACAGCAAAGAATCATGTAAATGATGACCTAATATATTAATGGCCTTGAAGATGCACCTACTGAGCCAGATACTCTTTCACACTAGTGCACACTCATTGCCAAGCCAACATCATACGTTCTGTGCAGGGACAGAGGGAAAGGCCCACTCCTCCTTTCATCCACATTCTAGATAACCTCTGTGGCATAAAAACCTTTGTGGATACCCCTACTGAGGCATGAAGCCAAGGACAACTGTCATGGATATACAAAACCAACTTGGACCACACCATTCTGCCATGTTAGCGTATTCTGAGGGAGGTGTCCAGGGAACACAGTGGATGGTCAATGGAGTTTGCCCCAGAATGCCAAATTCTATAGCCTGGCTTACAAATGATAATCATGTCCACAGTCTATGACACTTGCTGTGTGTACCAAGCTATGCAACATATTTCTTTCCAAAAGGTATTACTTCTCACATCACTTGAGGGACAACAGTAGTGATGTATATTAACAATGCATAGAAATTAAAATAATTTCATATTACGATTATTTTCTTCTATTGTTAGGTATAACACATTTTTCCCAAAGATTCCAAAGCAAGAGAAACATGTTCTCAAAAGTCAAAATCAAATGAACGAAACTAAGGCATGTGGATTTCCAATCCAGTTGATTTATATAAACATAAAATCCACTGTTGCCTTAGAGCCTTTAAAAGGGGATTGTTTTTTTCATGGAACAGCTAGATGAAATTTGAAGTTATTATTTAGGAAAAGCTCTTCACATGATTATGAACTGCAGCCAGTGATGACCAAGTCCTACATCTAGGCACAGCCATGTACACAGAGCTCCTACGCAGACACACTCCCTGGTGCTGCAACCCTCAGGCCCCGCTGCAAGTCTGCCAGATCCAGACCTTCACAAGAATTTTACTGCATATGCAGATAGAGAGCTGAGATCCAAAAGCCACAACACTCATATGACTGCCACAGCCAGCTCCTTTAGAAATATCATTTGCCAATCTGTCTCTGCAACATGTGTTGCTCGAAAGGAGCTGCTCAGAGATGGACAGAGATCACTGTTACTCTGAAGTTAAATGTGGATTGTGGCTTCCCGGATTGTGGCTTCCCCCTGGGATTCACCAGATACTTCCTACAGCTCCTTTGGAGAGCTACTAGAATGCCCAATTCCCCTTGCATGGAGGATCCTGTGCTGGCAGCTCTTCTGACTTTACCTGCAGTCTTGTGATTTTGGCCTCTGGCTTCTAACTCTAGTGTGCCCTTTCATAATTATAATTTCTTCACTTTTTTGAGAAAGTGAGGTTGCATTGCTCATGAGGTGCAGAGAGAAAGTAGGAAATGTGACAAGACTGCAACCTTTAATCACCAGCAGCTTAAAGACTAGCGGGCTGAAGAAACAGCACAAGATTCATGTTTAAACACTTCTCAGGTGTTAAGGTAGTATCCTGATTTTGAAATGGCTGTGCTCAGCATTAGTGTATTCCACAAATATATTGCTTGTATTTCATTCCAGAGTCATATTTAGAGCCTTTTAACTATCTCTATGGTCTGACAGATTAACATCGTTATAATTATTTGGTTTTCCTATTTATTTTGTATTGACTTTGCCAAATATCCCCACCTTCCTGTATCAATTATTGACAAAAGCACTGCAAATGCTGAGACTCAAATTACAAACTCAGGCTAATAAAAGAAACTACAGTCAGATTAATAATAACTAAGAGAACTTTTGACCTTCATTGTCATTGGAAAAATAACTAAAATGTGATCCCAGCACCCCAGAAGATTTTTTAAAAAGACACACACCATCAATTATTGTTATAGGGTGATCTTGTCATTTATTAGCTGGTATCATGATTTCTGTGAGGCTTTTCTCATGATGTTTTTCATATCTCTCAGCCTAAAACTCCCTGTCTGCACAGAAATCTTATGCAATGAAGTAGGTAGGTATACATTATGATTCCCAGTTTCCTAAGCCGTCATATCCACTACACATCTCATAATATCAGCAAGCATTTCCATATTTTTCCAATGAACGTGCCAAACACCTCTTTGCCCTCCCTTTCAAAAAGCAAATGACAGAATAATCCCGTATTTTATTTAAAGTGTAAAATCTAATGATATGACCTTGTATTTGCATTTTCAAGGTTTTACCTCAGGCGTATGCTTTGCTATCTCTCTAATTAAAGTTGCACCATTTTTCTTGACATATTCATCTGAGTCCTTCAGGCATGTGAGCACAACGGGGAAAATTTCTGCTTCAACCACCAACTCTGCAAGATCCACTGAATGCTTTGCTATTTGGCTTAGAGCTGACAGCACCTGACGCTAGTAAATAAAAGTTGTTATAAAATCAATAATATACAAACACCCCACAACATACATTCCTCCTGCGCACAAAAATCTATTGCATCAAGGAAAACAAAGCAGGATAGGGAAAACAATTACAGCTATTTTACAATTCACTGAGTCAATTCATGCACGAATATAATGGCACAGAACATTCGCCGGTTCCTGAATAAAAGTTTCTCCTTTGTTTTATCCCATTCAAGCTTGCTACATATTAAAAAGGAAAAAAAATATATACCATTTAAAACTGTAATTTAAAAATTAGTGAAATCTATAGAAAGTATCTTTATTTGCATGTTTGGGCTGTCAGACTTGTATTAAAGAATTTTTATCTATTTGTTTGAAGTGGCATTTTCATGTTGTCCTCTGTTGCTGTTAGAGTAAGACAGAAAAATTACATTAAGAATCAATTTTTTGTCAATTAAACTCTAGTGATTAAACCTTTGTCAACAGCTATTCACATCAGATAGTACATTCTAAAATACATTTAATATTATCTGATTTATAGTATCATCTATAAATCTATAGTATCTATAAATCTATAAACCTCTAAGTATGCAAACCCTTTTTTGTAACTGAATGATGCAAATTTTATCTATTAAAAGTATCTGTTGCATTCTTCATATACTATGTAATTCTGAAAAAAAATTCATACTATTCACCTTAAAGATTAGTTTAGCTGTTCCTCACAGAGCAGCAGTTTTTATCCAGTAGCCAAATCTGTGAATAAGTTCAGAACTCTTTGTCAATAACTATGTAGTTACATTTTGTTAATGCCCAAAACAAAAGCTTCCTAAATAAATATGCACATCAGTGTCTTTGATTCAATATCAAGTAATGACTGGTATAATGGAGATTTTAAAAAAAATAATTTTTAAAGGTACCTTCAGTTTAGCATCAGGGTTCAGGATCATCTGAGCTAAGTGAGGGATAGCTCCTGCATCCACTACTGTCTGTGCTAACTCTGGAGAATGCTTTGAAATATCACTGAGAGTTGAAGCAGCAATCCTTTTCAAAGCAATTTCTGGCTCCTGGATACAGAGCACTAAAAGAGGAACAGCTCCTGCATCCACCACAGCTTGTGACAGTTCTGTAGGTCCAAGGAAAGTAATTAAGTGAGTATGGGTGACTGACCCTTGTGCAAGCCATTTTTCACCCTGACAGATACAGCAAAGGAAAAAGGGGAGGGTGTAGTTCACTGTCTCGACATCTGCATTTCAAATCAGCCCTCCTGGTTTCATAAACCGTGTGGACCAATCCACAACTGAAAAGAATGCAGGTCAATAGATGGACCCCCATTTACATGCACACATTTGAGGTAGATTAGGCTGAAATGGTTTGTTATTCTGTTTTCTTTTTCTTTTTTTAAAGTAAGCAGATGTCAGCTGTTTAAACCCTGGCTATTCTACACTGATCAATAGGAAAGCATTTTATGCATGGCTAACAACAACACAGAAAGCCAAAGTACCAAAATTTTACCAACCACCTAATTAGAGAGCATTTTACCCTCTTTAAATGATAAGCAGATATTAGCATAGATCAAATGCCAAAAACAGAAATACAGAAAACATACATAAAAGATTTATCTTACATAAAAGATTGGCAAAATGGATCTTGCTGATCAAAAATAGGTTTTGCTACCATACATGGGACAAGACAGAATTTATACTTTAATGACATGAAAATGTTATCATACACAATTACACAAATGAGAAATCTCATCAGTGGGATATTGTATGTCTGAGATTAGTACAATATCCTGAACTAACTGCACCTTAAATAAGAAAAAAAAACATCTGAGTATATGATTAGCTGACATGGACAAAAATTACACTATTAGAAATTCATTAGCTCGCTCTGTGTACGCAGCATTAATTACAGTCCTAAAATAAGAATTACTGGATAACAGAAGCAAAATTTATACTATAACCAAGCTGTGCTATTTTAAAAGAGGGTTGAAAAAGTGGTAAAAATCATGGGGTGGGTTCAATAATCTATTAGGTTCTTAGTACAGTTTTGCTACACCTTATTTTGCATATCCATTATTATCTTTAACATTTATCTTGACTTACAGTACCATGGCAACATATGGCTGTTGTATTTCAAGTCTCTAACTTAGCTTTTGATTTATAGTCCATCCATAAAGAGATTTTAATACTAAGAAAAATACAGCATACTTCATTAAATATACATAGACTAATGGAGTTTTTCATGAAATCTGTAAGTCCTGTCATCATTACGTTGTTAATATCCAAATAATGTTCCTGACCAGATTTGTTTTCAATTAGTGAGGTATAGCCACCCACTCCAATGCATGTGATAAGACAAATATTTACACTGCATGTTATTTTATAATATTTTAAAGAAAGTATAAATATTATATCACAAAATTATAATAAATAATGCAGTAATTTTTAAACTAATACAAAATTAACCCTTCAAGGTTCACTTTTCAAATAACGTAGAGTGTGCATCCACCAAATACACACAAATCATAAGATTTCAACAAAAACCAAATGCTATACCTTCAGTTTTACAAATTTGAAATGAAATGTGCCTGATATGTATCTGAAAACAAACCTGAAAACTAGCTAATCAATATAAGTGGTATAAGCTACATTCAGCTTTTCACGGAAAAAGCCATACTTGATTTCTTCAAATGGTATGTTGATGCCGTACACTGACCAAGTGGAATACATCATGAACTACTCACCAACAGTCTGGATTAACCTATCCAACTGTGCCTCAGAAGCAACTTCAGAGCAACCACCTCAATTACCTACAGTCTGCTAGGAGATGCTAATATCAGGAAAATCATGTCAAGAGGGACAGGATACTACTAGAAGAACGGGTTTCTTTGATGCCTTATGAGCTGAAATTATGAAGTTCAAGTAGAGGGAGAAAGAGCAATACCTTAAGGTCACAGCTATGCCTAGGCATGCAACAGTAACGATAAAAGTTATTTTAAAAGATCAAAACTACGTCTGATTCAATTTAGATAAATTCTTGTTGTTAGAAGTCTGATATCATTTAAATACTGATGGTTACTGTTGGTCATGGTTAATTAATTCTTCCAGTGGTGTTTATAAGGTTCGTGGCTAATAACTTACCACACTGAGGGCTGGAGCATGTGTCAGAAGACAGACAAGCAGTAAACAGACTGTCAGAAAAACAGGAAAGCTGAGGCACAGACAAAATTAAATCTAGATCTTCCCATCACATTCCCCTGCCAACTCAGCCCAAAAATATGATTCTAAGTCTTAATGATTCTATGATAATAGCAATTCTTTTTTCCTCAAAAATAAGCTCAATTAACCTTCCCACTTGGTAGAACATCTTTAATTCAAACTATACACCAAAGGATTCGCAAAACTTTGCTATCCAATCACAAAACACAGAGGTGAAAAAAATGAAGGCTGAGAAAGAGTTAAAGGAGAAAATACTGTTGTCAAGAAGAATTTTTTAAAAACAAATATTCAGTCAAAGAAGAGCTGGAACAAATTACAAATATACTTTTCTGTCTTATGCCAGTCAGTATGCCAAGACTGCATTGTAAGGGCAAAGACAAAACAAATAGCTGAAGAGTTAAAAGACAGCAGAGAAAAACTAATTTATGAACCTCATTTATTTGCACAAAAAGATATGAAAACCTTGAGCTTTGAACTTCAGTTTGTGGTACAGCTCAGGGAACCTGTCCAACTAAATAATTATAAAGAAGGACTTCTCCCTACAAGAATGAAAGTAGGAAATGTTATTCTACGTATGCTCAGAGACAAGAGATCTAAGACTCAAAACCCACCATAAATTAGTTGCTTTTGTCCAGAACAATATGAGGAACATTGTAGCAAATGGAGAATCTACAGACATGAAGACAGACTGATGTGGAAGTAGAAGAAAGACTGATAAAGACAGACTTTGGAGTTTGAGAGTCCACCAGTTCAACTAGAAGTTGTACTAGAGTTGTACTGATTTGTCTCAATACAAAAGTACTCATCAGGGACTAAGAAATTAATTCAAAGTAAGTTGAGGCTTAGTCATGAGTTTACATGATCAGGAAGAGCGGAAAGTGAACGAAGAGGAGTCAATAAGATCCTGACCGCATACCCACTGAAATCAATGGGAACTCTTACAGGATTCATCTAAACTGGTTTAAGGTGTTACCAAAAAAAAACCCATACTAATGTTAACATGTTGGCAATAATAGTATGGATTAAAAAAAAAATTAGGGAGAAAAGATGAAGGTGAGAAAGTGAATGTGCAGGTAGTCCCCAGAGAAGGAAAATCAGCTCTGAACAAATGCCATATTCATGCAGTGGAGCAGCAGCAAAACCTTCTTTGCTTGGAAACAAATGCAAGTTTCAGTCCAGAGCAGGGTTCTCAAACAGACCCTGCTGTTGTGGCAGGTGTATCCACAGGAAATAACAGGCTTTGACCAAAACAACCACCAATACTGTATTTTTCTGAGGGCTGCGTGATCATGTAATGGCCACATAGGAAGACTATAATCCCAAGTAGTCCAAAGGCTGCACTTCAAAATCACAGGTTTATGCAGACCGCTACAACCACAGTGGTAAAGATTCCACTAGAACCAGTGAGAAAACCTTTCCTCAAAATGATGGAGGTCATTAATTACAGGGCAACTTTGGATCCTGGAATAAGACAAAGTTACTACAAGACTGAAATCACTGAAGAGCTGAGCAACCTAGTCTAACCTTGTAGCTGACCCTGCTTTGAGCAGGAAGCTTGACTAGAGGCCTCCCAAGGTCCCTTCCAAGTTGAGCTCTCCTATGATCCTAAGAGTAGCGAGACAGAAAATGAGCATAACTCCACTCTCAGCAATACGCTTGAGTATAAATAGTGTTGTTTATTTTTGTTTTCCTACCAATTTACAATATGCTGAAGCTGGTAAGAGACGATTAATAAATTACACATTTTGTGTTGGCAAAGCAAATGGAAAGCTAAGTTATTTGCATATCTCAAACATAAGAATTTTGCATTTTAAAGTAATTGAACATGGTATAAGTAAAAATTTACAAAATATTTTTCATGGACCTGATGGTATTTTGATGATATCTGAAACACTTTACACTTCTTTTCAAACACGAATAGTAGAAATAATGAATGGCAAAATTACAGCACACTGATCTGTATACTTTAGAGTAAGATCAGCATCTGAAATTCAGCTCAAGCAAGCCCAGAACTACAAGAGCTGTTCCTAAATTTTGGAATCTGACCTGGCAAGATTTCTACTGTCTTGAAATCTCATGAAACATGTGTCTTGACCCAAAATCTCAGAGGCCTTCTGGAGACATCTGTTCACAGAAGAACTGCATTTTAAGAGATTGTTGTATGAAGAGTAGTGAACTTGCTAACCAGAGAATGTTTTCATGAGAAAAAAAAAAAGTCTTCATTTCTCAAAATGGAAGTCTTTTCATGGGAACATACACCGCAGTTCCTGGAGAGCAGCTTTAACAGGTCATGGATGGAATTTCTGATTAGAAGCAGAGAGACCTTTCCATTGCAAACAGTTATTGCCAAATGCTGTGAGCCTTTGCTGGCATTCAGGAAGACAGAGGTTCACATCCTGCCTAAGATAGATCAGGCCTTTAATTTGTCTCCCACATACATCCCAGACATATGCCCTAATTATTGAACTTTTCTTGTTAGGGCAAATAAGCCACCCTCCCTAAAAATCTTGTCTTAATGTCGTCCCAGTTTGGAACTGAAACAATTTCTGAAACTGAAAAACCTTTCGTGGGTGGGGAAAACCATTTCACACTCAACTCTATTTTTAGAGTTTAAGCTGCAATATGTGTCCACACACACTCAATGACAGAAAACCATCACAGCCAAATTTTATCAACACAAGCATGTGAATCTAATCCAGAGTTTCTTGGACAGTAAACACCAGATGTTGATAAGAAGATGTCCATCTATCTTTGTATCCCATCTCCAACAATATCCTGTTGCAAAGGCATGCTTGTAGGAGTGTAAGAAACATACCATGCACAGAGTGATCTTTCTTAGTATAACTCCTCTGCTTTCAGTAATCATTTTAGAGACTTCCTCCTGTGACTACGTTATAGAGGAAGGTAAATCGCGCAAACTGGCCATAGCTGGGCAGGGGAAGAAGAAATCTTTTTAGGGTTTTTTTTGTTTTGTTTTTTTTGGGGGTTTGGGTTTTTTAAGCTGATGACATCTAGCAATCTGTCTACATCCTGATGCTTGCAGCTTAGTAGCACTTGCAATTTCAACTTAATTCCTGAAAATGCTGTTCTTATTGCTGGCGTAAATTGACATGCAACATGTATCCATTCACTGTCAATTAATAAATAATTCATAATTGTGGAATAAAAATTTGTACAAGGAGTTTGTTGTATTCAGTACCCCCACATCATCTCCATCTTTGCAGACAATGCCATCACAGAGTGAAGTGGATCACCCTAAAGATCAGCCAGCATTCATGCAATGAATAGCATGAAGGGCAATTGAGGTGAGTCAATATTGATTTATTGACATAACAAAACTACAGAAATGTTTATGTTAAGAGTAACACAGGCACACACTTAGGCTACACACATTTATACAAAGGAACACTTTCAAATGACACTTAAACAAATATATTTCAAATGGAAGCTACAATCATTTTCCACCAAGGGTGGGATTCAGACCCGATGCCCAAAAGATAAAAGATCTTTAGCACACAGAGGTGCCCCAGGAATGAATTTGTTCCCCAGAAAAAGCAGTCTCTTAGGAAGGTGCTGACAACTCTGGAGTCTGTCCCAGTAAGTCAACCCTCTCACTAAGTGGGAAGGGGAAACTCCCTATGCCTTCTGCAGTCCAGCACTCCATATTGATTTAAAAAAAAACCAGAAGAAAATCATAAATTCAGTCTATGTACATTTTAGAGCCAAAACAAAACATATATGCATGAGTTAATGTTGTGATCCCAGAATAATTTTATCTTTAAACAATATGAACACAAGCCATTTTTCCCACCCATTCCAACCAGCAGTTTCTCCCCTCAGTTCTTTGATTCATAGCTCTAAACTTTTACTTGAACTATATAAATAGCTGGTAAAAGAATTATCAACCACGTGGATCAGCTTTTAAATAGGAACATGACACTGCCAGTGAGTTATACAACTGCTTGTGAGACAGCAGTGAACTGCTCGATATCGGATTCCTAGGATCTATTCCTGACTCTCGGAGAAGAGTGTGGTCTAATGGCTAATGATAATAGAGTCACTGCAACGAATTTGGCACATTTATCCTGCGGGCACTGCTGTTAGCTGAATGAAACTTGGTTCTGCCTAGGTTTCTCCATTTTTACATATATATAGATAGATAGATAGATATTAAATAAGAACTAACATTGAGCAAAAAAAACTTTGTTCCACAGTAACAGTTACACAGTACATAAATAATCTGAAATTTTTTAGTGGAGAATAAAGCAGAGCATCGTTTCCTGGCCACAGGCCCAGCGTACCTCCTCTTAGAGCACCTCTCATAACAGGGTACTCCTGGTGTCCGATATGCCAATTTCCCACAAAAGACACAGCATTGTCGGATTGGTATAGTTAGAGTAGATTTTTATTCCAAATATAAAATTTTGTAACAGTAGAGAAGAAAAAGCATCTTGTTCTATTTACAAACATGACAATAATGCAACCTATTATAACTCTTACCTAGCATTAAGCTGAAAGATAAGACATGTGAAACCTCTTACCTGAATTGTGTCGGGCAATATACCCAAGTGCCCAAGATGCAGCTTCTTTGACTCCAGGGTCAAAATCTTCCAAACAAATCACAAGCATTTCCAGTGCTCCACAATGAACTATTGCCTGAGCTAATTGTGGAGAATGTTTACCAACTGCTCTTAGCACAAATGCAGCTGCTTTCTTGTAGAAACGCTATACAAATCAGGAGGAAAAAAAAAAAAGAAGCAGCTTTTACTATCATTCAGTAGTTCAAACCATGACACAGTACAGACATGCATAAATTAGACTTTCTTAGTAGCAGCAATATCTCATACAGACCCAAATCAGGACCACCAGACACCACACAAACCATGAACCTACAGTCCTTCTTTGAGACAGCTCATGATCTAAAATTTGCTGTAAGTGCATAAACAAATAGAAAAAAATGAGAGGGCTGAGAAGATATGGGGAAAAGATAATAGTCTAGATAAATCTGTCTGTTTAAGTGAGTAGTGAATGATAAGAGCTGCAAAAAACAATAGGTCTTAACATATTTAACCAGATTATACAGGTTATGCAGGGCAAGCTCCTAAAAAAATTCTACCCATCTGTGACACTTGCAAGGTTTCACAATTTCTAATGTATATCACATCATCTCAGTGAGAACATTGTTTACATTTACAAATAGGAAACAGAGGCACAGAGAACTAGGTCCAACAAAAGGGTTTAGGATCTGAATCCTGAAATGCCTACATACCCCCTAAGCCCACAGCTAAGATCCTGAAAATCCATCCCACCAAACACCCAACAGTGGATGATCCTCGATTTTGACCAGGCAGCCTGCAATTCTGCTTCTGTGCATGTCCAGAAACAGCTTACTTTCGACAAGGCTAAGCAGCTTGGCACCTCTGTTGTTTAAGTTCAAGCAAAATCCAAGCACTTGTCTCACTTCTACCACCTCCTCAGTGCTAGACCAAATACATGTTTTGAGCATATATATATATACACACACATATAACGTATGACACTGCACGCATCATGGGGTTCCATGTAAACTACAGTGATGGTTGCGGTTTCTTCTAAAAGCACAGTTAAAATCTTTCCCCCAAAAGTCACATTTCAGTCTCCTCCTGCAGTTTCACAGCTATCATTCAGATGTGGGAGCTGAAGATTAAAATTCTTCTCTGCTTTATAGTTTCAAAGCCCAGAGCCCAATTAAAGCACTCTGGCCACAGACAACTGTGTTGGGAGAAAGGCAGTTCAACTCCCTCTTGCAATCACAGTGCAGCATTGAGTGCAAGGTTCATTGGGACACAAATAATCTACTGCCCTGTCCATGTGCCCAGCCTGGCTGTTGCCAGATCAGCCCTACAGACCAGCTTTAGAGGGCTCTCTTTCTGTGTGCCCTGCTGGCTTTAATCTCATTCCAAGATGCTTGATTCTCCCCTGCTCTGTGCAGGGCACTTCGCAGTGCTTGATTCCTACTGTCAAGGTACTCAAAACTGAAACAACACAAAGCCCACATCCCTTTTGGAACAAGTCCAGAGAAACAAAAAAGAGAAACCACGTGAGTCTTTTGTGCATCCTGTGAGGTGCCCAAACACCTTTGAAAGTCTGATCTAAAGCATTAAGGTATGGCAACAGAGGAGTATCTGCAGCGGCTCCACAGGATACGCAAAATGGAGCCAGGCTCACTCCCTGGCCCTGAAAGGAAGAGACACAGCATACCACATCCACCCATCTAACCTCCTCTTCCCTCAAAGCACAGCGGCCTCATCTACACTACTGGAAACTGTCCCCACGTTGTGCTATTGCCTAAACCCTGTCCAGGCATTGTCAAGTAGTTTGATGGTTGGCATCGGCTAAAACCACATCAGAGCGCATGTTAATGATTACAGAGCACAGTCATCTTCCAGTGCTCAAACACATGCCCTGGCCCTGCTTCGTTTACCAGTACTGATATAATTCCTTAATGCCAAAAATCCAGCCTAAGGGAAGGCCTACAAGCAGATACATTAAATATAATTTACAAGCAAAGCATTAAACATCATTTAGGGGGAAAAGAAATTAAGGGAAACAGTACAGTCAAATGGTCAAATCCCTAGCTAATGCAAGTTACTCTCAGTTTTGCTGAACTCAATGGAGCTACAGTTGTTTACACCAGCCTATGTCTGTACAAATATGGGTATGTTATTTCTGTGAAATAATTATGCTCCTGGCAAAGAAAAACACTTCTTTGTTTTTATTATTCAGAACACATTTATTTACAAGCCGTATTCACAGGCACAGTCAGAACACGCTGTAAAACCATATTTTGCTCAGTTTAATTGACAAAACATTGATCTGGGATGTGACCCTGTAACTGTTCTCCATAAATCAGTGGAATCAGTATTTATTGTGTGCTCAAAGAATCTCCTCCTTAAATATAAATGTTGATACACAAAGAGTGAATGGAATGGAAACATATCTGGGTTGGGGGTTTTTTTTTGCCTATGGGAAGGAACAAACTGCATGCTTTGCTAAACTCTGCATGAACTGGATAATGAGTTTCCTTCACTTGCCCTCAGTCACCAAGGCATAGTAGGCTTTCCATGACCTCACACTAATCTTGCTGCTGCCCCAAGTGATTCTGAATTACAGCCATCTCGATGTAACGACAGCACAGGCAGTAACATGGAAGAGATAAATCAGGGTACTCAAGCTAATTTAGTGAGGGCTGTGAGTTGTAGCAGGGGGTGGTTTCCAACTCGAAAATAGAGGATAAAGAGTTTTGTTCCCCTTCTTCCCTTAAAAATAGAAATAAAATAACCAAAATGGTAATAAATTTGTCTAACTAAAACCTTAACTTTCTTTCCATACTATATCAGTATCTTGACATCAAGGTTTTTCTTTGTCTTTTTTTTTTTTTAAGATTAATTGCACAGGCAATGACCAGATACACACAAAAAATATGCAATGAGCACTTTCATGTTTTCTTCCAAAAAATTAAAATTAAAATATCTAGTTTTACAAATGATATTTCCACTGAAATCCTACTTTTCCTAAACCAAATAAATAAAACTGCAACCTAAGTTTCACCGTAATATCAATGCTCTTAACCCTCAGCTGTTTCTTTCTCTTTCCAGTTATTAGGAACCTTATTTGAAAGTATTTCTGTTAATCTAGGTTAGGATCACTGGAAAAAAAAAAAAAACAAAGCTGGAATATATGCAAAACCTGAAGAAAAGTGGCAAGGGAGAAAGAGAGACCACCAGATTTATTTGCATTGCAATCACTTTTTTGTTGTTGGGGTTTTTTTGACAAATATGAAGATTAAAACCTTTCAAAGTATTCTCCTGTGTCAGTGGTTTGATACTTCTCATGCTACAGATTTCCAAAAGGCTATGTTTGGAGATATTAAATATTTAATTACAGAAGTTCAGGGTTTTTATATGTATTTTACAAGTGTTTGGTATTATCAACAAATCCTAGTCAATTACCACTACTGTTTTCAAATTGGCTGATTTTTAAAGAGCAACCTTTTATAAAGTATCACTCAACATTTCAAAAACATAGCAGTGCCATGAACATATTTCCTATAGTGCACTAAAAGGTAAGATGATATTTTAAAGTCAAGCTTATTTAAAGTCAAACTTAGGCACACAGTACACATTGATCCCTCAGGAGTTCAAACATACATGGTGTCTCTGTCTTCAGTACATTTTTTATTGCTATATTAGAATAACAGCAGATAGCTGATACAGAAAGATTTCTCTGTCCCTGTGCAATAGTTAAAAAAATGATTACTTAAGAAAACAAATGATGCCTTACATTCTGCTCAGACAATGAACCCACGAGCTGTGGAAGAATATCTCCCTTCACGACAGCCTCTGCCAGGTCATCGTTATAATTGGCAAGTCTCCCAAGAGCCAAAGCAGCAGTCTGTTGAATAGTTGGGATGACATCCAGCAAAAGAGGTCTCAGCAAAGACATTACACCTGAGTTACACCAGGAAGAGAAAAGCCCATTTGGTAAGCAGAAATTTTTCTAAACATTTGCCTTTATTCACAAAAACCTATTAAATTACTCTTCCAGGTGATAAGAACTTGTAGGAAATCCAGGTGTTCCACTGAAATGAAGTCAGCACTTGGATAGCACTGCCAATGCATACCAATGTTTCTGCCCATTTTCATAGGTACAAAACACTTCTGAAATATAAAAAAATTCACATGTAGAAATAAGCTATATTCAAACATCTATAAAATACATGTGTTAAAGCATACACAAGTAAATAAGGTATACTCAAACTTATATAAAATGCATGTGTTGACGTATGCACAGAAAACTCCATCTGGAGGTCCTGGTGAGCTGACGTTGGCAGGTCACTCATTCGGCATGCCAGCAGAACCTCTATGTTGAATTACACCAAATTACATTTCATCTGTTATAAGCAATGGTTGATTTGGGGACCAATATCCATAATATATTACACTCCAGATAGAAGAGTTGAAGATTTTCTTATGTTATTATTTATGATGTGTTTTCACTGATGAGTCTGCAATGTGTCAGTTAAACATTGAAGAATACGAAAGTCCATTCTCTAAGGCAGTGTTACAATACATACTTGAAATTATAGGTGAGGTAAGCAGCTGTGACATGAACCATTAGCAGTTACAGCCTAAGAAAGTCCTTACATGGATAAACATCTGGCTAAAAATAGGAAGCGGGAGGAGTAAACTTTCCATTCTTACAATAGGAGGGAGGAGGTCACAGTGCAGTTCTGCAGGCCTCCGTGCTGGGACATGTGCTATTCAGTATTCATCTGTGATCTGGAACAGCATGAACAGTAAGGTGAGACTTTTCTCGTGACTCAAAGTTGTTCAAGGTAGTACCAGTGAGGGAGACTGTAAGGAACTAGAGACTGAAAAACTGCATAACGAAATGGCAAGTGAAATGGAACACACATGGGAAAGCCAATTCCAACCTCACACATGCAGTGATGGACAACAAACAGAACACTACCACCCAGGAGAAAGATCTCAATGTTGGAACAGACAGTTCCATGGAGATAGCAGCTCATTGCTCAGTAGAAAAGAAACTTTACCCACAGAAGTATACAGAGCGCTCAGGATTATTTGGAAGGAATATCGGTCAAAGCAGAGACTGTCACTATGCTATTGTATTAATCTATCCTACATTTAATACCCTCCCCTACAGCAGAACTGGAAAAAAGTTCAGTGAAAGGCAACAAGGATAATCAAAGATGACCACTATGTATGTCAAAGCTCTTCCTACAGTTAAACTAAGACTCTTCGATAGGGGTATAAATGACATCCACATGTTTACCTAAAAAAATATGATTTGTAAGGTCTGGGAGAGAAAAATTACTTGAATTGCAATTCTTTGAAAGCCCTGTCCCTGTACCAGCCAGCTGCATGAATTAGTACTTCTGAGCTTTATACCTCAGCCAGAAAGCAATGCTCTCTGAAGATGCAGAAGTGCTACAACAGAACACCAAACACCCAGAGATAGAAATGTCCACATCAGCTGTCTCAGTTCTTTCCACTACATTTTTTTGCTAACAAAGATAAAGATTTAGCTGGGTGACTGTGGAAGAAAGCAAGACTTCCCTTCTCAAGGGCTCATGCGGTTACAAGCACTGAGCAAAGGTCTTTTGGTGCGACAGTCCCACACAGTGGGATCACTGCCTAATGGCAGATGACACCTAGGTGTTGAACAGGCACACCATGACAAGGAAAAGCTGAGGGCCTTAGAGCAGGGACTAGCCCAAAGGGATGAAGGCTATAACAAGTTACACCCGTAGTGTACTTCTGTATAAAAGGGCACTCTGAAAAAAAAAAAAAAAACAAAAACAAAAAACAAGTTGAGCAGCAGTGTAATTCTCACAGAGAACATTTATTTTAAATTAAAACCAAACTGCTCCCAGCAAGAAGAAAATAACCTAATAATCTATACGTGGCTCTGAAGAGGGGTAGGGGGGGTAGTAAAATTAACCATGGAGGCCATGCTGAGCACTAATGAATTCGTTCTGGGAAGGTCAATACTCCAGACAGAAGCTGTACTGCCGTGAGAGGTATGGCCTCCCAGGATGTTCACAAGTCAAAATAATACAGGTCTCAGGAGGGCGCACAGTAAAAAGAAAAAAGTGAAATTAAATTGTGATGCCTAATAGCACTACACAAGCACCAAAAATGGCTTTGTAATGTGCATTAATTGAACAGGTACATGTAGAACCTATGGAAATAGGTCTGTAGTATAGCTGGGGCCTGCTCGCACTTCTGTCAAAGCCACTGGGAGCTGAAAGAGGCCTGTGTACGAACACACAAAAGCCAGATCCTCCAGTATTGCAAGATCAATGTGAATTCATTTAGCACTTTGCAGAAATCACTACTTCAGAATATGGTCCTTATATTGACACCTTCTCACAAACTCTCCCAAAAAGCAGGTATGGCCTCATTAGCAAGTTATGCTTCATATCAAAATGCATGAAGTATTTTATATGACAAATTAAAAGTAAAAACAAATAAACATGTGAGTTGGGGCCAACCCCGTATATCATCTATATCGAGCTATCTTCTAGCAAGTCATCTGCACCCTCTATGGCAGAGCACGTTCTTGTCCTTCCCTCTAACATCAGTTGCATGGTCAAACAGCTGCTGAAATTCCTAAGGGGACCTCATGCTATTCTGAGTCTTTGCACTGAGGGTATTTCAGTAAAGCAGCAACAGTCAGAAGTAGTACACTTGTATTTAGTGTACAGATATTACATTTGAGCCCTTAAGTTGAGATAATATGAAAACAAATTTTTTTAAGGAGAAACAAGAAAAAGGAAAAAAAAAATTTAAAGGGTTGTACTGATATAAAAGATGCTGTTAGAAGTGGCTGGGGGGTAAAAGGAGTGCCTCGGTGTGCAGCGACCCTAGAAAAGCCAAGAGCCTGATGAGTGGACGGACATTCAAGCAGGACGTGGCAGACAGTTCAATTCTGGTGATGGTCTCAAAATCCAGTGAAATTTAAACAGACTAGAATCACTTTACCCAGGAGGAACCCATGAGCTAGATCTAGACTGCATGACATGTTTCTGGCCTGCACGACATGCCTAGACACCACAAAATATAAAACCACATTTAAGAAAGTTTTCCGATGCATAAGCTTTGAGTTGTCCCAAATATGAGATTTATATCATTTGTATTTTCAAGATTAGCTGATACAGATTTCACTTTTAGAACAGGCTAAAAAGCCTTGAGCCTGAAAATGCTTCCAAGCAGCATGCCTCCCCATGACCAACACCATTCATTTCATTACCCTGTAAAGCTTGGTGATGACATTTAAGTCAGCACAAAATGTTCTACCGCAAATTATTTTACTTGAAACTGAAGGTGAGGAAGAGACAGAAAGTGAAATCAGAGTTACTGTTTGAAGAAAATACACAACATGCTAAAGCAGGGTTAAAAAAAAAAACAAACAAAAACCCAACTGAATGGATGGAAAAGGTTTAGAAATAATAGAAACTGTGCTGATCTTCAAGAAAATTATATTTTCCCAAAGTGATGTCTGCATGTGAGAAAAGACAATGAACAAATAATTATCATGACAAGAGCTCTGGTGAACAAGGGGGAAAAAATCAATTCCTCTTGCTGTACAAGACTTATATTGACAACAGATTAACTAAGAATTGAGAGAAGTGTATGGGCCTAGATTATGCCTGTGCATTGAACATAATTAAAAGCTTGTACCTCTACTTCCCACCTTCTCTAAAACCAGTTTCTTTCTCTGCATCAAGACAGTATCCATCATCTCTGGCTCCTCTGCAAGACAAACTGCTTGAAGAGTTTTCACCGTTGTCATGATTTTTACATCTTTGGCAAACTGAGTATTTCTCTCTTTACAGCACTTAGAAAAAATAAGCAATTAATTCTTAGAGTGTGAAAACAGCTACATAGGGATTATATGGTCTTCACTAAAACACCTGTAGGAAAACCAAGATGTCCACCTTTCCTTCTATGATTTTTTAAGATAGTGCTGGAAAGGACAGATGTGCCTGATACAGTGGAGGTTTTCCTGTCCAACCCAGCTCTTTCTCCCAGAGATAGCTGTATTTGGTAAGCTCCTCTCTGATCTCTTCGTTTCCTTTGACTGTCCTGTCTAGAGCAAAGCCCACTCCTCTTCTCCAAAGAGGCCCAAGCCAGGATTCCTATCAGCATTTTAAATTACATTCAAATTTCTTTAACATTACCTTAAGGCAAGAAAATAGGTAAGAACCAACAACTTCTTTTTCCTCTACCAGTAACTCAAGTGAACAGGACCATACAGAGCAGGGAGTTGTAGTGTCTCGTTGCCGAAAACTTTAGGAGAACTCTTTGATGGTCTTCTAAATAAGTCTCTTGTGACAGAAGTAGGAAATTCATTAAGTGCAATTCAAAAGGCAGCAACACAGAAAGTAAACTACAAAATAAGGCATTTAGACCATTGGACTAGATTTGTTTTGGAAGAGTTCCCACTAGCAACTCAGAAAGAGAGTAACAAAGAATAACTGCCAAATATTGTCTCTTGCATCACAGAACCTTGACTGACCTTGGGCAAGGAACGATTCCCCTTTCTATCCTCAGTTTCCCACTCAGATTTGTTTCAAAGAATGACACTTTAGAATCTGAATCACCCTTATACACACATTTCAAGTGGAGCTGTTGTGCATAGGCCTGATGCACTTTCTTTTAGCAAGCAAGTGCTGGCTGCTGCCTATCGTGGGGGAAAAACAAAAACAAAACCACTCAGGGCAGCAGCATGTTCCAAGTTTTTACATTCCAGGTTTCTGTAGCCAAACAAACAGTCACTGTTCTGGAGACAGCTATCCTCATTTGGTCATTTTGATTTCTTGAGGAAAACCACCTGGAAGTCAGGCAGAATCCCTCTACCTTCCTCCTGCCCCACCAAACCCTTGTCAAACTTGAATAGTCACAAGTCAGTGAAACATCACTCTACATTTCAAATTCTCTCCATTTCTGCTCCTGAAGATGACCACTCCTACCCTATTCTCCTTCCTTAAAAATAAAATTTATTTCCATTTAAAAATGTAAATGTGGAAAAAAATTATTCTACTCTAGTGTTGTTTCTGGACACACTCTGATCTTGAAGATGCTGTCCTTCTAATTTCTGCTTTGGATCAAATATAACATTGTCTTCTCACATCTGTGTACTACCTGTTACACTACAAACATTCAGTGAGCTAACATGAGCGCCCAAACATTCGTCATATCACCTTGATTTTTCAGGGCTCATGATGTTAAGTTCAGCTGATTTAACAAGGAAATCAAATGAAAATTTATTTCTGCCTCACCCTCGCTCCCTATCTTCAACTACCCTTTCCTAGAAGCAGCATAACAGCAAGTTTTAAACAGGAGATGTAAAACAATTTTCTGAGAACAGTGAGAGAGAGAACTTCCACACTCACTCGTCTTGATGCAGCCTCTTCCAGAGACGACACAGTACACACATCTCAAGTACATACTCCTAAAGCATGACTCACCCCGAAAAAGGACTCCTCACTGTGACGGTTCCATGCACAACACTACTACAATCCTTCAAATATTAAAGGCAACATAAATACAGTTTGGTAACAGGGACTCTGGGTAATGAAGTAATTCGTACAGCAATTACCAGATGGTGTGGGACGTAATGCAGATTCAATTTGACAGCGGCACTGGAGATTTCTGAAGGATTGAGGAGCAGTTAAGTTTCTCCTCCTTAAAAGCTGATCTGGCTGATCGTTTTCCAGACCCTGTTTCTACATTAATGGAGCAGAACTAATCTTGTTCCAAGAGGACTGAGTTTCTGAAAATGCCCCTCACGGGGCTAGTTAGTGGCCACCACTCAATCCTTCACAGACACACAAAAACCAAGGTGGTCACAAGGAGCTGTTTCTTTTTAATGGCCACTCGCTAAGATGAGACAGAAATTCCCAACAAATTCTGGCTTTGAAATTTCTACTTGCAAATCTCTTCCAAACAGGCCAGGAGGCTGAGAAGAATAATCCTGGAGCAGTTGAGCTTTCAGTTGATTGAGTTACAGAAAAAGCCATTCCTCCAGCTTCAGCTGCATTTACTTTCTCCTTCTCTGTCATGTCTCTGGGACTTTCCTTAATACACAGCCTCCTTCTTCCCTTCATCAGGCACCAGGGAAAGCCACTCTCCTCACTTGATCTACTACAACTCCAGAGATAACCTTTTGCTTTTCATGCCACATTGCATACTTCCCTCCTACTTCTCCTCCCTCTAAAGCTCAAAGCTTTTTACTCAAAATAACTAAAAAAAAGTGTATCCTTCACAAGAGAGAGTGCATAAACCCGAATGCTGAAACTGGGTACATGGGGGCACTGTCCATGTATATCCACTTGCAAGGTCCAGATAGGGCAAAAACACAGATGCTTTAAGGAAGAAGCTCTTTTTCTGCACAACTGACTCAACAGCCATCCTCCCTATACACCCTACACTCCCAGCAGGCTTTCTACAAAGCACTGAGCTATCAGAGCACATTCTTTAGTATTATTTAAAATGTGGAACTGCATCCTGAAATCCCTTCCCAGACTCTGATCCTCCTAACACAGGGCCAAGTGCCCAACCGTTGCATTTAAAATAGGTACACTTAAAATACGTACACTAGGAATAGAGGTTGAAAAAAGCATGGTCAAAAAGACCCAATGTAATTGGATAAGTGAAATAAATCTGAACAGCCTTTTCTCAAAAATAAAGACTCCTAAACCACTCCAAAGTTTTGGAAATACAGCTTTTAAAACCTGTACCAGTGGAATAGCTCTAGAGCCAGGGAAGAACTAACACTCATGACATCATGTTTTTAACTGTATAAACACAGACCACGAAGTAGGGGAAAATCTGCCATGCAGATCAAGGGTTTGTGATGGAACCCTTGTTAGATGCAGACAAACCCTGACCCCAGACTATAGCCTCTTGCCAACATGGACTGTGAGGAACAGATGCAGGAGATGATGCCCAGAGGTAAAAGAGGAGGAGAGGACTGGTCCTGGAGTACAGCTTGTATGCTGGAGCGTAAGGCCTCAGAAGTAGCTTGATACCAGGCAGAACGGAACAGAGACCTAGGCTCAGGGTTGGGGCTGATGAGGTGGGAAGACAGTTCACAGAATCCCAGGTTGGAAGGAACCTCAGGGATCATCTAGTTCAACTTTTCTAGGAAGAGCACAGTCTAGACAAGATGGCCCAGCACCCTGTCCAGATGACTCTTAAAGGTGTCCAACGTGGCCAAGTCAACCACTTCCCTGGGGAGATCATTCCAATGGTTGACTGTCCAGTTGGAAGAGATTCACTGGGAAAAGGTCTTTCTTTACACCGACATTTTGGAACTTTCCTGGAACCTTGCAGACTGGCCAGCAAGTAGGTAAGGCAGAGGAACAGAAGTTGAAGTTATCTGCCCGAGATGATAAAAATACCCCAGCAGCAATGAGAAGGGAACCCAGGTGTACAGGGTCCCAGCACACCAAGTCCCACAGCAACACACAGTCTGCTAGACCACAGAGCTTCCATTTTCTTTTTCCATGTTCCAGACTCAGCTTTCTCTATGACTCCCATTGCCACTATGCTTAAAAATGTGATCAGCCCCAAGAAATGGTTAAAGAGGTGATATTGTGATATCTTTAAAGTCAAAGGCTGAATTGCTAGACTAAACTGTTTCTTAATCCCAATGATATCCTTAAATAACTTTCAAATTAAAAGCAACAATCCCATCACCACAAGTTCTAACGCAAAATAAATAAATAAAAATGTCATTCATACTATGAGAGAATACAAAAATGAACACCTAGAAGGAATTCAAGTCTTATTCTGATACATTTACTAGTGCTAAATTGTAAATGTCTCTTTAAAAAAATCAAAACAAAACACTATTTCAAAGGGACTATTTACAGAGTGCTACACTTCACAAAGCAGATGAAGAAAGAAGAATTAGACCCTCAGTGACTACCACTCTTAGAAACATACTGGAACTGGTTCAGATTTTCTCCTAAATTTTCTAAAAGACAGGAAGCTGCCTAAATCTCAGTGCAAGAAAGCAAGCTGAAGTTCATCTGCCATTATAATTTAAAATAGCCTATTTCTAGGATTTTAGATTTTGGAAGGGGGCGGTGTGTGTCAACAATGCATTCCAGTACCAAACTTCACGACCTGTAGCTGCCAAATTAATAGATTTCTTTTTAAAGAATATGTTTAAAACCATTACTATCAGAGTAGCTTCTCCCATTAGTCAGCAGCCCTCCAGAAGCGAGATTTGATAAATTATTTTTCTGTCTTTGTTCCAAGTATACATTTACTAAACAGAAAAAGTTTAGAAGTTTTAAAGTCTTTTTTTTTTTGATCCAAGCATCCATTCAAAGGACAAACCCTGCAATTCGCAGTAGTATTTAGTCATAAGGAACAACCTTAACGCCAACCACAGAGTTGGAAAACACACAGGAATGAGCTCTGACAAAGGAATTTCTCTGATCATTCCTTGCACTTCCCTGCCACCAGAAAGCTGCTGAGCTCCCAGGCACTAACTCCCCAGGGCATTCCTGACCACAAGAGAGCCAGTGCCCTGTAAATGTGTCAAAGTCCAGGGCCAGATTCCAGTTCCCTGGTTACAACCACTTTGGGGATCTCTGCTCAGTGGGAAAGGCAGCTCCAGAGTTTGATGAGATACAGAAGCTTCAGAAGAGAGGTGCCCTGGGAAAAGGTGTGTATCCTGTTGGCCCTCTCTGCCCTTTCCAGCTTGCCAGTTCCCACCAGTTTTCCTGACAGATAATACATAGGAGTCTCCACAGTAATGGACCTTAAGGTTTCTCAACAGCCAAGCCAGCATAAGAAGTTCCCACCTCTGATCCTGGCTGCTTGCTCCCCTCCATGCTGCAGTCCACCACCTCCTAATTTGCAGCAATACCACTGTTAGTACCTGATTTAACACCACAAAAGCCAGGCTTAGACTGTATTAAATAATTATTTTTTAAGTACACCTCCATCTTTCATGATATTAGCATGGTGTCCAGAGACACCTCCTCAAAGAGCAAGGTCTCAAACTATTATTTATTTTCCTTATAAGATATTAAGTATTTATCAGAAGGACATCTAAAAATGGGACCCAACATTTTATTCCCTGAGCAGTGATTTCACTGCTGCCCGTCTGAATTTTGGATATTCCAGGAATACAGACCTAGGCCAATAATACAAGAGTACACTACAGTACATTTTAAGGGCTCAATTTTGTTCAAATTCAGGTCACTGTCATCTCACCTTCTGTTTCAGATGAGAAAAGACTAAACCCTGACAACCTTTGAGATCCAACCAAAGAACCCTGCAAGGTGCCCCTGACTCCTAAAGCTAACGGAAAATGACAGCAGGCAAAGACTTTCCACATCTTCTTAAAACAGTGTTCTCCCTAAGGGGTAGCTAACTTTCTTTACCAGAATAAGAAACAAGCCCCCAGCCCTGTTATATATGGATTTGTACAGAGACACAGTTATAGACAGACATCTTTCTTTCTCAAATCATTGCTGCAGAACTCACTAGATCAAGACCATAAAAGGTATGCCAGTTATCTGCTAGACAGCTGTATCTCAAAATATTTGTGTAAGTGCTTTAAAAAAGGACCAAATCATATTTTATTTGGGGGGAGGAGGTTTTAAAAACCACTTAATCACATTTCATTTAGGAGGAAGTTTTAAAACCTGTACCTAGCACATCCAGAAAAGGTCAAAATTAACAGCTATCATTTTAATTATATAACTATGAATTAGTTTTAAAGGCACAGGCTGGGGAAGAGAGTAAAATATTTGTGGGCCTCAGCCATTCAAACAAATTGTTACAGGAAAAACTATATTTGCAGACATTCCCCTCTTTTCTAGCATCTGAAAAACTAAATCCAATGGAGGAGCAGCTCAGTACCAGAATGAGACAAGAAGGATGTGCATTTCCACGTTACTACCCCAGAGCCTGATCCTTGTAAAATTAACCTTCAGACCAACACCAGCTGTGTGCAGAAAAATGTTTCAGGCCTCTGAACAGATTATTTCTTCTGCACAATTAACAAATCCGTTCTGAGGTAAAGCTACCAAGCAGATTACATCAAATAATTATTTTAAGAAATACAGTGTAATTAAAGTTAGCTCAGTACCTTGTTTGCTTTCTTAAAATAGAAACTTTCTGCATTTAACTGTAAGAAGCCTGCCAAAAAGGGATCTCTCTCTGTGAGCAGCTAAAACCAGTACTGTAAGTGGACACAGAGGGACCTCTTCTTACAAATACGATACAGGTTATTCCTATGGCCAAGATGTCCCTTTGGTAAATGGGGATAATTTGTATAAACTAAAGCAGTGGCATTAACTCACTGAAAGATGGGGAGGGGGACGGGGGGGATCAGGAGGCACAAGGCCATACAAAAGATGCGTCAACACATCACTCCCATAATCAAAGCAAATGTTTCTTTTAACAAGAATTTAAGTGATAGGTTTTCAACAAAACCATTTCAATAGACAGTTATAAATACAACAACCAAAAGTTCAAAGTATTTACGTGACTGGTTTTCTTTGTTTGTTTGTTTGTTCCCATTGTATCTCAGAAAAGACTGACAGCTTTACTAGATTCGGGAAACAAGTATTAAAAACAAAATCAAGACAAACCAAAACAAGATCAATTAATGAATACCATATGGTAAACCAACTACAGATTTATAGCACGTTTTCAATCTGCCTTTCAGGTAATCAATTACTGAGGACTACTTCTTTTTCCTCTTTTAAAAAGCTCAGGAACTCGGGACAAGGGGAGCAGCTCTGCCAGATGCCAGCAGCACAACAGCTGGCAGAAGTGCTCCCGCAGCTCCTGTTTCTAAAAACGCTCAATTTGGTTCACGACATCCCACGACAGCAATATAACAAAAGCGAATCCCTCCTAAGCTGAGTAAATCTGCTGGTGAAAAGCACTGAAGAGTTTAGGAACAACTTGTAAAGCTGGTATAAAAATAGCTACTTCTAAAGGAGGTTTTCCTTGGCAAGTCAGCGCCGGCTTCACCGGGAATTCCAATTTCTACGCTTTACATGAAGCTGTATTGGAAGCACGGGGAAGCAAATGAAGAAGTGAGTTGTGCTGAGAGACTTTTCCTGAAATAAAAGTAAGTTATGAGATCACGGGCGGAGACACCTACCTCACCACACACGCAGAAACCACGCCGCAGACGAGCCCACGCAGCTCCCGAGCGCAGCGCACTTTCCCACCGCGCCGCGCGGGACTCGCCGAGCCCGTCCCCGTGTCGGGGGACAACGCCAGACCCCGCGGGGAGAAAGCCTTGGGAAATCAGGGGCCAGACTGGGGGGAGGGGGCAGGGAAAACACGAAAGCGCCCCGGCAGCCCCGTGAGAGCCCAGCCCCGCCGCGCCCAGCGGCGCCGGGGCACGGAAACCCCCGCAGCCGCGCAGGCCCGGCCCGGCCCGCGCGCAGCGGGAAGCGCGTACCTGCGTTTTGGAGGGTCTCGATGTTCTGCGGCCGGGCGGCGAGCTCGGCCACCGCCTGCACGAACTGCGTCCGGGCGCGCTGGTACTGCTCGAAAACTGCGGGCGGCGGCACCGGGTGAGCGGCCGGGGCACCGGGTGAGCGGCCGCCCCGCCGCCCCGGCCCCGCCGCCCCGGCCTACCTTGCAGGACGTGCCGGTGGCTCATGGCGGCGGCTGCGCGCCCGCGCAGGGCCACACTGTGTACCCGTCGCTAAGGCAACCGAGCGGAAGCGGCGCGGCGGGGGGCGGGGCCGCCCCGACACCGCCCGTGACATCACGCGCCCGCCCGCCCGCCGCGCGCTCTCCCGCGCACGTGTGTTAAATGTGTAGGTGTAGGTCCAGGTGCGGGTGCAGGCGCCCATAGAGATGCGCGGGAGTGTGCGGACCGCTAAGTCTGGGGAGAGGGGGTTTCACGCCTCTGCACTACGAATACACACGCAGAGGCGTGGAGGTGTACCCGCGGGAGTGCGGGGTTACACCGGAACGCGTTATAGGCAGATGTATGTGCTCCGCTCTGCGTGGCGTGCTGCGGTCCCCGGGAGCATCGGGCGAGGGCTCCACGCAGGGGCTTGCCCGGCCCGCAGAGGCGGCCGGTCCCCCGCTGCCGCCCCTCCGCGTCCAGCGCAGCGCGGCGCAGGCGGGATCGGGCCCGGGGGGTACCGGGCGGGGGGGTCGCGGCAGGGCCCAGGCTGCCCTGGCTGAGTCCCGCGCACCGCAGTGCCCGGCAGCTCTTGCGGGTTCCCCCTGCCCGGCTCCCTCTCCCCCTCCGCTCCCTGGGAGGGGGAAAATTAAAAGGAAAAAAAAAAAAAAGAAAAATAAGGCCAGGCGTAGCGCTCCCGCAGGTGCCCCCGCCGCGCCTTTCTCCTTGGGGGGGGCTTTGGGTTTAATTTTTTTCTTTTTTTTCCTCCCCTTTTTTTTTTCTTTCTTACCACCACTGCGATTCCTCCTCGGGGATCTCCGCTGTTGCCTGACACCGCCGCGCCGGCCCACGCCGGGGTTTTTCGCGCCGCACGGGGAATAAACTCGCTCTCCATAGGGCCGCGGAGTCCCCACACACACCCACAGCCGCGGAGCGCTGCGCGGGCGCGCAGGGGCAAGCCCATGGGCTACGGCCGCCGCCCCTACCGGGAGCCACGCGGGCCGTGCCGCGGGAGAAGCGCCGTCCCGGGTGGAGGGGAAGGCTTCGCTCCCCGCCTGGAGCCGATGCGCGCCCACCCGCGTAGGTGCGGGCGGGCGTGGGCGGACGCTGCTCTTCCGTGCGGGAGGAACAGCGCACGAAGGGGCGCTGGGGGGGCGGGCGGGCAGCACGGCTCTGGCTTTGCCAAGCACGGGCACTCCCTCTTAATGTACACTGTAACTGTATTTTTTTAGTACATGTATTTTTTTTCAGCAGCGCATCATTCCGGCAGATAACCTGGTGACTGCCTCCCGCTTTTGCCACCTTGGCGTCTCCGGTTGTAAGGGCTATTTACGAATAACCCTCCTCAGAGCCGGTCGGCCAAGGCAGGGTTGCGCCTGTGAGTAAACACAGCCTTGGAGGTCTTTACAGCAACTAATGCAAACGGTGGGACTGCAAAATGAAATAAAGGTTATCAGGATTTGAATGGAAATAGACCCTACATCTCCTCCAGTATGTTTTGAGGGCGATTCCCAAGACGCGGGATATTTGTGAACGCAGTTACTAGTTAGCTCTGCTATCGATCAGGCTGCTCCAAGCGAAATTGTGATCCTCAGCAGAAAAACAGAGTTACTATTCCACAAAAAATGCCCTTTCTGCAGCCACCCTCTAACGCATAGTGGCTTCAGGATTTCATAGGCTGGCATTTTGTTCTGCAAAGCTCTCAATGTACAAAATCAGATGACTGACACTATACAAACGTGTTATTTGATAGGCAATGTAAAGTTGTGTCTCATACCTTAAAGTTGAAAGGTTGGAGTTACTTCAGCTGCATTTTAAAAGTTTGAAAAAGTGTAAGAAAGACCCCTAATTTTAATAAATCATCTCTGGGTTTGCTCAACTCTAAAAAAAGGTGGGCTAATGTAAACAATATCATGGTCTAAAATGAGCCACGAGTTTCCAGGAGTATTTAATGCGAAGAAAATCTCTCTTTAATCAAACAAACAAAACAGGCGATGTGCTGTTCTTTACAAATAAATGAGACAAATTAAATCAGATTGGTGAGAAGGTCGTTTGCCACAGAAAATTTTTTTGGAAATTATCACCATGTGTACTTGAGAAGGGAACAGCTGTTAAACACATTTCTTTATACTTATTTCTGTTCTTAAGTTAAATTAAAAAAATAAACAAATGGTGATGAATTACTTCCAGAGGTTTTTTTTTAAAAAAGCAGATGTGTCGATTACAGATAAATTGATTTATCTGTCTAATTAAGTCTAATGTTCGGATAAGTGAAACAACAAAACGCACCCTGAGTACCTCCAAAACTTGCTGTTACATTTCGTTGCTTGATAGTGAGAGGCTGTTCACATGGTTAATGATAATAATGAGGAATAAACACCATGCAAATGCGGTCGACGGAAATGTCACCGGCTCTCGCAAAAGTACTGAAGACGGAAAATCATTTATGGAAATGACGTAGTTGTGAGACTTCATTGCCTGCTGCGGGGTGCTCATTAGTAGGAAACCTGTATCCTTAGGCGGGTGCTGTTAGTAACGACTGCGTTACCGCACACGTCAGCTTGAAAAATAAACCGGAGGCCGGGGGAACAGTCAACAATTATCCAAATTAATAACGTGCATTCGCTTTCTGGTGGGTGTTCTTTAATCTCAGCCTTTGATTCACTCGGAAATACGCTCGTAACCGGGCGGGGAAGCATCATTTTCCCCAAGCCGGTGAAGGGCGAAGTTGCTCCTGGAGGTTTTTTTGGGGGGTGATGGGTGCCGGGGGTCTTCCCACGGGCTTTCCCGGCTTGGTCCCGTCCCCGCGGGTGCGAGGCAACAGGTGGCTCGGTCCCCGCACGGGAGCAGCCGGGTCCTCGCAGCTCCTCCCCGCTGGAAGGGCGCTGGGGGGCACCTCCATGGCCGGGCTCGCCACACCCCGACGGCTCCCGCTCCGCCGTGCGGCGGCTGGACAAGACCCGGCGGCTCCTCTATGACTCGAAACCACGCGACGCTCATTAAACGGTGAGGTTTTCCCGCGTTTTGGCGCGGCAGCTTCCCCGCCGGCTTGCGGGGTGCCCCCCGCCCCGGCACCGCCGGCCAGGGCTGCGGCCCCGCCGGGCTGGAGCCGCAGCCGCCCCCCGGTACCGCGCCGGGCTGCCCGATCTGCCACCGACGGGCTTCCCCCTCTTGCCACATGCCTGGCAAACCGTTCAAGTGCTTTGAGCAGGTATTTACAGGGTTACAGGAATTAGTTTTTTAATGCCGCGCTTGGAGGACGGAGCGCGTTGGGCGGGAAGAGCAAGGCGCGAACCCCTCCGCTCGCCTCCGCGGTCGGGGCTGGGAGCGCAGGGCTGGCGGCGGCGCGGGGCTCCCGCCTTGGAAGGGTCGGTGGGAGTCCGTGGGCTGCAGGGAACTGCGGTGCTCTCTCCACGGGAGTGTGCCGAGCGGGGGATCTCCAACTCCGTGTGCAGCCCCCACTAAAATACAGTATTTGGATCCTTGAATAATTTAATTTTCAAATTGAAGTTGGGCTTTGCCATTACCTGAGTTAGCAAAAACTCTGTCAGAGGGACAGTAGCAGTGGACAGTCCCTCTTTTTTTTCCCCTGAACTTTGCCTGGGGGCTCCAGCCACTCACGATATTCTGGGCTCCCCTCTCCGAATTTTCGGTGGTGAGTTTAGTTTGTGAGATCTTCCGATGGAGCAAATTAGTTCTGCGAGGCGAAGACAGAAACGTCGAGGCGCTTCAAACGCACTAGGAAGAGGACTTCTCCTTTTCCTTCGACTAAGGACGACGCTGGTATTTGAGCAGGCGTTTGCAACCCTAAACGTGTAGACGGTGTAGGTTTAGCTGGAGGGGAGCGGTGCGTCGCCATTGCACTGGGCAAGGACAGAACAAAAATTATTATAAGGGATAAATAAACTGGAAAAGGACAACAACATTTCAGGTTGACTTGCAGGATGGGACCAGGAAATATTAGCTGGTAGAGCTAAGCCCTTTTTACCACGTGCATACGGTTACACCTCTGGTTTCCTGCGGAACCGTCAGCGCTTGTGCAGTGCCATTTAAAAAAATATATATATATTTTTGGGACGTTCCAAAACTGAAAGCCGGAGCTTAATTTATTCTGCGGACTTGAAAGGAACGAGGTCTTCCTTTGTGTCTGTTGCTCCGGGGGAGGGTGTGTGTCGGCTTGGCGCTGAACGCTGCCCGCATCTACATATGTAAACCCAGCAGCGCTGCTCCCCCCCGTGCCGGCAGGATTGCGGGCGCTAGCAGCTCACAACAATGCTCCCAGACAATGTCAAATGCGCGGAGCCTGCGCGGCTGCGGCGGGCGCTGGCCAGTATTTAGCTCTTGATCTGGAAGGACCAAATATGCGCGCTGCCCGGCGGAGCCCGCTGCTCGCCCCGCCGCCCTGCCCCATCATTGTCCCTGGCTGCTGTGGTTAGAGGGGTGGGGACACGCGGCAGCCAGACGACGATATCCCGGTCTGCAGAAGAAGGTGTAACGAGAGGCACCAGCAGCAGAAAAGGCTGCAAATCGCTGTCGTGTGGTTGCTATTAGCAACAAATCAGCTGAACAGCCTGCAAACCCGAGCACCTAGGGCGGAGGTGGCAAGGAAAACGCCAGGGCTGGGGAGGCAGGGGCTGGTGGGCGCTTTCCCGCGGTGACCTCCCGTGCAGCCCCGGGCAGCCTCCGAGGAGGGCGGCCGAGGAGGGGCAGGGCGAGGGGAGCCGCTGCTGCCACCGCCGCGCACTGCGCTCCACGAGAGGGGAAAGGCAACCCACTTAAAAGAGACAAAATGGCAGCTCGTTCCTTGTAGGCATCCCTCTCGGCGATAGGCGCCTGCCTGGCCTCCGCCGGTCCCCGCTGCTGCCAGCCCCTCAGTGCCCAGGGGCTGTCCGTGCCCTCCCGCCTGCCCGGGGGCAGCGCCCCAGACCGAGGAGCAGCAGCGCGGTGTCCCCCGGGGCTCCGGCTGCAGCCCTTCGCCGCTCCTCAACCAGCCCACCCAGCCTAGAAACGAAGCTCCCACCCCTCCGGATGGGACACGTCCCGACCGGCTGCACCGGTGACCGGGCGGCTCCGCTGCTCCGCGCCCCGCGTAGCCCGGCTCCGGTACGCGGGCTGCCGGCGCCTGGGACCCGCGGAGGGCGTGCGCAGGCTCTGCACCCCGCGCAGCGACGGCTGCCCCGCAGGGGCATCACTCACACTGCACCCCTCCACTTTGGCCATGCCAACAGTTTCTCTTCCAGCACCATTTTCACGTTGCTTTTGGTTTTTTTCTTTTTTTTGTTTTGGTTTTTTTGGGGGTTTGAGGGGTTTTTTCCCCCATTTCCCATTTAAAGTTTTGGGTTTGTGTATGCGGGGCTATTTTGGGCTGTGGTTTGGGTTTTTTTTCCATGTTTCTTTCCCCTTTTTTTATGATCAGCCCATTTCGGAGGCCTCCACCAGCCGCAGGATCTTTGGCACGACGTTGTCTCACAGATCAGAAATCGCCTCCCTGAAAAGGCACCTCTCGAGCATCCCCAGCACATTCGGAGGGAGGAGAGAGAAATGTCGGTGCTGGCAGAGGAGCTCGGGAGCTCCGCGCTCAGCGGAGGCCCTGGGGTGCGGGGCGGCGCCTCCCGGCCTCGGCCTCCTCCACCGGGGATGCGGCGAGCGAGAGATACCGGCGGCGGGGAGCCCGGCGGTGGGCGCGGAGTGGGAAGGGGGGAAGGGCTGCCGACTGCCTCCGCTTTTGGAAAAGTACCTCCCGGCACCGGGGGCATTTCACCCGGCCGCTCCCCGGGGAATATCCCCCCCTCCCCGCAGCACCGTTGAGAGCATCGGCGCGGGCTGCGGGGAAAGCATCTGCTTTTCCTTGGCGATGGGGAACATACAGCCCTTTGTCTCTCTAGACGAGGTGCGATATTCAGATGCGTGCCATGAAAATACAGGCGCCAAATGGCTACCGCGCCCCCCCTCACCTCTCCGGGGGAGGTCGGGGCGCCCCGAGGCCCCGCCGTGCCCTGGGAGGGCTGGGGCCGGCCGGCCTCGGAGGGAGGCCGGGTCCCTGCGGCAGAGCGGACAGGAACACGGGACCGCGGCGCCCCGCAGCAGGGCGGGGGTGTCGGGAAGCCACGTCCCGGTGCCCCCTTCCCGACACGCACATGCCCAAATAGCCGGGCTCGCTGGAGCACCCGAAGGGCAGGACGGGGGCAGGGGTGGAAAGGGCAGGCGAGGCCGCTGGAGGTGCGGGGGCTGCGGCTGCATCGTTACGCCTCAGCGGAGGGCCGAGTGTGCTGCCCGGCCTGGCCCAGCCCGGCCCGCAGGGCGGCGAAGCGGGGCTCCGCGTCCCGCAGCGGCCGCCCGCGCCGGCGGAGGCTGAGCGGGCAGCGCTGCGCGGGGGGTTGCGCGGGGGATGCGCGGTGCCGACGCGCAGTGCTGCAGTGCGGAGCGCCCGGAGAGGGGGGTCCCCGCGCGCTGCCCCCCGCGCGCCCCGTTCGAATCTGGCGACGCGCGGGGGAAGTTCCGCGGGCGCGAGGCGGGCGCGGTGCGCAGGCGCAAGATGGCCTCTGCCCGGGCGGCGGGGCGGGGGGCGCGGAGCCGGAGCGGCCCGCCCGGCCTGGGGGCGGCCGGCGGGGGCCAGGCCTCCCCGTGGCAGCGGTGGGGCCGAGCGCCCGCGTTCCGCGCTTCTCGGGCAGCCGCGGCCCTGCCGGCGCAGGCGGCGCGGAGCGCGGATGTAGCGCGGCCCCCTTTCCGCGGCCCCGGGGCGTGTGGCGGAGATGCAGCGGCCGCACGCCCCGGCTCGGGGGGGCCGCGGGATCCCTCACCCCGGAGGCTGTGCCCGCCTCCGGCACCGCCAGTCACGGTCTCTAACGCGGCCGCCGGTGTCCTGCCCGGCGCGCCCGCGGCTCCGCGGCGGCCGGCGGGGATGGGAGTCCCGCTCCCTGCCCACCCGCAGCGGGGAAAGCCTCCGCCTGCTGTGGGATTTGCGTGTCCGTCGTGCTTCACCCGTTACCGACTTTTTTTTTTCTCCTTCTTCTAGCCCACATCATCGCTCTTGAATAAATACCAAACATCCCATCCCCACAGACGGTGAGAGCGAAAGTTGCTCCGGTCCCCACGGGGCTCCGTTGCACGCGCCCCCACGGCAGCTTTCCTGTTGTCCCGGTGGGGCTCTCCTGTTAGGCGTGGGGAAAGGGAGTGAAGGAGCCGGAGCTGGGCGGGGGAACAACACACACACAACCCTTGCTTCCAGAATCCTCTTGCAATTCTTGAATTAATAAAGCACAAAGCGAGCGTGGCTCGGAGCTCTGGGAGCGGGGCAACGACTTCGGGCTGGGGCGAGCGGCGGTCCGCAGCCCTCGGGAGGCGAGCGCGGGGTCTCCTCCGGGCGCCCTCACGGTAGGAGACGGGCAGAAAGCATGAAAAGAAACTGTTTATAGTAAAATAAAGGAAATCCGTTTCAAGTACCCGGAGTAGAAGCAAGAACGTTAAAAATTAACAGCGGAAACAGGAAACACTTAGCTGAGTAAACATTGTCTCAGAATTTCACCGTAGTAAAGCGGGGAGGGCGCAAGGTGCTCTCCGGGGCCGCGGCCGCCCGCCTCCCGCCGCCGTACCTGGCGCGGGGGCCGCCGCCGCTGCCCGCCCCGCGTGGGGCTGGCAACCGGAGCCCGCAAGCGAGAGAGCCCCGCTCCTCGCTTACCGGTTTGGTGGCAAAGATCGGAACTGCAGGAGTTCCTGCGCGGTGAGAGATGAACAGTCCAAAAGTGATGTTTGGAGGGCAGGAGCGCGGCTCTCCGCCACCGGGGCGGGGGGGCCGGGGAGGCGGCGGGGAAGAAAAGAGGCGCAGGGGTGGCTGAGGTGGACGGGAGGAGGCTTCGCCCCCCGAATCGGCCCCGGGAGGTCTTGCTTTGGAAACCCCCAGCGAAACGAGCGTATGCCGGGGCAGCTGCGCGGCGGAGGAGGTGACAAGCGGTACGTCCTCGGCAGCCGGGTGCGGGGGGGGGGGAAGGACCGAAAGCATCGCTTCAGCTGGAAGGACGCCGGCCGCTTGCTTTGCCTCCGCCTTCGGGTTTCAGTGCCCCCCTTTCATACCGGAGGACTCCGCCTTCGCCTGGCGTTCCCCCCGCCGCTGCCTCTGGTGCTCCCCGGGACACCGGCGGCCGCCGCCCGGCGCCCTCCGCCCCCGCCCGTGGGCCGGTACCAGCTTTCGGGAGCGCCCCGGCGGTGCCCGCCCGCCGGCACCGGCCTGCTGGAGGGCGGCAGGACAGGTCGCTCCGAACGGTGCTCGGCGCCGGGGAGAGACAGCTCGGCTCGGCAAGCTCGACATGCTCCCTCTCTTTCTGCATGTTTCTGCATTCCTTCCCCCCGTTCCTGCCTCTCTTCTCCAGAAGCCTGCGGAGCTCTTTATGCTCCCTGTCCCTCGCTTTCCCCGGGGCTGGGTCGTTACCGCCTATCCCCGACTCCGGCTGGGCACAAAAGCGCTGCTTGGGGCTGCAGGCAGCTGAACCGGGGCGGAAAATTTGGTCGGACGAAGGCAGAAACCCATCCTTTTCCAGCGGGCACACGCCGCCCCTGCCTCTGCCTTTGATCGGATTGCTTGTTGACCAAGCTCAGAAAAACGCAGCAGACTTCGGCTCTATCCCTCGATCTGTACCAGTGCAACGTCGGATAATGAAGGGGTTATTCTTACATACAGCGAGCTGGGATTTCTTTCCAAATAGGGAGGGTTTACGTAGGTTTGTAAGGAAACCCGTTCGCGATGTAGCTACGAAGAAAAATATTGTGAAACCGGGGAGGTTGACACAGCAGCTTCGCAAGCAGAACGCCAAGGCGCTGTCTTTGATCGTCCTCCCAGTTGTGCTCAGCGGTATAGACGCATCGCAGTGCCATCTGCCTCGGGCCAGCAGCAAAACAAAAGTTTCACATGGCAGCACAAACATCCTCGGCGGCTTCTGCAGCTCGGCAAGAGAGATCCTGAAAGCGTTTGTTCCTTTTCAGACGGGAGATGTCGAATTGGGAGATGTCGAAAGGGCTGTAAGAGCTTAATAAACCTCGAAGGGAATTATCCAACTCCTGTTTCATTGCCTTATGCTTCACGGACACTTTACGAAGACCGAGAATAGTTCCGTTTTGATGCTAAAAGTTGTCATTATCAGGTACTTCCAGGACAAATAAGGGGGATTTGATGAGTGTGCTGAGGCGCAACCCTCTGCTGCAGGTTCAGTGCTGGTCCCTGGGTGAATCCATTCAGCCAGTGCGGTGTGATTAACTCACGTAGTAGGGGAAATCGCGCCAAGAGAGACACTCGGTCGCATGGAGAGAGATCTTTACATTAAAAGGTATTTAGTTCCACCGAGGCTTTAAAAAGTAATCCAGAGCAGCACAGGCGGAACCTGGCACTCCCCGTCACAGAAATCCCGTCCTTCCCTTCCCAGCCGAGTGCAGTTTAAGAGGGGCGAAGTTTGAATGGGCAGGAGGTGAAACCTGCGCCTGGCTGGGATGTGAGAATACACCATTTGCTTATTTTCAGGAATAAATCGGGGTCAAAGAAAGAACAGCAAATGTTTTCAAGGCAGGCAACCAAGCCGAATCATGGCCATTTCTAGGCTTTTGTTGTTGTTGTTGCTATTTTAGTACTGTACTGTTCTGTTCACTAAAATCTTCTGTGCACCCAGAAAGATTTCCGATGAGAACAAGATGTTTGTCCTTTAACACCACATTATCAACAGAGGTCATTTGCTATTTTTCAGTGAATTATCCCTTTTATTTGTTTATTTATTTGATCAGCTATAAATGAAAGTTATTCGTGTATATAAAACTGAAGTTTTTACTGTTGAAATTGAACTGTACATGTTTACTACAGGAAAAAATATCAACTCTTGTTTAACAAGACATTATACATCAATAAGCAATAACCTTGTGGAGGATTTGCAATCACCTGGTCTATAAAAACAAGCAGGACAAATAACAGCAATTTATATGCAAAAGTAATGATTTAATGACTATAAGCGAGACAAAGCAATAGAATTGTGCTTCTTTTGCAGACTGGAGACAATGAAATGTTTAACTACAGTTTTCCCGTACAAACATGAAACAATATCCATATAGAATAAACACCCTCACAAATGTATAACTGATGGGTGATGAACACACACGAAGTTCGACCAAAGCAAAGCACAAACTGAAAAGTGTTCTGGGCTGTTCATATTTTATGGTGGAAAAGTTCCTTCTACTGAAAAAATAATACCCTTAGAGCCTCTAATAAAATGCACCTATTTGCAGGCCATTAAAGAGGAGGCATTCTCCACAATTTATTGGAAATATTAAAGTACCTGTTAAATTTTAATGAAGTTAGTACTGTACCATATACATATATATTAAAACAAATTTAGATAAAATGCCTTCACCCAGCGACTTGCTGGTTCCTTAAAATTTATACCAAATAGTTTATGGCTTCTATAATGATTCCATGTGCTTTTAAAAACACAATCCCACCACACCAAATAATAAAAAGGTAATCAAACAGGTCAAAGACTTCCATGTCCCTTAACTTTTTTCTTTCTTTTTTTTTTTTTTTTCCCTTTACTGCATCACTTCAACATTTGGTAAAGTAAAAATATACCGCTCGGAAAAAAAGACAAAGCCAGTAAAATCCTTTTAAGATTGCCAATTGCCTCCGGGTTATCAGAGACGTGAATGTGCTTCCCCAATACTGTAGCTCTCACACGCAAAGTGTTTCTTGCAGTATGAGCAAAGCTCAAACAGGCGGCATCTGCAAGGGTCGAACCAGTTTAGAAATTTAACAACCATATCATGAGTGCATGAAACACAATATTTTCTTTATAGTATTTATAAATATATCATACAATACTGTTTCCTGTTATGTCATATACCAATATGGCATTGTACAATAAGCATAATGCCATCTGATTCTTACAAAAGCGAATCATTTAAACAAGTCAGTAAATAAAACGGTAATACCCGCTTTTAGGCATACAGATTGTAAAACTGAAGTTTACTTTTCTTTTGATCGGTTCTGCGCAGCAACAGAGAAGTAAAAGATGCAACATAAGAATCAAAATGGCTAATACGCAAAAATTGTTATTCACAGTGACATGGCTACATATATGCATTATTCTATGCATATTCTTTCTGTTTTCTTGGATTTCAAGATGAAAAAGCACTTGCTTTCTACAGGTTCACAAAACAGCATAAGAACAATAACAATCGAAGAGAACGCAATGGAGGAGTTAGTCTGGATTAACAAACTACTTCCCAGGATTTGTATCAACTTCTGGAGACTCCCAAGTCCAGATGATGAGGACGGAAACAACTCCGCATTGTTCAGAACAGGTGATGGTGTAACTTTTGTTTGCTTCCGAGTCCTCCAAAAACAATTTACATTTCAATCTTGCGTTTGCCCATCCCGAATGTCACCTAGTCCGCCTTTTATAGCCAAGTTCAGTGTCACTACAAAAGAAAGCAATTTGGACGATAGTCACATGGATTAGCATCTATAAAGCTGTAATGGCATGGAGAGATCTATATAAAGGAGGGGTGGAGGGGCGGTAGCCTGGTTGGCACATCAACCAGATGAAGTGGCCGAGGAGCCATTTATCGATGTTTTCCGTGCTCTGTTGGTAAAGGAGGACTGGTGGTTACTGCTGGGGCTGCTGCTGGTGCCGTTCATGGTGCTGGAGATGTGGGGGAACTGGGGGTGAGGAGATTGGACTGGCGTGCTAGGGCTGGGCAAACAGGAGGAGGTGGAGGGGATGCCTCCCGCCGGGCTGCTCGCCTTGTCGCTCCCAGAGTCACTTTCCAGCTCCCCGCTATTATTCAAGCCTTCCCTCTGGTGACTGATCTTCATCCTCTTGCAAGTAGGTCGGACCCGGTATTTCAGGGGGAGAGGTCCGTTCTGCAAGGCAAAGGGGAGACCCCGGTAAGCACCCTCCCTGGGCCATGACCCACACCCCGCACCCCACTACCGCGAGAGGGCACTTCGGAGATACTCACCCGCCTCCAGGTATAGATGTAGGCAATATCCATTAGGGTGTAGTAGTCCTTCAGAGGCTCCTCCTCATACATCACATCGATCTGTTCAAGAAATGAATCCTCGCATTAAGGAGCATCCTGGCATTTACCCCTAGCGTACGATTGCTCGGAGATGAAAGTTGCCCCGCCACCATATATATCCGAAAATTGAAAAAATACTATACCGAAACCAGCAGGGAATAGGGAATTTTCACATCTATTACATATATTTTAAATACATTAAGGAGCAATTTCTTAATACCTTGATATTTACAGCAGTAAAAAATTACAGAGTGCCACCAAACTCTCTGGACAGATATTTAAAAAATGCTCATAATCCCACCACCAGAAATACTTGGTGGTTAGCACTGGCTGGAATGGGCTGTAATGAGAAAAGAGGTGCTAGCCAGCATTAGCAAGCTTAGAATAGCAAGACCCATTTTTAAAAAGTGACTCTTTCCCCGTAGGTACCTGGAAAGTGTTAGGTATATCCATTTTACTCCGCAGGAACTTTCTTAGATGCATCACTGTCATTGCTGCTGGGCAGCGTAAGTATCTTTTGTCATTCACCTGAGGGCACAGTAAAGAAAATCAGTCTACTGGGAACAAGCAATTACTCCCACCAAAGTTGTATTTTAACATTTCATGTAATTTTAAAAAAATGCACTTTATTATATGATGAACTATAATGTAACAATTTCTGTTGCCTCAGAAGGAACAACAGAAATAAGTGGTAAATTAAAGTTCCAGAGAAAGTAATAAAAAATGCAACTAATTTTATTCATGAAGATTGGTAGCTCATACTAAGCCCCTTTTTAGGATATATATGCCTTACATATTAATTTTCGATTAATTAATACTTTATTAAAATACAAATTTATTTCAGAATTTGACAAAAAAAAAAAATCAGATTCTGCTTTAAAAGCAATACCGCAGGTATTTTTTACTTTAAAAAGTTGATTATATATACGGCTGTATGAAGGTGTTTTACCTCTTCTGTACCTAGCACCATAATAGGAGGTGTGCTTCTTTTGTTCTAGATACACATACTTATGTATTTTTTTCACGTACAAACCTGCCCCAAAGGTGTTTGTGTGCGCTATGTTTCCTCTGCAGTAAAGGAAAGTTATTTACCTCTTCCTTTGATTTTTCTTTCTCCTTATTTCCTTTTCGTTCCAGTCTGTGAGAAGAAACGAAACAATTACAACAAATAATAAATATAGCTGCTACCAGTCAGGTAAACAGAAAATATTGCCATTCTGGAACTTGCCTATTCTGGTCAAAGAATTCAATGGATAAGCTTATTATCTCGTCGTCTGTTATAATTCTTTTGTCTTCGTCAGCCACTTCTCCCCTGTCTTCATTAGAGCCATTGGCAGCTGCACAGAAATTTCCACAATAATTTACATTTTGAAATTCAAATCAGGAAGAATGGCAATTCTCATTAACAAGAAAAAAAATCATCTTCATAGTAAGATTACAAATTAAAGCTACCTAACTACTAAAACAATAAACTTCTATTATGCTGAATTTACTTTTTTAAATTCTGTCATGGTAATACATAATTTGTAACTTAAAAAGGGAAAAGCAAAGCATCTAGGTCAATGCTACATCTATTAAAGTTGTGAACGAGAAGCTTTTACCATCAGCCGACGGATGAGCAGCATAAAAATCCCTTCTTCTTTTCATTTCATCTAGATGGAAAAGCATACATTTTTCTCTTAGTATTTACTCTGTAACTCTGGGTACTGATACAGGATAGCAGCTCTGGTTTTGTTTTTCTGCTCTTAAGAAAATAATTTAACTACTTACTTTTGAAAAGGCCTGGTACTAGCTTGTACACAATATCTTGGAGAGTTTTATCTGACCTGAAAAAAGAACAACCCCAAAACATAAAATTAAGCAGACGAAGTGATATTTTAATCCAAACGGCAGCTCCTCATTTATAATCTTTCACAACAATGAGGCATCTTTCACAAAGTGGGAGGCTGGTCATAAAAAGTGAACTGACGAGACCCTGTAGTCAAACTAACACTGCTCTAAATACCGCTATAAACCACAACTCATCTGTGCTACCGCAACTAAAAAATAATCCTCCCGGACTGAAGGAAGCCCTTAGAACCGACATGTCCTCCCTAGAAAACAAAGAGAGCAAAAAGTAACACTGACAAGAAAAATATTTCTGAAAGGAGAAGCGTGCTTTAAAGGTTTTGCCTCACAGCTCAGGAAATTTCAGCAAGAGTTTTCCTGACTAGGAGGGATGGCTGGAGTGAAGCACGTCTGGGAGAACCAGAGAGTGGAGGCAGAAACTGTCGGGATGGTACACATGAGAATGGGGGAGAGGGAAGAGGCATGGCAGCAATGGTTGGAGTATGCAAAAAAAAGACCAACAAAAACTTTCTGTCTCGAATCCTGAGAAAACTTCAATTTCAGCCAATGACAAAACTCCAAAGACAGAGCATACACACGCGTTAGCTTGTAAATTGACAAGTCCTTTCAGATTTAAATCGCGGACCAGGAGATAACATCAACACGGCTGCTGCTGCTCTCCCCATGTAAACTACAAGAGATGCGGGGTGCGTGTTGCATCTTTCTCCTACCTTATATTCAAAAGCGGTCGAGTTTTGTGAACTTGGACATCACAGATGGGACAATACTTGCTGGTCTCCAAGTAACGCACGATACAGGTCTTACAGACTGGAAGTCAAACACGAAAGCCTTTTAGTGATAGTGGTAGGTGACGCTCAGATATGCATAGATAGAGGTGCGATTTTCTAAACTATGCAAGCTAGAGCAAATCGTCCATTGTCAGCAACGCGCTGCTTAAGCTAAACAAATACCCAAATAAGCTGCGATTACCATGAAAAGGAGACGCTTAGAGTACATATATTATTACTTTAACAAAGACCGTAGGGCAGTCTCAGAAAAACTGCACGGCGGCCAGGCCACCTATTTCCCCGCCCGCCGGGGAGGCGGAGGGGCGGCGGTCCCGGGCACCTCGGGGGGTTTGGGCTTGGGGGTTTGTTGTTTGTGGGTTTGGGTTTTTTTTTTTTTTGTGTGTGTGTTCCCGGGATGCCGGGAAAGGTGGGAAGCGGCGAGGGAACAACGCGGAGCGCCCGGTCGTACTTACAGGAGTGGAGGCACTCTATGATGGTTGTTGCATCAATGAAGTACCCGCCGCAGAGCACGCACATGAGATGGGGGTTTAGCTCGGTTATTTTGATTCTGGTTGTTCGGTGCATTTTGGCGTGGCGAGGGGCGGCTCTGAAAGACACACACACACACACACACACACACACACACACACACAGAACACCGATCAGCGGGGACGGACGAGCGCGGCAGCGTCCCAGGTGCCGAGATCCGGCGCGTCCCCTTCCCCCGTGCAGCCGCATCCCCGGGCGCGGGGAAGATCGAGCGCGGAAGGCGGCGGCGGCGGCGGCGGAGGCGCGGGGCCGGGCGACGGGCGAGGGCCGGTCCCGGGGCCGGCGGGGCGGCCCCGCACCGCCCCGCACCGCCCCGGGCCGGCCTGGGCGCAGCCCCGGCGGAGGCGCGGTCTCGCCGCGGTACCCACCGCGCCGCTCCCCCGGCGGGCACGGGTCCTTCCCAGCGGCGCGGCGCGGAGCGGCGGGGAGCGGCGACCGGCTCGGGCTCCCCGGGAAGGCTCGGCGGCGATGCGGCGGGGCGGCGGGGAGCTCCGGAGGGGGGGACGGCCGGGCACCGGGCTGCCGGCGAGCAGCACAAAGGGGAACCAGCGCCTCCCGGTGCGGCTGCCCTGGCATTTCCGGAGAGCGGGGAGGGGCGGCGGGGGGAGGGACGGGGGGGGACACGCACCTCGGAGCGGGGCCGGGCACCGGGGCGGCGGGGCCGGCCCGCCAGGGGGGTCCGGGCGGCTGCCGCTGCTGCTCGGTGCCGATCCGGATCTGCTCCGCTCTCCGAGGGGGTTGCTATAGCAACTTACACTTACACTTGGCATCCTGCCACCGCTGGGAACACACGAGAGCCGGGCGGGGGGGCGGCCGGGGGGGGGGGGGGGCGGGCCGGGCCGAGCCGAGCCGGGCCAGGGGGTGGGACGCGGGGCCCTGGTGCTGGCAGAGGGGGTTGGAGGAGCCGAGGAGCCCGCGGGGGTCTGGGAGCCCGGTTGCGAAGGGAGGGGGAGGGCGGGGAAGGGGGGGGGGCGGCCCGGGCGGGGTCGGGGTGCCGCAGCCCGGAGGGTGCCGGGGCGCGGTGCGGGGCAACCGAGGCGGCGGGAGCTGCCCGGGGCGCGGGGTTGGGCCGGGCTTTGGGGTCTCAGCCCGGCGGAGGCGAGCGCCAGAGGCTCCTCCCGAGCCTCGGCCATTTCGGATCCTCTCAGGGGCCTCTCTCCACGTCGACTCGGTGCGAGGAGCTGGTCTGAGATCGCTCCGCTCCCCCTCCGCTCCCTCCCTCTCCCCGCCGAGCCGCGCCGCGCTCCCAGGGACCGAGCCCCCCGCACCGCGGCGGGGTGCCGCGCCCCGCTCCCGCTCCGCGTCGCCGGCATCCTCTCTCCTCGCTTCCCCCCTTGCTCTCCTTCCTTCCTTTCTCTCCCCCCCCAAACTCTTTCTCTCTCTCTTTCTTTCCTCCCCCCCCTCTTTTCACTCTCGTTTGAAAAGCCTCCCGCGGACGAAGCGAGCGCGGTGCAAAGTTTTGTAAGAGGTGGAAAGAGAGTTGCAGCACCAGGGTAAGGTGTTTGGACGGGAAAAAACAAGCCACCGGATCCTTAAACAAACCCCCTTTTCAGCAGTAAAGCACACCGAGGGGGGAAAGAAAAAAAAAGCCCAAACCGACTTTAAACGGTATATTAGTGACAACATGCGAAGGACCATGTGACCAGATCATTCCTAAAGCTAAATCAACACCTTGTCAACACAATGCAGCGACAAGAGTGAAAAACAAATGTCATTTTCACAGTCTGAAACCCATAAACCCCCATCGGATGCACTGGCACCAACGTTAAATGCACACATACTATTTAAAATGAGAGGGAATAAGAGCTAAAGGGGAAAGTACACTGGGGGAAAAAACCCTGTCAGCCACGTCAACTGGGGAGTAAATTATTTTCAGTCAACCAGATCCTGAAAAATGTAAGGTAACAGCTTTGCTCCAATGCGAGCTCTTAATTTCCCCACATCCCTGCTCCCAGCACACCGGCTCCCAGCCTTGGTTCCCACTCTCCCTGAGGCAGAGCTTGAGAGACACCCCTTGCTGCAGCACCCTGCGGGCTGGAGAAGTCTCAAGATGCGAAGTTCTCCCCAGCCACTCGCAAACTTCGATGTTAGGCAGCGAGGAGAAAGAAAAAAGAAAAAGGGAAGAAAAAAAAAAAAAAGGGATCACACCAAGCTTTCTAAAAGATTTGAATTTCGGCCAAACTGCCCAGGACCGGGGTACAATATTCCTCAAGAAGTGTGCACAGCGCCAACGAGCGACCCTAGCCAGGAAACTTCCCTCGCTGCTGCAGAAGAACCCTCGAGCGAGCACCAGATAAAACTCCCCAGCACCAAACCACAGCCGGCCAGCACACAGGCGAGCAAAGTGCCAGAAGCGCCAAGCCAGACCAGGTCCCCAAAGCTGAGAAAGCAAGACCCCCGCTGCATTGTCCTGGGGTTTAAATGTCGCTTCCAGGGTCCCTGACCCCCCGCTTCTTACTTTTACACTGACACCGAGGGTTTGCTTTCCCCAGAAAAGGCAGAGCCCGGGCTTCTGCACTTCCCTCTGAAGACTCCAGCGCCCTGAAGTCGGCGGCTCCGAGGTCCCTTTAGGTACTCAAACGTGGGCAGGCTGCCTTCACGGTTCTGTGTTTTATTTGTTCAAGTCACTACCTTATAATTCATAAATATCTGAACCAAAAAAGCCAGCAGTGACCGAGGTCACGCAAGTCGGCTGACCGAGAATTCCTTCCCAGCCCTGACAGACTGGGACAAACCTTTCAAGACATTAACGCGTTTATTTCACGCAGGCGTAGCCCCTTCCTAAATGGAGGGGGATTAAATTCAACCGTGAAACCTGTTTTGTCGAAGCAACCCCTAAACGCGGATTATTTATTGCCCAAAGTTAGCGCATTTTCAACGTGCTGGGAGCTATCTTTGAAATCAGTGATCTTTCCCCCAGCGAGCTGAACCAGGCGCCTAACTTCTCCCCAAAAGCCACCCGTACAGGCACACGCACACGCGTGTCTGTGCCTGCGGGTATGTAACACGAACGCAGCGCGTTTCACTACGGCAGCCTGAGCTTAATATTTGGGTAGGAGGGAAACCCTTTCAGATTTTTTCTCTGCTGGGGCTGATAGCACGGCGAATACCACCACTTCACACCAGTCGACACAAACAGCCTCTTAACCGGGACAATATATATTCCCACATTAACACACGGAACAACTGAACGTAAAATATACAGAGATAATACTCGCCAGAGGTAAACACTGCCGGCCAACTGATTGTTTAGAGGCCTTAAACGGGTTATGTCAAAATGAAGAAAAACAGAAGTGCATTCTCCTGCGAAGAATCAGCTACCTGATTAAAAATCTATAAAGGCAATAAGCTATCAAACCTTGCTCGACATGTCTCTAACAGAAAATACATACACAAAAAATAGAGGCATTGCTCGGGTAGGTTTGTGTACTTTGCACCCCTCTCCTCTTGGAAAACTCTCTCATCAGGAGTAAAGCAGCCGTCATTCTACATCTTCACCTATTATCAGTCAGAGCCACTTTTACTATCGAGCCTGTTATTACTCTCTCGTTTAAGAATGGCCACATATGTTTTAAAGGAAGGACGGTGCTTCTTTCAGGGAAGTCACACGGGGCTCAGACCTCTCTGTCCGGCTCGGTGCAGCGAGGAAAGACCTGAATATTGGCAACAGAGTGCAAAAGCACCCCCCAACCCCTTAATCTGCCTCCCTGGGACTAGGTGAAGGGCACTCTCCGCCTCCTTAAAAAAATACACTAAAATGTTAATTTTGTACTATCCAAGCGGTCAGGTAGGTCGACCCTCCGTGTCTCTGGCAAACTGCAACACAAGTCTCTCTCAGTTTCCAGGACGCGCTGCACAGAGTCACTCAAAGTAGTTTTTACTGGGCTGTATTTCCAGAATACCCCTGGTCTTTGGGACAGTCCCATGTAATTAGTTGCTCTGACCACTCCGGACTTCGGAAAAAAAATAAAATTAAAAAAAAATAAATCCTTTTAATGCCAAGCTTGCAAATGGGCACACATGCCCAGGTTTTCCTCAACTTTCCTGGAGAGTGGAGGAGGGAAATCAAAGTTTCTACAGGCTGAAAAGTGACTATCTCACTGTTACAGAAATGCAATTTTTCTGCTTATTTTTACCTGATTATTTGCAAATATTTACAGTACACACAAAGAAATATCCCGCGCTGTATATTGCCAAGGCCATACAATTACAAAAACATACACACCAGCAACTTTCCAGAGCTGCCCCTCAGCAGCACGAGGAGCCCACTCGTGACACCTTTAAGATCTGACAAAGGATTTAATGTAAATTCACCCTCCCCGGGCTCAGGAGGGAAAAAAAATACCAATCAGAAAAAAGAAATTAAAACCCCCCCCTGCGTCCCACAGACACATCACCTTTGCTCCAAAGGCTCCAGCAAACCGCACGCCCCAGCTCCCCAAGATCGCAGCCAAACTGCCACCCTGACCCCCCAAAAAAGTTATTTCTCGGTGTTGGCCACCCCTCTCCTCTTCCAGCAGGCGCAACCCCCCGAACTTTAGCATTTCGGGCAGAAATGTAAGAGGAGGCATTGGAAACAACTGGGAACCGCCATCTTACAACCCATCCAATTTCACACAAGTACTTGTCCAACTTAAGTTAATAACATTTTCTGCTGGGTGCCCCGACGCCTAACAACCCCTCCGGGAGGATCGCTACCCCCCGCTGGCTCTATCTCTATAAAATGGGTGCGTTATCTGACATTTTAACCTCCTCCAGACACATTTCTTTCGGGGAGGACTGAAATCACTTGACCCAGGCAGCTCCAGATTTCACGAACGTCCCTGTTTAATCAAAATCTGCCTTTAAACAAAGGGCGCTGAGGCCGGGCTGGCAGCAGGGTCTGGAAATATAAATATTCTCCTCGGGGGCCATGTGCACAGAAAGGTTTTAGGGGGCGTCTGGAGAAAGAAAGGAACTAAAATTTGCAAATGTGGGTGCGTAACGCGAGCGAGTGCACAGGCTGCTGCTGCTGCTGCGTGTCTATATGTGTGTGTGTGTGGCTGGAGCAGCCTGTCAGCGCTTTTCCCATACGGAGAGCTCGGGGGACACCTAGGCTCCCCTTTGCAGCCCCCAAACCGGCCGAAAACCGCCGCCGAGCCCCCTTCGCCCCCCGCCCTTGGTGAGGCGACACCTCGCTTCATACGTACCCGGAAAACGGAGCCGGTGGGTGATGATCGGAGCGGCCAAAAAAGACAATGAAAGTTAAAAGTCGTTCAGCAGAAAATGAATGTGAGCCAAGCGGCCATCTTGAAATGAACTGCAGACGCTGTCAATTGCAATAAGCTTATTGCCGCCGCCGCCGCTGCGCTCCGCTCATTTTAGTTACAAAACACCCGGGTTTCCTCCGCTCGTCCACCGGCCCTTCTCGCTCCCTCGCTCTCCCTCCGAGTTCGCCGCCCGGGCGGCTCAGGCGCTGGGAGCGCAAAGTCTCCCCGGTCCGGATGGGTCCTCTCTCCACCAGCCCATTGTCTCTCCCTCTGCCCCCCGCTCCGCCTCGCGGCCTCGCTCGCGTTCCTCTTTTTTATTATTATGATTATTATTACGAGTATTATTGTTGTTGTTATTTCATAGTTGGTGGCGGGGACCCGGGGAGGGAAGGAGGGCGGGCGGGCGGGCGGGCGGGAGGAGGGCGGAGGAGGGAAGAATGCAACGCTGAAGGCACACACTGGAAACTGACACCGTCCCCAAAATGGCTCGGAGTTCGCCCGCCCCGCCAGCGTCACGTGGGGCGCCTCATTCCTTAAGGGCGGCCTGGGAATTAGCGGCGCTGCCGCCGGGGCCCGGCAGCCTCCCCGTGACCCAATCCCGCAACCCGGCCGCCTCCGCCTCCCCCCCCCCCCCCCTCCGCCTCCCCCCGCTCCCCTCCCCCGCCCGCCGCCCCCTCCCCTCCCTCCTCCCCTCCCCCCGGCCCTGCACGCGCTCGCCCGCGCGCCGCCGATGCCTCCTTTTCCCCCGCCGCGCCGCCCGCCCGCCCCCGACCCCCGGCCCCGCTCCGCGCTCGCGGCTCCCGCCCGCCTCCCCCCGCAAGAGCCCGCCGCCCCCTTCCCCGCGCCCCCTCCGCCCGCCCCGCCGCCCCCTCTGCTCCCCTCCCAGGGTCCGCGCCACCCCCCCTCCGACACCCCACCCCACCCCCCCGACCACCCCGCGAGGGTGCGTCCCCCCGCCCCGCCCCGCCCGGCGCTGCCCTCTTCATCCTGCGCCGCCGCCGCCGCCGCCGCCCTAACCGCACGCCGCGGCCCCACGCGCCGCCGGCCCCCGTCCTCGCCTCGCTCCGCGCACTTGTTGCGCCCTCCCACCGGGCGACCCCACGGCACCCGCGGCCGCCCCGTCCCGCCGCGGACCGAGCATTGCCATCCCCCCCGGCGCCCCCCCCCCCCCCCTCCCCGCGGGAGATCGTGCCGCGGCCTCGCGCCCCCGCGGCCTCGTGCCGCTGCCCTCGCCCCGCAGGGGCTGCGTGTCCCCTCGTGGGCCCGCGCCGACGCCTTCTCGCCCCGAGCGGCGGCGGGAGCGGGCGGTGCGGCCAGCCGCGGCGTGTCCCCCGCCCCACGGAGGGGACGGGGAGCGCCGGGCGGCGCCGGCGGATCGGCCGGGAGGGAAGCGGGGGAGCCCCGCGGGCACTCGCTGCCGCCGGCGCGGCGGAGCGCGGAGGGAAGAGCCGGGCGCCGCCGCGCTTCCTCCGCGGGGCCGCTCTCCCCCGCCGGCAGGTGCGGGCGGGCTCCGCGGCGCGGCCGGCGAGGAGCGGCTCGGCGGCGGCCACCGGAGCCGGGGGCGGCCCGAGGCGAGCGGGAGCGGAGCGGCCCCGCCGGCAGGCGCGGCGCGGCGAAGGGGGGAGTCGCCGTCGAGCCGTAGCCGACGGCCGGCTCAGCTCGGCCCCGCGGGCTCCCCGCGTTCCGTGAGGCGCCCCAGCTCGGTACAACTCAATGAAAGTCCTCCCGCGGCGGGGACCAACCTTCGCGCTCACGCAAGATGCAAGATCACTTGGCGTGAAATAACACAGCGCGATGGGCGATTTAGCAAACGCGCCGCTGTAGCGGCACGGGAGGAAGGGATTTCCACCCCGTGGAGCTGATCTAACGGTTAGCATCTTACTTTCAGGTACAACTAATTCGCCCATAGGAATTGCAGAACGGGTGCAAATAAGCTTTATTAGATCACAGAGAAAAATAATCAGTGGCAATACTGAAAATACACGAAATAAAACAGGAATGCTTTAAAGGCACGAAGTTAAGTATTTAACAAGAGTTAATAAAAAAAATATGACTCGGGCAAGGGATATCAAGTGCGATCATAAAAAAGTTACTTCACTTAATTCGCATCCAAGGACTTCAAAAAAACCCCCAACAGTTTGCATCAAGAGGTGAAAGACATTTGTCATTTAGAAGACGCTCTTAGGAATAAGCATACTCCAGCTCAGCAGGCTGACACCTTCCTTCAATCACATCTGTGCCGCTCTTTCTAGACTTTTTGCAGCATCTTTTAGTTTTCCAACTAAATCCTAAGAGATGAAACACCATCTTAGAATGAATGTATTTTTTAAAAGGTCAGCTAGTAGAACTCCCTATTTTTTTTTTTTACAGAGTCAAGGGAAACCAGCACCTTATACCACAAGAAATGTTGCAACAAACAATGCCAGCGAGTAATTAAATAGCTCCCTATTTTAGAAGGTAGTAAGAAAAGTGGGAACTGAAGGAAAACACCCTTTAACATATATAATCTACTAAAATAGATCACTATTCCCAACACGTAGATTTTATCAGCATCATTACAATGGCCAACGCTTACATTTGCTCTAGGCTTTGAAGTACCACATAGGCTTCTAAAATACTGAAAATACTCTGAGTGTAATTTTGCACTGGGACCATTCTCCAGCCAAAGCATGTCAGATTTAACAAGTCAGCAAACCGATCCAAAACACTCATTATTAAGGACAACTTTTGAGACACACATGAAAAAAGGAGAGGTATAAACCTGAAGTTTTAATATCTTGCTTTTCCTCTTCCCCCAGCCCCTCTTCCCAATCCTCCCCAGTTTGGGCACTTCCAAGCATTACAATACCTCTATTGTTCAGTTACACATTTAAATCGCTAAACAAAGATCAATGTTTGTTTCAGTACATTTCTTACATGTCATGAACACCACTGAAGAGCCTTCAGTTCGCTCTCTGTTTTTAATCATTACACATTTAATTGAACCAGCTTCTTCAATCATTTCTCTAAAGCACAGGCAACCAGAGTTTCAGAAAAATGATGTATCGCCTCCCACACACACATATATATATTTATTACAGTTATGAAAACAGACAAAATATTTATGCTCGTATGTAAAACACTACCCATGCAACTAAAATCAGTTAATCAGTTACTTTGCAACTTTATTTCAGAAGACAGGAAAACCACACTCGGATAATTTTTATAGAAGATTCTCCCCTACCCTCCCGATCCTGGATTTTTTTTATTTTTTTAAAATAATAGTAGATATGATTTCATTGTGATTGGCAAGTTGTTAAAAATATTTACATCCACAACTGGACCCAAGCATAGAAACAATGATGAAGGAAAGAAGTACCTGTAATTGCTCCATCGTGCAACTAAAAGTAACATCTGGGTGTGATCCTGAATCACCTTTCTGAAGAAAAAAAAAATGCCTGTCTTATTAAAAAAAACCACATGAAATTGCATTTTTTTCCTCTGAGGGTGCTGGCAGTACAGTACCTCTACGTTTAAGGTCACCAAGTAGGAAGGCTGGTAACTTTTATGAAGTTGATTGCTCTAAATTAAAAACAAAGAGCACAGAAAAAAAGTCAGGTCCCAGCACTGAAACAGGCTGAAGGAACACCTTGAAGTGTTAAAATTACCTTGATCTGATACTCCAAGCGCCAAGACACATCAGTTACATGGAGAGGAGATCTGCCTATGCTGGAAGACACAACAGTTACAGGCTGCCTGCGCTAAAAGAAAACATTACCTTCTCAAGCTGTCCATCAATAAACAACTTTTTCATGACCCTTGTAATGCTTCTTGAAAAGTTAAAAAAGTTTCTTACGAGCAGAATTCTGAAAGGAGGACATAAAGTTTCAACAGCTGTTTTCTAAAGTTTGTTAAAAATGTGCTTTTTTTTTTTTTTAATGGAATACTTCTTACTTTAATCACCTAAAGTACGCAGAGGTGTTTTTCAGGACAGTTTCAAGTAGCTGTAATTGAAACTATATACCTGTGCTGACTGATTAACCTACCTTCCCAACAGGATTTCCAACGCATCCTTGTTTTTCTGGAGGGGGGGAAAAAAAAAAAGGAAAAAATTTTGCTAGGTTCAGTAAATTCCTATGAGAGAAAGAAAACATAAGTATGTTAAAATTGCTTTAAAAACCTGATATTCGGTGCAGAATTGTTCTATTCTCTCTTTATCCAGTTTACAGTCTTCTAGACACGTGCTACAGGGAAAAAGAATTTATTAGTTTTCTGTTGACATTAACTCAGCAGTACAGTTTACAGTAACAACCGCTAGAAAAAATGGGGTAGCTTCAAAGCCTTAGTACCTTATAGCAGATATGTCGGCTTTCTGCTTTCCTGCCTCCAGAATACACGTTGCAGCCGCAGCATGGCAATGTTTTAATACTGTAGGGTCAATATCTTTCAGGTCTGGATCGTCTAAAATAAATGAATTACCGATGACACACTTATTTGCCAAATCCCAGCACGGGGCACCAAGGGCTGCTGCTGCTCGCCCTTTGAACGGGCTTTTTCCCGTAAAAACTTCAAAATGAAACGCTGTTGGGGTTTTAGAGGGACCGGACGGAGCAAGCAGGGAAGGTGTGAGGGGGAAGAGGAGGAGGAGAGGGGCTGAAGCGCTGGCTGGTGCCAGGCGGGGCTGCCCGGCGCTGCACGCCCCGCCGCCTCCCCATCGCCTTCCCATTAAAAAAAAAAAAAAAAAAACCAAAGAGAGGAAAAAAAAAAGGAAACCCTCAATTTCCTCTCCAAGCCCCGTCCGCGCCTCGCAGAAGCCTGTCGCCAAAGGCGAGGAGCGGAGCCGGAGCCGCCGGCCGGGCGGGCGGGGACCGGGGCTGCACGCCGGCACCGGCGGCTCCCTCCGCTCTCCCTGCGTGGCCGTGGCGGCGGCACCCACGCCGCGGCATCTGTGGCACGGCCGGACACCCTCACGCCGGGATCGCCATGGGAAGCGTCCACGCGCGAAAAAAAAAAAAACCCAACCCAAATAACAACGCCACGCTCGCACGGGAGCGGCGGGGGGAAAACCGCCTCCTTGCCCTGCCACGCGGACACGAACGTGCGGGAGACCCCGTCCCGGGCCGCCGCCCCCCACCCCACCCCCGTATTTTCGGCGGATTTAGGGTTTAATGAAGCAGGCGCGCGTTACCGATGACACCCCGCGCAGCGGCACCCCGGAGCCGTCCACGGGCGACGCTCCGGGTGGGAGCCGCCCCGTGTGTGTGTGTGTGTGTGTGTGAGTGTGTGGCTGCGCGTGGACGCCGGCCGCTGCGGCACGGACGCGCGTGTACTCACGCGGACAGGCGCGTGGCGGCGCAAGAGGGAGCAGCGCGCTCGCTTGCGCGCTCCGCGGAGCTCGCGCGGCCCGCACCGCCCCCACGCCGCCTCTCCCCACGCCGCGCCGCCTCTCCCCACGCCTTACCCAGCCCGGCACGGGGGTGATCGAGGAGGCTGCGGAACGCGGCGCGGAGGAGAGCGGTGTAAGGGCGGCGGGGGAAGCGGCGGGGGTCGCCCAGCAGCTGCCACCCGCCCTGCGCGTACGCCGACAGCTCCATTGTGGGCGCCGTGACCTTCGACACGCGCCCACGTGACGCGCGCGCAGCTGATCGCCGCGACGAGGCGGAGCCGCCGCCGTGGGGCGGCGGGGGGGGGCGGGGGGAGGAGGCGCCGCTCCCCACGGGGGCCAGCGGCGCCTCCCCCGCGCCGGCCACGCCGGTGTACTGCCCACGCGTGGCGGAATGCACACACACACACGCCCCCGTCCGTGGGGTTTGAAGTGGGAGGTGACGGGTGTTCCTGACCGAATTTGGGGAGGGATGCGGCGCCTAGCGCTGCAAGGGTTTATTGGGGTGTATTTAGCTCGGCAGTGCTTTTATTTCTTCATAAACCTGAAAAGTGCTTATATCTCATTAAATCCCTAAAGGGCTTATATCTCAATATATCTTTCAAGTGCATATAACGGTGCGAAGCTTTAAAGCCCACAAATTCAAGATAACGTGTCGCTGCAGACCGGCCGCCTGCTAACTTAAAACACCAGTGTCTTTTCCCTTTCCCTATAAGTTATTTTGCATCTCAAATGTCTACCTTAGATACATGCATTGCAAGGTATTTTCTTCCTCCCTGTGGTTATAGATCTGCGTATCAAACCTCATTTCTTTTTTACCTATGGTTATGGCCAGCTGAAATGTGAGCTTAAAATCAAAATAGTTTTGTAACTAAGATTGCTGCAGCATTTTGGTAAAGGCTTTGCAAATTTCGACATGCATAAAATAGTGACAGATAGACCATACAGCCTGCACTGGTGATTTAGTAAAGACGTACAAATGCTATCCAAAAACATCTCCACATTAAGCTAGTAAATTCCTAATGTGAGACATTAACCTGTTGCGTTAACATTTTGCTTTTTACATACTGAAATGTCACCATAGTCCACAAAAAATCTTAATATTTTACAAATAAACAATGAAGTGGCATGTGTTTATATCTCAGCTAAGGACCAAATTAGGACTGAACTAATAAAACGTAAGTAAAGGCCTTACTATGCCACATGAATTATGATGTATATAACCTTTGGAGCTGAAGTATGCAAACTGTTTTAGATACCACCTTTTTCTCTGCGCGTGGCCGTTCCAAATGGAGAGGAGCGTTACTGTGTGATCTGGCCTTCTTTATTGAACAAACATTTCCACTGAGCATTTCTTCAAGGGGAATTCAATGTTAAAAGCTGCTCAGCCTCAAAAAAAAAAAAAAAAAAAAGAGTAAAAGCTAACGGCCTCTGCCAGATTCATGGCTTTAAAATAACATCTATATGATGTCAGAAAGATAGTCCTTTTTTTCTCACTACAGATACGTATCAGACAACACAAATTGCAAAACCAACCGACTTTGCAAATTATTGCCAAATATGCAAAATAATAGAAAACCAGAGCACAACATTTTTCCTTCTGAATTTTTTAATGTTACTTGTCTCAAATAATGTTGCTAATAAGAGCGGGTCAGATAGAAGTACATATAAAGCAGAATATTCCAGAGGAACTTAAATTAAAATGGTGAGTATAGTCTGCTCTTTCTATCATCTGCGACCTGCGCTGCCATCCATTTGCAGGTTGACCGTGCTGTCAGAGGACTGGACTTCTTACTAGGAAACAGCTTTGAACAAACACGTTTCATTTCATCAGAACTATTCACGGTAATTGACTGGGAGCTGATTCAATCAAAAAGCTGTTAAGAATTTTGTATCTGTATCCATAGCTCTCACGAATTACAATCAGTCATCTGAGAGCTCAGTCTGGCTTTGGAGGCCGGTTCAAGTTTTGTCACTGTAAGAAACACAAGATTAGACTTTATCACATCTCGCTGCATCACATTTTATGTTTATTTGAATCAGACTACATTTGAGATCATCACTGGATTTTTCTTCCCCTTTTTACTCTTTGTGATATTAATATCGTTCTTTTATGCAAACCCAGCTGCCCACTTGGCAGCGTGTGCGGCTCCTTCAGTACAGATGCAGAGCACGGGTGATCAGGTGATTCTGTCTTCTCAGTTTCCCGGCACCGTGGGTTGCCTGGTCACTGTGTTGTAAAAACATGCATTTGTACGCCTAGGTCTCAATTATGCCCAAGTCGAGGTCAAAAGGAAAATCATACTGGCTGCAGGATCAGGCCCTTGGTTCTAACACAGTGTGCATGGACAGTATTAGGCCTCACAATGATGTGAGGAACAAACACTTCAGAGTTTTGGGGTGTGACCTGGAGTAATATCACTGGCCTGATGCTTCGGCATAGAAATTAATGCCACTAAAATGATGACCTCTGAGCTTCAGAGATCTGGCTGACAGAAGCCCTGGTAATTTTTATTTTATCAGAAACAAGAAAGGCATGGCAACAGACAGATGTGTTGACAAAATAAGGCTTTCTCTGTCTTTTGGTATGATTGTCAAATGTAGACACAACACCTAAGAAAAGACAGCATAAAATGGAGGAGAAGAAAAATCATAAAATGGAGGAGAGGACAAAGCTCTGAGCTGTAAAATTACAAAGGTAGAGACCAAGGCTATAAGAAAGGATAGGGACCCCAAAAACGTTAGAAATGTACACTTATGGCACGATGGCATGTTACAGAAATTTATTCTTCAACATCCTTTTGTCATTTATAGCATATTGAAACCTATAAATTAAGATCCAGCTTTAAAGGCAAAACAACTGCTAAAGATTCATTGCAAGATTACGTAGTACATGTAAGTTTAACTAGTTTTCATCACAAAATTTACATTTTCAATTCCCCTATCCAACCTTTCATCCTGACTTTTTTTCGTTCTCTCTTTTTCTCTCCAAAAAGGACCGGAGGTGGATTCAGACTCTCAAATTGCTGTCAGATTTTACTACTTGTTCATAGCGTATACACATTTAAAAACCTTGTTCACTACAATTTCCAAGAGGAAGCTAAACTGTATATTGAATAAAGAAATTATGAAGAAAATGCGTTAATCCTTGAATGTTAATTAATCAGGGAAACAAACTACCTCAGTTCATGCAGGCTAGTATTTTTTACAGCTTGTGCTTTGTTAGTTGAAACAAAACAATGTGACAGTTCAAAATGAAGGGAAGTCACTTAGAGTGTCCAGAGGACTAATTAATAAAATTTAAGAGCCAGCATAAGTATTTCTGCGAAGTCTCAGATTAGCATTTTTTCTTCTGTGTATTGCTCTTCACAGAGTTAAAAGATAGTAATTTAAGATGATATTCTAGTGTCAATTTTGTGCAAAATTATTACTGACTTCAAGAGTTTCACCCACACCTTAATGGAATATCCCTAGAACCTTTATTTTAAGTCAGTATCAAGTCTTCTTTATTATAAAATATATTTTACTGAAAAAAATGTTTGAAGCAGATAAGAACAGTAAAGAATAAGTAACTATTTTCTACACAATTTTAATTTATTGCTGGATTCATATCTAAAGAAAAAACTTGGTACTCCAGTATCAGTCACTGGCACAATCATAGCAGCAAAGGAAAGGAGCCTGCATACCCCAAAAGGCCCAGGAAAATTTCTCTCATGTCACAAGCACATAAGTGTAATACAGTAAATGAAATACTGCCTAGAACAAAGCCATGGTGGCAGTTATTTATTCTGTATGATTCTTGCAGTCAGTCCTCATATCTGGTGAAAGTGCAGTACTTGTGACATATTTTAAAAAATATTTTATAATGCCAGAATTTTTGTGTATGTATTAATTTCAATAAATGCATTGTTTTGGCTACAGACAAGGATTATTCAATTAAACATATGGTTTTTGCTCACAAATAGTTCTGATTAGGAGTTCAGGAAATTAGCTTTTTAATTAAATGTGTGAAAGCACTTCGTTTATTTCAGTAAGGTGAAACCTATAGTAGCTGAATATATTTTTCATTAGGTATTTAATATTTTTATTCTAATTTTAACCTGAAAAACATTTTTGCTATTAGGTAGTATTTTTGGAATTAAGTGACATTAATTGATTGAAAAAGAAGAAGGACTTATCTATTTACCTTTTGATTAGCTTTACTCTGACTTGTTTTTGATCTTCTATTTGTCAAAACTTAAAATCTTCTGATTTTCCCCTAAGACATGAAAAGAGCCACATATTCTTAGGCTGTAAACAAAATTTAAAAACCCTTACATCTTTCACATTTAAAGTATACTATTAATATTTTAGTCCTTATTTAAGTACTCAGGAATAGAGCCAACCAGAGAAGTACCACTTATTTAAAACATCATTGCTTCTCTGATTTCTAATAATTCAGGAAAACCTTACATATTATAAAAGTTTAATTTCCCCATCATTTTACTAAATATATACCAGATCAAAACTCTCAAAAATGTATTTGAATTAATATTTTATTATTTCTTCTCAAATAAAAAAATAGCAGGGAGAATTTGTACACTTCGTGTCTAAGAGCACACACAAAAAAAGATTAATAAAAGGGTGTACGGATTTAGGCATGTGAGCAAACCTCACTGTGATGTGCTAGATAGAACATCCTCCAATATGGCAGCTTTGTCTTTTTGTGTGCTTTAACATATTTTACAGCGCTTCTCGTTAAGTGAAAGTCCTGTATTTACTGAATTTTCAGTCATTCTCTCACAGAGAAATACAGTTATGTAGTTCATAATGTGTTTGCTCTTTCTTAAGATAAAACTCTAGTGTCTTTGACGCAATTAATGGGGATTTATAAACTAGGCCTGCATAAAAGATGCCACCTTTAATATCGGATGGAGAAATACAAAGATTCCTGCTGCTTTAGTGGAACTACTACTGCAATTCCATATCTAGTCCTGTGTCACAGATGAACATACTTTGTCATACTCATAAAAATGTTAGGAAATGCTTTTTAGTTATTATATTGGTATTCTCTCTTTGTAAGCAACATTTATTGGAAGTAGATTTTAAATGGAAATTTTTTGCTGCTTTTCAAATGACCTGACATCATTTACCAATGCTTCATATTTGAGCCTACTGTTTGTGCTGCTCAGGCAGCACTCAGATACAGACATCACACATAGAGCCTGAAGTCCTTTAGATGTAGTCTTATTTTTTTAGATTTATTGAGAAATGTGTAATCTGTATGTGCTTTTAAATAAATACATTTGAAAATTTTCGGCGCTTTAAGTAAGCCTTTTTACATGTTTATACACTCAATGGTAAGATTGTAGCCTTGCTGTTGGAAGCCTGGAAGGAGGATGTTATGCTCTATTGTCAAGACGCGTTCACAGTCTGTCACATTAGTGCTAGAGATGTGTACAGAAGAGTAATTATTATAAGCTTACTTCCAGCAAATGTAAGTAAAAATAGATAAACCTCAAAGGAAAATTAGGCTGTATGTTTTAGGTACTATTTGTCTCCAGATGTTTAATGCCAGGACACTAGAATGTTATTAGCATAGCACCTAACTGGTAAAATAATTTTGTATTTAAATAACAAACAGAAATGTGATTTGCTTAGCTCTGCACTTAGTTAACTTCTTATCAAGGTAGATTTATCTACAAAATATTTATCTACAAAAATGCAAACAAGGAGTCACCAGTAATCCGGTATTTAAAGAGGTGCATGGTAGAACCAGTATTTAAAGAGATGCATGATATATTTTTAATTCTATTTATATAGTTCAGCACTACCAAGCAGCAAAAGTATTTAAATCTACAACGTAATGTGAAGTTTTCATTAAAAAAAATGAGACGGAACAGGTATTACAGCAAGAAGGAGCACTACGTGGCATTTTTTTGCTAGAGTTAATCCTTCTGTTTCATGAAAATGTTTTATTCCAGTCATAAAGCAAGGCTTGCATGCCAGAATGATAGATGCCTTGAAAGACGCTTTGATAAATAAAATCCTGCAGACCTTGTCATTCACAGTTCTTTTTTGGCAATAGTGAGGAATGGCTGAGTAATAGTTAGGAAACAGACTTATTTAAGACAGTTTATTGCATCTAAAGATATTAGGGCTAGATCTGCAGCTAGGGTAAATCAGCATATCTGCCTTCAAATTCCTTCTATTGCTTTGTGTCAGCAGAGAATCTGGCCCATCTCCATTATCTAGAGGGAATATCAACTACTACAAAGCATACTTATCTAACCAAAAGCAAACGTAGTATGCGTAGCTCATTGATGTTTCTTGTAACACTTATGTTAACCTTTATAATGTGATAAAAATCTGGCACAGTTATGTATGGTTGCCAATGATCTTGCTTTGATAATATCAACAATTATAAATTAGCATTTATTGCTTTTAATAATGCTTCAAATTACATTGATAAAAGCTTAACTTTATATTGATGAGAGGACTAGTAATTTAGGACCTTGCTGTTGCTCTAATTAACTTTACTGGGAGCAGAATTAGGCTTCTTCTCTGAAACAGATCTGCCTATCAAAGTAGTATGGAGGGTGGTTTTTTTTTAATATAGTGTATTTTTGTGTTCTCTTTTGGGGAACATATTTCATATCTAATGATGACCACATTTTACAGAGCCACTAAGTTTAGACTCCTGGCTTTTACATACAAACAAGTGTGTTATTCAACCCAGTAAAATCACCAAGAGTGAAGTACAGATGCCAGCACCTGCAGAGTCCGAGTAAAAAGTTTTAGTTTAAAAGACTGCCCTGTAAGACTCAGAATAACATAAGAAACCCTGGTTCATTCTTCATTTGTTTGGCTCAATGAATGAAAGAGGAAGTTTACTAACTATCAGATTTTTGAGCGGTAAACACTGGGTCTAAGTAGTATCTCCATTAGTGGTTATAATGCTGCAACCATTAGCCCTGTTCAGCAATTGTTCCAGCAATAACTTAGGTGTGAATCAGAGCATTGAAATACATGGAATTTTACATGTGTTGAATAATCTGCATAGTTTATATGACACCATGTTTATTTCAGATTGTAGAAATAGTTTTGATATTAAAAATACAGTTGTGGTTTCTGCCCATTTTTAAATGACAAATGACATTATGGTCAATCTGAGAAAACAAAGAGGAATGCCTCAGTGACCCTAAATTTATTTTACTGGCGCACCACTGAAAACTACAAGTGTCCATGTACTGTCTGTTTCATGCAAGATTTATTTGTTGTGAGAGAAAACCCTGATGGTTGGTTAGTGAATTAGGTCAATAAGCAGTAGGATAGTGATAGGGGAGATTCTATTGCTCTTGGGGATTTAGGCTTCCTAGCACGACATTTAAATCAATAGGAATCATCAGCTACCCTAATCTGCTTGTGCCAAATAGCACTGGGCCTGAGGTGGTGGAGGAAAATTGGAAGATTGGGAAATTGCTTTTTCCCCCCCTCAGATAATTAATGAAACGTGTTATGCAGATGCTTATAAAAATATTTTATCTACCTTTACTGTATATGCAATTTTATTAAAAATACAATTTATTTCTAAAGTTAGCACTAATTACAATCATCATCACCTCTTATCAGTGCACTCATAGAACTCTTCAACTATTTTTGCAAATACATCAATAACCTGCCAAAATGTACACAAGAAAGAGGCACAAGGCAAGAAATTCCCATTACAGTATAAACAAAATGTTAAGATACTGTCTTGCAACTGCTGGTAATAATTAACATATTACAACGTTGATATAGTCGAATTTATAACAGGAAGACAGAGTTAAAATTACAAAGCTATGTACAACCAATATGAAGCCGTGTAAGAAGCCTGTATTTTGCAGGCAAAGTGAACACTTTTTCTTCAGTAATAATTCAAATTGCTGATGATACAAACCGAGACTAAATAAGTGCACCAATGAGATGCAAGGAAAAATATACATTTTTAAAATGTTCTATATTTTCACTGAGTACACAGGAATTTGAGGTGAATGTGTACTGCCGCAGCAGCACTTAGAAAGCTGGGAAACAATGTTCTTCTAAAATAAAGTTTATTTTCTTGATCTATTAGTAGCAGTCAAACATAATTTTTTTTTTTTTGGTCAGTTTGCTACGTTGAATCGTGAATAATATTTGGTATGCAGGTGATAAGAATTTTAGACAATATATTATAAACAGTGCATCACTGAAAAAGCCTCTTACCTTCTCTTGCCTTATGCTTATTACAAGACATAAGTGAACTAATTCTTTGTTTAAACAGTTGTATTTATTAAAAGGATCTTTACAGATGAGAGACTTTATCTTGGACCACCATTAAAAATAAACATCAGATGCTCCCCTTCAACTCCTCTGTGTGCTCACATAGGAACACGTTTACCTTAGAGAGCTACGTAAGCTTGTCACAGACGTTCACTGACAGCATCATTCTGATTTCGTCAGGCAGGAAGCCTGCTTGCAGCACCTAGATGGGATGTGTATTTGTTCACTCAAATGTTGTTGCCATTATACCATTTTTACAGCAATAAAGTTCCATGGAGGCCAATTAGGAACTATTGGAGTGGAGAGTGAGCAACAAATTTCAAAATTTGATCCATCGTTTCTTGGCTGTCGAACCCCGTGCCCATCTGTTCACATGGCAAACAGCCCACTTGCAAGTTAGCTGGACCTTTCCCCTAAGAAATGAATGACAGGCAAGAACAGTTTAGTTAGTCTGTGTAACAATGCGAACAATATTTTTTCCACAGGAAGTGTGGTCTGATATTAGGAGAGCTGGACAGCATTTGCCTTGTCTCACTTTATTGTATTTTTTGACATGTACATTGCTAGAAATGACTGAGCGGAGGAGGAAAGAATATCGGGCTTATTGGTACTGGTTGCTGCCAAAAAGACAGGTTGTATTGGAACAGGTGTTTGAAAATCTGTGAAAGCCAGCTGAAAGGTGTCAAAATGTGCATAACATGAACCAACAGTTCACAGACATTTTGTGTGAATTTGGTCTCATAGCAGGAAAGTTCAGAAGGCACCCTCAGCAGAAAGTATCTGCCTTAAGAACAGCCAACCAGCTTAACAGGCATACTCTTGTCTGCTCAGTCACAGCGTGCATGATGCTCTCATGCAGGAGGGAAGACAAAGGAAAAAAAAAAAAAAGGTTTTCTTTTGTTACATTTATGTGCTTCGTTATCCTGGAATCATCAAATCAGGAAAAAGATATGATAATCTGTTCCTAAAATACGTTAAGCTGATCATCTAGCCCCAAAATAAAAGTAGATCAATTGAGACTCCATAAGCTGTATTTGGGTGAGTGATTAACTGCAGAGTGTGTGCAGGTAGAAGAAAGAAGAATGCATGATCCTTTTTATAGCACCAGTCAAACTAATGCCTGTGAGCCACACTTGTCCCTTGACCTTGTTAAATGTGGCCCACGTGTTGGAGGGAGTACAAGCAACTTTTCCGACACATTCCCTTCCCACATGTTTTTCCTGCAGTGTGCTACTGTAGATAGTTCTAAAACACATGGGAGTACAAGTGGCTTCCCCATGTGTATTTAAAACCTAACAGAGCTACAGCAGTCAAAACCACACGGGGATAGAAAAAGACCATCAGGAAAAAAAAATGCTTTTCCACTATTTGTGCTGATGTTCTTCATGTGCTCAGGGAACACATGGGAGAACAAGACAAAAAAGACAAGGGAGAGCAAGAACAGAAAGGAAGAGGAAGAAAGAAGCAGACAGAAGCAAATAAAAAGGAACAAAGCAAGATGGCATTGAAAGAAAAAACAGGCGAAAAGACAAGTGAGAAAAAAGGAGGCATTGCAAGGGAAGGGCAGGAATTGACAGGGCAAAAATCACAGAGAAAATAATTTCACTGCTTGAAAGGATGAAACCAAATAAGTCTGCCTGTGCTTTCCATTTCAGCTTTACAGTTCGTGTGCGTGTTTAGTTTTAACAAATGTAGGAAGAGGCATGTTCTGCATATTCCCCAATGTCATCCCTCCTTTCGTTTTGTCTCCAGATACTGCATCTTTGTTTCTGCTTCTGCTTTCTGTCTCATTCTGTCGCCTGCTTCCCCCTCCCCTTTTTCTCTTCTCTGCCTCTCACAGGCAATGAATGAGATGTAGCATATCATTCTATTAGCAGGGCCATTTTTTTCCCCCAAACTTGCCTTAAAAATGAAATGTTAGTGAGTATGCTGTTATTCTTTCAGACCTTTTTTTTTCCTGAGAAGGCTTAGTTGAGACAGCCTGAAGTCATCAACATAAACCTAAGTGAGCACATGGGTGAAATGTGACTTTTGCTCCATGCTAGTCATGGGATATGGTCATAGTCTTGATTTCAGGGAGCTTTACAAGAAGTCAGTGCTGAGGAAGTTTTCACTATAGTTGGTGCAGTCCAAGAGGAACAAATAAACAACTTCCCATCTTCCTCACTCACGCTTGTGGACACAGGTCCGCACCCACAGCTTCTCCCCTGGGCTTCCCTCGGTGCACTGCTTTCAGCGTGCACCACTTAGGCTGTGAGCTGTTGTTGGGGAAGGTGGTTTTGTATGTTGCACAGCAAACCTGATCATGGTCACAGAAATATACAAATATTATGTTACCTAATATTATACATTTGGTGTAATTTGGGTTGGAATAAAAAATAAATAGCTTTGAAACCTGTTTTTGTTGTATTATCATTTGATAGAGTTTCATTCATCTCAGGATTTTTTCCTTAATTTGGGGATGAAGATAATACTGAGTTTTGGCATTGTATTTAGAGTTACAATTTTTATCTTTAAAAGCAAAGGAAGACTCTTAAAACATTTATATACTCTGGTTTTGCCCCCGCTTTCTTTTGGTTCTAAGTCTTATGTTCTATTTTTCTTTTTCTTGTTGTTGACCCTTTTTAGCTGTATGCCAGGATCTCAAGGTTTCCGAACTAAAGCCAGGAGCTCAGGAGGATGAACAGCTTTCAGGAAACGGTCAACAGCTCTCAGGGTGCAATTCTAAAGGTCATTTGTTATCACATCTGTTCCTGTCAAGGCGTCCTCTCAGAGGCAAAGCCCATCTGAGGGGCTGGAAACCCTGGGAGGTTCTGTGGTAGGATTTTCTCTCTTGTGCTGTATGATGTGACTGAAAAGAGTGCATTCATCTGTGGAGTTCTCCCAGTGTTAGGGAAAACTGTCAGAAACCTTTTCCCTCTGCCCTGTTCCACTGTGACCTTCATTTCCCAGCCACTGGCCTGACTCAAAGTGCAACCCCTCCCCCAGTTAACAGTAGGATTGGGCTGATTCCCCCTGCATCTCTTGGGGCAGGGTAAGACTAGAGGCCATAATTTGGCAAAAAGTTCAAGATTTCTTGAATGTGGCTATGAAGAACAGGAGTCAGAGGAGAAAGGAACAATGCTGGGGTTGAGCAACCTGTTAGTTTTGCTAGTGTTGGAACTTCCCAATGCTGAAAGCTGTTCACGCCATGGAAGTTACAGAGCTGATTAGGCTGGGTGAGTCACGCTGCCCAGGCTTGGAGGCAGAGTCCTGCTTTGCGCCTCCCACCACCCACCCACATCACTAGGATCACCATGCCACATTCTACTGGAAAAAACTCCATAAGGATTTGGCATATAGAAATGGAGTCATTTTATGGCAGTAATCTAATTTAATTATTTAAATTGATATATTATCATTACATTACAGTCCTCTGAGGGGGGAAAAAAAAGGTGGAATTTAGAATATCCTATACTGAATCCAAAAGATTGTTATCTAGGCCAGTTTTTAAATAGTCTATGAGTATAGTAAAATACCCAATTAACTATTTGTTGTATCAAGTAGATAATACGTGCTTTAAAAGGTAAGCACATACCAGAGTACTTGTTCACTAAATCTATTATTTACAGGACAGTGTATTAGACTAATACCATGGGCCAAAGTATCTCCTAGCACAAGCTGGTAAAGCTCTGTTGGATCTATGTAGTTGTGCTAATTACACCGGTGAATAACTTAGTTTTGTGTTTTTCTGTATTTAATGGATAGACTACTTAACTAAACTATTATATACCTCTGTTCATATTTTGGAAAATAAATTGTTTATGTAATTTAAAGGAAGTGAAGATATAGTAGCTTAATGCATAAACTATTTTTAAGCATAAATAAATTCAGACAAATTCCTTACGCATTCTAAGATTTCAGTTCATTTTTAACATCTATATTGCTCTATGAACGCAAATAAGTTAGGTAAAAGTGGTATTTTTTGGAAGAGACTTTTGTCCTTGTCTACAAAGCAAAGGTGTTCCAGAACTGTTCCACATTGTATTTTGCATGGCAGATAGAGGATAAAAAATGGTGAATTCTGCATCCGTCACTGTTCTGCGCCTGTCACTCAAAGAAAATTCCCCTTTCCCTTTTTGGGAAAGTCGCCTAAGGATGATGGGATATGGCTGATAATAATCCATATTCAGACAACCAGAAGATTGTGACAACATTAGCCAGAGTAAGGGAATGCAGACTTAAAATCAAAACATCTGTTATGGTAACTTTAACTTACCCTGTTATTCCTAGATGTTGCAGTGTCGTAACTTAAATTCCTGCACTGTATTGCCATAAAGATATTCATCTAGCCTTGAAATTCAGCACTAACTTTAAATTAATTTGCTTTAAACTTCATATCATAAAATTAATATTACTGAAGCATTGCAGTTCATCTTTAGACACTAATAGTACAAGTAAGAGATCTTCTGCTTGATAGATTGCAAAATGTGTTGTATTTTATCCCTGATTATGAGAATAATTTTATTTGCCTCAGCATAGCTATTAAATAGTTACAAAAAGATTGATTGTAGTGGTATGAAGGGTTTCACCATTAATAGTTTTATGACAGTGATTCAGAATATAAACAGATTTCATGGCTGTTCTTAACCAGAATATCTGAATATATACCCTTCCTTCCCTACAACACGGGCACATCAGCTTGCCATGGAAATTTCTGTCAAAATAGAGATTTCTTTGATTTTCCAGTGTTTCATATCACAACACGTTGCTGTATCACCAGCACTATAGCAATGAGGACATGGCTGCACAAATCATAGGAGACAAATGCCCACAATAAAATCCTATGATGAACAAAAAGAGGTGTAGCATGTGATGAGCCTGATCCTGTTAAGTGAGAGATTTCAGTCAGAAGATTTTGTTCTCTCCATTTCAGAGAGGATCAGTCCCATCACGTGTACTAGGAAATGTTGATATGAATTCTGATTCTGCCCTCTTTCTACCTGTCACTCTACTAGTTATGAGCAAGACCCAGTGCTGGTACCTTACAGCTGCTGTGTAGCTTGAATTTAGGAGCATCTGCAGTGTCTATGCTTGGGCTGCCAAATCATATTGCATGTCCTCTCTTCATTTACTATGGCTGCTAGAATAACTTATTATGATACTGGACTTCCAAAGAATATATTAACTTCCTGACTCTCTATAGTAATACCATACAGCTGGTTCAAATAAACATTCCAAGCCAGTGCATTTTTCATCTTGAAAAAAACAGCAATCCCAAAGAAGTTTTGTATTTATTCCGTGCTTACTGTCATTGCCTTTGACACCAAGCACAAAATTAATAGTTTAAAAATGGGAGTTACTCTCTAGGCCTTTGCATTGACTGTCTCTTGTTCTTCATTTATTTTGTGGACCACTGCAGTCAAAAAGAGAGGAAAAACTGCTCATGGCATTAATTTTCTTGAGTTATTGCACTGCTCTCTCTCACCAAAACTTTGAATAAAATGTGACTGTTTTTATCTGAAGCAGAATCCATATAAAGAATTCAAGTTGCTCCTTGGCTTTACCTTACTATTCAGAAATTTCATTGACATTGATACAAAACCATAACTAGGTAACTGAGTTATCCACATTAAACTTTTGCAGACTATTAAAAATATATTACTTTGTTTCTTTAATCATTTCATCATCAGTTCATTTATTAATATTGCTCCTATCAAAAGAGCTGCTGAAACATTACGAGTGAGAGCCATAGGCAAAAAAAAATAATGTAAATAATGGATATTTTGGCTGCATAAGGGCTGAAGGTTTGGTTATATTTAATCACACTGGTTTTGTAGTTATATTATTTTAGGTGCACTGAGTTTTGTCTTCAGAGAGAGTACACACGATTAAATAAAGATTTTGCTCCAAATATCATTAATCAGTAACAGACTAATTCCCACCAGAAAAAAAGAAATATATCACAGCATACAAGTCTTCTATTTCTATTTCATACTGCCATTTATTAAGTAATTTCCTAACAAAAATTGTTAGATGCACCAGGTTTCTGAGTTGGGTTCTTGTACTCCAAGCTGTAATTATGGAAAAATTTCTGGATGGAATTATGGAAATTTTCAAAAATACCTTGAATGTCCTTATGTTTCTGAGCTTTGTTTTAATTCCTTGGGCTAATTATGAAGAAAAAAGTGATATTTCCAATAAATTGTGGAACATTCAGAGTGAGTCAAATACATATGATACCTATTTTTAAGGGGGGTTCAAAAGCCAGACACTAGTTTTGATCTCTCATCCAATTGTGAGTGATATAAATGGGAATGTGCCCCTGAATCCAATGGAAGCAAGAGCAGGTGATAGTTTTGCATTGCTATACCACTCATGAAGAAGGCAATTGTGTATGCAAGGCTTACAATGATGTCAGATCTACATTTTTGTATGTTTTGTTACAGTCTGTGAATAACTGGACCGTATGGATATAAATCTGTCTTTGATTAAGACAGATTATTCTGGTGTCCCATTATAAGATTATTTTACATAAACAGAGTTATCATTGACAAGTACAGAATCACTCTGATTTATAGTACTTTCTGAAAAATATACACATCTGTGAAAAATGGTAGCTTACAGCTAGAATTGAGGGTTAGACGCAGGTTCTTTTTATTCTGCTTTTGCATTAGGGAAAATTATTTTGCCTGTTACTGGTTCAAATAGTCATGGAAATTTGCTATTTTTCAGAGATCTATTCTTCATAGTTTACAGATAAGGTAAATCAATCCATAGTTTTATGACTGGAAGTGAGGGGCTATTGTAAAACTTCAGTATTAGGCAAAGTACCTACGAACATTCTGAACCTCCAAATGCTATATTAAGGTCACACACGTTTTAAATTAGGAGCTTCTGTTCTCACTCATAAATGTCTCAAACTTTCAACTTCTGATCTGAAACTTTTGCTGGTTAAATACTGTAACAGTAGCCACTGGAATTAGTAGATACTGACCCTTGTGCCATATGACAGGGTATATATAACTGTTTGTGACCCTGACCAGGTTCATGTGACTGGAGCGAAGAAATTAAGGTTAGTGTCTCACTAGAGCTCCCGTATGCTAGAACTTATTATAAAGGTAAAGGTGACTGGTTTTTTAATTAGTCTATCAATATAAAATGCACTTCCACAAAGAATAATATTTTATTTAAATAATTTTCTCCCTATTCACATGGCATCTCTCATATCATGCTCGTAAGCATGAGGAAAGCAAAACATAGCTCAGTCTCACTGCCTTCAAATTTGTGGTTGTTACCAGTGAATGCCTGAACATTTATGTTTTATGTTTTCAGCTTAGATTTTTAAAAATAATTTGGGATTGTTTCTTTGTTGTTTTTCTTTTGTTCTTGCTATCTGCAAGACATGCAACATGACAAGCACTGAACATCTATTTATGTGGAGCATTCAAGGAAATGGAGAGTTATAAATATGTATGTCTGATGATAATATGTAACTATGACAAAGATATTCCTGCCTATATTTTTTTGAAATGATCATGCAAAGCTATGGTTTATCAAAATAATGGTAAAAATAGCATTCTAAAAATGTACGAGTTACATAAATACCCAAAATACAAAAATGTCTTCTTAGTCTCAGGTAGAAAACCTCCTCTTTGAAATTCTTGGATACAGATGTCCATGTGTCTCTAACCCCCAAGGTCCATTTTCTGCAAAGCTCTTTTAAATGTGAGAGAGGATAGAATTTCGCAACAGTTTATTGCTAGATTTACAATGCTGGCGACAAAGTAATTCTTAAAAAAATGGGATAGGCTTCTCCCAGGAATTGATCTCTGGTTGGGTTAATGGATTATGTAGGCCAGACTGTGACTGTGACTAGCCCTTACACAGTAACGCTGCTGCAAATGCGTGTGAGATCCGGTCTCGTAGGAAACTGCTTCTGGGAGCCCAGCACCCCTACTCTCTGGATAACCTCTCCAACAGAGCAAGAATAACACAGGGTCCTGCTTATGCCTCCACATTTATGCAAAAGTAGGAAGAACAGTCAATGCCTCCTTAAAGGTGCTGTAAGCCAGCAATGTCCCTACATGGATTTGATTATGGAAAGATTGTTCCTTCTGCAATCACTCCCAACTTCTGTTGTTTAGCCACTGTCAAGGCTACTGGTCAGCACATAGAAGGTTAATTATTTGGCTGTGTATTTTGATATTATTGATTCAATTTTATGATGTTGGTTTTTGTTCCTTATGTAGAACTTCAGCTGAAATCAGCAGGACGTAAAATTGACATTTTGTATTTCATATTCATATAGTATTTTAAATAATTTCCAGAAGACCTGTGTGACAGCAAAAGGGAAAAATAGTAGCTGAAGTGGTTTGGTATATTAAATTGGGTGGGTTTTTTGCCCCTGCTGAGTATAAGATGATCACTGTGTCTTTATTATACCACTTTGCTGGTTTGCGAAACCTTGCTGCCGTGGGCAGCTTGATCTTGCTGCCAGTGACACTGGTGGCAAAACCCTTTTTATCTTAAGCAGAAGCAGGATTGGGCTGCCCAATGCCTGCAGCATGGAAATCCATCGGCTCCTCAGCGTCGCTCCTGGTGTACGGTGATTTTTCACTCTTCTTTATTTCAAAGAGCTGCTTCGAGGGCTGCTCTGCAATAGTAAAACTAAAGCAGCATGGAGTATGAGGAAAACATACAAAAACTTTACAAATAACTTTCACTTTTGAAATTTAAATCCTTTATAAAAGATTGTGAGATTACAGCTATTAATTTTGGTATGTCCTTTCAGTTAAAAATTGCTTTTAAAGTGGCTCTGGCCTTAGATCAGGGTAGCTTTGTTTTGTGTTACTTGGTGATGGACAGGTTTTGCTTACACATAAATTGATAAATTTTTGTAAGAAAGATACAAAGAAACAGTATTGCACAGATGTAGTGTGCATATATGCACATATATGTGCACACAATGCTTTCATGTCATGAGCTGGTGGTTTTGGGCTGCTGCAGCAGGACTTGCTATGCCTCTTGGATGTCCAGGCAGCAGCCGCCATTTCCCCACCATGACAGTCTGAGGCCCGCCCATCCACTGGGGACTGTGGTGGCAGGAACAGGCTGCTACGAGGGGCCACTGCTGAGCCTGAGGGGCTGGTGAAGAAGAGGCGAGTGAGGAAGGGGCTGTCCGCTGCTGCCTCTACTGGAGGGCCTCAAGGTGGAGGACCCACAGCGACATGGTGGCTGCGAGGCACTGGGGCAGAAGCCAAGGTGTTTGCTCTCAGGTGGAGGCAATACTCTGAGGAAAGAAGTGGGAGAAAACCACCAAGGAAGCTGGAGAGCAGCTGGCCGCAAGGCAGGAGGTGGGTGTGAGGCAGGGAAGGGCAGTGGTGGGACGGGCAGCACTGCACGGTGCCTGTGGAAAAGAGCGGGAAGGAGCACTACTGCTGCTGTGGCCATTGAGGCAGCTGAGGGCCATGCGGGCTCCTGGGGCTGGCTGAGGGCAGGCCTCCCCAGTAAGGGGTCGGGGCCTGGTGGGGTGGGTGCTGGTGGGCACTGCAGGGTGGCTGGGGTGTGACAGGGGAGCGTTTCCCACAGGGGAGGCCCGAGATGGCGGCCGTCAGGGCGCAGGGGAAGTCTGACATCAGGATCAGCAGTGCTCCTGTGTGCAGAGCTCAGGCGTGCGTGGCGTTCATCTGTAGCTTTTTATTAGCAAAGAAAAAACGCCTGTGAAATTCAAACCTTTTGCCACCCCTCCATCTTAAGTGGTTCTACGGGTAATTATCTTAAGAACAATTACACAAGATGTTACCTCGGGCAAATCATATAAAATTAAAAGAAAGGGTACAGTGCCGTATTGTCAAATTTCATGTCGGTAGGAAGTTTTAAAATCTGCAGTCTTCTGGAATTCCTGTGGTTCAGTGTTTGTTCATGATACACACCAGAGGAAAATGTTCCATAATCCCATGCAGAAATAAATGTGACTGAATCCTGTTTGCTTTCAAATAATTGCATTTATTTACATCAGTTTAACCTCCATTTAAAGTGTCATGTATATCTCAACTAGATTAATGCATGTAAAAAACCAAGCCTCTGTGGGAAGTGTTTCAACTAAGCAATTTGTTTTGCTTGTAATTAATGGATTCTTACCTAAAGTACAAGTTATAAATAAAAATAAACTAATGGTGAGTGGTAGTTTGCTGCTGTCATTCAAACAGCGGACAGTTGGGTAATTACAGACCATCAAAGAACTGCTGCCCTGCTGATTATTATCTTTTAAGAATTTACCAGCCTTTCATCGTTCAAAAGAAACTTGCATTGAAGACTTTAAATATATGCTATTAATAAAATAAACATATTAAGTGACGTGATGGTTGCTATTTACATCTCACACAGAACAAGTCACCTTTCCTTTGTTGCTTTGTCTGATACAGAATGCCATGTTGTGAAATCGGTAGCCAAATCTCAAGTAGCCACATGTATCTACATCTATACCGAGGGCTTCATACTGCAAACACGTAAGGAGCTTGGCTAAGATGAGACCCTTTGAAGCAGAGTTGGACCATACCTCTGGAGAAAGTTACATGAGTGTTTGTAAGGCCAGTTCATGAAAATGGTAGAAAATCTATGCGCACAAACCTTGTATGCACACCTTTGAACTGAAAAGTATCAGTGAGGAAGATGTTGGCAATAGTTGCATCTACTCTGAACTAGAGATGTGTATAATTTCTACCACATTTTTATATGTATACTTACTTTATGTGTTGTTAAGATTTGTTATTTTAAAACCCTGGTGGATAATATCTTTATATGTATTTACAGAAAGAGTTTTAAACACTAAAAAAGTCACTAGCCACAAAATATTTTTCACAGTTGTGATTCTCCATTTATTTAGTAACAAAATGAGCAAAAAGTGTATTTCCATTGTCATTTTAGTTAAAAACTGGACTTAGGATAGAAATTATATGTATCTCTTTTCCTCATAGCGGTAAACCCATATTTAATACACCCTAGGCTATGATCTCTGTATTGACTAGAATTAACATTTGAGGTGTAATATTGAAAAATGTGTTTATGTAGACAGTGGTGCTGGAGATGGTGAACTTTTTGGCTTGGGGAAGGAGTGGGTACATGCGGTGTAGAGTTGGTCGTAATATGTTTCCATCAAAAGTACTGCAGAGCTCTTGGAGCTTGTCATGACTTTGGATTCAATGTTGCTGTGGTCATCTGCCTATAAACCCTGTGCAGATAGCAGACACATTGTCTCCAGTAAGGAGGCATCCACTGCCTAAGCTGATCCATCTAGTTTGTCTACCCATTTATCTTGTGTTTATATCAGAATGAAAGAGTCAGTCCAGCATCTGTCATTCAGAATACTTACACAAGATTGGATTATTAATCTGAATAAGCGTTCCAGGATGGGGAACATAAACCTCTGTAAATAGAACACCGAAATTGTAAATAATATAAACCAAATGCTAAACATTGTACTCTTCAGTCACTTTCATTAAGCCAAACTCTAATAATCATTAAGGCATGTCAAAAATATAGAGATATATGGTTTATAGGAAAGGTCAGTTGCAGTCCACAGTTATTTTTAATTCAGTCAATTGTTTTCGGCAGGCATATCTGTATGTAGCATAATCTCTTGCCCATTTTCAGCAAAACATCCCGAAATTCATCATACATGAAAACAGAGCTGGAGGAAGAGGAAATGAACAATTTTCCAATTTATGCAATTTAAGAGAAATATGGGGGGGTCTTTAATGACCATTGGCTGTATGAAATACAAATTATCCATACCTAATAAGCTGCAAAAGGCTGTTGAAGATGGCAGAAATGCTGCTTTTAAAGGATTCTGTACTCTTTTGAGACCAGTTTTGTTATAAATCTGCTTGTGTGTCATTGAACTGGATACTGTGATTTGTTAAAGACTATAAATATAATTTTTATTGTTAATATAATTAATTTTGGCATGTTTTACCTTGATAGTTTTGGCATAATATTTTAACAATCTTTCAAAAATCCTAAGTTAAAAACAAATGAAAGAATTTCAGAAAATGAGCTATTTTAAGGTTACTTGACAATTTAATTAACTGATTTAACAGTACAGTTGTGTTGATTATCTTAAATTTTAAAAAAGATTGAAAATTTCCAGGTGCACTGACAGACTCATGCATACCTCTTTTGGGGGGTTTTGGGTGTTGTGGTTTGTTGGGTTTTTTTTATAAACCGTACAGAAGAAAAAGGTTAAACCTCCGAGAATCTGGAAATACCAGTTGCATGAATATGTAAGGGAAGCTCTGAGTGTTAGCAGAATTTTTAAAGCTAGTTAACATTGTAATGACAACACTGTAAAGTGCTATAAGACTTAAAAGTATGCTGTACATGATCATAGGATTTTCATATTTTGTATTTATACTTAGGTAGTTACTTGTGGAAATTGAGCAAATGTACAGTGTATTGACATGTAGTGTGATAAAAATGAAAAGGCTAATGATACCATAGTTACTGCTTGGCTGTATGAAAAACTGGAAATGCTGGATTGTATTATTTTGAAAAGTACATAGTATAATGCAGGATGATCAGGAGCCTCTTCAGTAGCAATCATGATATGTTGCAGTGTGTATTTATTAATATACCATTTTTTCTTAAAGTAGAATTTCATATATGTATCGTAATTATTTGGAAGTAGTAAATAATTGCAACACAAAGTTCAGGAAATCTAGAAAGGCTTTTATGTAATGAAAGAAAGGTGAGAAAGGAGAATGGGTAAGGAATAATTTTCATCCTTTCAGGCCTAGAAGGTTCCTGGTCAGGTGAAGTGATGAGATTTTACATACTGTGTGACTGCTGTTGGCCTTATTATTAGGGCCCTACACTACGGACTCAGGGAGAAAGAGGAGGACTTCAGTACTGTCAGAATATGCTGCTGTGCACAGCCTGTATTTCCTTTTCCTGGGAGGATTATGCCGTGTGTGAACTGCAGCATCCTGCGTAGCAGTAGAGATGTCCGAATGGATGATCCCTCTCCCCAGGGGTGGCACATCTCAGTGCATGTTCTGGTCACTTGAGCCAGGGGCACAAGGTCTGCATTTTGACCAAAATGTATTAAACTTCAGAGGCATGTCCTCTCCTGTTCCTACTTATTAAGTACTATAGGAGATTATTTAGGGGCAAGTTTTTCTGATTTTATTCACAGAAATGGCTCTTTTCAAGTTAGCGAATTGCATGCATATAGAAAGGGAGAAAGATTTAGCTTGTGTATGCCTCTGAAATACTTTATAATATAGCCTAATAATAATGGTTAATAATAAAGTCCCTCTGAACTCCCTCATGGCAAGGACAATGGCAAAACAAGATTGTGGCTCTTCATAACACCCTTGCACTGTCTTTACCTTTTATGGACCAGCTTAGCTTTATTAAATGCCCAAACAACAGTCTTCGTACACTGCATTCATGCTTTTAGACATGTATCATGCTTTTGTTTTACCTTTGATTTCCTTGACATGTGATGCTATAGGGAATTAAGATAAAGTGTAGTCATCTGTCCAGTTTCCTTCCTATAGCCATATTGTGTATTAAACTCTCAGACCCCACAGTGTTCTGCAGGAGATTATCCAAGAAATGATGAATCCTCAGTAGGAGCCATCAAAGCGTCATTGCCAGTTTGTAGCCACTAAAAAGACCCTCACATCTCTTTCACTGTCACTGCATTATTGATTAGCTTGTGAAATACTGAAGCTGTATTGATTACAAATATTTAGGGATGAAAAAGGAAACAATGTCCTCGAAGGTGTTTGCAGTCCTCTCTTCTCTGTTAAAGAGATCTTTCTTCTCTTATATTTCTCTGGCTGTCTTCTACCTATTACATGCTGCAGACTGATGTGTTCGTGCAAGGGTACTGGCAAGATGGGCAAATGGTGCTTCACCCTGCTGTGGCTGGTAGTCACCAAAAAGATGAAACAGGCAAATAAAGGAGAGTGCTTAGGTAAAGATTGATTGATTGGTTTTGCACACACATGCATTTGGACAGAAATTATAGGACGCAAAACTTATTTTCTATTTGTTTATGTTTTAATTAATTTGTATTTTAAAACTATCTTAAGGGTCCAGACAATGTAGGCCATGAGGTCTGATGGCACATAACTGGCTGATATTCTAGTCCCATTAGACAACATAGCTGCTGAAATCCCAGTGCATTCTGTCTTGATATTCATGGGTTCTCCTAATCCAATTACAGGAATACTCTGTGCAGACAGGCTAAAATACAGGACCTGAGAAAAATCTTAGCTTGTTGATCCATTCTGATGATTTCTGGAAAGGGACTTCGCAAACGAAGAACAGTGAAGTACACAACAAAGCAATTCCCTGCAAATTCAGCAAGTTACTTCTCACTATCCCTTCTCCAAGAAGTCCCTACTTAGCTACATTGGCACATGCAGGTGGTTTCTGCCTGCTTAGTGTACAGTTAGCTCTCTGCCTGGTACTTAAGCTGAAATCATTAACATGTGTCTTGTGTGTTACCTGAATGAAAGGCGAGTTCACGGGTTATTATTGCCCATTTTTCCTCTTTGCTCCTGCACTTCCCTGTTTCGATTACAAATCCCCCTCCAGGCACAAAGCAAGCTGGACACCTACAGTGCAGCTAAAGAGTTATTTGTTCCCTAGGTGGACACTAATGAATGACTGCAGTGCTGCCCTGAGTGAGGGGGTCCCCACTATTAAAAGTTTAATAGAAAGATCTGAGAAGCTGGGGGCCAAGAGGAGGAGGAGGGGACAGGGAGCTGTGAGTAACTCACTAAGTGCCTTCTCTGTTCCTTTGCTGTAGTGGAGATTATACCATCCATTAGGACAGGAGCAACTGGAGAGAGGTCAGTTCCCTCTGCGTTCTCCTTTTGCCTTCACTCTCACCACAAGCTGTTGAAACTGCAATAATATGTTGGTTCCTTTCCACTGTAAAATCTCTGAAAGCAGCAGGAATATGGTCTGTCTGAAAAATTAGCTAATTCAGTCTTTTCACTTTTCTGATCTCCTATCCTTTTGTTTCCCTCCCACTCCTCTTTGTTCTCTTTTTTCTTCCTAATCTGTCTCTCTTTTATTTACTCTCCATACTCTTATCTTCCTCTACTCCATACTGTTCAAGACTTGGCACTAGGATAGGTATATTTAATTTGGGGGCTTAAAAGTTTGGAGTTTGGGTTTTGGTGTGGGTTTTTTTGTTTTGGTTTGGTTTTTTTGTTTGTTTTAATTATTCTTTAAGTATTCCAGTGCCCACATGAGTTCCTGTCTATGCTATGTGATCATAAATTTTCATAGAACAGTGGAAGTACATTGTCCCTCATTTCAACTGAGGTAAGTATAATTCTCCTCAGTGTTTCTGTCTCCCGCTCAACTGTAGGAGCATGAGATCTAGTTTTAGTTTTGCTTTTAGTTTTCGATTTAGGCCCCATTACTGTATCATCTGTCCATGTCTGAGACCATAAGAAGAAAAGGGATCAGTTATAATTGAGAGAGAGATAGAGGTGTATCCTTTAGTTTCTCTCTGCTCTGTATTACCAAGAATATTCTGAATATCTCTTACATAATCCTTTTAAGGAACAAGGCGAATCTCTTGTATACCATTCTTATTATAACTCCAGGAAAGAGGGTTTTATTGCAGGTTCAGGCCACCAACATGTTTGGCATCCTGGGGTCCTGCAGGATGTTGCTTGCATTGTGAGGGACAGCTGGGGAACAGCAATGGAAGAAGCTTCCTTGCACCAGAGGTGTTTGAGAAAGTTAGAATTCTGCTGGAGCTAACTGTAACCATAGGAATTCAAGTTTGTTTTCATAACCTCCCTCCATTTTGGCAACAGAGTTCTGGGATTAGAAACCTCTGCTAATCTTTTGATAGCTGGTAATAAACATAGCTGGAGGAACTAAAATATAATGGCTTCTCCACAGTTCTTTGGACTCCCTGTGTCATCTTTCATACAGAGCTCTTCTAGAAGGCAATGCAAGAATATTTTGAGCCTGTAAATGCATCCTGAAAAGAGCACTGATACCTGAATTTGATGCCTGATCTCTTTGAAACAGTCTGAGTAAGGCCTCCAGAAGTGGTGTTGCCCATACAACTTGTCAGCACAGGTTTCTTAAGATTGCTGCCTGGCTGAACGTGTCAGATTCTTGTTTGGAAATATCTGGAGTGGATTCACAAAGCTTACCTGCATTTTCCTTTCTCATTGCCTTTCCTTCAAACATTAGTGTTCTGGCTGAATTACAGCACTTGGACAGATGTAAAGCTGACTAGTGTGATCACCTGCAAAATAACTACTAGAACTGAGGTAGAAGTTTTCTCGTGAGAATATTTCAGGGAGATGTGTTTTCCTAAGCATTGAAAGGATACAAAATTTGTGTTCTCATTTTTTAACAAACAGTGGTTTTGAGTCTGCTCTAAAATTTGCCCTTCACTTTTTTCTTAAATTTAACCCATTTAAGGAAATACTTTTGTACTATGATAGTAATCTGATTGCACTTGAAGTTAACACATGCTTTCATATTGCTCTGAATACAGTTGCTTTCCTGAACTGAGGCCTATGTTTAGAACCTAAATCTGAATCCTGGAATTCAGAAAATGCTAAAATAGGTTGCTGCCCCTGAAAACACAGGCTGTCAATTCCTCTGTTTTCCTTTGTCTTAAGAGACAACATTAAAGTTCAGTTGCATAAGACTCATTCTTATTTTCATTATATTCACTACTATTTTAAGAACTCTTAAGCATTCTTAGTAGGTGCAGTTCAAAAAACCTGCAAGGACAGGAAATTTCTCCCTTTCTTACTGTGATAAAAAGAAGTGCTTGAGAGAAATAAGTGCTATGTGAGAAGCATCATTATTACTCTCCTCAGTGTTATGTTCCCTTCTTATGCCAGTAAAATTTTCTTCTTTTCACTTTTTTTGAAGGAGTATCTTAAGATTGTTTTGTGTTGGGTGTTTTTTTGTGGTTTGGTTGTTTTGTTGTTTTTTTTTTTTGTGTGTGTGGAAACTATTAAACTGACTGCCATAATGATTGTACTTTTTTCAGTAGTCACTCAGGGCAGATAGATTACAGGCAACTGCAATCCAAGATTCCCTTTATAGTATCTCAGGTGAGATGTGAAGATCAATTCTGCATGTAGCCCTCTCTATTTGGTTTGGTTTTGGGCTTTTTTGCCAAGCTGCAGACTATATACCAAATCACTGATAATAGCGATGGCTGTTCTATAATTTTGTTGCAAGTCACACTGAAACAACTTTCTGTCTCTCCTGAACATGAGATAAATGCAACTACAAGTTTCGTGATCCAGAACCAGGCAGCCTACGCCATTTCCTTTTGATAAACACGGTTATGGAGGTTGGGGGAAGGGCTGACTTTTAGGTTACCCAACAGTCTGCAATTAGTAACACCCCAAGATTTCTGGATTTTCTCATCTAGCTGCCTTTTCTGTGACTTGCATTATAAGAGAAGACAGAGCTAAGTGAACTGGAGAGGTCAGTAAAATACTATTTTCAGTCCTGTTCTTTGCTTTTAAGGTAAGTTGATCCTATTTGCAGGGATGTCCTCTCAGTTATAATGCTATTCAGACTTTACTAACAGACCCAAGAATAGAAGTGTTTAGTTAATAAAGTATTAAAAACAATATGATAAGCCACCTTTGTGTCTGAAAAACAGCAAATCTATATACAAACAACCAAATGAAAAAACCCTCCATGCATTTTATATGAAGAATGAAAAGAAGTCTTGCAACTGATCAAGAAAAACTGCCTATATGTGCCTCTTCCAACCTTTCGAATCCTTCTTCAGAAGTAATGCTTTCCATGGTTTGACGCCTGCAGCTCCATAAAGAAAAAAACTTTGCCATGGAAGTCTCATTCTCTGCTTTTAATAATTTTAATAGCAATGTTGAATTATATTAGTTGTCCATTTATTTTAATGTCCTGGTTCTGGTAAGGACTAGAATCATGTTTCAGAGGAAAATATAAGAGCTCTTTGGATGGTAAGCTGTGCACTTACAATCTTCTGTTACAAAGTAAGCAAGCAGAAATATGTTTGGGCAGAAACTGAGTAGCTGTTCTGAAAATTTTTGTGACTATGAATTTCTGTAGTTTGGGCCGAGTTGTAACCTGAGAGCTGGCAAATAGTTGACCAAAAATGATGCATAGAATAATAAATAATGTAGGCACATGTGCTTGTTGGGGGATAAATGGTACTTTCCCATGAGAAACTGTAGAAATAGAGTATTTAATGAGTAATTATGTGATATAAGTGGGAAGATTCTTTTTTTTTCTGTTATATCCTACTGAACTGATTTTAGGAACAGTTCTGGCTGAATAACCAGACTTATTTTTCGGAACAGAGGATGAATATATGGTATGTCTATAAAACTCATAAACAACACCCACTTTTACCCTCTGCCCTGTATTAACTTTCTCTGACATTCAGGAACCAAAGTCTGTATCTGAAGAAGGTCACAGGTGTCACAGCATTGAACATGCCAGTTCATGGATCTCAAAATAACAATAAGATAACGTTATAAAATATTTAAATATCATAAAATATAAAAACAGTTTTCTATTACATAGTAGAATATTTCCATATATTCATATGTAACATATTTGTATACATTTATGCTTTTATAAATATATAAACCAAAATATAATTCCTAATCTGTGAATTCAAGAATGGTATTTAAATTATATATGCTAGATGTTAGGAAAAATCAAGCAGCTCCAGATATGATCCACAAGAAACAGTGTATCAAGGAAGAGACCTGTCCAGAAATAAAGAACAAAACACTGATAGGGAGGATGATTAAGCTGAAGTAGCAGCCCTTTCTGGTTTCTGAATGCCTGAAACAGCACTTGGCCTCTTCCTTTCTACTGAAGATACAGTCAGAAACCTTCTCCTAAGGGTAGATAGCTAATCTTTTCCATTTACAGCGTAGTGATAGATAATGTCGCTCTCTGGTATGATGGCTCACTGGTTAGGGCTTCAGCCGTCAGTGAAAGCCATCCACGTTCAGATCTTTTGCTGATCTGCGGGTTTCAGGCTGAAGGGGTAACAACTGCTGTTGTGTAGGTTCTTTTTATTTTCTTTTTTACCTTGTAAGATTTTAAACGAAAGACTCCAAGATTCAGTGAGGAAGAATGCCAAGAAGAAAGGAGCTGAGTGACTCTCGAGCTTCGCCTGCAGCCCTCTTACTGTCCCGATGCATTGAATAGGCAGCCTTGGATGTCTAACGCCAGGTCCTGTGTTCCTCTCAGACACCTCTAAGTTAGAGCTTGTGCTCAGTATCAGCACAGCAAAGTCCCTTTTTAGATCTGGCCTCTAGGCACAGATTTTGAAAATAGTAAAATTTACGTTCATTAAGACTAATGGGAATATTCATGTGTATAAAGTAAAATGTGTCAGGGCCCAAAAGCCATGCCCAAATGTTCGTCTGCTGGTCTATGGGTTAGGCCTTTGTTCAGACTGGGATCTTGCTATTTCCACTAAATACCCATTTGCTTGTGCATAAAATCCCAGGACTGTTTGCTTGTCCTCCTACACAGAGAAAATGTCCAGCCTGTGAACTAATTCTTCAGACACTGAGAACAGCAGAGGCCTGGGTAGGAAAGCATGTCGCAGTGGGCATGATGCCCCAGGAAAGAATCTTTAATTATTTCAATTACGGTTGAAGGCTTGCGTATCTTGTCCTTCTCCTCCATGTTTTAAAAGCTGTTGCTCAGTAAGGTACAAACAATACTAAATAAAATTGAGCAGTAGTGTGATAATGCTGACATTTATGTAGCTCTTTTCGAAGTATTGGAAAAACTGGAAAGGCTGAGCTGTGGGCAATAAACGGTCACCTTAAAACCACTCACGGGGCTGAGGAACAACATCTTGCAGTGCTGAAGAACAAGGTATTGTACAAAATATGAGAGCTGGGGTAACACACTCTTGCTCTTACTCCTGCTGCCGAAGACCCTCTGGCTTCAGGAGTGAGCTGGGACTTCTTGTCTTGGGTGGGCAAAGACTAGGAGATAACCAGCACCTGCTTGGAAAGAAGCTTGCACCCGTGCTTGTGCAGTGGTGCCATGTGCCTGCTTGACACCAAAGGGCTTCAGCAGACAGAAGAGCCGTCAGGCAGAGCTTCATGGAGCCACAGGGACAGCACGAAGCAACCGATATTGCAAGACTTCAGAGAGATTCAGACGGTATCGGTCTATGAAGTAAAAGGGAAAAACATTTGCTCAGGTTTGGATGTGAAAATTTGTACTTGGTGGAGCTGTAGGTATAGGTTTACTGTAAGGTAACGTGGGAAGTGGATTTTAATAAAATTGTAATGGGAACGTTAGCTTTTCTTTGCTGCCCTTTTCAGTCATTTAGGTAAATATAATTTACTTACATACATGCAGGGGATGCTGCCTGTTTTACACAGTCTGACTGTTGTCTGCAGTCACTTAACACTACCTTTTAAATATATTAATACGGCAATTTTGCAATGATATTTGGGGTTTACATTTTGACTTGTACATGTGAATTAGCAGCGGCCAAGAAGCTGTTTTAACTCTGATTCATGAATCTATTCCCCAGAAAAAGAACGCTGCCTGACCAGTGATTTTGGGAATTAGTGTTTCACATCTGCTAGAACATAGGCGCCGTTCCCGCCGTTCTCCCCGTCCTCTTTCAGCCCGTCGCAGGGCCGATGGCTCGGGGGCCGAGGTGCGCGGGCACGGCCGGGGTGCGCGGAGGCCCGCGGGGCCACCGGACGGGAAGCGCCGCAGCACATGAGCCGCGCGGCGGCAACAGCGGCTGCCGGGCGTCTCTGTGGCGCAATCGGTTAGCGCGTTCGGCTGTTAACCGAAAGGTTGGTGGTTCGAGCCCACCCAGGGACGGGTCCCCATTTTGGCGCGGCCGCCCGTTGTTTTGTGCCGGCGGCGGGCCGCAGAGGATGTGAGATTAGCGCTGGCGGTCGGGCCGGCGCCGCCTGTTTCTGGGCACGGGGGCCCCAGGAGGGGACCGCTGCCGCCCGGCCCCGGCGGGGGCAGCTCCCGCCCGTGGGGCGGGACGGCTCCTTTCCTGCGCCGCCCTCCCCCCCGTGGGCGCCGGGGTCGTGTCCCTCCTTCCTGCCCAAGGGCGGGGGGGGGGGGTGTGCGGGACCCCCCGAGTCCGCGTCCTCGTTCCCGCCGGCCGATGCGGATTCCGCGAGCTCCGGGGAGGCAGCCGGGCTCCGTCCCGAGCCGGGCAACGACGGGAGCCTGTGGAGGTTTCTTTACCCCCTGCTCCCATGCCGGAAGGTGCAAAGGAAAATACCTTCTTTGCATAACGACAATTAATGTTGATGCCGAGCGATTAGGGTTTGCTGCGTTTACGGCACTCCCGTACTCGAGCTATCGCCTTCGGACGACCTGGGTCGGAGCCGAGGCTCGGGGCGGGAAATGCCATTCGCGAGAGGCATTACCATAATTATTGTCGGCTACGACTGTCGCCGCTATCGTCGGTGCTCTTAGCGCAGGAGGTGGCAGGCGCGCCCGGCCATACCGTCCCTCCCCGGCGGGCGAAGGCAGCGCCCCTTCCTCGCCTTCGCGACGGGCGCTCAGACCGCCGCGGAGAAAAAGCCCCGCAGCAGCGGCCCGGCGCCCCGTGCCCCCCCGGTGTCCCCCCCCGCGCCCGCCGGTCCCTCTCCCGCCGGGGTAGGAGGTGTTTGCAGGCCCGGCTCCCGCTGGCTGGCAGCGCTGCCTCTGCGGGCTCGCCCTGCCCGCACGAAGCCGCTTTGCATAAATGAATGTTAAAAGCAATTACGTCGGGAGCTTCGCCTAAACGTATCAATTAGAAGTTGGCACCTTCGCCCCGTCTGAGCCCGAGAGCCGGTTCCAACGAGCGTCTCAGTCGTGTGAAATACGGCCGCCTTCCAGAGCAACTTCTGCCAACTCCGCGAGGATCTATTTACAGTTTATAGAAAAGAGAATTCGTATTAAAAATGCCCCCTTCCCGGTGAAGCTGTATTTCATAGATCTTTCTTTCCAGCTCTCCTTGAATAAAGGATACAGCCCTCTTAAAGGTCAGGCTACGCCATTGATTTACCGTTGATGACAAGATCTGGCCCTCGCTCGCTGAGATGCCGGACAAACGACGTGTATTTAGAAACACCGAAGAATCTTTTGAAAGTAATAAACCCTAAATCGTTGACGTGCTGTATCTGCAGCAGCTGGCGGGCGCGGAGGGGTTCTGTCACCCGCACCTTTTACACCTCGGTCAAACATCCCGAGCAACCGGCCGCCGTGCGCCCGGCGGCAGGGAAGGTGCAGCTGGCTGCGGGACCCACCCGTCAGTTAGCGACACTCAGCCCACGAATATTTTGCCACTGATGAGCGGAATTTTATTTCAACAAGAGTACTTCAGATAAATCCCCCTCCTGCTATTTCCATGTTGCTTGCAGCGGGAGGATGAATTCAGCCCCGCACTCGCGGCCGCCAGCAAAGCCTCACAGGCGACAGAAGTGTTAAAAAATCTGCGTTTGCCTGTGCGGGGATTGCCTCGCTACCAGGCAGGCATCGGGAGCTTACAGCAATCAACAACAACAACAACAACAAAAAATTGACCATGTCAGTGTGAAGCAGCAATGGCCGGAAAGGCAGTAACAATTCAGGAGCTCACATTCACCAAACTGATACTTCGGGAAGGAAGGACGAGCGGTTCTGCTCCCATAAAGCGAGCCTTGCTCCCCTCAGCAAGTCACAGATGCGCTTTATAGAGGCGAGTATTGCTGACCAGGAGGTTTGTGAACGCTCCTTCCAGCTGTTGCACGTTGGGGTGCAAATGTGCACCACCAAACCTCCTGAAAGAGGTGCCGCGTGTGAACAGCCGCGCGGCGCCCGGAGGCTCCCCCGCGCGCCGTCAGGGCTGGGGAGCTCCCGGCGGCGTGGGGCGCTGCCTGGTGAGCTCGTCTGGTAGCGGCGGGAAGCGCGCGCGTGGGGAAGCGCCTCAGCCCATCTGCTCACGAACTAATGACAGCGGAGGCTGTGGAAAACGGGAAACCTGAAACATTTTTGGGAGAAGATAGGGAATCGAAGCCTTCTTTGTATGAAGTGGGAAAAAACGTGTAGGGGGTCAGTGAAGCTTTCGGTTCTCAGCCGTGGCAAGCGCTTCTCGTGGCTGCGTGATATTCCCCAGACAAACCACCCGGTTCTGACGTTAATCCAGTCATCTATAGGCAGTGTGGGATGGGCGCCGTCCTGAGTGGCGGGGGGCTGCGTCATCTGATACTTTTGGGAAAAGGACCAGACATGTCCGAAGCGGCCTCTTAACAGGCGCCGGGTCCGGTCCCAGCGTTCGCATTTCTAACCGGTGCCCCAACCCGTTGCTAGCGCACTGGGGAGAGCCGACGCCGCCAGAAGCCGAGGCCGGCCGGCCCAAGGACAACCTGGCGGCTGCGCTGCGCCCGCCGCCGCTGGTGCGGGGGTGGGCCCCGACAGCCCGCACGGCACCGCACCGCGCCGCGGCTCTTTGTTCCCGCGGCGGCCGGACGGGGACGCGGGGCCGGGGCAGCCCGGTGGGCGGGCTGGCCAGCGCCGCCGCTCCCTCCGCGCCCCGGGGATTGCGGGGGAAGGGGGGAGCAGCCGCCGGCCCCGCCATCCGCCGCCCCGCCCCGCCTCTGCAGCCCGGGAGGGGCCGGCGCGGAAGTGCGGGTGCGCGGGGCGCGGGCCGCCCCCCCCCCGCCCCCCCCCGCCCCCGCGGAGCCGCCGCCGTTCCCGGGCGCTGCCCCAGCCCTGCCTGCCCCGGCGGCGGGGCCGCGGAGGGCGAGCGGGGCTGCGCTGCGCTGCGCTGCGCGCCCGGCCGTGTCCCGCCGCGGGGGCGGCCCGCACCGCCGCCGGGTGCGGCGCATCCACGGCCGGCTGCGACCGGGAGCCGCGGTGCAGGGGCGGCATCCAGCCGAAACGGCGGCCGGAGGGCTGCGGCGGTGTCCGGGCTGGAAATAAAGCAGTTTTTAAGCAACCCCCTTTGAACTTTCGCCGATATTTAACGACTTGGGAGGCAGATAAGGCGGGGAATAAAATATTGGTCGCCTTAATAAAGACGGCGACCCGGAATATTCGAAACATGAAAAACTGTAGAGCTCGCAGAAAGGGTGCAGAAAACAGCCATCTTGAATATTTTAATCTCTGGCAAGTGTTTCTTTGGAACAAAATGGATGTTGGAGGGAAACAGCATAGTTAACATTACTGTAGCCTTCCATTTCTAACACCATCCCTCTCGCAGAATTCAGCTGGCACGAAGCAATGAAACTGGAAGGAACGCCACAGCCTTTCATCTGTGTACAATGGCAATAAATAATCATAGCCTGAATACCGTGGTCTGGAAATTTAGTACCTCTCTAAGTGATGGTGCTTTTTTTTTTTACCCACGATTTATATTGATTTGTTTGCAACAATATAAGTCACATGTAACGCTGCAAAAACACTTTTAGAGCTCACGCACATAAACAAACAATTAGTCTGTGGTCGCCCAGAACACATTTGTAAAGATTTTTTATTTTTAATGATACTCTGCATTGCTACCGTCACCGAAGTCAAAGGAGGTATTCCTACCGACTGCCCTGGAAATTGGATCAGGCCCTGGGTTCAGAGTTTGTTGTGTATTCATGATATGAACCAATTATTCTAAGGATTCATTGTTTGGCCATAAAAACCACTCTAGGCTGAAATTAGGCTTAGAAAGTCCCCAGGATTTTTTTTTCCACTTTTACTAAAATGGATTAACAGCTGTCTTTATTTTTTCTTTCCTCTTTTTTTTCCCCCTTCAAACTGATGGTGAAAACAAATACACCATGCTGATTTCAGATGCTTTTTGTTTTCATGTAACTACAAAAATAGCCTTTTCTTTTTTCCTGAGAATTGTAAGGCTGTTAGTGTTGGTTAGGCCTTCCCAAATTTTAAAAACTAATTATTTTTCTAAAAAAAAGGAGTAACTGACTGAAGGGGGTGGTGGTGAGAGCAGAGACAATAAGTCAGTGGTTCAGCTACACAGGCTCAGAAAGGCTCCTTCCCTGGGATGATTTATTTATTTATTTTCTCGTTGCTGTTTGCTTACTTTGGACCTACTTCTTCGCAGATAAGCTCGTCAGAAACAACGCACTTTAGAAAGCCAAAGACAGCTAATAAAAATAATGCTGGGATGACTGGAGAGCATTGTCTGAAGATTAAAGAATAGCATTGCAAAGCAGAACTGCTTGATTTTATTCACGTAGTGTTTTCTTTGATGTCAGTTTGGGCAGCATTTCTACTCCTAATTGCTAAGGATAAGATTCCTTTTGAGAACTGTATTGTTCTTATTAAAGTTCCTAATTTTTCAAGGAAATTTTGAGGTACTGCATATGCAGTTCCTGATTATTTCAGTACCTTGCTACAGCTTTACTCTCTGTGTCTGAACATTTTTCCTTTAATTTCGCAGTGCCATACCTTCCTCTGTGGATTGATATGTTAAAATATATTTAGCATCTGTTTCATAGGCATCCTGATGTTTGTACAGTATTTCTTGAGACTATTTGGATCAAAAAGCACGATGAAGTCAAGCAGCTTCCTAGTCATTTTTTACAATTGGAGCATGTAGGAATCTCAAAAGAACAGTGTTTGTGAAAAGCAGAGTGAGCAAAATTGCTAAAATGCAAATGACAAGCTCCATCAGAGGCTAAAATTACAAATTCGTGTTTGTGAGGAAAAAAATGCATAGACTAGAGACAATAACCTAGAAAAGGAGGCGCTGGCTTCTTAATGGGCAGGTTCTTTTTCTAAAAATGAAAGCAATACTCAGCTCAAATTGTTAGTGTTATCTAAGAAACAGGAAGATTTCAACCAGATTGAATAATACTGGGAATATGGGGACTGCTATAAGGCCCAGAGAGGAAAGCCGTATCAAATTTGTTGAAAGCTGAAGGAAATGCATTTAAGTGTCATGAAACTCCGATTTACGTGGGAAAGGTATGTAGGGTTCCAGAAAGGAAATAGGGTGCAAAGAAGGACTAAGGAGGTATAGCTCTGTATTCTGTCCATCAGATGTCAATGATGAAGAAATTTGGTAGAAATAAATAGAAGAAATAAATTAACTTATCTGCTTGCCAAAGCACACAAAGTTAAAAAAAGTCTTTTTAATGATGACTCAAAATATATATTTTGTCTGAAAGAACTGAATTCACAGGAGAAGAGAAACAAGAGTATCATATATTTCCTGTAAAGAATAAAGCTTTTATTCATAAAGTTCATTTGCCCTAATATACCTAAAGCATTGTTACATGAGATAGGCTCAGCCTTCTTTTTTTTTTTCAGTTAAGTATTATATTTCTTTATCATCATCGTAGCTTCAGTGACAAAAACCTGAGAGCTGGATTGCACCTTAATAGGTAAACAGGCAGGGAAAGATGTGGGAACACTTCTATCCACGCCTTCCAGAAGGGCAAGGAATATCTGGCAACTTCCAAATAACTGAGGCCAAAGGGACCAGCGATTTCATATTTTAGTCTGAATGGACAGGATATTCTGGTTTCTTGCTGGGTCATTGCCACACCAGGCTCTGCAAACAACTCTCAAGTGCTTATTAGAGTAGTGCATAAATTGGTAAGGAGTAATTGGTTTAACAAGCTGAGTGCTGTTTGTAAATACACCTGTTTAAAAACCAGTGCAGTTAAATCCATTGTACTGTTTAAAAGGTGACTGTAAAGTGGTGCAGTAAAATGGCAGAAGAACTGGGGGGATCAGTTTTGGTCTCCTTGACCAGATTCCCTTCAAACATTTCTGGTTTTCTCAGACAGATTTGTTGTTCATATCACTTCTCTAAATATTTCTTCTATGGCTTGATTGAGAACAGGACTGACAAGGAGCTGCTATTCAAAATCCAGATCTTCAGTTTTATTTGGGACACAGTTTATCTGACATTGCTTTTTTCTGAAACTCAACAATTAGCTTTGCAGATGCTCTCCGTAATTTGCTTAGCCTCAGCAGAGTGAAAGTGATAGAGAAAAGGTCTGTGTCATTACACACACTGTGCTTGGTACTGTTGGGCCTCACAGGGTTGCTGGCCCTGAGGTACTTCCAGTACAAATGAGAGATAAAACTCATAATTAATGATGTGCAAAGTTCTGAGTTTAGACAAATACTTGCAAAAATGTTTTATTCATTTGCCTTTAGTGTTTAGTAATGGATTCTGGGTTTGACCTAGTCTAAGTCAAAATGAAAGAAAAAAAAAAAGTACTTTTCCTCTTTCATTTTCATTTGGGCAGTGCAGGTCTCGCTGAGAAGAAGGTGGAGCTTCCCCAGAGCGCAGGAGCAGCTGTGACTGTCCTTGATGTCTCTAGTATGAATAGTTTGCTCCCAGCTTGTAACTTGTTCCGTTATATCATGTTGTTCAGAGCTTAAAAAAAAAGGATCTTCTGTATTCCTTTCTTCAGTCCTAAGAGCCAGCACTTGCTTTTACTGCTGTCACACAATTTTAAAATCACAGATATGCTGGCTGGAAAGGTAATAATTAGGAGTTTATTGTGGAAAGGAGATAAGATTAGCTGCAGTAAAGATTTATTATTAGAAAATGAATAGCCTCATTTTCAAGATTTAAGAGACTTGTACAAATTACCTGCTGGATGTTTTTTAGTTTCCAGTTCACATTAGTGCAGGAAGAACTGTTTGGGGCCTATTACCCAGCTTTTGGAAAGTTTTCTTGTAGTGGAAAAAATTGTAAGGGATCTGGCAATGAGGACTCATCTGGCTAGTGGATGTTCATAAAAATCTTAATGACTTCAGCAGTCTGAGATGAGGCTGCTGAGGCTGGGCTGTGCTTGGATGGAAACTACTGGACTGGCTTACTGGAGGATCTCCTCCCTACATGTGGGGTGGTGATAAGTGAAGGGGAAGGCTTGGAAACAGGATTTGAAATCTTTGAGTTTCTCTGCGGCTGGGTTGACGCTGTCTTTTTAAAAAATTATTCTGTATTATAAATTGCACGGAAAAAAAAGAAGAGTAGTTCTAACGCACAGGACAGTTTGGGAGCTTGAATTGTGCATAAAACATTTTGGGTTTTCCTACAAGGGCACTTTGCAATTTTATACGTGCCATTTTCGTGCTATAGTTTACAGCTTTATATAAAGAGTATATTCCTCTGAACCGAAAGTGTTTTCAATTTAGTTTGTGTTGCTTTGGAGGGCTTTTTAAGCTAAAATCACAATGTATTTGCCTTAAAATGGTGACATTGCTATATATGGAAAAGCTGCTTTGCAGAATTTCTAGAGGCTTTTACATACTTCAGTAATTTTACTGTTACTCAGACATCTGTGCTTTTAACTCAAAGGCAATGCTGTTGATCTCAGGGGTAACTTGGCTTTAATGTGAGGGAGAAATCTAATTTATGGTCAGTTTGACAGTCGGCTTGGAAAGGGGAATGATACAAAAATAATGTTAATTCATTAAAAAAAAACACCTTCATAATCAGTTCTATTCTGGTCTATATAATATACTGAGCACATGGTACTGCAGTCAGGCCAGTGGGTGCTATTGGTAATTGGGGATGATATTGCCCTCTGAAATCTGCTGATTTTCATTGAACATAGTTAAATCTGTTTCTCTGTAAGAAAATGTAGGGGATGTTGTCTTAGTCTGATGGCCCTGAAGGTGAGGAGTACTGTGATGCTCCTACTAGGAAGAAAAGGTGCATCTCAGAAAAACTCAGCAGATTGTCATTCTCCCCAGGAAAAATTTTTCTGCCACTCAGCCATGAGGCTGCGGAGTGGTACAGCAGCCTGCTGCTCTGCCAGCCTTTGGGGCATTCCTCTGCTGACATACTGACATCCCAGTGTTGAAGCTGAGTATCGGTGCAAGGCTATGAAGCCGTGCGTGTCCTGGGAAGGCCTGCAAGGCAAGCTGCTGTGGCACAAAGGGATGCTATGGCATTGATGAGACCGCTGAAGCAGGACATTCTATGTTACCTTTGTGTTTCAGGAGGTACAGGTCTGATGAACCTGCCACCAAATACGACTCTCTTCTTTAACTATTATTGATATGTGTTGAATCATATTGCCTCTCTTTTGCTGACTTTGCAAGGATTTCTCTTGGCAGACAATACACCAGCCACTTAGATATCCATAAGGGCTTGTTTCCAGGGTTTGATATTTTGGATACTCTGCCGATTTAGATAGTAATTCGAAGTGTTCTCCTCAGCCTTTCTGGAGCATGGACCTACATGAAGTCTTAGTTTAGAAAGGTCTGCCAGTGTCTTTGAAGGCATATACAGCAATATAGCAGGGTAAGTACAGGTGAGCACACAGCACCTGGGGCCATGGAGGCTGCCTTGGCTCTCTTGTTGACCCAGAGCAGCTGCTGAAGCTCCAGGCCCACCAGCCCATGGCAATCACAGCTCTCAGAGGCAAACCTGTCCAGCCCCAAGCCCTCAGTGCCCTGGGTTAAGGAGTCCAAAGAAGAAACCAACCTGTTTGCTTTTGTGGTGCTTGCTCAGTCAGCGCCACGCTTCGACTGCTAACCTGTGAGCATATGAAAGCAAACCTCCCCCCTGCCCACTGTGATTCCCTCTCCTTGCTCCACTGGGTGTTTGGAGCAGTTTTCCTGGTGTGGGTCAGGTGCCGCAGGCATCCATCCATCCATCCATCCATCCATCCATCCATCCGTCCGTCCGTCCATCTGTCGGTCTGTCCATCCATCCATCCATCTGTCCATCCCCGCTGCCCCCGCGGCTGGCCATGCTGCTGGGCCAGCTCCTCTGGAGTGGTGGTTCCTGTCGGGCAGTGACACGAGCACTGTCTGCACAAGATGAATTTTCTTACTCGCTTTCTCTCTCCTTCTCTCTTCATTTCCCCTGGTCTCTCTGATGGCTTTTTTGATTCGAGATCCCTCGCTCCCTTTGGTCCACCCCACCCCCTCCCCCCTTTCCTTTCTTTCTTTCATTTTTCTCATTTCTTGTATTCTCCCTTCACTTATTTTTCTCTCTATTATCTTTCCTGTCCTCCTCTGCATTCTTTCAATCCCAGCAGGGCTCGCGCATACAAATTGACCCCCTCCCAGCCAGTAATGTGATCGAAGCTCTTTGTGGCTCCTACTATCTCTATGGTAACTATCAGGGGGGTCTCAAGAGTGGTGGTAGACCCAATGCACTGGCCCACGTACTGTTGTTCTTGCCAGCATTTCATGCTGACCACATGGGCCTGACTGCTCATTTACAACTACTTCTTATTTTAAAAAAATATTGATACCTTAAAGTGCTTAAACAGGGAAGACAGACCCCATACTTGAGCACAGATAGTTGTTGGGTTCTCAGGGTTGTGGAAAATGGTTTCTGTGTTCAGAGCTACTTTGCCTGACAGATCTGTTGCTGTTTTCTAACTGTTGCGGAGTGGCGTGTTGGCTGTTTCATGCACTCTGGAAACAAGAGTTACGCTGCAAAAATGGGTATCCGCATTGCAAGGGTAGCCAGTGGCAGTGCAGCGGGCAGTGGTTGTTACCACCAGCACAGACTGAGAAAGTACCTAAGAGGGATTTGTATGTTGTGAACTCTTGCTTTTCCTTCTGCTAGCCAGCCTACCATATACCCCCAAGTGGCTGCTGTAATGCAGGTATTAAAAACAAAATTGTAGGCAAACATTGGGTTGATAATATATCTTGTTCACAATTTGGGATTTGTGCAAGCATAAAACAACCATAGGATGTGATGGAAGGAACCACTGAAAAACCTGTGGTGTGGACAGAAAAAATGGGCACGGTCCCTTTTGGCTATAAGGCGCTCCTCAAATGCCAGGGATGCCAGTGGGAATGTGGGGAACCAGGGAAGCTTAATGAAATCTAAGGCAGTCTATATTACACCAGACCCATTTTCTTGAGAGACAAGAAACTAGCCCTAGAGCTTTTGAATAGCTTAAATTAGTAGTACAAAATTATTTTGATTCAAATACTCGTGGAAATTATTTATGGAGTGCATACGATATTAAAAATGTAATTCCTGTCAGGACTGTACTCCAAATATTGTTCTGTTCTGTTAAATTCTTCAAAAGCTCTTGTGATTTTTGTCCCCTCCTCCAAATGTATCTATAATATTTATGGCCAAAAATGGATTCAATTCGTAATATCTGTTAATTCCATTAATAGCATAAGCCTATAGCCAGCACTAAATAACATCTATGACGATTTTTCCCAAGATTTACCTGGCTTTTAAAAATTGTTTAATTTCTTATATAGCTTTGTAGAAATATCTGAGCTTAAAAAAGACAACTAGCCTTATCATATCCTGACATTACATGTTGCCACAGCACTTAGGATGTGCAGTGTCAGCCAGTTAACTACACTTTACCAGCCTTCTGCTACATGAAAATGCAGTACAAAAACAACACCATCCTATTTGAATCTCTACAACCCTCAAACAATTACACTGCAGTGTTGACACTGAAAGCATCATTTTGCTCGAATCCTTGAAAAGAATAAGCTTCACAAGATGATTATTAGATTTTTCAGCTGGCTGCATAATCATTATTCACAACTTTATTAACCGTTTAGTCCACTTAACTGTGTATCAATTGTGAGTTTTACATCTACCTGCCTGTGGATAAATCAACATCTATAAACTGCCCTTTTGGGTGAAATCCAGCCAGCAGTGAAAGGGTTAACACTGTGGGCATTTAAGTGGTCATAATTAACAGTCCATTAAGATGAATGGAGAAAGTTCGCACTTCACGATGCTATTGTTTAATTCGGTCTGTTTACAGACTCAAGAGGACAACAGTGCAGTGCTCGACATTGCCCAGGGTTTGCACTGGGGAAGTCAGGAATCACATTTTAAAATAAATTATAACCTTAGGTGAAAAAAAAAAAAAAAAGAAAAAATCCTTTGGGAAATGTATTTCCTGCTTTGGGGGATTTATGTTGTCCCAATTCACCCTCTTGAATAAGTGGTTTGATACTAACTACCATTTTGCTTTCCACTGAACCAATTCACCAAAACAAAGCCCTCACTTTACTTAATCCCCTCCCTGTTTCACAACGATTTATATAAGCAGTGGATTTTGTAGCCAGTTATTAATAGGGATGCAGGAGGAACTCGGCTCTACTAACCTGTGAAGTTCTCCTGGTTCTGACGGGTGACTGCTCTTTTGTGTTTAACATTTAATATAAAATCCCACTATTAATATTGTCAATGCTGAGCGTTACAGGTATGAAACAGGACACAAACTCAACATATCAGCCTCGAAAAAACCTTGGTTTTGTTTGCCTTTTGCATCCCTAAGATTTTACAAAAATAATTTTTCAACCTTTTCTCCAGTGAAGTTGGAAATTTATTGTGTTAAAAGGAATCAGAATTTTTCATATAATCGCTTCGTTCCAAGCCCAGAAGCTTAAAAACAAAACAAAACTAAAAACAAGACCACAGCTATACCAGGACACACAGCAAAATCCTGGGTGTTGCTAACACTACACTACTGAAGAACGCAGCTTTCGCAGCAAGTCTGAAGTCAGAGCTCTCAGGAGAGCTGGGATGGGCCCAGGCAGGGAATTCACTATTTGAACAAAAAACTTCTTAGTCAAGGTGCAGTAGTGAAACCGCGAGAGAAGCCTATCATTTTGCAGTAATACATAGTTCTTTTTAAAAGATCTCCATTTTACTGGTACAATTTTTTCCTTGTAAACGATTGTGAGTGTAATTAATTATAGGCAATAAATTGCATTTCATAGCTCCTGTATGTCTAGCTAAATGACAGTGCTCAGAAACGCAGTCATTAAACATACTGAAAAGCAATAGAGTAGTAGTTATTTTCACTAGATTTTGTTCTTTATTTTGGTATCAAAGCACCTGAAAACGATATGACAAATATCAACATTTCTATGCAAATGTTTTAATTACTAATGTCAACATAAATTAGTGATAAATTTTTGCAGACACAGTTTTGGTCTTAAGGACAGGGGTGCTTGCTGAAAGATAACCTCAAAATACAATTATAGATTTACGTTACCTGTTCTCATTAGAAATAACATAGTCATGAATGAATATGGGTTTGCATGCCATCTACAGTTTGCTTTTCTTGTGCTTTTAAATGTAACTTTGAAATTTAAAAATGCAATGCTTTTTAAAAAAATAATATTGATGTTTTGATAAGGACTCTCCATGTTCATTTTAGCAAGCGTGTGCTTGGTTGAATTTAAATTAGGCCGTATTACCTTACACTTATTAGCATTAAAAATGCACCTGAAAGGGCCAGAATTATCCCTGGAGATACTTTGTAGAAAATCTCCTTTTCTCATGTTTTCCTGGTAAATCAGATTTATAGAAAGGTAAATTGCATAATTTTAAAATAAAGTTTTAAAAATTATTTCAGCAACTTGAATTCTACGTGTCTGTGCTTAATACAAATTGTTAATATTTTGAAAATGTTGAAACTAAAAACAGTAGTCTGAATTAACAGGAAAAAGTCCTTTATGCTGCATGCCTCCAGTAAAACTGTTAGCAAAATTTTAGATGTAATAATTGATTTCATTTATTAAAATAGCATAAAAAATAATATAGGAGAGGGTCTCAGAGACCGTTGTTTTTCAAGAACAGTAGAATTCTTACTCCTTAAACAGGAATTAAAACAGTTAAAATAAGTTTTAGCATCCTTCTTTATCTCCTTGAGCCATTATCTTTATTGGACTAAGCAAGTGAACTCCAGCAGATGATAATTAAAGATGGACCAGAATTTTTACTGAAGGCACGAAGCCTATTGAATTCATGGGTCATGGTTCACAGATAAGCTGCAACTCCTGAGCACACCTCCATTGAGTTCACTGCTCCCGAAAGTTTTTCAGGTGCTTTAAGAAAGGCTTCATGCAGGAACAAGCCCCTCTAGATCAGGGTGACAATTAGGGGGTTCTTCTGGGAAGCTGGTTTGAATCCCCTGAGGCTGGGAGTGGGGTCTGAGCTCATCTCTTTCACTTTCTGGTGATATTGCTGCTGCTGGAATCTGGCAAAAAAATAAGGAACTCTGAAAACCTGAGGGTTATTGCATGAAGGGTACCTCATCCCAGTTTTTGAATGGAAATAGCTGTTGCTGCAATATTTTGTGCTGAATTCAGTGCATCTGGCACCTGGCAGCAACATGCCTGCTAGAGCAAACTCAGTTGTTCAGCTGCCGACTCTGGGTGGCATTCACAGAGCAAGAAGTTGAGATACCAGGATTTCCTTGTTAAAATGTAGTCAGCTGCCTCCTTTCAGGTTCCTGTGAATCGAGAGAGGGTTTGGGAGATCCGTGCTTGGAAGGAAGCATGGGAACCTCCCAGGCCTTCCTTCGGAGCCTGTGGACTTTCCAAAAGCTCCACAGCTGCATCTTTGAAACTTGTGTGAGCTGTGGCAGGACCATGGGGTATTCCTCCTTCTGTATGTGACAGCTGAAGTGAAGAGGCGCTTGATCTTGATTACTCAGTCTGTTGTGTATGTGGGTAGATGTGTAAGGGAGCTTACCAGTCTTTGCCTGTGTGGTATTTTTTTTTTAAGTTTTGTGTTTCCCAGTCCATTGGTTTCAGTAATATATAGTCTTTGTCTAGGGGCATCTTGTCAGCACAGCTTGAGGCCTGAACGCAATGTGAATACTTTTTTTTTTTTTCTCTTTAATAAAAGGGCATATTTTACCTTTCCTTTTTCCCAATACTCCATTCTTTGGTGATTCTTGGTTCGTACCACTGCTATCATTCATCTCTAATTGCACTCACTGCCAATTTCAGCAACAAGCTCTATATGCTTTTCCTTCTCCTTGATTTGTACAGTAACTGACCATAAATCCTTTGCCTTCCCCAGAGCATGAGACACTTGTTTCTACAGATTAGGAGTTGACTGGTTGCAGGATGTTCAGTAAATGTTCCTCCTAAGAAGTAAAAATGTGCTGTTTCTTTGTTCCAGCTTTAAAGAACCTGCCACGATAACAACAGCCTTTAAATGATGATGTCAAAATGTCAGAGAGGAAAGTGGCCATATGCGAGGTCATGTGTCTCACTGATGCGTAAAGCAACCTGCCTTGAAAGTCAACTGCAGACAGGAGATGGACAACTGCTTGTGCCAGGAGCGCAGCACGCAGGAAGGGCGGCTGGGGAAGCAGTGCTTCTCCTGGAGGTCACGGGCACTGAACTGGCAGGCATGCTGTGGGTTGTCCTTGCAGTAAGGAGAGAAATAATGTATGTTAAATGCCCACTGACTTATCTTTTAACTTTTAATGCTAGGTTAAAAAGGTTGCGGCCAGATTCCAGTGACTAGTCAAAACTAACTTTAAAACAATGGGATTTTACTAAAGTCCTTGGGTAACTATTCTACAAGCCTTTAAACATAGTGCCTAAACTCAGGAAAAAACTAGTATGAGTTCTGGTGAATTTTGGAACAGGTTCAAAAAGTCATTATTTATGAGAATGCCATAATATATTTTTTCTGGATACAAGGTCTGCAGTTTTCCTTCTTGTGTTTTTTTTAAACTCAGGTTAAATTTCCTTCCTTATGACTCTCTTATGTCTAGCCCTGCACACCCCTTCAAATGAAAGAAAGAGGAGAATTTGCAAGTCTCATCCCTGTATAGGACTCAAATTTATTTAAGGTGGAGAATTATGCATATATGGCACAGGGTTGTGGATCCTGATTAATATCAAGATTGCAGTGAGATTTTCTGAATGCTGTGGATTTTGTATGTATGCTGCTGTGTATGGAGTTAGACTAACTCAGCTTGATGTGACTGTATCAGGCTAATACTTTTGGTCTAATCGTTTGTGGTGCAGGTTTGCCTAAAAGAGACAGGGTGGTTTTTGCAGAACACAGACAACAGCTATTGAAAACCCGAGCGGCTGTTAGGGTGTGCTACTGAAGAAAGAAAACTGCTAGAACGCAACAGTGCTTTCAGGGAGTAGGCATTTTCTCCGATGTGTGTAATGAATGACAAGTGATCTCTGATCCCAAGTGCTTGGATGTGGTCTGGGAAATCTCACCCTGGTTGTTGTTACAGGCAGGGGTGTATGGATCGCGCTTTGGTCTCTGAGCCAGCCGCTCATCAGCATCTGCGCTCTCTAAGCGCGGTCTCCTACCAGCAGCCGCAGATGATGCTAAATGATAGTGATATCATTGTTTCAAGAAATTGCAGTGTGGGCTTTTAAAAAGAATTATAATAATATTTAATAACAATTTGAAGGTACTATAGACCAGCATGATTTCTGTATGTCAGATACAAAATTTCCAACTATTCATTTTACTGTGTGCTACCTAGGAATGCTTTTCTGAAAGTCAGTTTAAGGCACTGAGAGAATTCTAATGCATAAATGGGTTTTGCTAGTATCTGTTGCAGTAATAAATGAATCACTGCTTGCTTTCAATACCAGGCAGACAATTAACTTGGGGTTCACGTGATGGTTTTTCATTTTACTGGGCATAAATTCACATATCACAGGTTGACATAAGGGGGGTTTAAACTCTCATTTTAGGTAAAATGGCCATTATTTTCTGCAAAGGACAGCCCATAGGTCCTGTGGCACCTGCTGCCTCGGTCTGGGACATACCAGCACATCACACAGTTGGGTACCTCTGGTTTTGCAGTATGAATTCATTTGTCCAGGGCTAGCGCTGAGTATAGGTGCATTAAGCTGCCAAGGATGTCTGTGATCCCAGCTGTTCTTCAAGGTGCAGTGGTGTTTCTGTGACCTTTTTCCATGAATGTAGACCACCCATTTCTCAACACAGTTATAGTAGTCACCAGAAATGGAGGCAAAATGGGGCTATCTTTTTGGTGTTGATATCTACAATTCACTGTAGCTGGTTTTTTTACAGGTCAGGTTTTTTTCTTTCCAAATGTTTTTGAAATCATGTTTGCTCTATTCATAGAGTAAAGGAAGGAAGAAAATCAGTAACTGGTCCGTGGTGAGCAGGAGCTTAATTTTAACTGAGATTTCATTGTTTGCATGGCCAAGGTAAGAGCCATAAGAGGTGCTTGTGAGCCAGAGAAATGGATATTGTTGGAAAAACTGTACTCCAAAGTTATGAGAAGCCTGGCATGAAACTCAAGATAGACAGTTTTTCATACAACAACTTATTTCTCTTTCTTGGTAGAGATATTTTTTTTTAAAGAGCAGCATGAATAGTAATTTCTTGTTGAGAAAAAAACCCCGATGATCTTTTCATACAATTTTTCTACATTTGTTTTGAACAGAGGAGAGAGGATAGCTTCAAACTTTGTAGCATATCTAGTTTGCGTAACTTTTGGATTTGTAGAGCGTAGCCATATGTGAGAGAAAGGTAATTTGAAATATCTGGCGACTGTAAATGTATCACCTACTCTGCGAGATTTACTGATGGGGTATTTGGATTTCTTCCTAAAACTCTTGCTATGGAAATTTTTGAGGAATGGATGCCATACTATTTACTAGCTGTATGATTTGGCATGGGGTTCTCTGCTGGCAGCACCACGGGACCGGTCCTACCTTGGAAGGCTGTGATCCACGTTAGGCCTTGGTGTTTAAAAATTGTCTTTACTGGCAGATGCTGGAGGAAGATCAGAGCTGCAATTAACCTATTTACAGTTAAAGCTTATGTGTGATTTAGAAAAAAATCTTAAACTTTAAACCAAAAAGATTTAAAAGTTATAGAACAAATGACTGAATAAAGCAAATCTGGGATTAATTAAGTATAAAATTGGTTGCAAATGTTTTCAAAAACTTTTAATGTTATGGGTTGGGAAGTTGCTATTTTGGAAGCTCTCAGCAAGTGGCACAGCTCTCCAGGGAGTATGTGGGTGGTGGAAACACCGCACTGCTGTGGGTGATGGAGCCGTGTACCCCCAGGAATGATGATGCCTCTACCAGGAAGCAGCTCAGCCTGGGACTGTGCCTGGTGCTTGCCTGCACTGAGGAGTCCAGCTTGATGGACGTGAGTGTGTTTCAGCTCCTATTGCTGCTTCTGCTCCTGAGAAAAATAAAACAAATTGGTGCTCCCTCACTTAGAGACACTTTCTTGCACAGTTGCCTCAGGGCCCAAAATAGCATTACTGACCTCAGTGTGGACCATCCCTCCTGCAAATCATTGAACAAAGTGCATTTCACCATTAACCTAGGGGGGTTGTCTCGTACAAATGAATTAGCTGCCTTCCTAGGGATGCCCAGTAAGTGTGGGGACCAGAAGAGAGCAGAGAAGAGTGAGGTCTTTGAGGAAAGCCCGTGCTATTGGATGTTGTAACTGCAGATGTTTGGCACAATCTTTTCCAAGGGGCTAATTTTAAGAATTGATCTCCAGTTATTAGCTGTGACTGAAAGGCACAACATAGGAAAAGAAAAAGTGTTATTTCCAGACTAGTCAGTATTTCAGATTATATTAGTTTATTACAGAGAAGCATCCAAAACTCTCAGCCAATACTCAATGCTTAAATAGCAGAGACTGGCATATAATGAGTAGAAATATGGTATATATTTGCCAATTTAGGCTGCAAATCTAACTTCTGATCCTTTCCAACATGTCAATGGTCAGTATAAAAAAATGTTTTTGTGGCAGAAGCCTATGAAAACTGAGGTGTTTCTTGGGGAGTAATAGGAGTTGAATGTTTAAAAATTTTTTGTTTACTATCTGGGGAGCATTATTAAGAAGCATTTCTCCAAAAAAATCAGCCCTAATACAGAAAAAAGTAAACCCTGCAAAAAAAACCCCCAACCAATAGGCTTTGAAAAATGTTTTAATAATGAAGCTGAGTAAATAATTTTAAAATTTATTTGGTGTATGTAAATAGTGTAATAACTGATCTCAGCTCACAAGACTAACAATTTTTTTCGATTTCTTTAACTAATATCTCTATATTTTAATTATTATGTGATGGATAAAACATTTGATACTTGTCGTGAGTAGCTCTTGGTCAGAGTTGTAGTAGCAATAATAAACTGTTCCAGTTCTGTGGTCAGATGAGCACACAGGCATATCACGGGAGAGTTTTACATGCGTAGATTTAAAATCTTTCTCACATATGAATGTATTTACATTATTTGTTGAGCACTACTTGGTTGCAAACACAACTGTTGCATTTTTCTTGCTGTTTAAGTCAGCAGGTTTTCTTAGCAGTTCTGATTAATGCTTTTCCTCATTCATTTTCACTGAGGATATGTCAATGTGTCATTGAGTCTCGTGATCTTGACCCCCCCAGTACCAAGAGCAGCCAAAGCTATTTTACTTGTTGTTAACACACGTCAGGGGAACTCACTTCTTGCAGCCATGATGATCTTCAAGCAGATACTATTTTTTATTTCAGAAATGACTATGTAACTTTTTAAAACTGTCAGTTTATTTTGAACCCTTAAGCCCAGTGTGCAAACACTGGGGGGAAGATGCTGCTCTGCAGACGCTGCTGCTGCTCACATCTCTGCTGCCTGTCCTGAGGTACACGATGAAACCCCAGTATACGCAGCCTGCGAGCATCTCACAGTTGTCACCATTTTTCACAGCCTTCTGGTGAGGTAGCAAAGTTATTTCAGTTTTACAGGTGACAACAGAGCTACAGAGTCACTGCAGTCCAAATCCTCAAAGAGATTGAAAGAACTAATTTTCATATAGGCATAAATAGGGACCTGAATCCTGGACTGTCAGGTCCCGCACAGGCTGCCAAAACACCCGTCCAACCCTGGTGTGGGTTCTTGGCACACTGCCAGCTGTAAGTGATGACACAGTCACACCCCCAGAGCTTTGATGGGACACTACAAACCCTCCCTGCTAACCTGGGGGGAACCAGCACTCAAGCTGCCCTCGGCAGCGAAGGGCAGCGGGGCTGCTGCCCCAGTTAGACATCACCTGTCTGATGCAGGTTCTGCAGATTCTTCCCACCAGCATGAGCTTCTTTTTTTTCCTTCTCCTTTGTAAATGGAGGAAAATATTTGTTTCAGGGCATGAGACTGAAGTCTCAGAGGCTACATGAGTGTTGTTAGAATCTGGTAATTTTACTGTTATGAAATAAGCTGCTGATGGGCCAAATTTCCTTGTAATGCCAGGAGTTGCAGTTCAGAAAACTTTCACTGGCCTAACAAAGTAGCAACATTTACAGGCCTCATCAGGAGTAAGTAATAACTTTAATGGAGCAGTTAATTAGTTCTGGTCTTTTCAGACAGGATCATTAGAATTTAATGAGAATTAATAATTTCGTAAAGCATGGAAATATGTTGCCCCAAGCAAAATTCAGTAACACACATTTCACAAATAGCTATTTTAAATGAATGCAGTGACATTTTCTCATATTGTTGGATGAGCTATAATATTTTTATGTAGCAACTCTAGGTAAAATATATATTTGGCTCACATTATAATGTATGTTACCATTTTAAGATACAAAGTCCCCATTGTTTGTGAATAGGAATAGAAACCAAAATACAGCCATGTAAATGTGATTCTTTATCACTGTTGGCTTTTTTCTTGAACATTTTAAAGACAAAGCTACTGATCACCTAGAAGCATCATGGAAGAGCAGCAGAATTCCTTTGCCATGTGCTATAATATCCTCTTGTGTCAGATCTATCACATTACTTACCTGACTAAAACAAGCACATTATCTGTTTGAGAAGAAGATGTCATAAAAGGACAGAAAATATTAATCAAAGAAATATATTTGGAGCTATTTTAGTTTTACATCATCTGACAATGTAATATATGTAACAAGCAACACAAGCATTCCATTTAAGGGTGGTTTTTTTTAGGCTAGCATTTTATGTAAATGTTTATCTACAGTTTTTGTGTCTAAGCTATGTTCATGGAAACTATGTTCAAGGAAACCATTTCTTGTTTCCAGATTCTGGGCTGGTTTAAATTGGCCTGACTTCCACTGACCTTCGTGAGGTTGTGCTGATGTAAGTGGGTGGAGGATGGGGCACAAACACTTTAATGAACGCTTTGGAAATCCTAGAAGAGAGGGGAGGAAATTCCTTCTGGTTCAAGGGTCCAAAGCTATTGTATATGCTATAACTGCTGATGACTTTTCTTCACAGAGTTTTTCCTTTGGTGCTTGAATATATAGATTATATTCTTTATTGTATTAAAATAGTTGATCAATAAATCTGAAAATATGTTGGATATTATGAACTGGCTTTCTGAATGTGGCCTGGACTTGCAGGCTAAACAAACATAGCATAAAATGGAGGCAGCCAAAACCATCGTGTTGATCCTGACCCCCCATCCCTGTAGTGTGATATGTAAGTCTGACACAGTTAAATCAGTATAAAGCTGGTGCAATGGGGCAGAGATTCAGACTTGCGTAGCTTCTAATCTTATTGCTGAGAGAATTATAGCCTGGATTAAACATGTCAGAGTAAGGGCCAAAGCAGAGCTCCCCTGCCACTGGGGCTAGGCTGTGGTACCCTATCATTAAAGTACGGTTTGTGGGGAGACCTGAATTCCTCTTCTTGTAGCAATATCTAGCCAAAGCACAGAAAGATCAAGCTATTCAGCTTTTCATGATCGTCTAACCCATTTCATTTTTTAAAACTGCGGAGCAGCAAAATGAACCATTCTTACTTGCTGGCTCTTCTGAGCAAAGAAAATAGCAAGAGAAAACCCTGGCTCAAACTTCAAACACATAATACATCTCCCATCACAGGTGTGAAAGAAAATTACCCACCAGATTTTTTTTTCAGTAGAAGTTTGGATTTAAAATAAAAAAATGTTATCATTACTGATTTTTAACAGTCAGATGAAAAATTGCTAATATATATATAGGTTGAAAGCTCTGCAGGAGATGAGTAATTGGAGAGAGCATTCCAAGTGTTGGCCATCCAAATATGTAACAAACTGTATTCTTCTTTTCTTAATTTTTTCAATTAACTTTTATAGTATTTAAGGCTAAAAGATATTTTTTTTCTCAGCCTCTTTTTCATCTTCTAAGCATGATGATTTCTGTTAATATAATGAATTTAGTGTACTGCAGCAGCATCGAGGCACTAGTGATTGGAAATCAAGAGCTACTCTTTCCATAAAATAAAACAACAGTCTCTTCCAGAAAGCTGGCAAATGCAAGAATACAGGAGAGGGGACAGGTGGGCACAGCAAAGCAGGGAAGATATTGCAAGGGCACCGCTTATCGTAGGTGCAGCTGTGAAGGGTGAGGTAATCGTTGCGTGGGGAGTTGAACAGACACATGATGTGGCAGCATTTTAAAATCCCTGTGGCCTGATGCTAGCTGTGGTACCTGCAAGCAGTGTTGGGAGCGAGAGACCTGCCCAGTCCTCCTGCTGCTTTCTCTCCTCCTCTGGATCATGTGCTGGAGGTGGCCCAGGTTCAGCTGCAATGGTTATTTTCCATTCCTGGTCTGCAAGAACTTTCCCTTGGTCTCCTTAAGCAAGTGGGAAGGTGAGGGAGGAAGTAAAGATCACATTTGGCACCTCAGTTACTTCATTTCTACCTGCTTTGGAGGGGTTGGTGACATGAAATGATTGTGCATTGTCCATGGGAGAAGTGGTAAAAAACTCTCCTTGCCCGCTGCCTGCCCCAGCACATGCAGGTAGCAGGGAGGCTTACGCTGCTCGTCCTGGCTGACCCTGCTAAGGAGATTGCTGGGCTTTTCCTTTTGAAGTCTGCCTTACACCGGTCTCCATCTTCACAAGGGTCAGAGCCGTGAGGAACAGTTGTTTTTCACGCACATAATGGGTCTTTTCTCACAATAATGTGTAAAGAACGCAAATGGAGATAATGGTGTTTTCTTCTGGTCTAATCTGGACCTTTTCTGTTATTTTAATGTTGGTTTAAGTTTTAATTAGAGAGCAATCGGCATCAGCAGTCATACACTTGATCATATGTCATATGATCTAAAACCTAGCTACTTGATCCCATAAGATAATTAGTATTTTATTGCTGTATTTTATTAAATATTGATGCCAAAGTTTTCTTTTCAGCATTTGCAAATCCTTTTAGTAAATTGGCAGTAAAATAAAAAGCTTCAATTTGGTGAGAGCTACTGTAATTATATTTACTCTGTAGTTTATTACCAGATGTTTAAAATGTTTGTATATTTGTATTACACCTAAAAACTTCATTAAACGAACATTAAAGCTGCAAAGTGTAGTATTCTGAAATTAGGAAATGATGGAAGTATGTTTTCCTATGCAACTTTAAAACTCTTTTGGGAAATCAGAACTGCATGTTAGCTGTCTGGACTCTGTATACAGCGTGTGAGGCAAGGCAGGCGCCTCCAAATGGGATATAAACAAATGCATGTGATGGTGTGGGAGCCACCTACATTCATAAATTGGGAGTGCGAGAGACAGGGCTCCATCTGAAATCTGAGGTCTCTCCAGAAGAAAGCACCTGACTGCGCTCAGGAAGGAGCCTCCTTCGAGTGTGTGGGACCTGCAGCCTGCAATAAGCAGCTGTGTGGATTTGCCCTCCTTTCCCCAGAGGAGAGAAACATCAGGAGAGTCTCTGAGAAAAAGGCATATTATATATTATATTATACATTATATAATGGGGAAAATGCCACAGTTCTGTCCCACAGTTCTGTGCCACAGTTCTGTACCACAGTGAAATTGCCATTTTTTCAGGGAGAGTGTGACATGCTGGCTGCTACAAGGGTGCTTATGCCTTGTACCTATGATCATGACTGAATAAATGTAGGAATTGTTGAAGGAGTAGCTGCTGGACCCCTGGGCTCCCCGTATCAGGCATCACCTCCACTGCTAGGTATGGAGATGCGGTCTTGTTCACTTTCTGTGGCTCAGTGGATCTTCACTTCTTTGATGAACTTCAGCACACCTTCAAAATGAAGTGGCTAAATGCCCCCCAACAGATTTGCCCTGTAGATGAGTGTTTGAACTCCTTTCAGTCTATGGAGAAGTAGCCGAAATCTGCTGTTCCTGTGCAAGTCTTCAATCAGGAAACGATTTTATAGAAGGGATTACTGCTGCTAACTGCAAGGGCATCATAAAACCAGTGATCCCTGCTCCACCTCGGGAAAAAGAGGCTGGAGGAGGAGAGAGAGTTTCAGGCTGTGCATCCCAAATGGAAACAGGTACTCACCGCAGCCCCAAGGGAAGTGAGCAGCCACTGCAAGCATGAGATTGAAAAACTGTTTATGTCCTCAGTGTACTTCTCTAGGAGAAGGCTAAGGACTGTTTGCTCTTTAATGAAAGTCGAAATTCTTTTATATGTTTCAAGAGAGGCTCAGAAGGCAGGCACAAAGCACACAAACCCGGCTCTGATTTGACCTTCACTGTTCTCTCTTCCTTTTTGTTCAGGAGGATCTTCAAATCTGTATATCCTGAAGCTTTTGCATGGTCTCATTATGAATCCAAGTTCGAACTCTGGGCCTACCCTTCGTGTCAGCACAAGAAAAACTTCACATGAGCAAAGTTCCTGCTGTTCCACCCCATATAGCTACAGTAGTGGCTTTTCTGCTTGCAGAGGGTTGCTTGGAAAACCTTTGCCTGGTGTCCTGGCTAGAAACTATCAGACCTGACTAAAGTTTGTGGGACTGGGAGCTATTCAAATTGTAGAGGATTTAGGCACCACTTTAAAACGCTGTTTTCATGAGCACATAAATCCTATCTAGCAGTATTTTTGTCAAACTTTATATGATGGTATATAATACAAGCCTAAAATTTATACTTCTGTGTGTTTCAACCTCAACTTCTCACTGAGCTCTTCAGCTGGTGTGGATTCATGTAGCTCCTTGGGCTTTAGAGGAGGTGTGATGACTTACACAGGGTAAAGAGAGGGTCCCTCTTTCTAATGTCATTTCCTTGGGTCTTTTTTATGTGGTATTCTTCTGTCATTTCATTTTTCATTCTTTTACCAAGAATCTTAAATGTTTCCCTGTAAACATTAAAAATCTGCTTGTGTCTTTGGCGTCAACTATAACAATAGAACTTGTTTTTACATCTCTCCATGGTACAATATAGAGGCATTGCCAAAAGCTATCCACTATCATTACAAACATGGGAATGGAAGACATATATAAACATAGAAGTGTAACCTCTTTCTCCAATAAGAGTTTATAATAGCAACAGTGAACTTGACCCAGTGCATTTCCTATAGGGATAAGGTGACCTGCAGGGGTTAATGGCCCGTGGCTTTGCCTTGGGCTATCATCTCACCCCGCCAGTGATTAATCCTGGAGAAATGCCCTTTGCTCCCATCATTATCCCTTAAATGGAGCCTTTAGAATTCAAAATGATTTTGGAATGGAATTTACCACTGCCCTGCACTCCATTCATTGCAAGGAACTTCACTGTAACTGCATGTCACATTTGCATAAATAACCTTCAGAGTGGGGGGGAGGGAAAGAAGGATGAAAGGACTGGCCCAGAGAAAGGGAATAAAACTCCAGTGCAGGCTACCACTGCCAGTAATATTCCATATTCCAACAGCAGGGTGATGCAATACCAGGAGGATACGACTGCTGCAGCAAGTGGAGTTAATCAGAAAGCCCAAAAATATTTGCTGTATGTAAGACTATTCCTGTGTAAGCATTAATTGTAGCATATTTTCAGGCAGCAGTATATTATATTTTTGTTTCTTTACTTAGCTGGTTCCCACGCATATTCTTGAGAAACTAGTTTCTCTTAATAAACGTAGGACAGCAAGGTCCCTACACTGGAAATGCACAGTCGGAAGAGCTGTCTAAGGAACTGGGGTATTCCCTTGGACAGGCTGAGCACAGAAAAGACTGCCAGTGTTGAGGTAGCATTCTGCATCAAAACCGGGAAGGTTCAGCTCATCTGTTGTGCTCTCCTGCAAGTCTATCACTTGCAAATTGTATCTGCTAGCATAGCAGCTCAGGTACTTGTAGAGCATATTGCTTATATCTTATTCCTGAGAAGGCAGCAAAACTGTTGTATAGCAATCTGCACTTTCAGTCAGTTCTATTCTCCCCTCTTACACCATCTGATGTGGGTTTCAAACCTGGCTATATTAAGATAAATATGCCTAGTACACAAAGCTGTAGAAGTAACTAAATTTGCTTACTGGCTTTTATCTTTTAATAGACACAAGTTTTCTCATACACTCTTTCAATCAAGGAATGTTCCAAATAGGAATTTATTGAAGATCAGCGCTGGACAACCAGTTTAATATAACTCTACCATGAAAACACTGATGGCTGAAGTCTGCAATGCCATCCTTGCAGACCCCCGCATCAGCTGCATTGATCACACCCCCTTCTCAACAGGAAATATATTCCTTGTGTCTTCAGAGTAATTTTGCATGTGGAGCCATGTCATCTGTTGCCTGTGGTGAGTCTGGTGGCAGTGGTAACCCGGTATGTGATTGTATTTTGATCCTGGTCAGGGCCATTTTTATTCAGTAGCATCTTGCATACTTTTTTTTTTTTAACTTCATCATGGACAACTTTATCAGGCAAGGCAACCTATAGTGCCTTCAAAGTGGAAATGTTCTCCAGCTGGTTCAGGGTCATCAAAGATGGAGTATGGGATGCTCTCCAATAAGCTGCTCACTATCCCTCTGGTGTGTAAACAGGATGTGGCAGAGTGAAGCAGGGTTGTCCAGCTCTGGAAGCCAACCCTGACTCCTGATCACTGTACCTGCGTGATGCTTGTCTGCCAGAAGCTGCTGACTGCAATATAGTGCACCTCATAAGCAGAGATGGTCATGGTCTCTTTTACTCTTCTAATGAGTGAACCCAAGTCAACACATTCACAGAAACTGGGCTTCTACACTGTGCCAGCATTCCCTTCAGGTGGTGCCAGGAGTGGTTTCTGATAAGTGTGAATGATGTTGTGACCCTTCTCTGAACCCTTATCTCACTTGCATATCAATGGAGCCTGGTACCTGGGATGTGTGAAGCCCTGGACTCAGACCCATAAATGACAACTTGGTGGATCTGTGGCTGAAGGTACAGTGAAGGTGAGTATAGGAGGAACATATATGCTGAACAGCTTTAACATTTGAAGCCTAGACATTTATATACTTTGGATTTAGTTTCTAAAATTTACTCCAGCTTCTCTCCTTCTGCAGTAGCCAGAAAAAGCCATGCTGCTATACTACAGCTTTCTGTTGCTGCTGGGCCACCCGGCAGCAGTGCCCAGAGGGAAGTGCAGTTCCTAGGTTTGGGGACCAGGACTCTGTGGTCCTTTGCAGTCTAAGTTCCTGCTCTGCACTGTGCCAGTCAGACCTGGCATAAGGGCAGATAATCTCAATGTGGTGCTTTGGCTTACAGGCCTTCTTTCTTGATAACAACCTCAGTAACCTCTCTTGTATCTCACCCTCCATTCATGGTGTCTCAGTTGAATTCTGAAGTGGCTGGAAGATGTGTCACACTGTGAAAAGACACAAGACTTCTTGGGATACTGTTGGAGACCTGTATGAACCAGAGGGTGCAATGTGGACCCTGGAGCTACCTCTATCTGACCCACTACCTCATATTTTGAAATACTTCCCCATGCTTTCTTTACATTTTCTTCATATTCCATAATCAAGCTAAAGCCCTGAATATATTTTTGTAACCTGCCTATTAAGCCAGCATTAATTGTAGATAAAGATTTACCATTGATTATTTAAAATAACATGGAAAAGGAAAAAAAAAAGTGAGGACTGTATTTTTTTTTCCTGTGATGCCTGAAAAAGGCATTAACTGTGTTTCTGATATTTGGGGCTTTTAGTAAGATTCATCTTCCTTCTTATTTTTCATCAAGACTGTAAATGTTATAAAATGATCTTGTTCAATTATCATTACTAACATAACTCAAATGCCTGTAAGATTTTTTGGGAGAAGTCTTCGCTTTTTTGTTAAGAGAAAGCTGCTATTCAACACAGGAGATTCCTATTACATTCTTTAGCAAAACCACGTACCAGAATAGCTGCTTATATATATACATAAACATAGGTGTATGAAAAGAGGACTGCATGTCTTTACTTTTGGGAATCATTTCAGTTCTGGAAATCAGAAGGAAAAAAGCTTACAGTTAAATTTTTTAAGTGTTGCAGCTGTTAAGAAAAAAGGAATTTCATCTGAAAATGAGACTTCTGATTCTGTTTTACTGGGAAGGAGAAACAGTAATAAATTGTATCATGTTTACAAGCACCTGTACAAAGTGCTGCCATATGTGTAAAACAGGGCACGCAGGGCCAGTACCACAGTTGGGACATCCATCCTCATCCCGTTTTGTTGGAGGAAGGAAGCTTCTTGGGCTACCTTGGGACTCTCCCAAGCTCCCTTGGGAGAGGCAGTCCAGGATGGGACCAGTGCTACCACCATCACTGTAATATGGGATTATCAAAGCTGGATTTATGTCATGTTGTTTACTTAAAGACGATGAAATTCCTGGTTGGTTTCATGTCTTTTTTTCTGCTATACTAGCAGCTATGAGAAAACATTTAAAACAAGCATATGCCTGAAAAGAATTCATTACAAAGTCTGTTAAATTCTCCCAACTGTTTTTGTTTTACCATCAGCTTTAGAGCAGTGTTTCATTGTGTGTGTGGAGGGAGTCAGGCACCATAGAACCTGAAACCTGAATGAGACCTCTACATTTTATTAGGGTATAAATAATGGTAATAATTTGATGGGGCTCCTTGAATAACACAACAACAGAATGGGGTTTGGTTTACAGCATCGTACTTTGCCTTGTCTGTAGGGTTAGTGTTGCAGATTGCTTTCTCACAGATTGGCTCCTGCCAGTAAGAAGGTCATAAATGCCCCCCTTAATCACTGGCTATGTCTAAAAAACCTGATTTAATCCCTATATAGGGTGCCATGTACTTTTAAATATGCAACTTAAAGAACTTAAAAGAGTAGAAAATATGTTCTTATTCAGGTGTATCTGAGGCTGTCATTCGATAATACAGGGGCCTGGACAGAGAGCTGGTCCCAAGCGTGTTAATTTGTAAATGGAGCAAAGCCAATGGCTGATTCCACAACTCTTCTCTGTTGAGACACTGGAGGGTCCGGGACTCATCTAAAATTCCTCTCCTTTTACAAAATAATTTTATTTTCTATAAAACAAGGGCAGGGGAGGGGGAGAAAAGAAAAAAACTTCTTAAAACTTGAAAACATAAACTTTCTAACACAATCATTGTCTTTTTAAACAAGGCATTGTTTCTAGCCAGCTCCATAGGTTGGCACTCATGAAACATACAGATGATATGGCATGCGGATGGCTGTGGACTTCAAGCATTTTCTCTGTCTCCTCTTGTCTCTGCCCACAAAGAATTCAAACACAAAATATTACTCAGGGGAATATAAAATGAAGAACTTCATTGGTCTGAATAACATTTTGCCCTTTCACTTCCAACACTGTAGCTGATCATCATGACTTTTCCTTTTCTTAAGGGGAGATATTAGGAGATGCGTTGTCTTTGCTGGCACAACCAAATTGGCTGCTTTCTAAATCACCTGGTAGACATGTTTTTTAGTGGCAAAGTAATGTCCCTGTGTCCGTTCCCTGGTGCAGAGGTCTTTACACACAATAGAAGGGGACAGGAACATACGGTGAAGCCATGCACTGGAGATCCCTTCAGTGTATCCGCATAGCTAGTGACCATGTGTATTCCCCAGACAACTTTTTCAACAGAAGAAGAGCAAACAGCCTTCTGGAGTAGTTCTTGTTTGCAGAGATTTGAGTGCAGCTGTCAAGTAAGGGCAGCGGAGCCAGTATTGTTCCACAGAGACTTGTGGCATCGTGGCCATGATGCAGCCATTTATCATCAGCCTCTGTCATTCCCAAACCGGGGCCTCTCAAATGATAACACAGAGTGCCGCCACTCCTTTACTGACTTGGTCCCTGGTTAATCAGTTTGTTCAGGTTTTGAATGCTGTATTCAGGCATATTTTTAACAATGAAAAGCTCTCTGTGCTAAAAGAAAGGTCCTACGTATTTGAGTCACATTCTTTTCTTTCCAATCGTTTCAGGTTTTGTGTCACTTGATTTGTACTAGCTGTGGCTCATTATGAGAAGTATTTGTCAGTGTGGGCACTAAGGCACGCACAGCCCTACATGTGAAATTTAATTATGGGCATGGGAATTTCCTGTCCATTCCCTTGAAATATTGTTGCTTAAAACTTGATAGAGTGAAGGTTTTGCAAATTGAAAGAGAGAACCATGAAGGAAGATAGACAGAGGAATAGAAAGAGGGGTCCGGAGATGTCTGATGTCTGGGGATTGAAGAAAAAAGCCAGGTTCCCTTAGGAGCAGTGAATGACCTTGGAGCTATTGGAACAGAGGAAAAAGAAGACACTGTGGTGGCACAGAGGGGTACAGGATGGAGCCTGACGACAAATAGTGAGGGATGGGTCCTCAAATGGGGCCGAGAGAGAAAAAAGGGCTTGGAGGGAAGAAAGAAAGAAGGTTAGGGCTGGGGTGAGTCTTCTGGCCAAGGAAGCTTTAAATCAGAGATTGTGAGCACAGATGCACATACTGATATTACTGTGTAAGGTACTCTGAAAAGCTGTGGGATACAATTGTCATAATTTTTATTTCTTAGATTTGCTCTGCCTCTCCCATCTCATTAGAAAGGTTTGAGAAAGTGCCAGCTGCATGGCAAAGGCTGAGCCCTGGTCACTAGTGCACAGCCTGACAGGAGAGAGGGACTTCGTCTCCTGTAAATGAAGCTGTTTACTGGGAACCTCCCTGCACATGCTGTAATGCTGTTTATGTGTCTCTTCTTGAGAGGAGGATTATACACAGTGGAGAAATCTTTCCTTACAGGTGGGCAAGCGATACCTTTATTGTCACTGAGGAGTTTTGTTGACTATATTAAGCATTTCCTAAGTATTCAGGGACACTGACTGCAGAATCCAATCATGCTGTTTCCATTTGTTTCATCTTTTGAACTCTCATTTAAGAAAAAACCTGTAGTTTGTAGTCCCCTTTGCCCAATTTGGGTTACTGTACCATGGCCACTGTTCCTACCTGCACACTCAGTAACCTACCTAGCACAAGCAACATGTCTCTCCCTCTCCTCCCCAGGGAGAAGGTACCTGACCCTTGGCTCCTGCTGGATGCTGTGGGCTTTCCCTAGTGGCATAGCATCAGCTCTATCATGAGCATCATCGCATATAGGGACATGGGGCAGAGATGGTCTTTCTTGGAGAGAAGGAGATGGTAGCAGGTGGCACTCCTTCCTGCTACAGCATCACAAGCAGCTCCAGCACCATAATAGAAGGGATCAAGGCTCATGAAGGAATTGAGGCTCCCTTAATTATCACTCTCTTTCTCCCTGCTCTAAGTCCATTCCTGATAGAGCCTCAAGGAGTCAAGGAACACTGCTAGCTGCAGCCTGACAGCTAATGGAAGCATGTTAATCAGAGGAACTTGAGCTATGGTTGCAGACTTCTCAGGTATTTTTCTCTGCCTACCAGCATGATACCTGTCACAGTCACTCACTGGCTGCTTTTTACTAACGAATATTCAACAGATTTCAGCCAAGCTTAGAGACGGTGGTGTTGTCACTCTGGTGCAGCTACAGTGAGCTGGATGTTATCTCCATGCTCTTGGGAGGGAAACCATCAAAACACCAGCAGACAGTAGAGGGTTGCTGCATGATCTTCCTGAGTCTGCATATGGTGTCAAAATAGGGACCTTTCATCTCAGCAGAATGTTAAAATCTGAAACTTAATTATGACAGCTGCATTTGCATTAACTCTTTCAGTACCCGAACATTTTAGCAAAATACTCAAACCGTGAGCTTTTACTAGATGCGGTTGCCTATCAGTTCTCTCTCTGTTATAATAATAATCTTCAGTTCAAAAGATAACTTTCAGCTTCCACCCTGTTAACATCTGGTAACAGGTTGTTTTCAGTTGCCAGTATATATTGGCATGTTGGAAACTGAAAACGTAAGCGAATACATTTAATCAAATATTGAGAAAATACAGAGGTTTCCTGTATTGATTCTTTTGCTTTTTTCCTGGTTAGGATGGTAGAAGTTCTTGCTCCCTTGACATAGACTATGGAGGAGGTATGCTAAGTCACCAGCAGTTCTTTCTGAGGGCATCCCCTGGAGCACATCTGGTCTGTACTTGATGGCATGGCCAGAGCTACAGCTGAGGAGCCTTTCAGTATCACTTTCCTAGTCATGGTCATTGAATTACTGTATCAAGAATACAAATAGCTGAATATTCATTTGGCTGTGGGAACAATTTTGCACCTTTAGAACTTGAGATGCAGCTGAATTTCAGATAAAAGACAGAAACTTAAGAATTATGTAGTTTAGAATCAGAGATAACTCTCTTCAAAGTTAAGATTGTTTTTCCATTTGAACAACTATCTTGCTTTATAATTTTATCTACAATCACATTTAAGACCTGTATGGAAGTCTAAGTGTTATTTCTGGAAAAAGTAGAACGTGAACTGTTTGTGATAGGAGGTGTTAGTGTATCCAGCTGAAGGATGGAGATAAACTCATACAAATGCATGGAATATTTCTCTGGTTTTTTTTCAGTGCTATCGGCCATTGGACAATAGGATAAAAATATAAACCCAGACATATACTTGAAAGCTAAAGTCTTATTTGCAACCTATTTTAACTTAACACTACCACCATAGTCTCCATTGTTTGGTGCTGGAGTCATATAGTCTACTGATGTACAGATAATGTCACAGTCCCAAAGTAATAGCTTTCTGTTTATAGCATATTGAAAGAACAATTGTTAGGAAATGAAAACTTCAGAAAAGCCTGAGCTCTGAGATAAAATAATGCAAATACCTTATTTACCCGTATCTCATTAAAATCCAAAAAGCAAAGATATATTTAATATTGCTAGCAAGTTATGAAAGCATCTCTATCAATTTAGTTGCAGTCTAAGAACTCTCACGTGTTTAAGGAAAGTGAGAAGGGCATGCCACAAGAGAGAGAAACTGAGAAAGAAGACTCAATAGAAGAGGATGTCAGGACTAAGTAAAGAGGAGGAAAGAGCAGCTCACTGTAGACTGCAGTGGCTTGTAGAGTGGGGATGGGGTCAGAGGAGAGAGAAAAAGAGACTGGGAAGAATAAAATGCTTAACCATTATTTGTTCAAGGATAATGCTGGGGTAAAATACATAACTGTTAGTGAGATTTTGACAGATTTACAAGCATCAGACCAAACTGACTCACTTGCTATTGGCTGTGACGATATAAAACATGCTGCTCCAACTAAATTGGCAAAAGGAAATAAAAAAATGAATCATTTGCACTTAAAGAGCTAAATTTTATGTTGATTCACCATATGTCTTTTGCTACCTCAAAGAAATAAAGTTCTGAAGAGCATCAATATGCAAAAAATGTTGGCCAGGTTGTGCATTTTCAATATTTCCTAGTTCTTCCATAAGTACAGCGCACTTGCAGCAGGTCTGACTCTGCTCTCTGCGCATTGGTTGCAGAATTCCACTACTGGCAGACAGCAAAATACAGATGATTTATGGGTCCCTTTTTCTTCTTTTTGGAGCATGGGATTTACACAGAGACAGGCAAGTCAGCTTGTTGATATTAATTCAATTAGAAGACTGTTTCCAGGGAATATGCTTAGCTCGTAAACTTTTGGAGTCGGGACTGTCTTTTGTTCTGTGTTAGTGCCAGATGGCCTTGGTCTCTAAACAGGAGTTCTGGTTGCACTAATAATAAATAATCTTTAAAGATTATAGTAATTCTTGATTTGGAGGTGACAAAGAGGTGCAGAAAGTAAGCCAGTCATTTATAAAAATCCAGCCTAGGCTGGTTTAGCCCTTTCAATGCTGTGAGCCAAATGTCAGCTTTGGGGCACCTCTGTAAGCTGATCTCTAGAGCTCCATCAGAGCAGGGTTGTCCTCCGACACAGGTGGGCTGACAGTTCACAGAGTAAGTGTTTGGGCATGTGGAGGTGCTCGGGGAGGTAATATGCCAGGTGACACAGTCCTGGCAGCCAGCTCTGACTCATGAGCTGCTGCTTTGATCTGCCCTTTTCATTGCACTCATGAGAGCTGCTCCATTTTTTTCAAACACGTTGATAAATTTCTCATTTTCTCCTGTATTTGCGTAATTCATGTAATCGCTATGAAGTGACTTGAGAGTTCGCTGTAAGTATTCCATAATCCGTGCTTGGGAGTTGTGTCATCTTGATTAGGTGTGATTGTGTAGGGCCTTGCGATTAAGGTTTTGTTTCTGTTCCTTGGATGAATGAGAATTGAGACACTTAGGGCAGAAGCGTAGATGCCAGCAGCACTGCCTTCCTGCCCACTCTATCAGGATAAACACCACATGTTCAGGTGGAATCTTCTAAAAGGAAGCTTTAGTGGACAAGGTTTTGGTACAAGCAGGCAGTGGGATATTAATTACGAGTCAGTATGAATAAAATAGGTGTCAGTCATATACTGTAGGCAGTCACTTACTAGACAAATGCACAAATTTGAAGCACTCAGTTGTTCGTTTGCTCTCATGTAAGAATAAGACCACAGCTGAGCTGCAGTCTTCACATTAACAGACAAAAGACATGCAATAGGGTCAAGTAATGCACATATGCATACAAATTATATTACATTGCAAAAATTATGTTTCTGTTTCTCTTTGAACTGCTTATTTAAGAAAATATTAATGGGCCAGAAATTTGCAAGGGAATTCCATTGTATAGTATTTGGAAACATAGTACTAAACTGTAAGGCTGAATACAGACCCTTTTTTATTACAAAGTGATGAAGGGCCAAAATCAGAGCAAGAAGAAGAGACCCTTATAAAGGGGGACACATAATTCATAATTCATTCTAGAAGTGTGTGTAGAAAACTGAGGATTAACCTGAACGGCCAGGAAAAGCTGGACAACATACAAGTTCAAAGACAGAAAGAGTGAGCTACCTTCACTCAGCATCTATGGAAAAACATTAGCAATACCTTTATCCACTCGTAGAAACACATCACACTAATTTGCTCTGCTCTGCTCCACCTCTCAAACCATGAGTTTTGGTTTAAAGTTGCTGCAGTCACTCTCAAAAGCCTGTATGGCGCTGGTTGTCCTTTTTTTTTTTTTGGACTTATGCTCTGACAGGTTGTTCCAACAAGCATGAGACTTCAGGGGAGCACCTGGCCAAGGTCACTGTTCCCATGTTTCAAGAAGGATGTGAGGCCGCGAACTTCACAGCCGTCAGAGGAAAAAGCATGCCTTGCCTCCCCAGCCAACTGCTTCCAGTCTTATTCTCATCTCACATGAATGTGAAGAAGTGTAATCATGCCTGTTTATCACCAAAGGAAGGAAAGAAAAAAGTTCTTACTTGTGGTCAAAGGGAGCAATCAGGTAACACATTCTGGGATCTAGTCAGACATGACCTAGAAAAAGAGTTACATGTGTACTTGACCCAAGTGGTTAACCAAAAATCGGCCTTGCAAGTGTATTTTGTCGTAATAAGAAATTGCTGATGGAATCAGGTAATTGTTTGATGCCATTATGATTCTTTCAAAGACTGTGCACAGACAGTCCTGATCCCTGAACACAACAGAAATGTGACAGCAAGGAATGGTACCTTTTTGTTTAGCTCCAAGTCCTTTACTAGCCCTTTCTATTCCCTGTAAAAAGGGAATTCCTTTAACATAAAAGTCACTTTTACACAATCACTAAGCCTGCCGTACAGTTCATTTTCCTACTGCATATGTTTGACATCTGTAAGAAATATTGTTGTACATGGTTTGAATATACAGCCCACCACTCAAGCCGTGCAGCAAATCTGGAGGAGATGGCAGAAGCTCAAGACATCTGAACAGAACCTTTACTGTTAGAGAGGTACGTGGGGTTTCAACCAGAATGATCCTGATTAGCTAAAAAAGAGAGAGGAAAGAAAAAAGTATTTCTGTCTTAAACATTTAATGGTGGGTTTATTCAACGCATTATAGAGCGGAAGCAGTGGGGCTGAACAGCAAATGTTTCAGCAGTGTGATTCCAGTCTCTCAAATGTTTAAGTCTGGGAAAAATTCTGTGATTCCTTCCTGTGCTCTGATACCTTAGGAACAATAGGAAATCATCAATTCCAATTTTTAACTTGTCAGTAACTTTTCTGTCTTCTAGTTTAAAACAAATGAATCATCTTTTTTTTTTTTTCCTAATATGCATCAGAAATTTAATCTATGAATTTGTAATGATCTCTTATTTAGGCAAATAATTTTCTGTATGTAAATTTTATTCTTTATTTGAAAAAAAGCCTTTTTAAATAATGATAAGAGAAAGACAATATAAAACAATTTTTAAAATTATGAAGACAATATAAAATCAGACAGGACTACCACACAGCTCTGCAGACCTCAAATCCCTGAGTAGGATTCTCTGTCCTGGCCTCAGAGCAGATTACAGCTGCGGTATTAAAGGCCAGTTCCCAAGGGTCTTTCCTCCCACATAAATTAACTGGAAAGCAGTGGGGGGTGTGGTGTGTGTGAGGAAAAAAAGCGGGCATTGACAGTGCTAGGAGGTCTGATCTGCTTCTATCTGGATGGAGTGGTTAAAGAACTGCTTAATGATTTAAATTTAAGGACACAGTCCTGTAAGGTACTGGATCCACTCAACACTTATTTCAGTATTTTGTGAAGGAACAGAGGATCTGGAAAAAGAACAGCTGAAATACAGAGAGTTGCACTGATGTGGTGCCTGGATCCTGGTTTGCAGTCTGGCCCTGGGTCAGAGCAAACCCAAGGGGTCTCTGGTCAAGAAACTCAGGCATGGGCTGAATATGATCCCAGACCAGAGCTCAGATTTTACAGACTAGCTCCAGCTCCCCAGGGCTTGGCTCACCTCAGCCACCGTGGTGCTGGGCTTTGGATGCATCCTTAATGCTCCTGTACTCAGTCTTGATACCCACGTACCAGCCCTGCCCTGTCCTCATCATTTCACTGCTAAGTCCACCAGCTGGTGGATTACATCGCTTCTCTCTCTTCTCCAGAGCTTATCTCTGGGAGTTGCACTGGCTGCCCAGAAGGTGGGAAACTGGTGGGTGGAGGACATGAAAGTCTCTGTCACCATCTGGAAGGTTCTTTGCAGGATAAATTTTCTATGCAGACAAAACCATTAAATCTCACCGTTCATGACAGACATGATCTTCAAAGGTTGTCTGGCCAGTGGAAATATAAAATGAAAACCCTATATTGGTATCCTAAGTTGCCCAGGACCTGAAATAGTCCTCTTGGAGTACAAGGAGTGTATTCCATAGTGAGGATTTTATGGAGATTGGCTGTTAAGCCATATGCCATCTTCTGCTGGTTTACTGTTTAAGGAGACACCTGGCAGAGTTCTGCCTTCTCTAGCCACCCAGAGCAGTTCCGGCAATGCTTTCAAAATGGTGCAAGTGCCAGAGGCAATACAAAACTGTATTGGCTGCTAAGCCCAGGCTTGTTCCTGCCACAATATAGCATGAATACAACCAGAGTAAGCAAAGACAACTTGAGGTGATGGTTTGTAGGCACCTGATCTTTCCCATTTGGCTCAGCATGCCTAAGCCTGAATGCAGCTGTGGTTACTAAACACCGTGGATGTAGCCAGGACTGTATTCAGCAGAAAGTGGGTGGAATCACTGTTATCAGCACTGCTGATGGCTTTTTTTCCACATTTCTGCTCTAACACTGCCCATCCCTATTCTGTCCTGTGGGATGGGGAAGAGGAGGCAGAGAAACTGTCAGCAAAACAGCACAGATGCCCCATATTCTTACACTTCTATGCCAGACCTATTATTTTTCACGAGGTGCCTGTTTTTACAGGTGAAATGTATTGATTCCTCTGCTTTGGGAAAGGTCTTTTGGGTGGCTAATGGAGGAGGCTGTTAATTACAGAGAGGTAGTTCTGCAGGGCATCCTTTGCAGGATGTAGGTGAGAACTGTCTTTTCTCAAGTGACTTCTAGCTCCATTAATTACAAATCTCTAAGCTAACAGTGTCCTGTGGAGTGTCAGTTGGAGATAGAGATGGAGATCTTGGAGATGGGGATCTTCCCAGACTATGAGGAGGTGGCTCTGTTTGGTGCTGCAGCCTGTCCCAGCTGTGAGGAGATTGATCTGGGAGGTGAGCAAGACTGGGAAGAGAGTCACATTTGCTAGTCAGACTAGCAAGTCTTTACCTTTTTTTTTTTTTTAACACAGAGAAGAAAAGAGCAAAGAGGGAGGGAGACAGTGGAGGAAAAAAGGGGAAAGGTGGCAAGGAAGTACTGACTGGGTTGACATCTGTGTTCCTACAGTGGGCTGGGTTCTCCAGTGTAAGTTTGCTGTTATCTGTAAAATCATGTTGCATCTTTTGGTTAATTTTAAAAATAGGTTCTAATTATTTATTGTGGTTTTGATCAATCAGAAAGTAGTGGTAATGTCATAAAAACTCTGAAAAGACTAAACAAATTAAAGTGAGACAGCTGTTCCATGCCTTTCCAGCCTCCCAGGAAGACTTTTCGGACTGCAGCACAACACACACCACTTCTCACTGGTGTGGGTCTGCTGTTTGTGTCACAGCCAGACAGCTTGCATTAGAATTTGGCCTGAATGTGAAAAAGCTCTATTATTTGAATTTAATTGAGAAATATGGAGCCACAATTCAGGTTTTAAAGCTTTTTAATTAGTAAAAGGTTAGGATAGAAAATTCAGTACAGATGTTACAGCTGAATCCAGCCAGGGCTTGGAAGGTGGATGTTCACCTTCCTTTGGGGGTGATGAGCACCCTGCAGCACCCGTGGCTTCCCAGAGAGCAAGTGTGCAGTCTTTCCTAGTACTAATGTCATATGACACGTTTAACTTACAACTCATGAGGGTGTGCGCCTGCCTGGGACCCAGGACTATGTTACAGCTGTTGACAGAGCATCATATTCAGAGAGGTCTGAGGCCAGGTGAAATCCACAGCAGCTCTATTTCCCACCATTAGAGTTACATTAGTGTAAAGCCACTATAGGAAAACATCAGGACAGAGTCCAATGTGGAAAATCTTAGCAGAAAGTGTAAAGAGGTTGTAAGTCTTATTCAAGTTCCACTTGAGATGTGGAAGTTTTATTCCAGGCCCGGTGTCTGGCTGCTTTGGGTGCTGAAGCTGTCTTAGAAATTACCTAAGGATTCCCTCACATGAGTATCTCTCACTAAATGCTTTTCCACCTCTCAGTGAACTGCAAATTAACACTTGAAACAGAGTTCTCAGCCTTCTGCCATGGCATAATTTAGAGCAGTTTAGGAAGTGGGATCTTAGTGTTACACTACAATTATAATAAAAGCTGGTTTGGCCTTTACCTAGACCAGGACTGAAGGTGGGGGGGAATAAATATATGTTTGGAACTAAGACTGGGATTCAGGATTTTCAATTATTTATTCATACACCCAAAGAAATTTGAGGACAACTGAAGTTATTTGTGTTATTTGAGTTGAATTTGGCAAATAGCTTCAGAGTAAAGAAAAAAAAAAAAGAAAAAGAAAACAATGGACAAAAAAACACAACAACAACAACAAAAAAACCCCAACCAACCCCAAACATGAAATAGATCAGTTTGGCATTTCCTAAACCATTTCCTAAAGCTTTTTCAGACTAGATTCATAGGCACGCCTGAGTGCAGCTCACATAGCTGAGGAAGAGGAGGTCTGTTGCAGGGTGACAATCTACTCGCAAGCTGAAGTCCATGTCTAGCACAGTCCTCTGAAATGGGAGATCAGGTTCAATTCCTCATCCGGTCAGGTAAGAATAAGGATTAGAGGGCAGCTCTCCTCCCTGTTGGAAATGTAAGAGAGGACAAAGGAAAACAATACATTTAGTTAGACTTGTTTTTAATTGATTAAAAAATAGCTTCAGGTTAAGTCAGGACAGTTTTTTTCCAAAGCTAGCCAAAAATTATTTACATATCTCTGCTTAGAGCAGCATTTTGTGCAGCTCCCCTGAGCTGAGCCGAGCATAAGCACCGCCTATATAAGTAACGGTACATCCCTAGGTATGACAGACCACGAGCGTGGATGAAGGAATTACTGTATAGTCTTGTTCTTGATTTGGAATTATGGTAAACATTTATCTACTAATGCAAATCAGATTCAATCTATGAAGATTGATTTTCATATAATTTGACCTTGTCTAATAAGTCTTCTTGACCAGATGAATTACAGGGACTTTGCACTGATTTATTTTTGCTTATGCATAAAGTACTGTGTGCTTGTTCATTTATTATGCTTAGCACATCAGACTCGGGAAGATTATATTATTTGAAAATTAAATTTCATACATTCATATTTTAATGTAGACCTCTCTTCAGCTGTTTGACTTCCTATAGCCCTGTCCTCCAACATGAAGAAAATCCATAGAAAACAAATGGCTATTTTCTTAAATCTGCATGTTAAATGATAATCCCAGAGCTGTCACTGATCTGTGCATACTCATGCTATGATGGAAGAAAAAGGCTAAGCAATATTAATGTTACTCTAAGCATCTTACCCTAAACTGTGTCCACAAACACTGATGTGACTTAATTACAGTTATACTGTTATTGTGTCACTACAGGGAGAACTTGCCGTTATTTTTACCTTATCCTTATTCTGTATTCTTTAGCATATTTCAGTTTCTGTTACTCTCTGCATTAACTCCATCCCTAACCCAGAAATTCTTATAAGGCTGGATCCAAAGTTGCTGACATTAAGGGAAAGTCCCCCTTTCATTTTAACAGCCTCCTGATGCCAACAGTGTCTTAAGTTCCTCAATGTATTTTAAATCATAACTATATCTGAAGAGAATTGTGTGAGGGGAAGACAATTATGAATGTAGTTATTCTTTCTCATATTATTATCTTGTATTTCAGTTGAAGTAACCTCATGTTGCTACTCCCTTTTGATTACCATGGTTCTTCCCCTGCCCTGTATTTGCTTACATTTGAAATTTAAAAAAGTATCATATACTCATTTAATCAACTGCCCCTTTTAGAACATTTATGATTACAGTAATTTTGTTTCAACACTGACTTCTTCAGCATCTCCCTAGGTACCTCTTTGCATCTATTTCAACAAATTGCAGCCTATTTATCATTATTAATTGTTTACAGTCGTTCAAGCGGTCCATGATTTATCTCAAATTATTTAATATAGACCCCTCATCCTTTAAAATATGAAGCTGAGTTATGTCATATAGCCAATTATCTGAGTAAAGAGGGAGCGTGGTTATTCTGCTCATTAAAAAATAGTTGTGTTTGGCAACTCTATGGTTGGACAATAGATATAGCCTCTATAAAACTCAGCTAGTCATGTGTATGCGTGTATATATATCCTTCCAAGGAGGTAGATATGTATGTGTATATCCTTCCAAGAAAGTAACAATAAAAACTTATTTGTCATATGATTTTTATATATATCTATAAAAACACACACATATACCTGGAATCACATGTGCTTTTTTTTTTTTTAATAAAATTTTAGCTATATTGGATTTAAGAAGTTTTGAGATTCTCCACCTAAAGGGCCACGTTTGTAGCACCAGGATTCTGCAAAATATTTAAGCACGTAACAGCATGGAATTACACTGGTGTCAATAGAATGAATACGCCTGAAAAGATGCACTTAAGATCTTTGAGTGCTTTTGAGCTGCTTGCAGGAAAACAAATTCTAAAATAACTTTGGATGGTTCTTCTATTAATGAAAGTGTGAACATTTAAATGGAGGCTACCTGTTACTGACTTACCAGTGGCAGAAGCAAGCACCGAGGCCTATAAGGAAACTATATCTCCTCCTTTTTTATCATGATAGAGATCTAATTTTTAGCCCTTAAACTACTCATATTTTTAGACTGAATAGAGTGTCTCAGAAGTGTATGCTTTTATCAGGAAAATATCCACATTTAGGAGGAAAATATATTTCCCTGGAAGTCTGATGAAAATTAAATATCAGGTGTTTGAAACTGCTCAGGTGTTTAGAAAGTTAGAATTTGCTGAAGGGAAAGGAATGGCAATGTATTAAAAATGCATGGAAGAAACTGAAAAAAAAACCCCAACCCATAGGATGCATTGTGGAACCATGTGATAAAATCAATTTCTCTGTGAATCATGCAGCTCTGCAGCTGAGTGTTGATAACTCATGATTCAGCTGAGAGTCTGAGAATATTCAGTATTTTTTTTTAAAGCCCCAACTCTTAAATTCATATGATTATAGGGGGAATTCCAACTTTAATTAAACTGAAGTAAGTTCCTGCCTGCAGAACAACACAACAAGTTCATGTATGCTCTAAAGACTTAGAAATCAAAAGGCAAATAAAAGCAACCTGTAAATTTTTGTTTGTGTAGACTTTTATTACTATTAGATTGTAAATAAACTTTATTTGTTTCCTCTGGAGACTGTTTTATTCAAAATGAGTAACAATCTACAATACTGAGCTGAAGAGGGGAATACAGTGCAATGAGACAATGTACAAAGCATTCTATTTCATTTAATACGGGATTGCAGAGTGACAAACTCTATCTGGGTAAACTAAAGCACTAGCAATAAAGGTTAATGAGGTAAGAGCAAAAACATAATCTACCTTAATGTCAGTGAAAAGATCCACCCAACTGCTGTATGTATCCAACTAATAAAATACAATCAATGTGCATTACCAGCTGTGTGTAAGGAACCCAATAAATGATGGATCAACAGACAAATAATCTGTCTTTTTGCCCTTTTATTTTTGCATAATAAACTCAGTGATTTTAGCAAAGAAAAAAAAAGGGTTTTTTTTTCCCCCAGTATTACCACAAATGTACTCCTTTGAAACTTTGGGGTATCCTTTCAGCATTTACTCTGGTCATTTCTGGGGATCATGCAAGTATATAACACATATATCAATAACGCCAGCGTTACTGAGGCTGCAGGCTCAAGCACCCCAAAATTAGGAAGTGCCACAGTTGAGGTTTTTCTGTAACTCCAGTCTTTTATAACCTTGAATCTAAGTTTTGACTAACATGGCTAGTAAATCTTAGCACTTGCACCTTATGTTGAAGATTGGTCTATTTAGGACCTAAAGAAGCGTTCAAAACCTTTTTCTCCAACCAACATAATTCGATTTCATAAAAGATACTGCATGTGACTGCAGATCTCACTACACATGTATTACTGATACAGTCTTTAATCAGTGCTATATGTTATCTTTTTTACTGAACAACCATATGCAGTACTTAGTCACTCGTCTTCACATAGCTCTTCATCAAATACCAGTGTGTTCCCCATAGGCTAAAGCTAGTTTCTAAATCCATTCTCTCCGGCCTTTCGCATTTCCATTGTGTCATCAGTCTCTGCTCCCAGGTTTCTTGTCCAGCCAGACCCAGTTTCACCAGTCCCCATCTCTCTCTGCTCCAATCCAAGTGGCTTCTTCCTCTTGCACCTCGTGTGAAAGCAATGCAAGTCACTGCAGACACAGAAATGACACGCTGCTTTTTCTCTCTACCTGCTCAGGGCAATTATTGATGGGAAAATACAACTTCACCTGCATGTATTTGGTTGGAACAAGCATGCTTAGATGCTCCAGGGATAGCAGGTGAACAGTATGGTCACATAGGAGTCTGCAAGCAAAGGACAAAACTTTGCAGTGGGGGCGGGGATGGCACATGAATGCTGTAGTCATGCAGGAGCTGGAAGTAGCATGCTCTGTTGGCAAAGTGAATGACTGGGTTTTAGTGATCCATTCAATGCCTAGAGGTAGAGTTTCATGAAATGCAAACATATGCTAAAACCTAAACGAAACTGCCTTAAGAAAGTCCTCCTGCCCCGACTGTTCCCCCTGGTTCTTCATCCCCAGGCATCTATTCCTGCCAAAGTGCATATTGAACCCCCCACATGCGCTGATACAACTGCTTACAGGGCCATCCTGTGAGCTGCCTCATGGGAATGACCTGGTTCAAGATCACCATTGGGTATTATCAACCTTTTACAACATAGTTAACTCAGATTTCAGTACTGAAGCTGCTTGTCCTGGATTATATTAATTCAAGTGACAGTGGCTGCAGTGTAAAATTCCATCTGGAGTGCTGTGTCTATGCCACTTCCAAGAGAATTATTTATGGCAATAATGTTTCTTGGGGTACATCCCATGATCCTTAACCCTGCAGCACACTAAGTTACTCTGAAATTTTTCCTAAGGAATTGTCCTTTTTAGATCGACAAGGAGGGTGGTGGGGAGGCACAGAAGAGTGCAGTAGAGTGACTTTGCCATGCCTCCACAACTCAGATCTTGCTGATCTTGGGTCAGCCAAAAAAAACTACAAATAACTTTATATTTGATTTAAGCTTGTTTTCTATGTGGTTAGGATTCAGGTGGGGGCAATGTTCAAAAATGTCTGTTTTGGCTTATCATGGTTTTTGGACATCCCCCATCCTTTCTGCTTTTAGCCTTTTTGTCCTTTTTAAACTGATGTCCCTGCCTGCTTGACTCAGTCCGAGTGGTGGCAACAGCAGGCACTGCAAATAGTGGAAGAGAACATGGGTATCTTTCGATACCATCCGATCTCTTCCAGAATCAGTTCCCCTCTCAAACTGCCCTGTTCTAGATCTGAAAACCCACTGGAAATTAGGTCCAAACTTATTTGTGGGAAGAAGGGATAAAGCACCATGGGGTTTAAGGGAGCTGCTCCTGCTGACATGAGGAATGAATCTGGAAAAAAGTGAAGTTTAGTTTTGAAGTTCTGTGCTTTCATTAGTATTTGTGTTTCTTTAACACCATGGGACCTTTCTATGGATTTCAAGAGCAGTTCATTATACTGTAACTCTGCAATCCCATCGGGCTTTTGTCAATAGGATTGTTGTGCTTTCTCCAACAAGATTATAAGCGCTCATTTGCTTTCAGCAGAAGTTTTACCAAGCATCTATTCATATCGTAATGGATTATTGACATAACACAGCAGACTGTTATGAAGTATTCCACTATGTGTAATTAGAGAGTATTTAATCTGCATAATAAAAATCCATATGAACATTTGTTGTCATTCATGCCCAAAAGCTGCTCATCTAAATGAAGTATCTAGTTTGCCCCATAGATTTAGGGATGGAAAACAGCATCTTGAAAATAAATCTCATCTAAATTCAAGATTGCCAAAAAGGTGCTTTTACGCAGGAATCCAGATGTGGGCAATCTGATTTATTTTGTCCCTCCCAAAATAAAATAAAATGGCATATACATTTGAATGCTAGCTTTCAACTTTCATCTAAGATCATGTTTTTACAGCCATTTGGTAAGACTTTACTTTCCTATTCATCATGCCTTTGGTAGGAAGCCAAGGCAGCATACGAGGAGCTTGCTCAGGGTCCTCCTGCCGGGGCTGGGGAGGAAGGGTGAGGCAGATTCTCTGCACTGTGGAGCCTTGTGATTTTTTTAACAGTCTGTTCACCCAGTGCTCCCACACCTGCATACTGGGCAAAAGGTCAAGTTAGCATCTGTATATCATTTAGACCCACTAAGATATGTAAAGTAGAGCTTAACTTGGAAGATGAGTGGTTCGTAGAGCATTACTGGGTGCTCTGTATTGGGAGAATTTTAGGGTTAAAATGTAAGGGAACAGAAGCTGTGATTGATAATGCAGCTGAGTGCTGAGCGGGAAACCGGTAAGTAGGAGAAATATTTTATCCCTGTAACCTGCTAGGGCTTCCTTCATGCAAGTTTTAATTTTCTAATTATATTTCATTTATAAATAAATTATTAAAAATTATAACATAATATTATATTAAAAATATAAAATTATAATAAATAGAATTATTTCATTTTAAAATTTGAATCAAAATTTGCAAAGAATAGTGCTAGCAGGAAAAAAGAGCTCAAAATACTTAATAAGATGTTTACTTATAATTTCTTTTACTTGTTTCAATAAACAATTCTGTGATTTTTATTTTGCCAAGGAACTTCCTTGAGTTCAAAATTAGCCAAAGCTGAAAGATATTAACTTTCATTGTAAAGAAAGGTTCCGTTCAACTGCTGCCACTACTTGTTATGTCATGGTGAAAATCCATCTGTGCCTGAAAACAGACAAATGAAATGGAAAAAAAAAAAAAAAGCAGACATAAAACCTCAGCTATCATTTTCACATCAGCCTTTTACAGTCAGAATACAATACAGACATTTTATGGTATCATAAAGAGTTGTTAGTTGTTCTTCTGGTGATTTAAAGCCCTAAAATTGTCAGCATAGTGTAGAATATTATTGTGCACAATGCATAAATTCCATAATAACTGTTCATTTTGGCATCAAACTAATAAACTCAATTACTTGAGAAAAGGCATGTGTACAGAGTACAGTGGGTTTGCCACGGCATTCATGAACTGGTGTGTGTGCATTGAGTTATGCATAAGTGTGGTTCACAAAGAATTGAAAAATTTGTGCTGACACATGAAGGTACAGCAATATTCAGGTGAGCAAGTCCTGTAAAGCACCTAGTGCAGACCTCTTACTTTTGTATCTAAAAATTGATGTCAAATGAATGAGTGGTAAATTATTCTGGAATTGGCCCTAATTCTGGTATTTAACTTTTGAATATTTGTCTTCACAACCTTAATAATATTCTTTAAACATAGGTTTTTGCATAATGTGAATTTAGATGGTCAGACTCATCAAATAAAGATTCCTCCAGATCACGAGAACAAGTGCGTGCAGTTGTGGTTCTCAGCTGAGGAGGTAGGGTTTGGGGTTGTATTGTAATTTAAAACAAAGAACATTAATTTTAGTGTATGCATAAAACACTTGGGGCTGTCTTAGAAGAGTCCCAAGGTGTGTTATCAACCCAGATATTATACAGAGTTTTCAAGAAACAGGACTCTGCATGTCTGAGTTTAAAAAATAAAAGGCAAATGTGATAAGAAATATGTTGAAAGACAATCTAAATCCCTTTATCAGAGGAGAGAGATAAAAATAATAACACTCGGTAGCTAAAAAATACAATCTGTGGAAATCTTAATGAAGCCTAATGACTCATGTGAGCTGTTCTGTTAAATTTACTATCCCCATTTTACAGCTAAGAAAAAAGAAATATGAAAATGAAGACTAACATTTCATCTTTTGGGTGCATTAAATTTTGCAACTTAATCCATATTCTTATGTGCTACTGAAAGAGAGAAGATTTGAGTTCTTACTGCTAGTAAAAATTAAACTATTAGATAAGGGGGGGAGATTTTTGCAAGGGAGAGAGTAAGACCCCCATTCTGTCAGGCAGCTAATGATTAGTGACCCTAACGGGTTGTTTGAAAGCAGGACGCCGAAAGCTTTAAAAGGCCAGCCACCTGTATGTCTTTCTCCTCTAAAAGAAGAATGTGTATTTCAACAGTTCTCAGTCAATTTCAGTTTGGTCTTCTCTGTCTTAGGGAGCCTGCACTTGAAATCTTGTAGAGCAAGCAAGCAAGCATCCTTCGGGTTTTACTTTGTGTGTTGTTCTGATCATAGTCTTCTCCTCATATGACCTGATTATCCTTTGGCTTCTTTACAGTGTCTTCTACTCTGGAATTTGTAAATTCAGGATCTTACTCATTTTCTGCCTTATTTTCTGTCAGAAGCTATGGATATCTCCTACCCATCTGCAGTCTGTGTGTGACAAAGACCATCTCTGTGAGACAATACTGCCTTTTGAGCCCCTACTTTGCTGTTATGTATTTTTATATATATGTGTGTATACATATGTGTGTATCTATATAAAAAACATGCTGTCTTGTGGTTGCTTAAACATACTTTACCATAGTGATTTTATTATATTTATAAATAACTTGCCTTTCCACTGCTTTTAACAGAGATGGTTACATAACCAAGCAGTCCTGTTGATTTCTATTAGCTATTTCAGCAGATGACAATCTCAGTTTCAAGAATTCTGCTCTGTAATTTAGTTGAGCTAAATAGAGGTTGCAGCTCCAAGGACTTTTTTAAAATCACCTTTTAAAATTTTTGAAATAATTTTCTAATCAATGAGGATTACAGTGTGAAAATGCTGGGCTCAACATTTTGTCTCCAGCATCAGGTCCCAGTCTTTCCTTTATCTTTGGCGTACTTCACCAGTATTTTTATGATCTTATTGCATCTATACTTTTTGTCAATTTGCTGTGAATTTGGCGTTCTCTTTTGAGTACCTATCTATATATGTCTTTACACTTTCATGTACTGGTGAGGAAGCAAAGTTATCCAGGTGGGAGATGCACAAACCCAGCCCTGTCCCCATTCCAGGTGTTGAGGAGGATTTTGTGGCCCCATCTTAGTAGCCCATCTGATGTGGAGCGAGACCCCAGATCCTTGTTTAAAGTTCTGTACATGTATAATGAATTATAAAAATAGCTTCTCTGTAGCATGTATATATGGAACATAGGTGTGTATATATGGACACATAGATGTGTATATATATATGTATGCATAATGCATATGTAAATAATATGAAGCATAGATTTTCTAATTCTGTATCAATATAAATATATATAGGTATAAACTTTGCTCATTTTTTCAGCTTTTTTGGCCATAACTTCACCAGCTGTTACCTGCTTCCCTGACTTGGCGTAGACTGCTGGACTTTCACCTGGGGAACCTGTTTTCCCACTTTTGATGGCTGCTCTTTAAAGGAAGTGCACATCCCTGGCAAGATGTTCAAACTTTCTGCCCTAGAGCTGGCTGGTCTTCTCCACAGTTCTTAATAGATGGTTTCTTGATTTTTCAGTTAGAGGAGTATGACTTCCCAGAAATGTCTTTCATGACCACAGTCATCCAGTAGGTAAGATAATATATGACTGTAGTGATTCTTCCATGGCCTTAAGGCACTTTTTTTTCTCCAGTACTCCTAAGCTTTTGGTACCGTTCCCTAAAACACTGCTTTTCAGTGCCAAGACCTCGTAGTGCTGAGCTTGCCTCCAGCCAGCAGTAGGCAATGGCTTTCTGGATTACACTTTACCTGTTTATCCTGGTTGGTGATACCCTGACAAACAAGAGCCAAGATTTCAGTGGGCACATGCAGCAAGCGTGCTGATGTATGATGATGATGTATAAGATGGGACTTTTTCATCAGCTTGTTTGAAATGCCCCTGACAGTCATACCCACGTTCTGTCAACAAGTAGAGGGTTTGCCACTCGGGTTCACCAAATGTTTTTGAAACTCCCTGAAGTTTTTCCCATCAGGGGCTTGCTCCTCATTGCCTTGTAAGCTTGTCTTTATATCTTTGGTAGGACACTTTCCAAACCTTGTTCCTTTCTTCATTTCTCAGTGAAATCAGCCTTGCAGTTATTTCAGTCAGGAGAGTAAAAGGAGATGGTAGCCTTTATAAACAGGCTACTGTACACTATCCCTTTTAGAGTTTACTCTTTATACTCATCCTAAATACCTTCCTCAGTAGTGTCAGAATTCTCTTATAGATGGAAGAGTGACTTCATCAGCTATTCCTAAGCTACGTGCTTCCAGGACTGAGCTGTCTGGCATATCATTGTGCCTCTTGCACGAGGGCAAAAATTATCTGGTAACTCTGCTTAGATATCGTTATGCTGACAGTATGAGTGACATTCAACCACACGTCTCAAAGAAAGAGACTTACAGATAAGCTATATTTCCTATGTTACTTCTCTGTTCAATTATCCATTTCATTATGTTCTACTTTCTCTTTATATTTTTGCTTTCCAGACTTGTGTTTTTCTTCACTTTTGTTTTGCTTTGTTATATCCTATCTGACATTTCCCGTTGTTGTGGTTTAACCCCAGCCAGCAACCAAGCCCCACACAGCTGCTCGCTCACTCCCCCCTGGTGGGATGAGGGAGAGAATCAGAAGGGTAAAAGTGAGGAAACTCATGGATTGAGATAAAGACAGTTTAATAGGTAAAGCAAAATCTGTGTGCACAAGCAAAGCAAAACGAATTAATTCACTGCTTCTCATGGGCAGGCAGGTGTTCAGCCATCCCCAGGAAAGCAGGGCTCCATCATGTGTAACAGTTACTTGGGAAGACAAACACCATCACTCCAAACATCCCCCCCTTCCTTTTTTCTTCCCCCAGCTTTATATACCGAGCATGACATCATATGGTATGGAATATCCCTTTGGTTAGTTGGGGTCAGCTGTCCCAGCTGTGTCCCCTCCCAGCTTCTTGTGCACCTGGCAGAGCATGGGAAGCTGAAAAAGTCCTTGACTAGTGTAAGCACTACTTAGCAACAACTAAAACATCTCCACATTATCAACACTGGTTTTAGCACAAATGAAAAACATAGCCCCATGCTAGCTACAGTGAAGAAAATTAACTCTATCTCAGCTGAAAACAGGATACCCATCCTAAAAAAGATACAGTGCCTTATTTTTTTAAATAGTTATTTCAATACATTCACATTCATGTTAACATATGTTCAATACTTACAATGAATAGTGCTAACTGACATTAGCAAATGTTAGCTTTTCAGAATTTTTTTCTTGCCTTGGCTTGCAGTTCACATTCACCACAGCACAACCCCTATGAGATGAGCTTTTTATGTTTGTATTCAACACAATTAGATTTTAATTTCAAAAGTCTTACTGAAACTTCAGATAAGTACTACTTGTCTTGTGTCCAACTGTAAATAGTCTTTTCATATTCAAAGTGATAATCCAGCCTTTGCACATAGCAGTCTCTTGCAAAATTTCTGCTATGGTTTATTCTTTCTAGACCTTTGCTTCTCTTCAGCTCTTGTCTGCAGACTTTTGCAGTATTGTTTTACTTCTTACAAACGTAATGGATTTGCCCAAAGGCTGCTTTGGTCTGTATTTTAATTTAAATCTTTGTGCAATCTTTTATGTCACTTCTTGCAAATCCACTCAGATTGTATTTTGCGGACTTCTCTATAGAGTCTTCAGTTTTGTTTTGCAATTGCATCTCTTTATGGATTTACAGTTTAATATGTATAAAGCATCACACATCTCCTTTTTGATTTCTTATAGGAAACTGATACCTCTTCAACTTTACCTTCCTCTAACTGAATACTCTTCATTTCTTTAATGTTGTGTAACAGCTGTCTTGTTCTTTCTCATGTGTATGTAGGCTATTTGTCTAATATGGTACACCTGACCAGCAGTATTTTTTAGGCCACTATTTCATCTTCTTGGGAATAGAACAAATTCTTGCTCTCCTTTGCTTCAATTTTCTAGCATATTTCTGAAAAGTTAGAGACTCAGTGTAGTTGTTACTGGATTCTCCAAGATATCCTTTACTCGCTACCTTTTCTTCTACTTGTGTATCTATTCCATTGCTGGTACTACATCGTCTTCTGAGGTGGCAATGAAACAGAACCTCAGATCAGGATTTAGAAGTACAATAAATCATTATTATAACTAAAGAGGAACTAATGCTGGGGATAAAGATGCGTGTTCTACTCTATCAAGTATATAGCACTGAGTGAGCGTAGCAAGAACTACTTCAAACCAGAATGTTTCTTAAAGTGCCTTTTACCATGAGTGTTATTTAATGCTCATAGGTGTCTCATACTTAAAATTGTCTCTGAAGTTAAATGAGAAAAGAATTAAATGGTATATTTACACATGAAATTTAAAAGGCAAAGGTTAAAAATTGGCTTGTAATGCCTTACTATCTAGAAGTTCTTACATTCAGTTAAGTTATTAAATGTTGTTTTTTATGGAGATATTCCAGAAAACTGCTTTCAGTTCTGGAATGACTGATCTCCTTCTAATTGAGTGAAACTTGGCAAGCCTCAGATCTACAAGAAGGACAAAGAGTACAGGTACAATACTTTGCTATAAAAAAAGGTTTAATAAAATACTGTATTTCTAAAATCATTGTAGCCAAGAAACCACCATTTTGTTTCACTTATTGTTCAGGAAAAAGGCAAAATGTAACCAGAAAACAATAAGATCCAATTTGTTCCTTCCTCAGCTGCAATCTTTTTTTCCAAAATAAATCTTTATGCTGCTTCTCTCTCCTTCTAACGAATGTTTTGGTGACTGCTGGTGAAAATGAATACAGGAAGAAAGACAATAGTTTGTGAAGAGCCTTTTCACTTGGGAAATATTGCTTTATAGTAACTGTAGTATAATCTGTCGTAAGTCCAAATATAACAGAGAAGTACAAAAAGAAGGCAACAATGGTAAGTGCCTCCCCGGGTGTTTCTTGGTAATTACAGCTCTCTGGCTGAGAGAGCTGATGGCTAAAGGCAATTTAGACATTTAAACTGACCAGTTTGATTTCTCTCCTTTCAGGTTGAGATCATTCTGTTAATGGGCATGTAGACTGATGGCGTATCCAAGATTTTCCGGAGTGAGGTGCAGTTTCAGGAGACAGCCTTCAAAAATATGGGTAAAAGAGTGACAGAATCAACCATAATCCTATATAACCGAGGTTAGCCAGAAGAGTATCATGACCACCGTTTACAGTTTACCTTGACTGCCATTGCAGTAGAGTTCTTCATACGGAGGAGATGGTGTGTCTAGTTGTCCTGTGCATACTATTGCAAAATGTTAACTGAATATTCTTTTCCATGAGACAAATATACTTTTTAATGTAAATTAGAAGATTATTATCTTCAGCAGTAAGCCATGGAATGAAATTTTAGAAAGCTGGCTAGAACAGTATTTAACATTTTCTATAAAGAGACACAGAAATTCCAGCTCAGGAGGGACCCATCACTGCACTTGTGCCTCTTTCCAAATCAGTTTTGTTTTCAATATTCCTGTACTCCAAAAGGACTGCAGAGGTGACAGGATTTTGGCACAGACAGGAAGAACTGTAGTTATGGAAGTGCCACCGTTTTGGTGAATTTTAGTCCTGTGCCCAATGGGAACAGGAAAAGTAGTGTGGAGAGTGGGGGCAGAGTCTGCTACTGGGCTGAACATGGGGCACAGCTGTGGCAAGTTAGCTTGCTTTTAATTGCAGAAAGGCCTAGATTGCATTTTTTTAATACTCCTGGGAAACCAGACAATGCTAATGGTCACATATGTACCCAAGGGAAAGTAAAAATCATTCAAAATCAAAACAGAGACCAAAAAACCACAGTTAATCTCTTAAGCAGAAAACCTCATTATTTTTTATGTCTTGTGTTTGAACGTACTGCATTCTTCAATGTAAAACTTCAGCAAAATACTAGGACAGGATTGTTCCTATACCTGCCATGAGCTACGGCATCTGGAGGGCCCTTCCTTGTCTCTGTCAGCCGTTCAAAGGGCAGGCGGTCACAGGCACATCTCCTGCTCAGCGATGACCTGCTTTGGCTTGTTTTTCATGGCCAGAGTACTTGATCTCAAGTACCTGATCTTCTCAGCTGGACCTGCTGACAGAACAGGGTGGTTTTGCCCCGGAGTCCAGTCATTTAAAAGTAAGATCTACTTTGTTAAAGGAAAGTTGGATGGTAGCATAGGACTTCTGGTGAGAACTTGTCCATTACAAGTGGCCTTTAGAAGGTTACCAAACACTTGTTCCCAAGCTGCGTGGCCTAAATCAGGTTTTTTCTCCTGGAAAAGTCACCAGGAGTGGCTGTTGGCACATATCAGGAGAGAGCGACAGGGGCCTCAGGTCTGGCTGCTGCCCTGCATGTGGATGTGCCAACAGGGGACAAATATGCCCAAGTCCCTTCTCCAGAGCCATTGCTGAGGCTGGCACGGGTGCCAGGCGGAGCAGGCAGCCAGGGGAACGCGGAGGGGCTGGGTCAGATGAGGAGGGGGAAGGAGAGGAGGCCGTGCAAAGCAGCAGGGGAAGGTGCCAAGAAGGGGGAGCATGGCTGCAGGGAGCTGCTGGTGGTCTTTGAAGCTGGAGGGCAGGCAGGATGGCTGCTCCCATGCTATCAGGAACTCCCTGCAGGCAAACCGCACACCACACAGGGCAGGGAAGAGCAGGTATCATGCCTTTCCTTAGCTAGCATTGACAGACATCCCTTGTAACACAGAGAGTCCAGAAAGAAAGTTCTGTGTCTCATACAATCATCATGCAGGACACAAGCTCTCCTATATGTTGATAGCAACCAGCCTCACAACTGCAGCTCATTCGGATGTGCTCAGTTTGTCTGCTTCACCTGCGCGTGTATGATTTGCTGTGCATGCACAAAAGTGTGCACATGCAATGCAGTTAACTGGGATCATCCTGGCTTTATACTTACGATCTCTAGCCCTGCATTTGATAGGTCTGCAATCACTGATGACTTGTGGCACATAAATTATCTGTCACTGACATGCGAGTTGTGGGAGGGCAGCCTGTACCCAGCAGGAGGTACTGCAGAGAGAATTTCTTCTGCCCTTTCCTGTAACATGCTGCAAGAATAAATCACCTATTCAGCTCTAAATGGTGCTTAAGTGATATAATGGAGTCCTTCGCTGGCCTGTAGACAGAGATAACAGCACTTTGATCTAGCACTGATTAAAACTGCTAGTTTGATGTTTGTTTACTATTTCAAAATAAATATTTTGCAACAAAAATAAAGTTGAAAAATAGAATATGACTATAAAAGCAAATCCAAGATAAATGGAATAAGGGTAAGAGGGATGTTCTTTAACATTAATATTTGCATTCAAGGATATCCTAAAAGCATGCAAGGGACATTGACATCAATTTCCTTAATAGTTGCAGGATGTAAGAGAGTTTTGGAGCTTGCATTATGGGTCAAAAAGAAAGAGCGTATTTGTTTGGCCTCTGCAACATAAGTGAAACAAATTAGTGGATCTGTAATTTAACTATCACATCCATTAGCACAACTATTAAAGATGGTTGCCTTCCCAGTTTTCACAGACAGTTTTGATTTTGGGAGGATTGCCATGCTATTGCCAAGCTATTAAATATAGTCTTTTTTGTCTTGTAACTTTTTGATACTCTGTGCTGAAAGTATGACTCATTAGTACAACTCACATAAAAGTGGATCCAGATAATGGCACTGTGCAGGTTCCTACTCTGCTCTGCAAGCTACCTCCTCAGCCTGCCAGCGACTGAGAATGCTACATATCAGGAGCATCCACTAACTGAGCGATTTCTTCCTGTACATTCCACATGGAGAAGTCAATATTTATACCTCACACTTGATAGAATTCATTAAATGTATTTTGCTAAATAACACTCTGTATTACGTACTCCATGTCTAATATTTGCCTACAGAAGAAGTATTTGTTGTGTGAATTGAATACCTGGTTAAGAAGAACTAAATGAGTACAACATATTTAATATTTATTTGGTAGCACAACACAGTAGACACAGGGGAGGTGAGAGAGAATGCAAATACAGCAGGAAGAAAAAGTGCTTAAAGACATAGACAGAATGTTAAATATTTCTACATGACTACAGTGATTCTGAGAAAAGTAAGCAGCATGACAAGGTCAGATATTTGGATTTTAGAATTTTAAAGTTAAATAATTTAAGTAACAAACAATATTTACGGAGGACTCTAAATGACTATTCACAGCAGACATGCTTTGTCTGAAAATAGATTGCTTCAGGAGAACTCCAGAGGTGAACCTCTTCTCTAAGATCTGGACCATTTTGGTTCTTTGTGTTTAGGGCTCCTTTTGTCTTCAGTGACAGGTTCTTAGTATGAGAAATCTTGATTCTTACTTTTCTACTGTTTTAGTCTGTGATGCACTGAGTGAAATTGATACCACAGCAAAATCTAGTAACAACAAACCCCCCAAGTTGCTGAGAGCTGTTAAAGCTCTGTTAAAGATTGCTTAGTTACAGAGGAATTGTACTGTCTAATGGGATTTTGTGAGAAATTATATTGCAGAATTTTGGCAAAGAAAGTGCTTTAGACAGTAGTTTCTTTTTCTGAAAATAACGTTTTGCACTTGTAATGAAAGTAACATGTCCTGTTCTGTTTTCTGAAATATATTCCTTGAGAGCAGATGGAAGTCACAACTGTACAGGTGGAAGAAGGATTTTGGCCATTTATGTTATGATTTGAAGAAAATTCAAATATAATCTACCAGCAGCAAGATGCTGTGATATGTTTAACAGTGAACTTTTAATTTTAAAGAAGTGACTGCAAGAAGTAAGTATATCTCTACCTGATATCGTATAAATGTAAGAAAAGCTATATCAGACATTATAATGTTTACTTTAGCAGATATGGGTTGTAGCTGTACGCTTCTACGGGAGAACTTATCTTGGGCCGCATACCTCCGGGACACAGGGCTCTACCCACCCTGGGGACAGTGATGCACAGACACCAATATGATGGATACAAAATGTCCGTCTATTTAGCTGCGTCACACGCTTATATAGCTCTTGCGGTTCCTGTTCCTGCCACTCCTATGGGGAGGAGTCTATCTTTCCGTCACAGCCCGTGATCTTCCGGTCGCCGATCCCTGTCTATTCCCCTACAATGGGTTAGCATATCGTTGCTGTGGGTAGGATTTCAAATGTGTCCTTTTGGTAAATATAATCATGGAATAATCCAAGCTTATGTCCTTATACTGATTTCTAGCTATGTACTTTTCCTGCTGTGTGTGTAATTGTGATTATCCAATCCAGACTGGCCTAGGATTTTCTTTTTGGTATCTGCATAGACTGGAATTCCTCTGGCATCAATGCATTTTTTTTTTCCAATCACAATTAAGTGTGCCATTATATTTAATATGGAATTTGAAGAGTTTTTAGAGGATCTTTCTCAGAAAGACACGTGTGCATCATGTTGATATTCTTCATATGTTTAGTTAGTCCTGCTGGTTTTGCAGCAGTCTGCCAACTTTGTTAATGCAAGCCTGAAATGTGAAAAGTATATCACCTGAAATTTAACATGAAGAAAATATTTTTAACATCCTGAGCAAATTTCAAAGTATTATTCTCAATTTTGAACTGGACAGCAATATACCACAAACAAATTCTATGGTCCAGAAACATCACTCTTGAGTAGATATTGTAGTTTATGATAATCTCTCATAGTTTTCAATTCACTCTCTGAATGGACTCAGTCCTTTTATTGAAGTGATATCTCAAAACTCAAATACTGTCCGTGATTAATTCCTACATACATTTGCTGTAACAAGCTCTTCCCTTGTACTGTTGGCATGTTGTGCTACTGATTGCATAGTGCTCTGTGCATGGTCATAGTCACACGTACTGATTTATTTTATGGTGATGTATTTTTGTTCTGGATTTGGCTGACTGATTTTCTCTTCTGCAAAATTTATGGTGTTAGTATCTTCCTTTCTTCAGAGGGTATCTTAGCAAATGTCACAAACATATATAACTACCATTTTAATAAATGGGAGATGAGTGTTATGTACTGACAAATGGAATTGTATTATCTGAGATTTTATCTCTTCATAACAGTAAGCAAATTCTCTGATTATATTTAAACTCATTCATTTGCCAAATCAAATTCTTTTTTTTCTTTTTTTTTTTTTGTTATTCCTAACACCAGCTCCAGTCTGGTAAAGCAAAGAGTACAAAGAGGGACCAAGCAGGAACAAAACAGCACTGAAAGAATTGTGCAGGGAATGAAAATCAACTGAAATAGAATATACATGTTAGCATACTGGTTGCAGGTATCACAGAATTACTGTTGTTACTGTATTTAATGCCTAGAGATTCTTGATTTTCCTGAACAAGACACAGCAGAGTGTTGGACCTGACAGAGATATGGTAAAACCACGTGCACAAAGAGGACTGAAGCAGCTCTCATGTAGCAGCCATCTTGTACCACCTCTTTGTGGTCCTCCAGTTTGCTCTCCCAGCTATTGTCCTAACATTAGAACAGTCAAAGTTGGAAAAAATGGCAAAGATGTCCCTCTGGTGTATTTTTAGGTCTGCACACTTGGTTTTTTTAATCACATCTGCAATTACAGTGAGGTAGAAAAGGACGTTGGAAGGGTCATGCATCTATGATACTGATATAAAATGTTCTCTCTGGAGAAATAGTTCTTTGCCCCCTGGTGGTGAATTAATTTTGAAAAATATTGCAAAATACTTTAAGGAAAATTTACTTGAAATTAAAAAGAGATACTAATTGCTTCAGTGAATACAAGTGAAAGTAAACTACTAAACAATACTTAATGTGTCAAATAAAATTAAGGAAAATCCTGTTATGAACAAGCTCCATCAATCTTTGACAGTCACTAAAGAATAGAACAAAAGAATCAACATCACCATTTGAAAACCGTATGAAACCTTTGACATTTCAAAATCATGTTTCTTATTTTGCTTTTTTGGGGGGAGGTTAACAAAAATGTCTTGACAACATAGTGTAGTCCTGAGAATCCCTGATTTCCAGTGTTCTTGCATTACTGACTATGGGAATTATATTCATCTGCACAGCATCGGTAGATATGCCGCTCTCCAGAAATGAGTAATGTCATCCATATAGTGAGAGCTCTCATTCTGGGAAACTAGAACGGATGAAAATTTTAGAAAAGGTGTACATATTTCTAAAAGTTGTCTAGAGGTTTTTAGCTTGTGTATGCTGAGCATCTCCATATATGAACAGAGTACCAGAATGTCTTTGTCAGAATAGTAATAAGAAAATTGACATTGGAAGTCATCCACTTGCAGTTTAAGCCATGGATAATTTTGAAAGGTGTCAAGAATACATTGTTTAAAAAGATGGCGTAAGCCTTCCAATCACTGATATTTATTTTGTGTTTTAATTCTTGTTCCTCCTAAACTTCTGCCTAAGACAGTCCTTCCCCATGTTGATGTTCTTCTTTGAGAAAATACATATTAAAATATAATGACAGACTACTGTCATGTCATGCAGCAAAACATTATGCATTTATGCTAGAAAAAGGCCATTAATAATGATGAAGGCTTTCGTATGTTGGCTTTATGCTATTAGGATATGGATGATGTTCTGAAAATGAACCCTCTTTTCCTATCCCACAGTCCATGAGTCATTTTGCACGATGTTAATGTGGTTTCAGGTAGTTTTCTGGTTTAGAAAACAGCATCATGGTGTATGGCACGCTAAGTAGGCAGGGATTGTTTGGGGTTTGGCACTAATGATGTACCATGAGGAAAAGGATAAAAAATAAAGAGTAACATAGCTAAAAGAGAGGACTGAGCTGCCCAGGCCAGGCACGAATTAGCTATTTCCTAAATAATATCCTTTCATGTCTGATGGACTGTAATAGCTTTCTGTTTTTAGCTCTGTTGCTTTTGCTTCTCTTTCCATTCCCACATTTCTTTCTCATTACTTTGACTTACGTCTGGCCTAAAGTCTGGCTGGTCTACACAAACGGCATATTCCTTACGAGTCTTTCAGTGGGCAGGGTTGCTATAAAGTGACGCTGTCTCCCCTTCTTTTCCCACTGCCACGCTGGATATTACCTTCCCTCAGACTCCACTGCATTCATCTGTTTGTGTGGCTACACTCTAAATTGCATCTGCAAAATGATCTGGCTTTAAAAAAAAATTCCCTTGAAAAGGCAATAACCAGACCACTTGCCTATCAGGCGGAGCGCTACAGGACCCCTCGGAGCAAGGTCGCTGCCGCCTCGCTCGACGCTTTTGCAAGAGAACCCTCTCTTCCGGTGCGAGTCCTCAAACGTTCCTGCCAGCTGTGAAACAGAATTCCTCCCTCTGCTCTGCTTAGCCTCACTGCTCGGGGAACGGCTTGCGTTCAGCTCTCCGCGTGTGGTTATACAAAGGTTTTTTTCCAATGGGAAAGCCAGTTTAAGCCAGGCAGTTTCCTGCCTGCTCTGCCCTCTTGTTCTTGCTCCTTCACCACGGTTCGCTGTCCCCTTGATTGTGCCGATGCAGCTGTTTGTGGGCTGTGTTGTAAATTGGATCACTGAAATAAATCTGCGTTTTTGTGTGTGTATGTGTAGCTATGTTTGCGTGAACAGCGCTTTTTTAAAAAAAACCCAGCAACCTGCATCATTTCAGTCATTTGATTTATAATGTGGCCCACAAAGAGTTGAATTAGCACAGCTGAGGAGGCAGCGAACAGTGGTGCAGAGGTGGGAACAAGCGCCTGGGCTGGGGGGAGGGTGCAGGAAACTCTTAAGCCAGCTTTGTTAACAGAGAAAACTACTGTTACTATACAAAACCATGTAGAGCACCTACACTGAACAGTGGGAACAGAAACTGGAACAGACTGCAGAGCAGTCAGGCTCTCAAATTGCTGTAGATAAGGCTTTATCTTTAGGAAGAAAAGGGGTGGTCCCTTAATAAGCTCTTTCCCCTAGATGTCTTCTATTCATTTGAGACCTCGAAATCACAGGCTGTTTAGCTATTCAGAATACGATCGTGTGAATCCTACTGGGCTTATGAAGCATGTTGGCCTTTCAGTGCTGTTAAAAACGCTAATAATAACTGGTTCATGCCTCGGGCCTTGGGTGCTACTGTCAATTAGCGTCAGAACAGAGATTTATTTAAACAAATTATTTCTGTATATGCTTCTTTCCCTTACGGTTTGCAAAAGAGAGCTTTGTGACCAAGCGTACCTGATGCAGTGATACCTGCTTCTGTGTGCAGATGAACTCGGGGCAGAGAAAGAAATGCCATCCTTGCCTTCATAGCTCTCCATATTCTTAAAGTAAAGGAGCTGCCCAGCTGCAGAGACTACATACGGAATTAAAAACCTTTCTCTGAATCTCTAGCCACTTAAATGTCATGTCTGAGTCACAGAAAAAAAAATACTAATACCTCCCAACATGGGTAGTTTCAGACTGTAATGAAAAAGCCATGCGTAATCCTCTACCTTCTCCTCAACATTTGTGTCAGAGTTCGCAGTACTGAGATTTAAATCGTCATCAGTGGTCACCAACTCACCAGTCACTGCATGTGTCACGGGAGGCTTCTCACATATATCGTTGCAGGCTCATTTGCTGAATTTGATCATGTTTGGTTTGTATATTAAGGGTTTCTCTGAAACCAGGAGAGAGAACTGACTTTTAATTTAACTCATTTATTTTAAACTGTGGAAGCCTAGTGTGACTTGGATTAATTGAAGTGTGGTGAAGGGGGAAGGACTCTAATGACTCACCAAGAAAAAATAATTTCTCATGACTTTAAAGAGGAGAACAGAAGAATGAAAAGATTATAATGTGTCATTATTATGGTGGTGCTTATATAATCTTAATAGCATTTTTTAGCATTTTCTTCCTGAAATTTCAGTATTTATTGTTGGGGTACAGAGTGATTTTAATGGAAACTAATCTCATAGCCTAGAATTAAAAAAAAAAATCCTTTTTGGAAATGTTACATGCAGTATCAGGCCTTCTCTCTGAATGGTTTAAGGAGCAGAATAAAAATGAGTATTCAAATTTCCCACATTGTTAAAACTGACTGGAATAATTTAAGTATGCTGACTTAAATGTAAGAGGTCTCTTAAATATGTATTTTAAATAATCATAATCCCATTATCATCAGTGCATTTTTTCTCCTATTATTCTTTTTAAATTCATATTCCTCTTGACTGAAAGAAACCATCATTTATCTGAAGAATTTCAAGATGTTTCTTTCAAAATAGCTATCATCGGCTGTTGTTCTCAGAAGGATTGAAGGCACAAGCTACCTGCAATTGGTGGTCAGTATTAGGACAGTTTTTCCTAGTCTCAGTGGAACTGAATAGGTCACCTGTGTTTATCGTTTTTTTTTTAAGGTTGTTTTAACAGTTTCACCAGAGGTGGATTTTGAAAGGGGTCCTTCTTCATAACAAATTCTGAATTATGAAAAATAAGATCAAAATAATAAATGCCTCTCTCTGAGGCTGATTGTTGCACTAGATCAACTGAACTACGGAGGCTTAGAAGCTACCAAGGCAAGATGAAGTAGATACGGAGAATACAGAATGAGTCAGGAGGGAAGGAGAGTTTGGAAAGCATCTATTAAGGGGAACAGAGTATTGTTAATATCACATTTTTTTAAAAAAAAATCTTTAACCTGGTTTAAAAATAATACTACCTTATAGAACTCTTCGTTTGCCCCTGGTTTCCGAGGGTACTTTGCATCTTTAAACTTTGTTCTACAACCTTATGAGTACGTAACTTTTTGAATACAAAGCTGGTATTTTTGTGCAATAATCTTGAGGCTCGAAAGCAAGGAAAATGTAGATGCACCAGGCAACAAAGGGAATTTATGCTATGAATACTGGTGTGCAAAACAGAACGGATTAAGAAAATACGGAAGAGGGAAGCAACTGATCTATACCAGGTTCAGTTACTCCAGCAAAACAAAGCAGGCAATAAATGAACTAGCCCATGACTTTCTCCTTGCTTTGCCATTCTCTAGAAAAGGAATTTTTTTTTTGGGGGGGCTGTGATCAAGCAGGAGAAGCACTTTCTAAGATGATCAGAATAAACAGTTAAGTGCTCCTTTTTGAGAAGGGTGAATAAAAAAGAGTCTATACCAGACGCTGTTGGTTAAATTATCATTTCCTGGCAAATGGGTTTAGGTACCTTTTCAGAAAACAGAGCCAGAGGCAGAATCATGATCCTAACAGCCCAGTGGCCATGCATATGGGACATGGAAACATGAGTTTAAATATCAATCTAATTAATATTTAAATAGTTTATACAAAAGGGAACTGTTTCAATAGAGGAGAATACCTAAGACTACTCCATACTTTATGAGTTGGAAAATTGATAATGGTTATGTTGGTTCAAGTCCTTATTCTGAATCAAGCAGCGTGTATTTGAAAGCCACATCTTGCTGTTCCCATGGTGTATCCAAGGCGGTGCTCTGCTGTACAGAGATTTTGTAACTGGTGCCTAGCTCCTCTTAGGTGAATCCAGGTGAGTGTAAAACTGGCGTTTAGGATTTTTTTAAATTGGAAAACTATTTTCTGAACTTGATTCAGTTCACAGATATTTTTGGAACGAGTGAAACTGTCTTTTCTTAAAAAGAAAATTCTCAGAGTTATTAACCAGGCCTAGCTTCAAGAGAGATGAAACAGATGGGGTGTTCCAAGGAGTCTGACCGTACCAGAGAAAAGTGACCTAATGTTGATGATTTGTCTTGGTATGCCATTACATCTCCACCTAATTTCTTGTCTAGCGTTCTTGCTTAACATTAATTTAAGCAAGGAAATAATGGAAGGTCCAGAGAAAACAGCTCAAAAATCGACTCGACATCGGCAATATGCCCATTTGCACCTAAAAAACAGTGCTGTAAAACAGATCACAGGGGTCAAGCCCGTCCTCGGGCAGCTCCTACGCTCGCCCCGCGCCCGAGGACAGCGCAGGGCGCGGGGCAGCAGCGGCGGGGCCGGCCCCGCACTGTGCAGCCCGCCGCCGCCCTCCCCGCCCGCGGGCACCGGCCGCGCCAGGGCCCGGGGCGGACGTGGCCACCCGGAACCTCCCGGCGCTGCCGGCGCCTGGTAACGGGGGCTGGGGCAGCGGCTGCCCCCCCTCAGGGCCGCCGGCGAGGGGAGGGCTCGGGATGGGGTCGGCGACGGGCCGCTCGGAAGGCCCGGGCGGGGGGTGTGTGTGGGGAGGGGGGTGGGTACAGCCGCCGGGGAGTACCGCGGAGGGGGGGGCCGCGGGGGGGGCTGCGGCAGGCCCGCGGGAGGGGGCGGAGCGGCGGCCGGGCAAGGGCGGGGGAGAGGAGGAAGGCGGCGAGGGGCGGGCGCGCGAACGCCGCGCGGGGATCGCTCGCGGCAGGGCCCCGCGCGCCGCTCCCTCGCGCACCCAGCCGTGGGTGCCGCCTCCCCCTTCCTCCCCCTTCGTCCCTCTTCCTCCCTTCCCCTTCCCCCTCCCCCTCCCCCTCCCCCTCCCCCTCCCCCCCCCGCAGCTCCTCGACTGCGCGAGCGCCAGCCGTTGCCGGGGTACCCGACGTCACAGCGTGCGCAGGCGTCGATTGGCCAGGCGGGGAGCGCCCTCCTCCCCTCCGCGGGACACGCCGCCGGCGGGGCCGGGCCTGGCTCCTTCTCCTCAGTGCGGAGCAGCCGGCGGGGCGCGCGCGGCCTCAGCGGTGCTTCCCCGGCCACGTCCTGGCCACGTCCTCGCCGCCGCTGTCGCAGCTGCCGCCGCCGCCGGGGCGGGGGTCATGGGCCGGCCGCGGGCCGCGCCGCGTCTTCGGCTGCTGCCGCCGCTCCTGATGCTGGTGGCGCTGGTGGCGCCCCGCGCCCGCGCCTGGGACAGCGGCGACCTGGAGCTCTTCGACCTGGTGGAGGAGGTGCCGCGGAACTTCTATGACTTCCTGGGGGTGCAGCAGGTGAGCGAGGGACCGGGCCCCGAGGCGCGCCGCCCCCCGCCCCACTCCCCACACCCCCGCGGGCGCGGGCCTCGCCTGTCACTGCCGCCGAACATGGCTGGCCGTCCCCCGTCCCCCCCTCCCCGCGCCGCCGCCGCCCGGCTGCTCCCTGCGGCCCACGGCCGCTGGGCTTGCCGCCGGCCCCTTGCTTTCTCGCCCGGCGCTGTCATCTGCCTCCTGCCCGCGCAGCCGTGGGGCTGCCCCGCTCTGCCGCTGCAGTCCGGGCCCCCCGCTGTGCCCCGGCTCCCGGCAAGGCTCCTGCCCAGCCCCTTCCTTCCCTCTGTAGGGGCTTCCCTCTCCTTCAGGTACTGTTCTATTTATTTTGTTCTCCTGGCCCCACCGTGAATCAACCCTCCCTTTCCCGCTATACCTTTGTGTGTCCCTACTGCCTGTTGCTCTGTTGAATACATTGCTTTTTCTCCAAATGCGTTTACAGCTAGGCAAAAGTAGCTCATGGGCTTCTCCCGCTTCCCATACGTGTCCTGGGTATGGCTGTTTCTCATCTTTCCCTCATTCCGCGTAGCTGCTGGTTCCTTATCTTAAGATTGTGCATCGCCATGTGTTGTGGATCCCGTTTTCTCTCACACATGCCCTGCAGTAGACTGTGACCCTTTGCCATGGTGATGGCTTGTGGATTGTTGTATTTGTTTACTTTCCATGTATCTGGGTTGTTGTGCATGGTTTTCACCTCTGTTTGCTAGGCAACGCTTAAGGTTATCTTAAAGTATTTATAATGCACCTTTGGTTAATTTTTGTGCACGTGTAGTCAAGACAGGAACTCCTGAACACTTTTATCCCATGTTTGTGTGTATGTTTTAGATGTGGTTTCTGGTTTTGCTACCACTTTGCATCTTCAACTTGTATCACTCATACTGGCTCCCACTTGATGGCCTTCCTCATCTCCAGATGCTCTGCTCTGTGTGTGTGATCTTGCTTGATCTCTTTTCATGCATCTTAGCAATCTTCTTTTTGTCTCTTTCTTCCAGTTAGTATTCCTCTCCTCAGTGATTAAATATGCAATTCTTTATAATCTGTTACTTCACCCCAAGTCCCCAAAAGACATTTTCTTCTTTGTTTGTCTCCTAGCACCTCTACGTTCTGGTGAGTGATCCCACTATTCAAGTGGCTTCCCTGACATCCTTAAAGTTTCTTTGGATGTGGTTCTTGTTTTTCAGAATAATAGCTATATTCTCAGGTGTGTTTCATTAGGGCCACATCTACAAAGAGAGAGAAGGTGTCTGCAGTATGTAAGGGTCTTGTTCTGGAAACTACTGGCTGTGCGTGTTAATGATAGTTGGGACATTCTGAATCAGTTTAATCTATCTTTGACTCCTTCTGAAGCATCTGGTGTTAAATATTATGCAATACCATCATATGTAAACAGCAGCAAACACTGCTATCCAGGTTTCACTTTCATGAGCCAAAAATCTGGATTTTAATTCCCCAAAAGCAATTTTAGTCCTAGATAATGTAGACGTACAAAATTTTGTTTGTTTCCATTAGTGATGTTCAGATCTGGTATGCAGCGCTCTGTTAGTATCTTCCATGGTCTTTTTTTCCAGGGCTGAATCTGTACCTTGCACAGTAAGTTTAGCAAAATATGTTACTTTTAGCAAGCAAATACTCTGCTAGTTCGTGCTTCTACTCCTAATCTTAATGGAGAACTTGGATTGCTTATAATGTGCGAGCAGGGAAAAAATTGGTGTAAGTGCAACACAAATGAAAGGAAGTTTTTTTAGTTACAAGTATACGCTAGTCACTCATAATGTCATTCTAGCCAAGACTTGAAGTGTAAATAGTATTAGATGCTTTGCACATGCAGCAGAATACAGCTGTGAGTACAGGGATAGAAGATAGAGCATTGAAGTTGAGCTTCACTAGACATTTGTAAGCACTGGAAGATGCTGTATAGGTTTACAGGTTCTTCTGCACTATCTGTCCTTTGTTCCTGCTGCTTGCTTCTCCAGCTCTGACCTACACCCGAAGCTTCAAACGAGATACTGAAACAGGGTTCCAACTTGCAGTGACTTGCTAGGGAGCTGCAGCAGTTTAAGTTGCTGTATGAGAAGGGTAACTGGTCCTGTAGCAGGGTCAAGGGAAGTGCACAAATCGCGGGTGTGCTGTATCCCGCCTTGGATGTATTAACACAAATCTGCCTTCTGCCATAACATCTTTACATACTGTTTGCATGTTTCTTCAAGGTTTCTGTTGTTTTAAAACTGGATTAATGGAGCTTACTGATTATTTCATATGTCATTATTGTTTTAGTTGGGATGCCTTTGATGAGAATGCTGTGATTAACTTTTTGTAGTTCTGGTGCTAGTGGTTTTATTCCCTGTGCTTGCATGTTTTTCTTGGCATTTTAGCACAAGAGGAACAGAGTGTGTGTGACAATGGCCTTTGTGGCCATGCCTTTGGACTGTTCCATAACCTTTGATTCATCAAAGCTTGCTTCCTGCCCCCGCCCCCATTTGTCTTGGTGTTCATTGCCTTGTATTGTGTCCTGATAATCCCTTCTTCCTTCATGTACTGCTGGGAGAGGGAGGAGTACTCCCTTATGTGGGATGTAACTTCTGCATCTGAGATATGGATGCTCAGCCATGTTTGTTAACCAGTAGTATATCAAGGCTGCCAGATTTTTTCTAAACATGTCATCTTGTGTTTTGAAAAAAATATAGGGAATGATTCCAATGCTTCCTTAAGGCATTAATGCAGGTTAGGTTTTGATGAGAGAATTGTGATACTAGCTGCTTGTTGAACCTCAGACGCTATGTCAGAAACTGATGTTGACCTCAACTGACACGGTACAGAAGGTTTTGTGGGAAGTCCTGTCGCTTTTTAGTATGCTTTGATGAGGCTTCTGGCTGCTGGAATCTTCCCTGGGATTGGAGAGAAATGATGAGGTTTTGTTTTGTTGCTAGTGAACTCTCGTGGGAGTAAGGGGTTTGTGTTTTGTCTTTTTGAGGGCCTTGTGGAAGCCTCCTGGTGCTGTCAGATAACTGTCATCCGCATTGGCAGGGTGTAAGGTTTGAAGCTGCTGTAGTGTTTTCCAAGACCAGTGACTGAGATGGGGAGGATCTGCTGAAAGTGATTTTTGTTGTATGGAATGACAGAGGAAGAGTAAGGTTGTGACTGTCTTGGCTATTAGAATAACTGTCCTTAGAGCCTGACTTCAAGCAGGGGTTCGCTGAGAAATCTACAAACGCTCACAGAATGGTTGGGTTGGAAGGGACCTCTGGAGGTCATCTTGTCCAACCCCCAGTGTTAGGGCTGAGCACCTAGATTGTGTCCTTGTATAAATGTCAGATACTTCTTAATCTATCAGTTTGTTAATCCATCAGATCAAATGGTAGCATAGCATGTATAAGAAGTTTTGCGTTGTTACATTGTTACTATTGCTGTTCTGAACAATTCTGAAATTGCTCTACCTTCCTGTTTGGTTGTTCTTATATTGATGATGTGATTAACTTGAATGGCTCATTTAAACCATTGCTGTTCTCAAGAAGTTTGACCTGGAAGAATGGGGAGATCAGATAACCTTTGGCTTGAGAAAAGATTACATTTCCACGTCCCACAGGTGGTTACTGAAGTTGTGTCCAAATGAAGAAAATGGAACCATAAACTCTTGACAGATGTAATAATCATTTCAGTAATCGCTTCAGTATAGCCAGTTTCAAACTGACAAAGGGATCAGGACCAAATAGTATTAATCTAAAAACTGAGATGAAGTAGCAGAATTAAACCAGAGGCTATGCAGACTCGGTAATAAAATTACTCTGTTACCTGAGAATGAGAACATGCAAATGTGATGTCAAGTTTTTAGAAAAATTCCAGGAAGTTCTGGGGAGCTACAAGCTTGTATAAAAGGACAAGCGAACTGATCAAGTCAACTTTATTAACTCCTACATCTTTCAATAGTTGATACCTGCATAGATATGATACGCTCTGGATTAATCAACTGGCATCAGCTGAATCTGTGGATCGCCTTGCCAAAATATTCTTTTGATTATAACTGTTATGTGGCTTCAAGGGAATTACCTGTTCCTCTACTCTTTTTGACTTGCAGTAAGGAAGGCACTGCAGGCCTCTAAACATCTTTTGAAGCTTTGTGATATGGCTCATGGATATGAGGGATCTGATCAAGAAGGTTTTAGGAAACATCACTTGTTTGTGAAGGTGTGTTAAAATGCATGAGCCGTGTTGCTGGAATTGGCCTGTGCAGAGCAGTATGTTATGTATCAGGTAGGAACAAGGAATTTTTGAATAAGGCTTTGGCTTCTATTGGGAATTGGATAATGGAACAGGTTGGTATTGAAAGTTCCGCTAAGCCTGTACAGTGTGTGAAAGCGAACACAGTTTCTCCAAGTGCCCTTTGAGGTAGTAGAAGAGGCCTGGGGAGCTCAAGTTCCCGAGGACTTGGTGGCCAACACTGTGGATAAATATATAACCCCCAAAAAATGTTGACAGAGATATTTTCTTCAGTGTTGGCTTATGCCTTCCTTGTGGCACATGAGACTTATTTTGAACCAGGTTCTAATGTGGCTTTACTGTGGAGAACTAAGCATTGTATACATGTCACTGCTAGATGATGGGTTTGCTAGATGCTGCTGCACAAAGTCAGAATTGCATGTACAGAATCTGATTTTGGTCCTACAGCCTGTGAGACACTGTTATGTTAGCAATTCCAAGAAAGTGCAAGACCTGAAAACCACAGATTCAGATTTCTTTGGCTGTGGGAAGCCACAACCCCTCTAGATGAGCTGGATATATTGGAACAGAGGAGCTGTATGTACCTTGGCAAGTAGCAGGGTCTGACAGGGTTGTGTCTTTAGAATTCAATGTTTGGTGCTGAGGAATTGGTGTCCATACTGCTTGCATTTCAGGGATTTTTTTTTTTCCTGTTGAGCTAATTCCAGGCTGGCTATGTGCACTAAATGTCCATTTGCGTCAAAGTGTGCTCTTTGCACTCCTGGGTCTACATCTTTACAGTTCAGTTCTATCCAAAAGGAAATCCGGTTCATCTACTCCAGGACCACGTCATGATACGCAGTCAGTGGGCACAGTAAGGAAGTTTGGTTTATATGTGCACTCCTGATCTGCACAAAAAAATTAAGGTAGATGCACCTTTAAGACTATGGTTTATAATAAATGGCTGATGCTGAATTTTACCTCTTGGCATTGCCCTGTAAGAACTATACCAGGAATGAACCCCACAACAAATTATGTGGCTTTTACGGTATTACAAGGCATTATGGGAGACTTCAGAAAATTCTCAGTAATAGAAAAAGAAAATTCTCAGTAGTTTTCGTCTGTTTTATGCAAGTGTATTGACTGATGACGTACAGCGCGTACATCACTGCAGTTCTGAAGTTGTGAATTCATATGTTTTGTAAGTAAAGTTCTTGGACATAGGTTTGGTTATCTGTTTTTCAGAAAGAATGGCAATCTCTGAAGCTGTCAGTGTTACATAATCTGGCACTGCCATAGTTCTGTCTTTGAAGTGGTCGCTGTCCAGAAAAAAAAACCTAGATAAAACTATTTTTGCTGTAGAGCTTTTTGGGAACTTTGAGTACGGAGAGTGGTCCCCTCAAGTGGGAAGAGGCATGTGAGGGAGGGCTGTATCTATTCAAAAATGCTCTTAAGTCCTCAGCAAGAACAGCTGACCTGTACCCATACAGGACTTCTGTCTTCCCTGGCAGGCAAGGTGGGACAGCCCAGAAACTCAGCAGTTCACTACTACTTCCCAGTTACAAGCTTGATCACACTCCAAAGACTTATTTTGGTTGCGCTTCTAACAAAACAAGGCTGTTCTCCTCCCTGCTACTTTTTAAGGCAGTGTTACTAATATCGTGGGGTGTGCATCATCTGTAAATGTTTCAGAGAAAATCTGGGTTGGTAATACTGCTTCAGTCTTCCAAGCATTGGAAGTATTTGACCTAGTGAGATAGAGCTTCACACACATGCAATTATGACATTGCTCTTTCAGGTGATGAAGTTGTTGGGCTAGAGATTCAACATCATGTCTAGTGGTCTAAGCCTGTTTCAAGATGGTTTTCCCCTTGTTCAGAATATATTTTAAGCAGGTCTAGTAGTTTTGGAAGGCATTAGATTTTAATGCACTGTCGGTTGTAACATCAGAGTTCTCAGTCAGAAGATGAAGTACGTTTCAACTTTCTTGCTACAAACTGTCAAAAATAATTAACTTCTGTAATATACAACTAGGTGATGGTAATAGCAGACCTTTATCTGGACTGTGGGGGATCTTAGTAATTCCTGAAACTGTACATTTCTTTTAAGTGATGGATGAGAGAGGGATTCTTCAAAATTGTACTTTTTTGCTTTAAGAATTGGCTGCTGTTATGGCAGTTACAGCCAAAAAAGCCCTCCAAAGTCCCCAAATATACTATCAACACTGAGGCAGTAATAGACTCCATTGCAGTAGTTCAAACAAAAATAACATTAGAAAATCCAGATTTGTTTCTAGTGGCTTTAGCTGTAATCTCAGTTCACTCCATAAAAGTAATTGTGTGTTTTTTTTCTCAGTATGTTATTGAGACATAATTCTGCATCCCTTTGTGGTTTTATACTTCCTATTTGAGTCTGTTACTTATAAGTTATACATGGCAGTGAGATACACAGCAGTTCTGGAAACTCTGCTTTTCATAAAAAATGTAAATTATTAAAATTGTGTGAAGTCATTGTTGCGATTATTCACTTGGATCCTATACAACAAAGTTGTTCCAAACTACAGAGTAGTTTAATTGCTCACATGAGTCACAACAGAGAAGCACTTACGAAAACTGCTCAGATTTGTAACTGAGGATGGTGCAGGATATGGGTTTGTGTGTGTGTGCTTGTTTTTGTTTTGCCTTTTTCTAACAGTGCTGAACTTCCAGGTAAGCTGCTGATACATAATGACACGTATCATGTATGCATAACATTCCCTGATATTTTTGTTCACAGTTGCTCCATTTTAAAAATGATTGAGACATCTAGACTTGTAAAACTAGTATTTTCCATAAAAATGGGTTTTCTCTATTGTTCCCTATTAAATTTCTGCTTGGATGTTGTCCAAGGAAACTCAGGGTTTTTTCTGCTTTCATTGTTGGCTCCTTTCTTAAAGATATAAAAGTGTTTAAAAATACTTATGATGGTAGATTCTGAAAGACATTTACTAACAACTTTTCTTGACAATTCATTCATATAATATTTCCCTGATTTCTTACATATTATATTTTTCTGCTTTCTTGCTGTGTAGGGGGACATATAGCGATTGGAAACTACTGTGTTTGGGAACCCAAGGGAACTAACAGTATGCAAAGTGCTGTGAAAAGGATGACACAAGCAATCTTGATTCCACACACCAACCCCCCTCCTCCCCGGTCTGTAGCAGCAGTAATGTTTCAGCTCTTCCTCTCTATACTTCCCACTTCACTAATCCTTTAAGGATGTATCCATAATAGTTTGATCTTCAAATTGCAGAAATAAAAAAGGGGCTATTTTTCTTCCTAGAAGTTCTGAGTTTGATCTGTAATTCATTGGAGAGAGTGACCTATTTCTCGGTGAGGCATGGTAGGTAACCTGTGCTGGAGGCCTCTGGTGCTTACACAAGGCTGTATGTTTTATGCTTGTTTCAAATTCATCTCCTTTGCTGGAGTTCTCATGTATGTGCCTGTTGGTATCTAAGGTAATCTAACATATAGTTTTGTAAATGACTTCCCAGTGAGCTTTTTACTAATTGACAGCTGTGGAGTGTGGTCATCATGTTTGTAAAGTTGTGTAAAGAAAAATCTTAGAGGCAGTTTTAATTTCATTCTATTGAAGGATAAATCTTTTATGCTCCATCTAGAGTAATTTTACAGTTCAGATTAACGTGGTTTTCTAACCAGATCTAGAGAAAACCATAGCTTTAAGGGAGATATTTCGAGGTATCTATGGTGCTGTTTTAACTTCAAGTACTTGGTAAAATTTTAAAAAATGAAATGGAAATTCAGCATATAAAATGTTCCTTAGATGGGTTGGTGCTCCTTGTATTCCGAGCAGAGCCAGTAACAAAGAGCGTGTGGTGCTGTTGCACAGCTGAACCAGTAAGAATGAGAGTATAAGAATGATAACAAAGTGTTTTTCATCTGTAAGAATAGGTTTGATATTAAAAATTAATAAAAGGAGGAAATTAATGTGTATCTGAAACCCTTTGGTTTTCTACAGCATCCTAGTGGGCTAATGCAATTCATGTGGCATATAAAAAACCTGCAGGTTTGCTTTTGATTTGCCTGTTAACATTCATGCTTTTTCTTAGCTGTATGCTGTACCCGTTAAGAGTTTGCTTCTGTCAGTTTTGGGTTCCTAACCAATAGGGTTGGGTTTTTTCCCCTGCAGCCTAAAATTGTTGCTTTTCCCTAAACTATGAGGAGATCTGCAGTTTCTGGGTTTCTTTTGTCTCTTGTTTGTCCGTCAGCCTTGTTACTAGCTCTGTAGAAAAGTGATTTGTAAACAACCTTATGTATGTAGCAATGTGTTGTACTTGTGATGAATGTTACAGTTATGCAAACAATAACAGAGTTGATTGTAACACTTTAATGCAGGATTGTGTATTACTGGACTCTCATCTGATGAACTGCTTAAGTACAAACTTGAATGACTTGGCTCGCAGGCCTTAAGAACTGGTCTTCTTGATGTCAAACAAATGAGTGGTGGAACGAGAAGAAAATTCATAAGCGGTCCCTCATCTCTACTAGATCTGAAATTCTTCCTTTGCAGTGTTAATCTGGAAGACTTGCAGAGGAAACCAGGAGATGCATAGGAGCTGTTGAAATGAAAGTCACTCTGCAATCTTTCTCAGACTGAAGAGAGAAGGAAGAACTAGGGGAGTCTTGCTTTTGTACGTGGGCTAGAATTCTGAAATGCTGCTGTCTCCAACACAGTAAAGTGGTTCCGCTTGTTGAAGGAAGCATTCAGTGCTGATGAGGACATGAGAAAGTTTGTGAAGTGGCCTTACTGCACTGATGTGGGGTGAATAGCTTCTCCTTTAAGGGGCAATAATTGTTTTTACCTACACCTGAAAATTTTGCAAATGATTCTGTAGTCTGATTGATCAATGTTTTATTAAATTTCAAACTGATTTAGACTAGCTTTTGTATTTAATAATCACTATTTCATAGTCAGTGATTCTTATAGTGTTCTTTTATGGGATACAAATGCTGTGATGAGCTGTATGCCATTTAATTTGGTGATGGTTTACAATTGTATTAGTAATTGCTTTACTGGAAGTTGTGTCTAACAGTGGCTACTACAATGTTACAGCAGGAAAAAAGTCTGTAAAATTTCATCATATATGGAAGCCTCTTCCTGTTCCTATTAGGAGTAGTTAGGAATTATATAATCTAAATAATTAGGAATTATTTTAAAAACTTACTCAATGGAAAGGAAATCTTATTCAATTAAAGTGTTTCTTTCAGTTGATTAAAAATTTGAAATAAACTTGTTTTCCAACCTGAGTCTACCTATCTGTTGAATAGGAAGTATTTCTTCTGTCAATTTCTAACCTGTGTTTGTAGTTTCTGTTCTACTGAATATTTTCCTCTGTTAGTGCTCCAGTAGCTTTTCAACACTACAAGCTAATCCAGCAACATCCAGACAAAATAGTGAATTTGAATGTTGGACTGTATCTGCTCAGAGTAGTATTTCAACAGATGAAATACAGATTGAAGGTATCAGCCAGTCCGTTGTTTATTGCAGCTTACAATGGTGAAAGAACAAATCTTTAGTACATACCTTATATACTACGTCTAAAAATTAGGTATAACCAACTTTGTTGGTTATATAATATTATTATATTATATTATATATATATATATATTATATATATATAATATTATTATATTATTAGGTATAACCAACAATGTTCATGTTACATAGGACAGAGTTCCCATGCTGGAGTGCACCCGTAGTCCATGTAATAAATCTTTTTGGTCTTCATGTTTTCTGGTTGAGTAATACTAGGTGTTTAACCAGAAAGCTGTGTTAATTTTGAAAAGAAAAAAAACCACGTTCCTCTGCTGGACAAATAGAGACTAACCTATCAATGAGTTCCTGACTTGCTCATTTTCTCACTCATGATGTTTTATGCCTTTCACATCCTTATACTTACCCTTCTTACCTACGAATGGATGTGATTTACAGACACCTTAATTCTCTGGTGGAGTTGCAAACCACTGGTTAGTCAACTTAGATTTAAGAACACTAGATTAACTAGATCAGTAGCTTACTGGTTTCCAGGGCCCTGTGATTCATTGGTTGAAAATCACTATCTGTCTCCATGTAGTTAGATATTCTTTTGATCACTGGAGATACTAACTTATATTTTCTTTTTAAATTGCTATCTTTTCCTCAGTGTGGTCATGCAGTATGGCTTCTGAAGAGGACTTAGTTTTTGGATAAACATGTATTAGTTAAGAAATAATGTGGGTTTTTTTAATGTTATTTGCAATTTAGAATACTAAACACCCTTGCCTTGCTTAAATGCAAATATGTAAAATCATCTAGTATTGTGTTTCAAGCAATGGATCCTGGTATTTGTGAGGGCCTGTTTCCATTCGCTAGTTGTCTTGGTCTCCAGTTAGGGCACCCTTCCATGTCACCTATGAGCTACTTGGATGCCTTCAAGGAGTGTTGGATGCTGTAAATGTGCTCTGGCTGTGGTTTCCACCCTGGTTTCTTATTATTTATATACTTTTGTTAAACCCTTGCACTTCTTTCTTAAATAACAGTAATAAAGCCAGTAGCAATAGATGGTGTACTTGGGGAGAACATGTGAACCTAGCCATGTTTTGCAGTCTATTTGCCCCCTGTACCTCTCAGCCGCCTCAGTTTTTGATTGGTAATGTTAAAAGATGCATTCATCGTGGTGCCTTTCAGTCAGCTGGTGCTGTACAGTGGGTTTGGAGAACTGTCAGCAGTGTTTCTTGGATCACTTAATGATTTGTAATTGCCAGCTCCAAGTTCTGCTCTGTGTGGCATGGTTTAGTTTAAGGCAATGGTCTTGCCTACACTGAATCTTATCTTTCACTTTTTTTGCCAGATCACTTGGTTTGGCATTCCTTCGCTAGTGTCTGATACCTACCCAAAACATACAGTGTCACCTATGAACTGTGAGATTTCACTGCATGCTCTACTCCTCAGGTTGTCATTGGAAGTGCTGAATAAAGCCAGTCTCAGCACCAATTCCCCAGCAGGAGACCTTTCAGCAGCCTATTCTCTGTCCTGAAAACTAGCAAATAAACCTTGCTTTTTGTATCTTGTTCGTTAATTTTCTACCCATAAGACTCTTTCCTCCCATCCTGTGGCAAGTTAGTTTCTCTGATAACCTTTGGTGTGCAATCTTGTCAAAAGGTTTTTTCAAAATGGGACTGTTCTGTGTCTGGACATCCTCTCTCTATCCTTAATGATGCACTCTGAGGACTCTGGTGAGGCAGGGTTTCTCTGCCGATGCCATGCAACATCTTTTCCAACAGACCATGTTCATTCCTGTCTACAGTGACTTTACTTTTATAGCCCCTAATCCCTTTAGTAAGGATGGATGACAAACTTCTTGGTCTGTAATTCCCAGGATTGCCTCTGGTTTGGTATTGTGTGGGTGTGTGTGGGGGGGTGTGTGTGTGTGTGTCTGCAGCTTTGTATATAAATTTCATTCAGCAATCTCAGGTGAAAGCCACGGTCCTGGCGATTTCTTAGCATTTAATTTGTCTAGAGTAATATGTCTGTATATTTACCTTAAGTTGAATTAACTTCTCTTGACCTGTCTACTGCAAAGAATGTGTTAGTGTGGGAATATTCATCTTCAGCAGGAAAGACTCTTTAAATAAATTACTACATTGCACGGCTGTAGCTTTATTACTGAATAAAACTCTTCTTAGTTTTCGTCATCAAGCAGTGTGTAGCTAGGATCCTGCTTTTGATTTAGAGAAATAAAAGCGTTTTGAAAATCAAATAAATTGCAACTCTACTTTGCTTGGACAAATACAAAAGCCCATATTAACAAGTTAGAAGTAGTCAACACGGTTTTTTAGTTGTACACTCCACAAATTCTACTGCAACTAGCACAAAATCCACCGTGGTGGTGTTGTAGTACTTGGTCATTAGAAGGAAAAGTAGCTGCTGTTATTCAGTTCACCTGTTCTACTAACTGTTACACATATACGATTAAGCACATTTTCTTAGGAGCTCAAGCCTTGAACTGATTGATCCTGAAGGAGTTCAGGAATGTACCACCTGCCTCTGGTGACTTTGTTTTAGTAACTAACATCTCTGTTTTGGACAGTAGTTCTCTTTTCAGAAGGTAAAGTGGAGGGCTTGGATCTGTATTACTACTTGAGTTAAGACTTAAGCAGTTTGTGGTGTTGTGGTTCTCCCCCTCCCTCTTTTGACTTATGCTACCTTTATGCCATAGTAATTCTGTGGATTTATTAATTCCCCAGCAAGATTCTTACTGTGCTGTAAGTTTATTGTTTTGGAAACAACGAAATTACTTTAGTTATCTTAATTTTGATGGTACCACTTACTGGCAATGTCTCTGCTCATTCCTATTGGTTTAAGCAAAATTTTGGTATTGTTTTGTTTCACTTATATAAATCACTGTGAAAACTTCAATGTTTTAAATGTTTTCTATCAAATGCTAGCATTGTGAGGATAAAGAAGAGAGGGCTTTATGAGATGCCCTCACTTCTAGAAGTTTTTAAAAGAGAAACTTGTCAAAAATAAATTTTGCAGCAGGGAACTTGTTTGAAATGCAGGAACTTAAAGTGAACATATTAAAGCTAAAAGTATTGAATAAAATTTATTGAATTTCAAGGCTTTAGTACAGTTCTTTAGTGTAAAATCAATTTTCTCTTTCTGCTAAATAGGGTTAGTTGATCTGTTTATTGTTTGGGGGCTTGATAAACTCATACTTGTAGGTACTATCTAAAGTAATTAAACATTGTATCTAATCCTACCTGTTGCTTCTGTGCTGTGCGAGCGCCTTGACTGATGTCAAGAGATGTGAATTTAGGGTAGACTTGGCTCTTTGCTAACATCTACATTGCTGAAGAGATGCACTGAGAAACCAAGTTTGAGACCCCAAAGGAAAAGTAACTAGAAAAAAGTGTGGGGTAATGAAAGACTAAATCACATTGCATTGTCTGTAGCTACTATGTATTGGGTGTGGAATTCAGGTAGACAATTTCATAGGAGAGGTGGTGGTGAATATTTCCTAGTTTGACCTACCTTAACAGTTGGACCTAGGATTGTCCTGTGTAGGCTCCAACTTTTTGTAGCGCGACAGCAGATTATATATGTGCAATTAAACATTATTTAGTGTTGCAGCTGATTTTTATCACACACGTCTTAGCTTTATCTTGATTTTTGGGTAAAACCATAATGTTTAATTCTATCAGTCCCTGAAGTTTTAAGTTTGAGTAGACTGTATTTAAATCCAAAATGTTTAGGTAATACTACATTCTCCCTATAAAACGGATAGAGTTAGAGAGAAATGCACTTGAAGTGAAAATCATACCCTAATAACAGAGAACTTTAATCCTGGTATTACATCTCCTAATTTAAACCATGATGCTTTAAAGATTTCAGTACAAAACATTCGTTTGCATTAATTTTGTAGTATTTGAAATATAGAAAATAAATTGGGACACTAGTTTTGTTTAAAAAGTGCTCTTGCATAGATTGCCATTTTGCATTGCAGAATGTCAGGTTCTCTTGGAAATGTATTTGTGAGTATAAACACAGCTTAACATTGAATATGGATATCCATGTTTTCTTTCTAAGATAAAATTTCTGTGTGTTGCCTTCCTCAAAGTTCAGATTTTTAACAACAACATTTTTTTAAGGAAAACTTGTATGGTATTTAGAGAACTGTTAGCAGGGGCATGGTAACTTCTTAAATTTCTGACCTAAAGAAAGCAGAAGACTGTAGAACATGAGGTCCTTCACTTCTGGAATATAGCATCTGTGCTCTTTTTGAACAGATTAACTTGAAGACACTGTCATTGAGTTAACCAATACCCTGATAATAATGGGATGCTGTTATCCTGTCTGCTGTCGTGAGATATCAGAGCTTTACGTGACAGCTGGTTAGACATGATCAGATTGATACTATGGCTAGGAAAGATGGTACTGGTCTAGGTTGGTTTCTGAAATTGATTTCTCAGTCAAGATAAGATTCTGTCTTGATCAGGTATTTAGTATTTTGCAGTCCAGCTAAAACAAATATACAGAGTATTTCCCGATCCAGCTGTAAGAGCAGAACTTGCTATTAGCATAAAAGCCAACACCCCCACCCCTTCCCCCAGCTTGCACAAGGGCTGCTTGTGGAGTCCCAGACTGGCTGCAAGCTGTAAAAAAAGTATATATATTGCAGTCATTTCCATTCTTGAGCTGAGTATCAGATTCACAGAACAATTTAGTAAGATAATTATTTTGTTTACTCTCAAAGGCTAGCTTGCTCAAGCAGAGGTGCCTTTTGGACTCTCCACTGGCAAGGGGTGGGGGATGGGAACAGGTGGATAAACGAAAACCACAGACAAAAAAAACCCTGCCACCCCCCAAAAAATTTCTGTTAATGGATTTAGGCATGAAAGTAAGAATGCCTGAAGGGATGGTATCTGGTATGGGTTGGCAAAGCTGGGAAATGATGCTTAAACTCTCACGGTAAAAACTCATCCTTTTGTCCAGTTACATAATGAAACCAGTATGCTATTTAAAGATGAGATGGTGTGAGTCCTGAAGTGGTGGTCAAAAGGAAGAAGAGAGTCCCTGAAGGACATTGATTGTTCAGATACCCTAAGAATAAAACAGGAAAGAAAACCAGTGGGTTGTGAAGTGTGGGAATTAACTGACTTCCCCCCACCCTTAATATTTGCTGTTTATTTTTGTGTGACTAAATTAATATTCAAGTTGTTAATTTCTATGCTATGCTATAGTAAGAGTATTTGAGATGATTGTTCATTCTAGAAAATGCTGTTGTGACTCTCAGCCCAGTGCTTGTGCTCTGGGATCTATTGAATGTCAGTGGTAACAGATTAATACACTGGCAGTACGCACCTTGAAATCAGGACTCATTTTCACAAAGACCTGTCTTGTAATTACTTGGTTAAGGAAAAACATCATTACAAGAGGTGAAAAAAATACTCTGGATGAGATATACTAGTGTAAAATATATCACTTAACTAAGTGAGATAGAGTGTGTGATAGCACTTTGAGTCCCAGCATGCTGGCAAGAGGAAGGAAAGCAGGAGAATGTAGTGGAGCCAGCTTATTCTTGCAATGGCAAGTTACTTCAGGGAAGTTTCTTATGGTCACTCTTGCCAATTGCCTAATAGGCTCAAAGTCTTCTGTATTAAATTTTTAAGGTAAATATTGAATTGATGATTTTAGCTAAATCATTGCATATGCTCTGGTATAAATGTTCTAAATTCGTGTTTTGTTTCAAGTGTCAGTAATCTGGAAAATGTACTGCAGTTGCTAATATAACCCAAGGAAAGGAGCCAGTCTTCAAAAGAATCGTTGCTGATCTTTTGCTGACATTCTAAGTTACATCTTGCTTATTATGCTGTCCTTTGATTTCTGTTTGAGTTGGCCCTTGACAGTTTTATTTGGATAAAGTATGAAAGCCTACCCCATTTTCTGACAAAACCAGGTCCAGACAATGTTTTGGATGAGCTGATCTTTAATTTCTAGGCCATAGCCTTCCTTCTAGAGGTAGTCCTGTCTTGACAAAGGAGGGCAAAGGCAGGTTTCCCTCCAGCGACTACTAGAATAAATACCTGTGGTCCAAAAAAGATGCTTGCCATAGATTTCCTGAATATTTTGAGTTGGTTTTTGTGTTTTTTTTTTACCCAGAAAATGTGCAAACAAAGCCTCAAAATGAACGACCTATGCTGATTGATTTTTCCTCTTCAGTCTCTTCACTCCTCTCTGGACTTCATAGCAGATTTGTTTAGACCTGCCTACCAGGTCTTCATTTTCTAGATGAGTATTTGGCAACAGGTTTACAGTTTTTACTAGCCATTACCTCACTGGGCATCATGGAAATTCTTCTTTGCCTTTTTCCCCCCAGACTAAATCCCTGCTTCAAACTGTCAATAATGTTGGAGAATGAGACAGTTACCTAAATGGCTTCTTGTTCTTTGCTATGCCTAAAGCTTTATTTTTCACCAAGAGAGCATTGTTGCTAGGACTGCACTGAGTGTTTTCCTTTAATGAGGGCAGTATCTAGGGTCCCTGGTGGCCACAGCTGAGAATTGCTGAGCTGACTGTGATGCTTGAGTATTGTTAGGGCTTTGTAAATACATCTTAGGAACCTTCTGCATTGTGGTTAACGGTGATTGTCCATGCAGTCCCTGGAGCTAATAATTATTCTCTGTTCTTTGATGACACTTTTGATGGCGCTTGTGCTAGGGTTTTTTTTCTGTTTTAATTTTCAGAGGCTGAAAGAATGAACAGTCGGACAGTCCTCTCTGTCCTGCTCAAGTATATATGGTACTTTGCCTTCTGATTCCTCTTTTTCCCTCTTTCGTCCTCTCATTAAGAGCCATAGTTATCAATCAAGGATACTATACAGGGATATCAGTAACCAGAGAAAAGATGCTTTAAAATTTTCTTATCAGTGGATTTGATACATCCTTTTGAGAGATCCACAATCAGCTTTACCTACATGCAAGCACATTTGGGAAAAAAACCTAAGGATTTTTTTGTTTTGTTTTCAGATCTCCAATGTCTTCTGTTTGTCACTCTTAATCTTGGAGGTCATCTTTTCTCTTTATTGTGTGGTTGGTTTGTTTGTTTTTAAATGTATTCCTGCTGCCATCAAATTTTATTGTGGCTTCCACTGATTATCATAAATTCAGTCCTTTCTTTCAGCTCAGGAGCTAAAGTGATCGTATGCACCCTGGTTAACTTATATTTCAGTTACTTCAGGAACAGACTCTTTGTCTAATCCCTATGCTTTCTGTAACTAAAATGACTGTCTAAAATTGGTTTTGGCTTTTCAGTTGGACCTCAAGATTGAATTGCAAAGCAACAGGCAGTTAGTGTTGCCTTGAGCTTAAAGCTGCATGTGCCTTTAGGCTGCATGTTACAGTCCCTCTGTATATTCCCTTTTTTATTCCTGCCTTTTGTTTTTTCTATATCCTCATGTGCATTAGTTGATTGTTGTTGTTGTTTTTTCCTCTTTGCTTATCCATTGGTTTCTAGGCCCTTTCCATTCAGTTTTTGGTCTCTTCTTACTCGTGTCATTTCTGAAGATCCATTTTTACTTCTGCATGTCAGTATCTGTCCTAGTCTTCCTTTCCCAGTGTTGCAGAAGTAGTAATTGTCCTAAGTTTCATAATATATACTGTTATTATTTGTGACTTTCTCCAGTCATTCTGGAACAAATATTTGATGTAGTTTCAATTTCAATATGTAGGTGTTACACCAATTATTATTTTGAAGGAGGATTTTTTACAACTGTGAAAATTGCTGGTTTAGAAACAAAGTGACTTTGGACAAGCAGGCTGTGTTCTAGGGCCAAGTAAACACAGAAGTCACATCTTTCAGGCTGACCTTTTCCAGCTGGAGAGTCTGGCTCTCTGGAGGTTGCTTTCCCAATTGCAAAGTTTTAGCAGACTGCTTTGTGGGAGGCTGCTTTTCAGAAGAGAACTGCCTCTGCTCAGTTAGAAGTAGGTAAGTGGCTACCCAGTACTTACATAGCGCAGATTTAATGTGCCAGCTGGTAGGCACAGATTTTGATAGAAATAGTTCAATAGTTCTTTCCTTGCCAATGAAGTATTGACAAGGTAGAAAATGTCTCTGGTATAGAGAATATTATTTTTTTCTGTTCATTTTAATCTGATAACTATTCCTTTTTCTGTTTTTGAATTTCTGAAACAGAAGTTGAATTCTTAAGCTCCATTGTATGTGCTATACTGTCTAAGTGAATATATGTCACTGTTCTGTCTAACACTGCAACACCAAGGTGTCTTGGTACTTTACGTTCTGCCATGGACAAAATACCCAATTGGAATAACTGCTGAAGAGAAAGTATAGTGAAATAAGGTTGTGTGCATGGAAGAGCAGATAGAAGAAATAAATGGGATTTCACTGTATGTATGCTGGGAGGATTATTTTAGAGATATTCCTAGTCATGGTGAAGATCTTGGGGGATTTCTGTAATTCGAAGCACTGTATGTGGGAGTGATGGGCGACTGTGGGAACAGTTGTACCATAAGTCACTCAAGGGGTTGAAATTGAAGTAATCAAGGTCTTGCAGTCTGGCTCCATTCTGCTGTTACTTTAGTAGTTCTTTTTCCTATTTATTCGATCTAAGCAAACCCTCCCAGTTTTTTTGGTGTGTTGTGTGCTTGTTTCTCTGTAGGTCACTTTTGATTGTAGAGCATTAAGACTTCTCCTGACAACAAACGTCTACAGTTGATTACAGCTGTGGAGCACAAAGGGAGAGACTGACAGAGCTGCATACTTGCTGCATTAGACACTGCTGAAGAGATGGGCTGCTGTTTTGCGCTTTCTTTTGAGATACTGCCAATAAGCAACACTAAGTCTGAGGAGACATTTGTGCCATTCCTTCTAATTATGTTACGGAATTCCTCCTAATTGCTAAATTCAATATTTTTGAAGTGCTAAGCATTACATATATTATTGCTTAAAAAATCTTTTGCTTTGATACCTTTTTGTTCTAAAAATAATGTTGGGGAATATGAATGTAGATTTTTATTCTGTGCAATGTGAAGTAAAAATGAACCTTACAAAAAGAGATTTGAAGCCGTTGCTGAATTTATTGTGGGAGACTTTGTAGTGCTGTAGAGCAGATATACCAGAACTTCAATGAAAAGAACCATAAAGATTTTGAGTATTTTGTATTTATAGTTGTCTCTATACTATACTGATCATTTAAGCTGATTATTGAGATTTTACATTTTTAAGTTCAGTTTTGGTTTCTTACCACTTGATGGCAGTGAAGGAGCTAGTGTTGCCAGGCAAAGGTTCAGGGCAAGAACCCATTATGAATAACAAAAGAGGAGGTACAAAGGAAGCCTCTGACATTTAATATTGTTCACATTTCTAGGTGATATTACATATACCACAAAATGACAGTAGAGGAAGGAAAGCCTCTAGATGGAGCTTCAGTACTTCCAATGGGGGAGGTTTTTATACTCAAGTGGTTTGCTTCTATTTATAGTAATTATTTCAAACAACAACTTTCCCATTTAGGAATGGAATGATCAGACATAATCAATAAGTAATGTCAGTGCTTCTGCAGTTATAAACGTACTATACTTCTTGAACAGCATGCAATTCTGACATTTTTCTCACACCTTCTGTTCAAATCCTACAGCCTCTCAACATTCTTAGAAATTCTCAGGTATTGTTAGAAATGTGAAATGTAGATTAAGGATCAGCATAATTATCCAAGCTTTTTAAAGAAAAGATAATTGGATTTTACTGGTGAGACAAAAAGGAAAACTTGAAAAATACTGTTCAGGCTCGAGACTGCCCTGCAGTATTTTCTGTTTTTCATGGTCTAGTCCCAGGGAAGAAGTGTTTGTTGTAGCATTAAATATGACAATGCATAGACGTGTGTTTGAGGCCCTTTATTAGTGAAGGTTCTTTTGCACTTTCTACACCCATGTACACCTCTTGCCAAGCTGGTATGGGGAAATGAACCATATAATGGCCCTGCTATAGTAATTGGCTCCACATGGGTGGACTCTAGGGCACAGACAAAACCTTATTTGAAGTAATTGGTGCTTTGTGTAGGTACAAGGGTCTGTACATGCAGATTTATTTTGGATCCTGGGTCAAACCTTGGCATTAGTAAAGGTTTCAATTTCATGCAGTGTCTTTGACATGTAAGTGATTTTGAATGAGTATCAAAAACATCCATGCAGATGATAGCAAGCAACTTGGACTTGTTTGTTGAAAGTAACTGCAAAATACTAGCTATCTGTATTTTTTGATTGAACACTAAACAAAGAAATTGGCTTGTTAAGTTTTGTGAATGTACAGTCTGTTACTAATTTTAGAAAATATTAAAAATGCAAATTATAAGTTAGCATAATTATTAAATATCTTAATAATTAGCAGCATTATTCTAGTTCTATAATAGGCAGTACTACATAAACTCCCAGTTGAAAATAATTGAAAATTTATTGGAGTTACCAAATATTCACCAAATATTCAGATGCCATTCTTATTTTTAAAAAGCATTCTTATTTTTAAAAAGCATTCTTACTTTTAAAAAGCATTCTTACTTTTAAAAAGCATTCTTACTTTTAAAAAGCATTCTTACTTTTAAAAAGCATTCTTACTTTTAAAAAGCATTCTTGTGCATTATTTCTAATATTAGTTGGCATCTGTTAGCCTAATTGATGGATTGCTGTTGCTGGTTTAATATAATGGCAGCCAGAGCATACTTATTGGGCAAAATTCAAGTTTATCTTATCAAATAGGTTTCAAATACATATTCTGTCTAGTGGTAGAAAGAAAGAGTTAGAAGAGTTAGAGTTGAAGCTAGTGCAGTACTTGAATGATCATTTCAGCCAGTGGAGACTCATTTGCTGGAAATGTCCTTTAAGACTGTAGAATTTCTTAATCTGTGGCATTAGTTCATCATGTGGCATAAAACAGTATTGAAATTAGTTTCTTGTCAATGCTGTTTTGAGTAAGATTTTTTAGAAGACAATCAAATTTTACTTCATTATGTGCTATGGGTTAGCTGCGTTTATTTTAATGTCAGTGGAAAATCTTAGCTACTGCGATGCAATACAATTTTAAGACAACCTAGTGCAAGCTTTTCCAGCTGCTACTGTTTGATTTAGGGGAATTTGAAATTTGAAAGGAACAAAGAAAATTATCACAGCATTTGGAACATGAAATCAGTTTGGTTTGGGAAGTTAGTGTTCATCTTTCTCTGTTTGCTTGCCAGGCAGAACAGCATAATTGCCAAAAATCAGATATGGGAAGAATACATGTATTTGTGCAAAATAAATTTTAATCTTCTAGGTAATTGTAAAGAATTTTAGCCAATGTCACTTTTAAAGAAAAATCTGTTTTGTTTGGGTTTGGTTTTTTTTTTACCTGAGAAGTAAACTTATCTAGCTGATGGGCAATTTATTCATTCAGGGATTTATGTTATATGACTGCATACAATTGTTAAATCTTCTGTTCAAGAAATCACTTTTTTCTAAAAGGGGGCGAGGCGGGGGGGGAAAGGCTGTGGGTATAATGCAACTCTCACACTTCCTGAGGGGTAGTTTGTACTAAATAGTTTCTGTGTTAATCAGTGCAGTAGTAGCACTTCCCCAGATGCAATGTGTTATTTTTATTTCTCCTTATCTGGCTAAAAGTTGCAGATAATAGTAAAGGTCTCAATTTCTAGGTTTCATCTCTGTTATAGACAACATTCATACTGATCTTTTAAAAATTGTGTGGCTTTTTTATTTCACTGTGCTAACACTTGGGGTCCTTTTTGCCCTGAAATTGTCTTTTAGTTATATCTTTATATTACCTTTATCATTAAAACTTTGAGGTTTGTTGATGGCATTATAAACGTTGATGGCATTTTTATTTATCCTTGACTGCTGAGCAAATCTCAAACAATTACTTCCTGTTTGGGTTGAAGGAAAAAGTGAATTCTTGGAAAAGGCATAAAATTGCAAAAATTAGCAGCCAATATATGGAGTGAATTTCCTTGAATACTCCTAGATTCACTAGTGATGTGTATTTTGAACAAAGAATTAATTCCATATCTGTAAGCAGTACTTTGTCATTTAAAAGTAAAAATGCCCTACCAGAACTGAAGACTTGATGCTATTGTGGAGTTCATTTTTACCTTAGCTTACATTTTAATAGTGATGGAAGAGATTCACTAATTAAAACTACTGAATTAGTGAAAATAATCAGAAGTTTCCCTTCTGTGGATAGATCTTCTAAACAATTTTATTTTACTTCATTAGAATCATAGGAAAAAAGCTGATTAAATTGATCATATAAATGGTGTAATGATTAGCAGTTCTTGTTGTAATGTTTAATGAGAGCAGAATAAATAAGTAGAACTTAAAGTTGCTCATAAATTAACTCTTCATGGTTTTGTTTTATTTTGCCATAAGCCAGCCCTTCAGAATTAGAATTTCATTGTGTTGCAACTCATTAATGCAGTGAGCAGCAAGATTTTTGTTTGTGTGCCCTTATTTGATATTCACCTAAATTTCAGAGCCAATTAAAGATTTCTGGAGACTCATGCAGTAAAGAAAGAAAGAAAAAATCCTCTTTTGTTGTTTTATCACTAAACCTTTTTTACTTCTTGTGTCTGGTTTTATTTGAACCTCCTGTTAATGATAATGATTAACTGAACAAATATACATGACTTGTTGTTTTAAAAATATTTTTCTTTTCACTATTTTGTATAACTATTGATATAGAAATATGGAAACTAACTACAGTTGTATCTTGGTGGACTGTATCGCAATTTCCTTTTGTTGTTTCCTCATTTTTGAGTTGCTTCTCTCCCCTTGATCTTATCTAACATTATTAGTTGAAAAGAGGCGGGTGGTAGTGAAGACTTTAAAAAAATTTTGTTAGTGTCTTTCAGGTGATGAACATTATGTAAAGTATGTATGCATATGGATTATAATTTAGATGGACTTTACACACAACACATAGGTTAAGATGATTATGGAAATTGCCCTCATTTCAGTTTTCCAAGGAACGCTTGCTATGCTAAGAATCCTTTATAAACAAGACTCTGTCATGCAACTCTAGATCAATATAAACAGAAAGGTTTTCTTGGGTAAGATAAACTGTTCTCCATATGTAAAGTTGTCTTGTTCATAAAGGTGCCTATAATTTTTCAGTTCATGGATATTTAAGTCTGACTAGATCTATAAATATTATTGAATAAAAGCTTAGCGTGCCTGTCAGTTTATTTGGGAGCATAATTCTACCAATGTTTAGGCAGCAGTCATATTTGACTCCCATGTAAATATGTGCATGAGTCCTAGGATTCCTGGAAACTTGGGGAGTTGGAACTTTAATCTTTAAAACAGTGTTCTTTAATTGCATACAAATTGTGAACACCCCATGTGGGAATATTTTTTTATTTTAAGGTAATATTTTATTCTTACGAAGTTCAGGGAAACTACATCAAATATAAAATACATGAAATATTGTTTACGACTAGAAATACTTAGGTTCCTGTTTGTTTGGTTTTGTGGTGTTTGTTTTGTGTGTGGTGTGGTTTTTTTTTTTTACAAACTTGGATTATTCATGTTTATTAAGCTTGATGGAGTTTGTCTTCCAGGGTATATAAGGCTTTTTAATTCTTAGTTAAATGTTTTAGACTAAATGTGGTGGTAAAGTGAGATGGAGCTGATACAAAAGTATTGCAAGTATGTCTTGTATTGATAAATGCTAACAATGGCATTCACATAAGCAGAACAGTTCTGGATTATCTATAACTTCTGAGAATGTGCCTCTCAAATTATATTTCAACAAAATTCCAAGTAATTTGGGTAAAAAAAATGGTTGCAGTCATTTGTGGTCTGAAAGACATCTCCATTTGTGCTTCTGGAGTACCCTCACGTGTAGACAAATTCTACTGAATTATTAAGGAAGAATTTTGTTACACCATAACAGAATTGATAATTAAAACGCTTAGCCAGTTTCTCATGTGGCTGCATTATTTTTAGAATCTCATTACTTCCATTATACTTGAGTGATTTTGCAAGGTGCTGGGTCTTGTGCTTCTTTGTCTTAGATGATAAAAATACATATGCTTTGCAGAAAGTGCTTTGTAAATACTTCTGGGTCTTTTGAGACAAAAAAAGTACACTTTCCTGTAAGAGAATCATCAGTTGCCTGGACACTGTGTGTTTCAGAACTGTCTGTCTACACCTGGACTCATCTGCTTGTAATACGTGCAGTCTCCTTCCCCTTCCTAATTGATGCACTCAGTTTACCGATTTCTCTCTGCCCTTCTAAAATGGTGTGGCATATGCTGTTTTTTAGTTCTGTGCAGGCACCAGTCTACTACTGCATATCTCTCGGAAATGTTACACTTTTATTGTTTTAAGAAATAATCAGTTTTATGTTATATTTGTGTTAAGATTTGTAATTTGAAATAGGCAAGCTGATGACTAGCCATATTCTGTAATTTAGTGGAGTCTGTTAGAATCAAAATGCTTCTTCAGAGAGCTGGGGTTTATTTGAAGGGGGGGAAACAACACTGCTTGTGAGTTAATGTTATGAAGCAGGTCTGCATTGCTTATGCAAATATTTTTTTTTCCTTTTTGAATCTACTTGTTTCTCTCTTTTTTTTTGTACAACAGCCATGTACCTTAATATTGTTTTTAAAGACTAGTAACAAATTTCTGGGACTGCACACTGTAAAATTAGGGAATGTCAGTTTTCAGAATGTCTCAAATCTTAATTTGGTTTCTTTGTGCTTGTTCATTGTGATGATTTTTAATTCACTACATTATATTCTACAGGGTCTTTACTTATTCAGGCTCAGGGAGAGATCTGGCCCCAGTGCAGCTTCAGGCTTATGTATTGAAAGAGACTGTTGTCTGTAAAAACTGTTTAACCTGTAGATGTTGAGGGTATGTAGAGAGTGGGGGAGAAGATTGCAGGGGAAAAAAAATGGTTGCATGGGTAAGGTAGTCAGACGAAAAGTGCCCTTGAGGATTGGATTCTGTTCCTCTCTGCCACAGAATTCCTATGTGATGCTAGGCAAGTCGTTTAAACGAAACTTTTCCCAAGTGGTGACTAATTGATTTGAGTGCTCTGCAATTCTGGTTGCATAATTTGAGATACTAGGGGCTTATATGCAGAAATGCTGAGGGTTTGCAGCTGCAGCTGAAGTCGATTAAAGTCTGTGCCCTGAATGTATGGAATGTTGTTTGATACTGAGCACTTGGAAAAAATCGTATCTGAGATAAAATTAGCGCCTGAGATTACTAAAGATTTTGCCTTAATCTGTACCTCATTTTGCAATCTACACAAAAAGGAAAGTAATGCACGCTTGTCTCTTAAGATATTACAATGGTGAATAATATTATTGATGAACTCTGATGCCATTGTGATGGGCTTCAAAACAAATAACCACGGCCTCCAAACGTGTTTGAACAGCATGCAGCTAAGAGCAGATGAGGCCACACATGAACAAATGTGTGGAGAAAAATACTGAATAGCTGCTCACTGGGTAAGCAGTCATCTTCTGTATGTTGCATAAAGACAAGAGTGGCAGGAGTAACGATGACAGATTGTAGTTCCTATTTAGGGAACCATCAAGTTCCTCCCAAATCTCCTTTACCTGTTCAGAATACTCATTATTGTCTGTAGCATGTGTTATCTTTATCATATTTCTGTTATCCTTAAATATTTAAACAGTAAGTTTGTGTTAGGTTTAATTAAACTCAAATCTTATCTTTTAACAATCTCTTTTTTAACAGTAGCTTCTCTTGCTACTTTAAAAAAAATCTCGCTTGATTCAAAGAACAAAAATAGAACTTGACCAAAAATTTTTATCTTTTTGTTCTGTTTGCCAACAGCGTGCTCTTTGTTGACATTGCCACAGGGTATACAGCTTCTACTTCTGGCATCTGCCTAAAGTAGGCTCAGGGTTTGTGTGGGACTAATTGGAAGAGGGGAGCTAGATGAGGAAATGTACTAAGTTTAGTCCCCTTCTTCCTTTCTTTCTGCTTCCTCAGTTTCTTCACCCTGCAGTAAATATTTCTTTTATTTTGGCCAGTGGTACTTATTTTTTCAGAAAGTTTTGCAATATTTCTGTCACTACTGTTTTGTGTTTGGGGTTTTTTTCCTTCAAAAAACCACAAGTTATGAGAGGAGGAAATTGCATCTGATGGAATCCTTTTTCATTTCTTGGATTTGATTCCATGGCTGGGCTTATGAGACAGAGGGAAATGTGGCTTTGGCCTGTTACTGATACTTGCAGGATTGTCAGTAACAGAACGCTTTTTTTCCAAGTAGTAACTTGTGGATTTGCAGTTTCAGTCCTTTCTTCTCCACCTGTGTCAAAAGCTACCTACTAAATATATTCCTGCTTGTCTGTTGATCTTTCTTCTAGTATTGACTTTATAACTTGTAAACTTGGGGTAGAGCCCATGCTAGGATTTATTTGTGCTTTATTTAAGTCCCATGGTCACAAAACTTTTCCTGTAGTTTTTGCATTTGAAATATTCTACATTTGTCAGTGTTTCTACTTGAGGCAGTAGGACCACAGTTTTATCTTCTGACTTTCACTGTTATCTTTTGATGCTGATAATCCTGTAATCCCATGTTGAGAGGCAAGTAAATGAATTGGTAACAGCCACTATCTTCTGCAGTCGGCTGAAACAGATTTCTGGTAGCATAGTTAACAGCATGTAACCTGTGCCAAGTTTTTATTGCTGCTCACTCAACTGCTGATTCTTCTTTTTCACAGGCACAGAAAAAGGCATACTTTTCCTTTTTATTTTGGTCTTCTCTCCATTTGCAGTGTTTGTCTTGCTACCAGCTCTGCTCACCCAACATTGTACTTCCTGCAGTTGGCTATTGCTCTCTGTCCTGCTCTGAACTGCTTCCAGACTGAGGAGCTATCCTTAAAATACAGGTGTCAGAAGAAAATTCCTCTTATCTGTTACTTCTACTTGCGATGGTGGGGAAATGAAAATGGGGATGGAGGAAGCAAGAGATCTCTTCTCAGCTGTCCAGTTCTGACTCTGTTGTGACTTGAAAGCAGGTCTCTATGGGTGGATGAGAAATGATGGGAGGCAAATACGCTCCGTACAACTGCTGCCTTTTAATATCAGTAGCTGAAAAACTGACCTTACGTTTGCCCCTTCACTTATTTTTCTCTGAGAAGCAGGGAGCATTTCCCAGTCTTTTTCACTCATGACTTTAGATGGAGTATTGGGTAAGAGCTATTATTTTGCCCCTCTCAGTCCTCTGATAGTGGTGACAGGCTATTTAGCTTCCCAGCAGAAAAGGCTAGCTTTTGCTGAATTATTTTTATGTCTGCATAAAGAGAGAAGCAGGCACATACATGTGTTTGATACCCACCGCCTTTTGTAGTGATGAGGTTGTTGGGTGTTGCCCTCACCTAACTGAAGAATGCTTAAAGTAGATCGGGAGAAGTGTTTACTTGACATTCATCTCAGCTTTTTCTCTGTGTGCAGACCTGCCCCGTCTCTTCTAGACTTGGGTTTTCAGAGCATCTGATTCAGCTGCAGCCTTGCTGTGGATATTGCTGTGAGAGCAGAAGCTTGGCATGTGCTGGCTCCACAAGCTGTTCCTTAGCTGCTTCTGTAGGGGGATGGCCTGTTGTGAGGGTCTCCCAGTTTGGGTAGAGTCTGTCTTCTGCTCTTCTTCCAGCTCTTGCAGGCCAAGAGGGAGGCAGTTTATGGATCAGTATGAATTACTCCCCTTCTTCCCTCATGCAAATGATGCTTCCAAGGTAGTACTGGAAGAGAAGAGCAGTAACTGCTTGCAGGGAATGGCTTTATGAAAAGCAGGGGAGTGATCTTTCTGCCTCTTGCTTGGGCCTTTGTGGTTCAGTTCAAACGTTTTGATTTGAAAAACATAGAGGGCAATTCAGGGAACAGTGTGCCACTGTGTGTAACAGTATCTGCTCACAGCTGCCATAAATCTTGAGAGGCAATTATCTTCCTTGAGGATTATTTGGCTCATTCTTACTAGAAATAATGTCAGATAAGCATTTTTAGTGACTGTAATACTAGTTTTCCATACAAAATTGCTAGTGAAGGGGAAGGGCTATCTTCAAGTCAGTTCCATCACAAGTCATTGCATATATGTGGCTTTTTAAATATGGGTATAATTTTTAAAATTTAATTTAATTTAGCTTTCAGTTGCTTATAAGTTAATTTTCTCTGTGAATTTTAATTGATGGTTCCCCATGCGTAACTTGATTTCTTTATCCAGGTACCTTTGAACATTGGCTGGCTAATTTATGGCTCATGCAGGTTTTGCAAAGAGTCTTTTGGGATGTTAGTGTCCCCTGCCTTCTGCCCTGGCCCTTTATCAGATTTGCCATGTTTTATGCCATCAAACTGTGAGTTGAGGTGGGCGGGCAATGCTCAGGGGGTCAGCTTACTTTGTTAGGAGCGTGATAACTTTTAGCAAAGTGGTGGGCTGTAGTAGTAGGCAGTCTGTTAAGCTTATTGGAGTTTAACTGAGATGTTTGTTAAGTTTTAGGCTGGTATGTGTCTTACACGCAGAAATTTTTGCTGATGCTGGGATCTGTACTCCAGGGAGTGATGGAGGGCATTCCTATATTCGTTCAAGGAGGCTATGTACTAACTCAGCAGTGAATTACTATATAGGTAGTGGCATGTTACAACCTCCCCGAGGTCTTCTGAGTCCCGAGGTAGTAATAGCTCATTAAAATGGTAGTTAATGAGTATAAAGGGATCATTATGTGACTCTCCTACATGATGGGTAGGGCTAAATCCTAACTAGTTTGGTAGAAACTATATTCTAAATAAAGAAGAAAACTGATAAATGCTGCTGATAGTTCTTTATAAACCTAGCTATTTAACTTGATGCAATTGAAAAAACACTCATAGAAAAGCGTTTTGAATAAATTAATACAGGTTTGTAAATGTATTTTAGGGCTTTCAGAGGCTTTAGTATCCTATATAATCTCAAAATTACCACAACATAATCTGTAATGAAGCATCTTTGATTAAAAACACACAGCATTTTGCCACTTCTGATCAGTTGGGTTTGAAGTTTAGAAACCAAAACAAAACAACAAAAAAAAAGAAACCACCAAAACAACCAAACCAAAACAAAAAAAACAACCATGTTTGTGGAAAACGTAACCACCTCACACGAGATCTTTTTTTTTTTTTTGCCTTTCATTTAACTATGGTTATTTTCTGGAGAAAGGTATTAAGGATTTATCCAAACTGAACAATGTGGATTTTGTGGCAGTGAGATGAAAAACTTCTTGATCTCAGTAAATGCTTCATGTCTTCTTCCAGGCTCTAGAAGGACAAACAAACAAATGAAAGACTGCAGGCTCAGGTACACCTAGATCTTAAAGCTCAAGTTCAGTGGACAGGGCTATTTTAAAGCGTCCTTAAACTAAGAGAAAATAACATTGGTTCTGCAGAATGAGTCCTTCAGAAATATTATAATATGGTACAGAAGCTAGGTAAACAATAGGAAAAGGAGGGTGGAAGCAAATACAAAAGAATTTGTAAAAATATATAAATATATTGTAAACATTTAATAAATGTAGATACGATTTTAAGAGAGGTGCTCCTGCTTTCAGTCATAAATGCAGAAATTATGATTGCTGTTCCTGGCTATGGTTTACTACAGCAGCTCCACCATATCCTCATTTAGGTGTATTTGTTGCAGGAATTAAGTATGTATTTATAATAAACTAAATACAGAACCCTTTTTAAATGAATTGTTTATTTTTAAAGAAGTTTTAATGATATTTGTAGAAATTCCTGCTTGTTTTTCTTGTTCAGGTTAGTCCTTATTTTCATCAGACATTCTCAAGGAACCTTGCTGATAATATATCTTCCATATAATTTTTCAAGGCTAAATCTGATAACGTATGGAGAAAGTATTCTAAACTCAAATTATGTGCATGACTTATTAGCAATTTAGTTCCTGTGAATATATTGCAGGATCAGGAATTTTGTAGGGTAATATTTTTGTCTGAGAGCTGTAGACTGGAAATCTCTGATGCAGTAGGCAGATTTTCAAGGGAACTCTCTAGAAACAATTTTCTTTAGCCTATAACGGAATACACACAGGTATATATAAGGATATACAACTGTCTATATTATTAAAAAAATATAACACACAAAATATGTAAGCAATAAATGTAATATTATAAAAAGGAATAAAAATAAATACATAATAGTGCTTTTGGAAAAACATGTGAAATAAAGGATACCTACTCATGCCTTCCTTTTGAACTACCAGAATGAAAACCTAAATGGAAATAAATTATAAAAGTAGGCAGGATTTCAAATTAGTTAGTATTGGCTTGAATAATGTCCTCAGCTGTTGTTTGATAGCTTTTCTCCATTTTGAATTTGAAGAGTAATTCTAAAATGTGAAGAGTTAGTGTTCTCTGCCTGTCAGAGACAAAGCTCATGTTATGCATGACAGTGCCCTCTTGGGCAATCTAATTTTTCCTAAATAATCAGTTTCTAAAAATCTAAGTAAAAAAAGGTAAAAGGCTAAAATAGTTTCAACAGAAGAAAAAAATTACATGTAAATACTGTTGTTCAAATAGGTCAGGAAAACCTCAGCCCGTGTAATTGTGCACGTGTGCTGAGGAGAACACTTTTTAGGTTTCTCAAGCATGAGGCAGCAGAATTTTCATTCATTTGGCATGCTAGGCTGAAAACAGAGTCTTCTTTCATTTGACACACTCCCCTGGAAACAAACATGCCAGTGAAGGGATTGTGCCTGTTATCAGAGGCTCACAGGAATACATTGTGCTGGTTTGTATTCATTTTCATTTCATGAATTGCTTTAAAACTTAGCAACATAAAAAAGCATTAAAACACCTTTTTAGCATTATTTTTAGTTCCTATGTATTTCCCTGCTGTGCTGTTATTCAGTTTAAATCAATGGAATGTTAAGAGACACATGGCTCGGTTTGCAGCAGAGCAGATCTCCCCCCTTGCTTGGGTATACTTGGAGCATTCATCTGTAGACAAGCAGCAAATTTGAGTTTAACTCATTTTACATCCTTGAAAAAGATGAGTGTCTTAGAAGTTCAGTAAAAATAACGGTTGAATTGAACAAAGGTTATGCAGCAAGAAATTTAAGCCGAAACTCAGCTGGCATCTGTTAACTGTAAAAGTTCACAGGTAATGCTTGGTCTTCTGGGAGACACTTGCTTTTCTTTTCCTAGAGTTATGTTCTTCAGGATTGCCAGCAGGTCCTTCCCACCTCTGGAATTTGCTGCAAGACTATTTCCCTCATAGATGTTTTTCCAAGCGCAAACTTGGCTAACTTAGGTGCACTTCTTGGAACAAATGGTCATGGTAGCTTAAATTAGGACCAGCTTGTAGTGGATGTGTGTGAAGCAAATATGGCAGTAGTAGTATTTTAATCAAGTTTGATATGGGTGAAGATTAATTTATTTCCTAGTCATGTGTTCTTGCTGCTGTTATAGGAGCAACCATGTTAGATGTGGTTATGTCTGTTTTATGTAGCTGTTGCTTTTCATCTTGCTGCTACTGAGCAATTTTTGCATGTAGAAACAGCATGCAGGTGTGATTTTCTTAATTATTATTTTTTAAAGGGAAATTACTTTCTGAAAAGGTGTTTGAGGAAACAGGGATGCTTGTGATTGTGCACAGAAGACACATATTGTGACATTTAAGGCTGTTGGTACTGAGGGAGGTAATTTTTTTGTTTGTCTCTGAGAGTCTTATTTGCTTTTTTAATTTTTTTTTTTTTTAAAGTATAAATTCTAGAGCATATGCAAGCCATTGAATCATACAGTTTTGGTGGAAAGCATCCAGACTCAGAATGGCCTTCAAGTAGGTTGAAGAGGTATGTGTTCAGCCTATGCTGAACCAAAGTGAGGGTGAGAATTGGGTTGGAAGAAGAGTCACAGCTATATGGTTTCCATCCTAAGAATTACCTAGAGAAGGGTGTGGAGAAACAGTGGTTGCTGTTCTGTCCCAATATATAAGTGGGACACTTAGGAGGGGTCACACTGTGTTCCTTGATATTGCTCAAGAAATGATGACTGGGGATGCTTAATTGTTGGCCTGCAGTCATGTTTGTTTGGTCTCTGACACTTACGAATATTAGATTTCTGTGGAGTTTGCATGAAGATAACCAGGTGGAAAGTAACATGTTGACGCAATGTTTAATAGACAGCTGTAGCTTCTGTCCAGTTACCTGCTCCTGCTTGTTTTGTGAATTTTTTTTGGGACAGCCTGTGAATCCTGCAGTTTCACATCGTGGAAGAAAGATATATGATTGTGAATTTACAAAGCTTGCTTTGTTTCTTTGCCTGTACCATTCTGCTTTAACCTCATGGCTACCAAAAGGAATTAGTGACTTATACCCCTTCTACACAGAAATTCTGAATGGATGGTCAGAGGACTGGGAAGCTGCCATATGAGGATAGGCAGGGACCACTGGGTTTGTTCAGCCTTGAGAAAAGGAGGCTCAGAGGGGATCTCATCACCATGTACCAGTACTTAAGGGGTTGCTGCAAAGGTGAGGGAGACTCCCTTTCTACAAGGAGTCACATGGAGAGGACAAGGGGGAACAGACACAAGTTGTTCTTGGGGAGATTCCGACTGGACATGAGAGAGAAATTTTACACAGTAAGAACAGTCAGCCATTGGAATAATCTCCCCAGGGAAGTGGTTGACTCTACCACATTGGACACTTTTAAGATTCAGCTGGACAGGGTGCTGGGCTATCTTGTCTAGACTGTGTTCTTCCTAGAGATGTTGGACTAGATGATTCCTGAGGTCCCTTCCAGCCTGGGATTCTGTGAATATTTTGTTGAAGAAACCATATACATTTGAATTGCTCTTGAATTAAAAAAAAACCAAACCCAAACACAAGAGTTACGTACGTTTGATTTATTATTTGGGAAGGCTGAAAAAGGCCTCATGAAGGCTGGCCTGTGCTGAGGTTGTTTAAAGGTATAAGGTTCACGCTTGAAATACAGTCAGCTGGTGCTCTCTACAATTGTCACTTTTGGTTGCCATATAGCTTCAGTAGCACACGCTGTGGAAAATTCTACAGTTATTCAGCAGTGCTGCAATGAGATGGATATACTATTGTCATTACCTTTTCACCCATTAACAAGTTGATTGGACAAACTGCAAGTGAATAGAAACGTGGTTTCTATCTGCGTACTTGGTTCTCTGAACCACGTGCCTTTCCGTTGCTAATAAAGATAATGCCACCTATTTGAAGACATCGGCAGGCATATTTAAAACCCAAGATGAATTGAGAACATTTACTGCGTTAGAAGCAGTTGCTAAATTGTAAGTAACTAAGTCTTGTTGTATAACTGCATTGCACTCAAGGGAACAATTTAGGTTTTGAATTGTATATGTTGGTAAGTGAAAACTATGTAGACATTGATTATTTTTTCCCCTTGACCTAATCACTGTTTGCCTATGGCAATATCTGATGTGTTATGTGTTCACCAAGAATTGTCTTGGGATCACAATGAGGGTTTTTTTTTTTAGCTTCATTAGTAATCATAGTTACATTAGGGATAGAAGACAATGGAGTAATATACTTGTGCTGTACGACACCAGTTTTTCTATTTATTTTAAAGGTGGGAGTGAACTCTGTACGTGGGAGTCTGAATTTGTAAAGACAGAGGAGGAGACCAGATTCGAATCTTTGTGCATTTTCAGCAAGATTTTAATTTAAAAAAAAAAAAAAAAAAAAGGAAGGAAAATACCTGTTTAGGTTATTTATTTTTATGTTGTGAAAAAAACCCCACCTACCTTTGTTTCTCCTTATGTATTTGCAGTTTAATGGTAGAACTTTTCTTGGTAATACTAGAGAATATGAAAATGATGCTGAGTGAAATAAAATTTAGTAATGTGTTTTTCATTGTCTGAATTGAACAAGCTGACAAAAATAAATGACACAAATAATGAGAAGAATGTTTCCTCTTCTCCCCCATGCTGGGAATCTGATGTGTAGCACCCTTCTGACAAAAATTAAAAATTCCAACAGACTACCTTAAGAAATGTGTTCAACTTATGATATACTGTTGATTCCTTCAAATGGCGATTCTGTTTTTGTGCTAAAGTACTTGTTTGTAGTGTAAGGGATTACGTTAAAGAATGTAAAAGATTGAACTTTTAACTTCTACCTAGAGGTCATATAACTAGATGCATGGACATACTGCTTGTTCAATAAAATGTTAGCAATTAAAAAATTCCCACATGAATACTTGCATATTTGCATGCATAAGAGGCCAGACTGTGGCCTACCTAAGTACAGGCTTGCAGTTTGGTATTTCTGAGAACTAGTTCTAGCACAAAATACCTTTTCCATGTCTACTATGTGCATTTTTTCCAGTTATGCAGCTGACAGCTGGCAGTTTTTATTTTAGCTTAGAGCATTCATTTTGTATTATCTTTTAATATAAGTGCTTATGTTACACTTTGTTTTTCAAAATATATTTGATGGAGTATTGTTTTTTTTTTCCTCCTGAACATCAGTGACTCATATGAAAGTGGACTTCGATGCTGCACATGGAAGTGTGTGCTGTTGTTGCAGCAGTAAAAGTCGTTAAGTGGAAATGTGTGTGTAAAGAGATGTTCAACCTTGGAAGTATGATGGGACAATATTGCTATGAAAAGATGGTTATCAAGAAGTAGGGTGATGCGTTTGGTGTTTGTATCCACATGAGGGAGACAATGTGACAGGCTCATTTGCCTTAATTGGTGGCAAAACTTCACAACCCGAGGCACAGTGTAGGTTAAATCACTGAATGCACTAGCTGTCTGTAACATTACCAGCTCCTTCTGATATTAACTGATAAGCCTATACAGATTTTATTTTTCCCTTCTTAGATGTAACCGAGATTGAGATTTCTGAATTGTAAACTACGCCATTCGATGTGTCTTCTGAGCTTTTTCTTTAAAACAAACAAAACCTTAGTGTGGTCATGGCTCTCCCTCTCTAATCTTTGGACTTCTGCCCTAATATGTAAAACAATATCTTAGTCTGTAGAAAATGCTGACTCTTAACTCAGTGTTTTGTTGCTCAGCCTTTATGGAAATGTTACTGAAGGTGGCCAACAGTCGGTTAGCTATAAATGAAAGTCTCTTAGAACAGCTGACATCAGGATGTTTCTTTATTAGTAGCTTCTTTAGGGTCATACGCTGCTAGGAAGTTCTGTAGTGGTGAGAGGCTTTTCTCAGAAACCAACCGCTTCTGTTCAGGGCAGCTCCTAGAGGATCTGGAACCTTGCCTGAAGATGCCTAACGTTACCTGTAGGTAGTATTAGCAAAATGTTTGGAACATACAACATTGTCCTGTGTTATGTTTGACAGTATTGTGAAGAATCAGTTAGGAGACAGACTTGTAGAAGTTTATATGGACCAGTTGTAATTCAATAATTTACAGCAACATCCCATATTTAATTACTTACTGGTATTATTGTCCCCATTTCAACCTTTTGGGGGCTTAGTTACAATTAGCTGATATTAGCTGATAAGGTCACTTTCATGGTTTTAGCTAAACCATGGCCAGTAAACTATTTCCTACTTTTATTTGCTATAGTAGTGTTGAAATATTATATTCTGTTTGAAGACAAGCCCACATTGTTTATAAAGTGGCTGACTGGTTTGGTAGTTGAGGGAAAACAAAACAATCTCAAAATTATTTCTGGTAACTAAGATGAACAATCTAGTTTTGTAAATTATATTTTTTTTTTCAACTTCCTAAGGTGAAGCAACATAATATTCTTTCAGAGTTGACTTGGGATCTCTTCCTTTGCTTAAGCATGAAACAGATAAACTACCTTTTGTCCTTATCTTTTACACAAATAATCATGCTGCTTCCAAAGAAAACTAAAGTTTAAATTGTTTGGGTACAACTGAAAACACTAACTTTTTTGCTTGTTTGTTTGAAGTAATTACAAGAATACCATGGCATACCTCTGTAATATGCTTTTATCAGGTTTTTAACAGTTCATTGGGAGCATTCCAATAATACTACTAAGCACATCTAAATGTGTGGTTTATCCCAAATACACTGTCTGGAGGTACTAATTTCTTGAGGTTGTCATGATCTCAATCCTTAATTTTTAAAAGATTTATTTACTTTGCATTTCTACATTCACTTAATATAATTCTATTAAGCCTACATCTGAAGAATTTAATGTTTCATTGTTCTTAGAATAGATATTTAGTGACTGTCTCTTCCTTCCCCTTAACCAAGAGTTAAAAATAAACCTATAAAACAATGGCAGTATGTAAAAACTCATTGGCAGTAATCAAGCTGGAAGCAAGCTGGTACTTAACGAGAGGAATTCTGCTTTTGTGTGCACACACCTTACAAGTAGCTGTTGGAAAATTTAAAAATTAAAAAATGCATATGCGGTCTTTTCAGGAGAAATCTTCCCTGTGAGTAATAAATGCACCTTCCTTTGACAGACAAGAGGCTATGGAAACTTCGGTCTTCCGTTAGGGGATAATACCAGCTTCCTTAAAATACAATTTCAAAGCTGAATTTTCTCAGATTCTGCATTTCCCCCCATTTTATCCTTTTCCCTTTCCCCTCCTACAGTCTTTCTCTAATATTCACTCCTGGCCCAAGCTTGTATACAGCATTATATTATAGCCTCGTGTTATAAAACTGAAAATTCTAAAATGAAAATAATGATTTGTAATAAAAAGCCTGACAGACTAATTACAGTATTGCATTAATTATTATCTTATTTCAGCTCTGTTCCTCTCACAGCTAATTCAGATCTGGGTTTTGGTGGTTTTTAATCCCTATTGACACTGTAATGTTGAGAGAGAGAGAGAGAAAATAGCCTGGGGAACAATATATATAAAATCAAGAAATAAAAATTGTCAGGTGAAGAGTTGATTTCTAAATTGTTGCCTCGGACATGTTATTAGTAGAATGCAAGTACTGTTAAAATATGATGCTTTGTGGATCTTCTGGTGAGTGTAGCACCTATATACTATAAAATAGAACTCTTGAAGTCTTCAATTTCTGGATATCTTGATAGCATGTACTAAATAGCAGTCATTAATTCAGAAATGTGCACATTTTGCAGCTAAGTTGGTACATCATTGATGCATATTACTTTCTGAGTTTTATTTTTTCTTGCAAAATGTGTGCAATTCTTAAAATGGTTAACGTATAGATTGATGTCAGTGCTACCGTATAGCTTCAAGACTGCAATTTGAAGCTACTTTAGAAAAATACAGTTCTTTAGGCATGGTGAAGCTGCAGTTGAATGGAAGTCCTATTAGTGGTGAATTACATGTAAATATTAATAAGGGAAGAGTTCATAGCAAGTCCTGATTTTGGGAAATTGAGCATGATAATTTGCTGAAATGAAGTATTTCTTGATGATGCAGATGCAATAATTTTCAGTTTTAATTTGAACTTTTAAATGGTGCAGAAAGTGCCCGGGTTAGTTTTTAAGGAAGAAAGTGGAAGTTTTGGCAAATATTGTTGTGGATGTATGGTAATGAAGTAAGTTAAGATGAAAGATGAATTGGACTGAATGACTGTTCAGTCATTTAGTCTGGGCTAGTTGCATGATTTGGTTGGTAGATGTCTCAGGTTATGTTGCTTTAGTTCCTGCACTTGGTTGGCTGTCTTCACATCTTGACAAAATTCTGGGAATTAGTTTCTGACAGTTTGCTTTGCTTTCTTTTTTTAGGATGCTTCGTCTGCAGACATTCGGAAAGCATATCGAAAGCTTTCACTGATTTTACACCCAGACAAGAATAAAGATGAAAATGCAGAAACACAGTTTAGGCAAGTAAGTGCAATGTGTGGCAATAAAAGCTTTAGGGAAAATGAAATCAAAATTTTTTATGATTATGTTGTTTTAGTAAGAACAATGGTGCGCCTTCAAAATGACTAAGTTGAACAATGAATTACATGTTTCCTGATATAGCTAGATTAAAAACAAGGACACTTTTTTGGAGTTAACTTGTTGAATAAATCAGATTTAGTATTTACCTGTATATTAAAAATAATTTGAACATAATACTTACACTTTCCTCCTAAGAGTGTAAGTCTGTTTTGCACTTTGTCAGACCATTTATAAGTAATCTTCAAAAGCAGTAGGGAAAATTTCTGATCAGTTCTCAATGCAAGTCATATGTAGGCATAATTTAAGGAAAAAATCATTTTACCTTTTGAATTTTCACCTTTGAATCTTTACAGAGTGAAACCATGAGACTGTTGAGACATACTTCTGATGATTAAATACAGGCTACCTAATTTCAGTAAGATCTTTAGGATGAAACAAATGATACTTTTTACTTAAAACTGAGACAAGACTCAGTCTGACAGATGTGAGGAAGGAAAAAAAGTCTTTTGTAGTTGTTGTTGGTGTGTGTATCTGACTCTGTGTATGAATATGTCACTCTTTCGCATACTGAGTTTGCTTCTTAGTGTTGTAGGAAAAAGTGAAAACAAGCAAAGGGTATTAGTTGGGAAATGTAAAATATGTAAAAATGTAAAAAAACTACTGTTCAAATGTAATAAACTCAGTCCTAAAGTAAACTCTTTAGTGTGGTTGTTTTTTTTTCTTTTTCTGTTTTTGTTTTAGTTGGTGGCTATCTATGAGGTTTTAAAGGATGAAGAAAGGAGGCAGAGGTGAGTTAATTTGCACAGGCTCTTAAATAAAGCATTCATGCCAGTGATATATTGAAGTCTTGTTTGACTTAATTGTAACTCTTCAGATTATTTTTTGCATAATTTAAGTTTGTAATTCCTATGTAGTTGTTTAATTAAAGATTGTATGTGGCTTAAAGGGGAAGCTGGTATGTATTTTTGTGTAATATACTGGTTATTCTTTAAAACTAGTATTTGAAAGAACTTTAAAAGCTAGCTGTTATTTGGAGCAATATTTTATCACTTAACTTTTAAACTAACTTTTTTTTTTTGTTGAGTTGTGTCAATTATCATTGCTTGTTTCATTAAAGTTGTGGTTAAAAATACAGACCACTGAGTCAACTGTCAGTTTTATCTCACTGTATCAATAAAAGTTTTGTTGCATGATGTTTATGGATTTTTTCCAGTGTATGTAGTCTTCAACATTGTTTTCTGTTGCTTTGTTCATTGTTGGGTTTTTTTTCTTCAGGTGTACTATCTATCATACTGTAAACGTTGATATACATAGCTCTGTTTTTTTTTTTTTTTTTAATGATAGCTGTCCGTGCCGCTTCAGGAGCACGTTCAGCAGTACCTGAAGGGGATAGGATTAACAACTGAAAACCTGGGGCTGATCTGCTTTCTAGAAGACTGTTTTGAACGGGTTTTTTTTGTCTGCTTGTTTTGTTTTGGGTTGTTTTCCTTTTAAGCAGATGACCATTTAAACTAATGACTATCAGGAAAACTGGGACACTGAAAGAGTTTTGGGTTTGGGTTGGAGTTTTACTAAATCATCTTTCATCTTACAAGTCTTTAAACAGCTACACGAGACATTTCTTGAAGGGTTTTTGGCTTTGTAGATGTCTTGGCAGGAGTCCAGGTTTTATAGTGCAGATTATCTACTTTTTGATAATCCTCTCTTGAAGTATCATGAAAATGTACTTCATAGAAGTACTTTTGGAAACTTATTTGGTTTTTTTTGTTGTTGGAATTTTTTTTTGCTTCACCTCTCCCAAGAGAATTGCATTGTGAAGTTCTACTCAAGGAAACTTTAAAAAAAAAGAAAAAGTTAAGTGGTTTCAGACCACTTGAAAAGTGAGTTATCCCCAAGATTTTTTCCATCTTTTTTGTTTGTAACATTGTTTACACACATTTTGTGACACTGCCTCTTTGGAAGTTGGTTCCAGCATGAAACTTCTAGGAATTTCCTTGCAGCTGTGGCAGCAGCTTTTTGCATCAAGCTGTGATGCAGTAGCTTGTAAAAATTGTTCTAAGCATTGTATATGTTGTGAATGTGACTAACTTACCAAACTTTTTTGTGAGAATATTGTTAATTAGTGCAGCACAGTGATTACAAATGAGAAGTTAAAGCAGCAGTAGATTGTTCTAGCTTAGGTTGAGTTCATTATGTACGAAATAAATACGACATTGTCAATAACTTTTCTTGCACAGTGTGGATGTATGGTTGATGTTGATTAAATATATATGTAGTGGATTAAATAGTGTTTATCTTCAGAGAATTTTCTGGAAATAATATGCAGAGTTTAGAAATAACATGTAGAGTAGCAGAGCTATATGGTCTCATTGCTTTGAGAAAACCTTTATTGATCAGATTTATTATACAGTCTAATAATAAACTCTCAGCTGAGCTTGTAAATGGAGGGTGGTCTGTCCTGTATCCTGTAAGGCATGGTTGTAGCATGTCATTAAAACAAGTAAGTGTGCTAGGAGTCGCTCATTTAATATTGTTTCTGTTGTAAGGTAACACAGGTTTCTTGCAACCGTATGGCAAAGGAAAGGGGAGAGCTGTTGCTTTTTTGGATCTTCCTACTTTAGATGTTGATATTTGGCTATGCATTGTGAGGTGGTGGACTTAGTGGAAGAGGCTCAAAGTTTAATGTCATGCTCATGCACTGGGGAGAAGCTATGCCGCACCCTTTGTCTCTCAGGGCTGATCAACTTCATTTTACCCTGATTCCAGAGACACTTACTTGGGACTGCTGTAACAAGGCTTTCTGCCAGATCCCACCCTCCCCGCCCTGACCCCAGCAGTGTGGTAGTTTTTATTGCTAAAGTAATTCTAAGACCTGGTGGGATGAGATGGAAATTAGTTCCATTTCTTAAAATTAGTTGGTGAGGAATTCTGGCAGTTTATCTGGGAATCCCTTCACAGTTGGACACCTACATGGTTTGGGGCATGGGATAAAACAACCTCAAGAAGAGCGAGCTGCAGGCTTCTGTACAGTGAAGTCAGCTGTACCTGCTTCTTACTGTTCATCTCAAAAGTGTAATGTAATCCAGCATTGGTCCTGGTGTGCGTACAGAGAGTGGAACCAGTAAAGGCAGGAATAAGGTCCTACACTATATGAGTGAGTGATTAACTCATTTCAAAACAATAACACTGGGTCTAATTACACCTTTCCTCCATGTCTTGGTGAATGTCAGAGGTGTTAATTGTTTGTGTGCGTGTACAGAAATAGCATTCTAAAAAGGAAGATCTGTTGGCCAGTGATATATAATTATTTTTCTAAAACCCTTGTATTTTCATATTTATCAGTGATTTTTAAATTTTATCTGATGGCAGAAGCCTTTCTGAAAATATTATGGTTCCTCTACTGACAATTATAATACAGGGCTTTATAATTAAAATGTGGTTTGCTTTTTTGAGAAAGTGATATAGTTGCTTGTGAGGCATATTAATATTGTTAGAAGTAGTACAGAATATAGTAATACTACCATGTTAGTACTTTTCTTTTACAGACTTTGATACATAATCAAAACATTCTAATATTAAACATACAAGCAACATAGTTTAATGTAGCAGTGTTTAACAATAATTTCAACATACATGCAGCATAACATAATGTTTTGTTTACACACTGCAGAGTGTGTGAAATTCTACAGAAAAAGTTTCTTTAGGGTATGTAGAGATAGGTGCATTTCCTGAAATATACTTTACTCGAGGGCATTTATTGGTAAATCAACTTGACGATGATAAATTTCATAAATTAAAAATAATCAAAGGCTAATAAAAAAGTAGATGGTTTTATGCACTTCTATTAATTGTAATTAGGCAAAAATCTTAGATTTTAATTTCATTGTTTGTTACCATTTTAAGGAGCTTTTTTTACCTACCAGGCCTATCCTCTGTAACAATTGGGCTTGATTACAGGAAGCATTTGCAAAGAAATCAAGATATACTTGTTTAGAGTAAGAAAGGTGTTTATCTTAGCTCTCATTATAATTAAATGTCTGTATTCATAGGTATAAATTGTTCTGGCTGATGTTGCACTGGATGTCTTTGACAGCTTGAGGAAAAAAGGCCCCCAAAATAAAAAACGCAGTTCCGTCTTCCCGTAGTTCAGAATAGATCTCACAAATTCAAGGTTATAGTATATAAACTATATCAGATGCCTGAAATTATTTGAAATATGAAATACAGTGATTCTCTTAAAGGGAAGAGTAAATTATAATTATATTAAAATAGATGATACTGTAATTAGCTACTACAGTTAATGGATTTTTTCTTGCAACATAATTGATTCTACAAAGAGCTCTAAAAACTGTTTAATGAAACTTTATAGAAGAATGAAATTATAATAATCTTGCAATTGGTTACTTGTTAGTACAAGACTAAGAAGTTTTGTACAGAATCCTAATTCTTAAAATAAGGATTCAACCTAAGTTATAAATGGGGATTTTTTTTTTTTTTCTTTTGGTTTCTCTGTTGGTGCTTTGGGGGTTTTTAGCTTGCTGACTGCTACATTTCAGAGGCGACTGGCAGGTATACTCGTATGTCAAAGATTTGCTGCATTCTGTGTACATATGTCTGAGGAGAAAATACTGCAGTCGTATTCTTCCTTTTCAGCTTCATTTTTTTTCCTTACATAAAGTAACAATTGATACAGGTTCCCAAAAGAAGAATGCTGTGTAATTAAATTTTGAATGTGGTTCTTGATGCACATGGGTTTAACTGTCTTTCATAGTTAATATAGGTTTCTGTAAAGAAATTCTTTAATGAGAAACTTGCTTTTAATTAAACCACATCCTAAATTTGGAAATCAAGATTTTAAAATTATGGGAAGCTTTTGAGTTTCGGTAGGATCATTTACTAGTTGAAAACCTAAAAATCACTGATATCTTTATTTTTCAAATACAGAGCTTAATTACTATTGAAAGCAGTGATTTATCTTTTAACAGTATATATTCTAAAAAGTGGGTTATAATAGAAGCTATCTTCCCTTAAAATGGCCAGTCGTGTGAGCCATAATGCTCATTGATAGTAAAATCAATAGAGCATTGATTCTGAGACTTAATCCTTGGAGACTGTTGTTCAGAACAGTGGACATAGCCTAGTAAATACAGAGTGCTGTTTAAAGTGTTTAATGCAAAAGACTCTGCTGTCTTTATTTATTTTTTCTTAACAGAATATTTGTAATAGAACAGCATTGCCAGCCGTTAGTTTGCAGTCTTGTTTTACATATTACTATATTGGTACCATTAGCATATATGGACCTTATTTAATCAGTAGTCACATTTTCAGTACCTCAATTAACAAGTCTTAGTGTATAAGAAAGCCAAATGCTTTATAAATTTATAGTAGTATTAAAAATTATTTCTTGATTCTACATATATTTCTCTGAAGCTTTCAAAGGAAGAGCATCTTTTGTGAAATCTTGTTATCAACCTAATTTGTTTTTAAAATGGTTTTGTTTCTAAAATATTTTCTCGTATTCTAACAATGCATTTAGCAAATGCATTATTTTTAAATGCTAAAACTTCTACTTAATTCTTAAACAAAAGCAAATATGTAAGCTTCAGTTTTGACACAACATCCTAAGCAATTATTTTGAACAGAGTTTGTGTTGAGGCATCAGTAGTTAATTCGTTCTGACTTACTGGGAAAGGAAAAAAGTTATTATTTCAAATTTTACAATAATAGATATTAATCTTAGTATTCTTATAACTGTAATGGAAGACAGAATTTTGTAGTATAAATTTTACTTTTGGTAGCATTCAGAACAGTGCAGAATCTTGAGGTGTTCAATCTTTTCGTAGAAATAACAGTGCCAACTCGAACAAATGTTTTATCAGAAGTCAGCTTTTCTAGATGGCGCTGAATTAAAGTATATTTTAAAATTGAAAACCATTGCCTCTTTCTGCTTAATAAAAATGAATTTGCTTGTGGAAATCTTTTTTTTAGTACATCTCCAAGGTATCAATTTAATAACTATCAAAGTAGCTAGTGCAGTTGTTGCATTTAAATTGATTTACATGTCAAGACTGGCAGTTTAGCAGCTGCGCTATTATTCCTGGATCGGTCAATTTACTTGAGAAAAACCTACTACTGAGTTCTACTGACCTGCATGACAATATAGGCCCTATTTCTATTCCTGTAATTAGGCCTGCGCCTAACTCAGAATATTTTTAATTAAAATATTTTGGTCAATGTGTTGCACCAAATTAGGCCTTTCAGTGCAGATTTAATTCTGGAAATGGTGTGATTAGAATATGTAATGAGTTGTGTTCCATTTAAGATTAACAGGTTGTGCATCTTGAACATACAGGTTTTTGAGTTTACTGTAGAGATTTTTGTTTGAAACTTTACTCTGAAAAGTTAAATAGAAAAATCTGCTTTGCATGTCTGTGGTTTGTTTATTTTTAAATTAATGATAACATACTGTAAATAAAAAACCCTAGACATACTAAGATATTTCAAGACATTTGTGTGAAGAAAAACTGACGAATTGTCATAAAATGCTTTCTCTACAGTCAGTAGTGTTAGTAAAATTAAACAGTTTTAAAACAGATTGATTTTGGAGATAGCTTTTCAAATAGAAAATCAAAATCTTCTAGCTGTGGTGAACTGTGTTTTCTAACATCAAAATCAAGACTTTAACTTAAATTCATATCTGACACAGAATGGCTGTTAAGTCTGGCAGCAATTTTACCTATCGTGCTTATCGTACTTATCGTGCTACTAAAGGACAAAACAAAAGTAAAGACACCTCTTCCCTCCCCCCAGCACTTGTGCTTCTAATTTATAAAAGAAAAAAAGGTTTCCACTGTTTGAGACTTTTGTTTGCTACCTATTTAGTAGTTCGTGGTTTGTTATTCACTTCTATCATGGAGCCCTGCTCACTGGTTACTAGGCAGGTAGAACACATTTACATTTCTAGAAGTCGGTTATTTCAGAAGTGAATGAGCTGGGTGGGGCAGGGTGTTGCAGGAGCAATTGAATTACTCTTGTTTGTGGGTGGGTTTTTTTGGTTTGCTTTTTTTTGTTTGTTTGTTTTGGGTTTTTTTGGTGTTTTTTTTTTTTTTTTTTTTTTTTTTGGTAAAAGACTAGATACATTTCCCCAGCATTTGGTTCTGGATTCTGTTTGTTTCCAGCTGCAAGCTTAGCAGCTGACAAAACAAGGCATTTCTCTATTTAAAAAAAAAAAAAAAATTTTAAAATTATGAAATGATCTTTTGTGTGTGTATTATTCAAGCAGTCTGTGGATTATAATTTGTTTTGTTTTATAATTGGATGGTTTGCTTATTTCATTTTTAGCTCTCCATGAAAGCCTGTTATATTTGCTACTGTAGGTATGATGATATTCTGATCAATGGACTACCAGATTGGCGACAGCCTGTATTCTACTACAGGCGGGTGAGAAAAATGAGCAATGCTGAGCTGGCATTACTCTTGTTCATTATACTCACAGTGGGTCATTATGCTGTGGTTTGGTCAATCTACCTGGAAAAACAGCTGGTAAGTATTGGTGATAAATCAAACTTGCTTCAATTATTAGTATTGAATTTCCTGCAGAAGTTTGCATATTATAGGGTTCTCTACAACTTCCCGTTTTGAATTTGGATTTTTCATATTTTAAAAGGTGATAATTATAGAATGAGATATTGAACAACAGAAATAGTAATTGAACAACTACTTCATTTTTCTAAAATTGGTAATAAATAGCAAGAGATGGTTCTTTGGATTTTAACTGGATAGAAGAAGGAATTAAAAAAAATCTATCTACTGATGCAGAATCATATGCTACAGTAGTCGTGCCTACGGTTTTCCTAATGTTATTTAAAAATAATCAGTTTTTACTCATTTAAAAGTCATGCTTGCTTTGCCTTTTTTGTTCGCTTTTTTGGTTTGGGTTTTTGTTAACAGGATAGGCATTGGTAAGTAGTATAAACCACTTTTTTTTTTGTCATATAAAAATCTATTGCACTTAGTAAAGTAGAAAAAAAACCTAAGCATAACTTGAAAAATATTCATACATTAGCATCTATTTACTTTTTTTTTTATTTTCCACTGCATTATTGAAGTTGATGAATGAGAAAGGAGGCAAGTTGAATGCTTTCTCGTCTTAGAAAACTTTGATTGCTATGGAGATACACATGAGTGACAGAACTGGACTTCATGTGTGTTTAAAGACTGGCTACCATGGCAACAGTTATTGTTAAGATAGATCATTTTACTTAATCATGTAGGACCCCTAGATACATTTGCATAAATGCTACTCTACTGTTTACCCTTCACAGAAGAGTCCCAGTAACATTTGTGGTTTACATGTTAATGATAACCTGTAACCGTAGTTCTTTCTACATCAAGGATGAACTGCTTAGCAGAAAAAAGAGGGAGAAGAAGAAAAAAACAGGCAGCAGGAGTACAGATGAAGCCAAACTTGCTGTTCTAGACAAAAATGAAAGGTGGGAAGGAACTTTCTTGTTTTATGCATTTTAAAACATTTTATCAGCTACTGGTTTAATTTTATCATTTTCTCCTTGCATCTTTGAAATAGTTTTATGAGAAAAATAACTGTAGTAACAGCCACTGCTGATATAAAGTGTGCCAGTGTGGATGTGTTTCCAGGTTTTGATTTGTAAATAAATGTGTGGTAATGTGTGGTGTTTATTCAGCACATCAACATAGTTGAAAGATTAAAGCGGAATTAATGGTATCTGACTTATAGAAATATATTATTTATACAAGTTGATTTTTAGATTATTTTTCAACTACTTCTGTCTTTGAACATTTTTGCCTTTGATTACAATTAACAGGTTTCCATTTATTTAAGCTTTAGTTTATTACCATACCAAGCAAGGAGGGTTTGGGGGAGTTTTAATGCTTGTCTGGTTTAATGCTTTTTATCTGATTAAGTTAAGAACAAGCGTGTTAGTAAAGGCTTCTAACACCATTGTTTGTTAAGAAACATATAGGGAAATAGTGACTTTCAGGATGCTCCAAAAGATACCACCATTTCTCCTATTGATTCATAGAAAGAAATAAAGGGTTTAAATAGTTCACACAGCAGGGGCATGAACTGGATCAATGCAGGATGGAGATCAGAGACCATTCTGCCTGTCGTCTTTCCTGATGACATCAGTGAGTAATGCTCTAGTGAACTGCAAATGACATTAATTTTTATGTATTGTTTTGTTTATGCTACAGTCTTCATATCTGGTTGTCAGCACTTGTGAACACTCAGTTGAGGCTTGAGGTTTTTTCACTCCGTGTTTTTTTTTTTTTTTAACTGAAGTGATTATGTGGCCTACAAATTTATTTTCTTGAAGAAAAGCCCTTTTTCAGAGATGAAAATACAACGAAGATTAGAAGTTAGCTGTTTTGTATTTTGAATTAAATATTCAAAATGTATCTTTAATATTATGTAGTTACAAATTTTGTAGGAGTTGACAAGTGCTGATCATATTAAAGGACAATGGGAAAGTTACGACTTAGAGATTGTGTGGCAGTAATGAAAAACTTACAATTTTTATTTGACTGCAGAGTACTGGACAAACCACAGTGGCATGACTTACTTCCTTGCAAGCTGGGAATATGGTTCTGTCTCACTGTGAAAGCTTTACCTCAGCTATTCCAGGTAATAGTAATGATTTTAAGTTACATTATTTTTCTTGATGGCAGTGTTACGCGTAGTCAAATGTGTAGCACTTGTTCATGAATTTTCTGGCTCGAGCACATACTACACATACACATATATATATATAAAGAAATTACTCTTTGGAGGCAAGTGTTATATCATAAGTTCATCAAAATATGAATATATTTTAAATGGATGTTAACATTGTAGGGAATTCAGCAGCAGTTCCTGCTAGGCAAAACTACAAGAATAAATGATGGGAGAGGGAAGATATATGTACATCTAATTAGGAATAGCAATGTAGTGTTATAAGACTCTTTTCAGTGGTGCCCAGTGGCAGGACAAGGGGCAATGGGCAGAATTTGGAACACAGGAAGTTCCACCTCAATATGAGAAAAAACTTCTTTCCTGTGAGGGTGCCAGAGCAGTGGCACAGGCTACCCAGGGAGGTTGTGGAGCCTCTTTCCCTGGAGAACATTCAAAACCCACCTGGACGCGTTCCTGTGCCCCCTGCTCTGGGTGTGCCTGCTCAAGCAGGGGGGTTGGACAAGATGATCTCCAGAGGTCCCTTCCAACCCCCACCATTCTATGGTTCTGTGTTAGTTATGCATGCAAAATATTTAACAAGGTGTTACAGTGGCTGACTTAAGGATGACTGCTACAGATTTTAGTTGTTTATGGAGTTAATCTAAATGATTTTTTTCAGTCATTTAAGAGCCAACAAGTTATTTTCAAAGTTTGCTGTCATTCACTGGCAACTACTGCCATTGTAGATTAACATCTGAAAATGCATCCATATTTAAATGAGCCCTGTTTGGGACAGAAAAGGATAAGAGTGAGCAATATTTTTAATTAAATGTTGCATCTGCCACTGAATTTTTCAAAGCCCTGCAAGTGAAATAGCTGAACTGCTACCTCAAATTAAGGAAACAAAACCACCTGCCTGTGTACACAAGTTCTTCCTTAAAGGAACTGTTATTAAAAACAAAAAAACCCCTTACAAAACCAAACCACCACACACAAAAAAAGATCCCCAAACCCAACAAAATAAAAACCCCAAGGAGAGGTCAATTTAAACTTTTTTGCCACTTCTTGTATTGATTCCTTTTACCTAGCATCCATCTCTCTCCCCATTAGTTAATGTGAATATTCTACTTACAACAGCTCTGTCTCAGGATTTAGGTTGCTGAGCTTCTGCCTGTGCCTGGCTCTCATTTATCCAATTGAGTGTCTTTCTCCTACTTCCCCTCCTCCTTCAAAATGTCAGATTTCAGAAGGAGGCACTTAAAATAATTAAGGTGGGCCTTTACTGAAGAAAAATGCTTTGTTTGCATGCCCTTGTGATGGCCTATGCCATTTTATCGTAGTCTGCATTTTATGTCAAGAAACTGGAAGAAAAATGGGTGAGAGGAGGATGAGAGAAACTAAAAAGTGATTGGTTTTTTTTTCTAAACTGTTGACAATCGTATTTTGAGAGAGACTACATAGGCTTTTATATCTACACATTTAGTTCAGTTAAATTTGGGGGTGAAAACAGCATCTTTAAGCTTGTTTGAAGAAGCAAAGGGAAAAAAATACATAAAACGTATCATAAATCAAATATCTGTGGTGTGAAAGAAACATTAAGTGGTGTGTGAATTACATTGACTATTACCAAGTTTAATTCTTATAATGTAGGCTCAAGAAAAAGATAGAAGAAGAATGCAAATTGTTTCTAAGGTCATTTATAGTTTACTCTTTCATGAGAATGACCTGGAAGAAGGCTATATGTTTAAAAAAATAAATAGAAGAAGGAGGAAAATAAAAAGAAAGAAAACTCAATTAAAATGCTTATTGGAACTGAAAATTGTTCTTACAAAGAAATAAACCAGCTAAATATAGTGTGCAAGAATTTCAGTTCAAATGGTGAATGTAATACAGAATAGACAGTTGTGTTAAGTGTGCTTTTCTTTTGTGGGAGAACAGTCATATGTAAACTGCTATTTATTCCCACAACAGCTGACTAGAGTTTTTTCTTTGGATGTGCAGACATACAACTTAACAAAAGTCATATTTCTTAAAAATGTTAATTATTCGTTTCAGTTTTCTGAAGGAAATATTTTGTAGATAGGAGTGTTTGTTAGTGTTCCTGTCAACTACTTTTCCTCCACCTTGATGTGGTGAAGCTTAGCAATGAATGTCTTTATTTTTATACCACCTTCATTAATGCCAGTCAGCACTAGGAAATGTTTTTTATTAGTTAAATTATGAGCCTGCTGTTGTCCTGAGCGTAATGAAGCAGAAAGCATGCATTTTTGCTTGTTTCAGACAGCGACGTATTCTTGTTAAGAAAATAAAATTTCCTGCTATCTTCTATCTATAACAGTGTAGGTATAGCACATACACCCTGGCACTGAACTGTTAGAAAAACTTCTGATGGCTCGCCAGTAATGAGAAGGCAGTTCAAACTCAATACGTGGTTGCACTGGGTATAACGTAGTGAGATTATCAACAAAGCTTTCAATTACAACTGAAACTTTTGTTTATAAAGACCTTTTGTGTACCATGAAGTGAATTAAAACAAAAAGGCCAGTAATTTATTTTTATGTAGACTACCAGATGGTAATTACTGTAGCTGATTTAGTAGCCTGGAATAGATTCAAAGTAGTGACCCAGAGGTGTTTAATTTCTTGGCATCTTTTCCTCAGGTTTTCTTTTAATCCATGATTACATTTCAACACCTGTTTAGAGATGGTTCAGCTTTGGCCTTAAACGGATTGGCAATGTGTCATTAAACTCAAGAGGCTTTGCCAGCAGGGCATCTCCTTTGGCAAAGTTAGCTTTTAAGGAAGACTTGATTAGGTCAGCAAACATTTGTTTGGGTTGGTTTTGTCTTCACATATGACTTTATGTAAAATCATTGTGTGAGATTAAAATGAAATTTATTGCATTTAATAATTATGCCCTAAAGAGATTTTTTGGAAGGGATTTATTCAAGTGAGTTAGGTTAAATATATCCTTAATTCCCAGCTTTACAGGTTTTTGACGTGTCCCAACTTACTGTACAGCACCAATGTTAACATAAGTTGTGGGGAGCAAGCAATTGCAGGATGTGTGGCACGAGTGATTGCCCATTTGCTCTGTTTCTTGCTATTTCACAGCTGTTGGGAGAACGAAAGTAGGGATGAAGCTCTTGACCCTGAGGTCAATTAGAAGCTTAGAAGCAGGTCAGAGGAGAGTGGATGGTAAAACAAGTATTCTGGGTGTATGCAAGTGAGCAAAAATAATTTGTGTCTAACAGGGTACTCTCTGAGGTTCTGGAGACAGATTGTGCTTTCCTGCATAGTAAAAGTTTTAAGTAAATATAAGACACTGAAGAAACTTGCCTTTAATTGCATGTTGTTCTGTGGCAGCCAGTTTTGTTCTGCTTCTTCAAATCACTTACTGTATGTCTACATATCCCAGCACACACATTAGAGGAGTATAGCTCCAAGAGTAGCTCATGTGTATGAGGTGATGCTGGCTCTTAATTAATGGTACTGTTCTGTTGTGGTATGAGGCTTCATGGGGAGTGAATAGGTTATAGGGAGGCCTTGCAGGATTGGCCTCAGTTTCCCCTCCTGGCTGCCTTTGTTTCACCAGTGTGGATGTGGAATACCCAGCAGATACTGCATTAGCACAGCCTGCTGCTGGTCACCCTGTGCATCCAAGGCTTGGGAACCATGTTTCAACTGTCCACAGGCTGTATGCAGCTGAGGAGCCTGGCCACACCTCGTATAATTCCAAGGTCAAGCATGATTTTCTGATTATGAAGGAAGAAGTAATGCAGTTCCTATTTATTTACTACTTTGCCTTTGAATAAATATGTTAAAATGCCAGAGAGAAATATAAATCATAATGTTTAACTTTTTAACGTTGTTTCTTACTCTAACACATTGATATTACTAGTTTATAAACCCGTTAAAAGAGTGTTTTTGCTGTGGTATAATGGCTGGCATTTTTATTGCTTAGAAATAGCAAACTGCAGGTCAGATATTCTGGTAATTTTAATTTTACTCCTTTTTCTCTGTGTTTTTTTTTTACAAATTGTACAAGAACACTGTACTCAAAGACAAAAAATTAGTTCAAGACCTTTATACAAATATTTCTCTTCAACTCTATAGATCAATTTAATAAGAGTTAAGGCAAGAAAATTATTTCAGTATACTGATCTTAATTACGCTTGTGGGAAAGTTTCCAGTTAACTGTAATTTCTGAGGGGATGCATTTTGTTTGTATCAGTCCCTCACCCAGTGGGGTGAAGCGAAGCTGATTCTATCACAAAATCTGTAATGAAGATTCACATATGGCCAATACTGCAAGTTGTTTCCAATGTTTGCCTTATTTCTTCTAATCTCTAGTCTTTCTGAGGTAGACCAGAAAGCCAGGAAGATTAACTGGGGAGAAATAAAACCCCCACAAAGCAAACAAACCAACAAAACCTCATCACCCTCCCCAAAAGTCAAGAAGAGGCTGGAGTGGCTGAGTCTTACTCAGAACTGAAGTTTTTAGTTCCAGAATTAGTACAGTTTGAATAAATACTGTATCTGTTGATTTTGAAAACACAAACCCAAAATAAAATTAAAAAACCCTGAAAATCCCACAAAAAAAACCCCAACCAAAACCCCAAATACAAAGCTCCCAAACAAAGGAAAAAAACCCCTTAAGTTCAGTATGAAGAATTTCTGTATTTCTGTGTAATTCAAGTGCAGCTTTGTCTTGGCAATCTCAAATTTACTGGCATGATACAATACTGATATTCTTGGTTCTTAACAGTGGTTAAACTATGAAGTGTTTGTCAATTTTTTCTTCTGCAAAACTTCTTGAAATTTTGTTAAATATGAGGGTAATAACAAGAACTACCTATACATGGCCGTTGAAATATAATTTAGAAATACTAATAGCAGAATTTTGTTTCTAATAACACCTGTTTCATTCTGTTCCTTTTTGGAAAGTGTATATTTGAAATCGTAGTATAATAAACTAGCATATATTAGCCCTTTTCATTATTCTCTTCGCTTAAGTTCATGCATATTACTGCTTTGGTGAAGAAAAGTAATGTATTTGCATTGATGTTCTTTTTTGAAAACTCCTCAAACTCCTGCAAATGAGAACAAAGTGTTTCTGATTAGGTAAGATGGAGCCTTTAGTTAGAACAGTTCCAAGCTCTGCATATGTGTCTCTTTCCTCTGTCCCTTTGCACTCCCAGAAGGACAAAAACGTTGCTTTTCTTATGTTTATTACCTATTGAATGTGAAGTATACATCAGGTATAAAATTTTGATATGCATATTTTGAGCCTTTAAAAGAAAAAGCATTAGCGAATCTTGGAGAAAGGAGCATTGGATTGGAAGTGGCTGTATCTATATTGTCAGTGTTTTTAGAGCCCTAAAATGTTTGTATTGAGGCAAAATGACTGCTTAAATGTATCACTTTGGAAAAGTAAAAAATCTGAACATAAATCTGGTTCGACATACTCTTACTACCAAAACTGAATATGCTTGAAAACAAATATTCCTGTTTAGACTGATACTGTTGAAAACTAATGGGGAGTAAATTGAAATATGCTTATGTATGTTAAGGCAGAAATTTACTTTTAAGTACTTCCTATTTTAAACTGTTTTCCAGTGCTTCTTTCATTTTGACTTATAAGATCTAATACCTATATAGTTTGTGTCTGTGGCTAAAATTTTTACTCAGGTATGTCTTAATTTTTCTTTACAACCTGTAGAGCCATTTCTTATGCTTTTGTGGGAAGCATTTGATTTTCAAATATTCAAAATCCATTTTGATTAAATTTTGGTTTTGGTTCTTTTTTTTTGCTTTACTTTATATGTATACATTTTTATGTGTGCTTCAAAATGTGCAGCCTCCCCTTTTTTTGTGATTATGCTATCAGCCATAATAAGCTGTGATAAATAAAAGACTAATGTTGCCTTAGTTACCTGGAATTTACTCCATTTGCAGTGTTAATCCATTTTATATCTATAAAGCAACAATACTACTAAATTTCATTTATGTGCTTCTGACTAGTTTTCTTTGTTGTTCAGCTATTGTGTCTCATTTTCATCTGAGCCACATTTCCAATTGTTCTGTGATTGACGTGCTGGAGAGATTGACAGTTACCCCCTAGTGCCTGCTGTCTGGAGATCCCACAAGCAATAATGGATTTTACACCAGAATTTAGCATCAAATATTGGCTTTCAGTGTCAAATGGGTTAAATTTAAATGCCAGTTAATTGTAGCCATTTTGAAATCGTAGCCTTAAACAAAAGCATTTTTTGGTTATCAGTATGTCTGAGTCCTGTGTATGCCATGCAACCCAAATGTCTCAAACTTATAGCAGAAGTTAACCAATGCATTTATGGCTGTTTCTGTTTCTCAGTGAGGCAAATAGTCCAAATCTGGAGAGTACAAGAGAAGTTTCCATATGTGGTAGGGAATTCGTATTTCAGGTAAACCAAGAAGAGGACCAATGCTGATCCCAATTTTGTCATTCAATGTTATAACATATAAACTGAATATGTTCCTCAAGGCCTTCATATCTGCCGTTAATGGTAGTCCTCCTGTACCTAATTTTTAGCCCCAATTCTACTAAAACCACCAAAAACCCCCTCTTCCCCATCCCCAAACCTAAAACTGTACGCATGTGAAATGCTCTCTCATCAGTTATGTTCCAGCAGTAAAAAGTTATTTAAAGTCTTTACAACTTCTTCTGTGTGCCATGATCTCCTACATAAACCTGGCAAGAGATGTAACTTCCCATTTCCCATACACAAATGTAAAGACAAATAGAGAATAAGAAGAGGTAGTTTGGAAGGAGATGAAACCTTACTGATCTATTGTGGGAATCTGTCAGAGTTGTTCTTCAGGTGCGCTGACTTGTATCATTGAGATGTCTCCAAAACATTATGAAATTCTGCTCAAAGCTGGGTCATGATTCTGTCCTGTGTTGTCTCAATGCCCTCAAGTATCTTTAAAGGGGTAGATGCCCAATAATGCAAAGAACAACTGTTGTGTCATAGTATCTTTGCAGGAAACAAATTTTTTTTAATGACTTCTACCATTAGAGGCATCAATAATGACTGCTTAACTCAGTTTTTATTTTCAAAATTTAAGATATCTTCTTTCATTTTTAATGAGAGCAGGCTTTGTTCAAATTTATGGGATTATAATTGAAATTATAAAAATCTTTACTGATGTTTTACAATACATTCTACATTAAATTTTAAATCACCTTTTATATGTAAAAAGTGGGACTGTTAATATAATAACAAGAATAAAATTATTTTTGGTTGTAAAGAACGAAAATTAGGTTTATCTAATACTATAGTTTTTATTTAATACAATAGATGTTCTGCATGCTTGGAAATTATAAATAATAATTTGTCTATTTCAGCATTTATATTATAGATTCATTTGTTTTGAATGAGTATAGAAATATCTTAAACTGGTAAGTGAGAGTAAGAAAACTCTCCAAACCTCTTACTTCAGCAGCCTGGTTGTTCATAGTGGAAAGATTTCAATGCAAATCTATAATTACTAATTCATTGGATTTTGGAAATGTAACTTCTTGTGGGATTTGTGGCAGGTCATCTAGTTTTATGTGTAAATTTGCCAAACAGATTTCAGATTAGAATCTAACCTAATCTTTGGAGAAAAAGCTTAATATATATTTTCAACATTTTAATAATAAGGTACCAGTTGGCTTTTAAAAAAAGGGGGGCAGGGGGGAGGGGAAGTTGGGTTTTGGAACGTGCAGTTAGTGTTACCGTAACGAGTTTGCACTGAGATGACTGCTGCCTAGCAATTGCCTTTGCTTGTCCCTGCACACACTAATTAAAAACTTTTATTTCTTCCTTGAACTTCTGGATTGCTGATGTGAGCAAAGAGGGTATACAGCCTCTTACAATGCTGTAGGTGGTGATCAGAAATGTTTTTCTAACCATTTTGCTTTTCAGGTTGTCAGTAAGCATCATAGTCTTATATCAACGCTATTACATTTGAACCTTTATTACAGGAAAACTCTACTCTAAAAATTCTAAACAAATACTTTCTATACTGCAAATTACTGTAACTCAAGGAAACAAATGTATCTTAAATTTTTTTGCAAGATTAATTGAGAACTTAAAACAGAGCCATTGCAATAACTTCTTTGTATAAGGATGCTAATGCCATTGCAACATTTTCTTAAAGGATGCCAGACAATTATATGTAGAATATAAAGAAACAAAAATGAAGGCGAAAGAAGATGCCCTGGCTAAGGCTGAACTTGAAACACTTCAGAGTGAGTTTTTATCACTGTCTTAATAAACAAAGATGTAATATGATATACCTACTACACAGGATGTATGAAAAAAACATTTTTATAATCTTCTAAAATAAGTGCTTTATATATTTCTGTATTGCTGTTAAATTTAAATAAGCTTTTAATTTTATTACTAATTTTGCAGTAGGCTGCTGGTTTGTTCCTATAGAAGCATAAAACTCAGGTGATAGCTGTATAGTAGCAACAAAAGTATACTTTGCTAGAAATGTTGCTTTACAGGAGAGTGAAATATCAAATGTATAGATCTCTGAGTATAGATTTTCAGAAGTGACCTCTTGCATTTTGAGCATTGTATTCTGTTTGTAAATTTTTTTAAAATATTATGTTAGATAATTCTTTTGTGCATATTAAGTTGATTTTTTTTTTTGATAGAAATTGAACATAATTTGAATTTCCAAAAGCATGGACGCAGGCTTTGGAGATGCATTCATGCTATTGTTGAAATAAATGCCTTAGAGTCTTTACACTCTTATAAAAGACCAGAGAAGGCATTAACATTTCCCTTAATAAAGTCTTCAGAATAATTATAGGTGACTTTTCCTTTTCTTCTTTCAGTTATTTGCTTTTGCCAGTGATTAAACCTACCCTCTTCAGAAGACAATTTTAGAAGTTTTTTTGTCAGTGTTTGTATGTGCATGCTTGCTTTATTTACTGTACTTAAGTGCATGCTTTTAAGTTCCTTTATTCTGACAAGTGCATTGAGTGCCTTATAATAATTTGCTAGCTTTGAGTATGCATAAGCCTATAGGCACTTAAAATACAGCTGTATTATTTATATTTACAAAATAGCTTAATTTTGTAAAATCAGCAAAGAGATCTTGTTTCAGCAATAATTCTTCACCTATCTGGAGCTGAATCCATTTTGAGAAAATGGATAGCATTCTGCACCTCAGCGAGCATTGTGGACCCAGGCCAAATCTAGCAAAATAGTGCATTTAATGCTTATTAGGGAGGCCTGCCATTATGTTTGAGATACCTACCACAAAATGGGCCCTTGTAAAGGGTCTTGACTCAGGTTGTTAAAAACTTGTTAAATTGTCAGATAGTAACATATTGCCGTTGTTCAAAATAGCTGGCATACATTCTTTGTTGAAATCTGTGAACTACTGTTTTAAAAGGACTAGTTTTTGAAAACAGAAGTGCAAGAGAAAGTATAGAGTCATTAAAATTGTAGTGTGCATGTTCCTGTATTTCACTGAAAGACCACATGTGAACTTCTCAGTATTTCTCCTCTGCCAGGTGTCACGCGAGAGTCTCTTTTGTTACCTCCAGGAGCAGTGCCCACATGAGGTGTGGGTTTGGCTCTCTTCCCCCTTCAGGGGTCAGGTCACCCCTGACCTCTGACAGAAACATCACCCTGTCCCCTGTGAAGCTGCCGGGTGTGAGATGGTGTGCGACCCCCACCATGTCTGTCAGGTGACCTGACGTCACTGGCGTGAGCAGGGTCTGATCCTCACCAGTCTCACTGGTTGGCATCCTGCCCTCCCTTGGTAGGCTTGCTGGCAGGGAGCAAGAGGAAGGATTGAGAGTCCCACCTGTAATTAGGCGAGTTTGAAATTTGTCACGGAATTAATTTGTCAGCCATAGCTGTCCTATTGCTGGGCAGCAGAATGGGCTGTCAGTTAACTTTCTTTTTAAAAAGAAGTAAGACTCCAAAGAGAAGAGCAAAAGATTCATCTATGTTACTGTAGGCAAAAAAAAAAAGGTTTTTTTCCTGAAGCTTGCATGCAAAGCATCTGTTAAATTTGCTTATTTCATTATATTGTTCTATACTAACTGTGAAGTGACAATGCAGAAAGGTTGTAAATCACTAAATGTGCATTTTGTTTGCCCCCATTCTTCTTAATTTTAGAGACCATCCATGGAGTGCGAGTTCATGGTAACGGTTACATCTACTCAGATAGATGGATCTCATGCAGATTAGCAATAGCTGTTTTACAGTGCTTGTTTTTTCATTACCTAATTACTAGTTTACTCCCATGTCTATCTGCTCTTCCGCTGAAATTGTGCAGTATTCTGTAGGCGGCTTGAACTAAAACCAGGGAACGGTACTGAAGGAGGGAAATATAATTTGCAAAGTAAGAAAGGGAGGACAGTATTGGGATGTCATTAAAGTGCTTAATTTGGTAAGGAGTATTAAAAAGTAGTTTCTTGGTAAGTCAATATTATGCATAATTTTTATTTATTTTTCTGGCACTTTTGCAGTGTTTCTTATTACTTCTCAATCCATTTAAAACTGTCATTACTGCCTTAGTAAAGTACAGCAACTTTACCTTACAAAAATATAGCAATTTACAATACAGACTGTGTTTCTAGGAAATGTGGTTATGTATGGAATTACAGATAAGCGGGTGTTTTATTTACAAAAATAGAAATAGTTTGCCCTGCATCTTCTGATGCCCTTTCCACATTTAGATACCAGATCACAAAATTTATTTTAAAATGAAAGTGCTTTAATTAATAAATTTTCTGTTAACTTCTCTATCACCTGTAGTGTCACACATGTATAATCCCTGCATCAGGAAATGATTCTGTAACAATAGATAGCCCTGTTCTTCATAGTCATGGGATATAAAATAGATCATGTATCAACTGAACTGAGTAGTCATTAAACTGAGAAGACCTAGGCATACATTGTCAGAACAAGTGACTCTGCCAGTTTTTAAACTTAAATTGCAAGATTTGAATAGTTATCAAGACAAATTCTAGCATCTATACTGGTCCTTTTCTTGCGTGGAGTACTTCTTTCAGCCATGTCCATTTTGGGGAAAAACACATCAATTTTTCTGTCTTTATACCTAGCCTTGGTAGGTTTTTTACTTTCTGTTCTTCCTATGTTTGTTTTCCCTGTATTCAATACGAAGACTTAAATTTATTTTTAAAACATGCCTTTTTAAAGAAATAGTGCCTGCTAGATAGATAGTCCAGGTGAACTGCTTCCGAATTACCAAACATACTTGCATTATAAATCCAGAATTCTTGCCCTGATGTACAAGGCATCTGTAACAATCCATGGCATGAAACTACTTTGTTTCTAGTTATAAACCATGTTGAATAGTACTTTAAGGTTTTGAGATTTTTGCTTACCCCCATCATTCCCCATCAACCCCATCATAGGCTGCACCTTGAATACTGTGTTCAGTTTTGGGTCCCTCAGTACAAGAAGGACATTGAGTTGCTGGAGTGTGTACAGAGAAGGGCAATGAAGCTGGTGAAGGGTCTGAAGAACAAGTGTAATGAGGGTGGCTGAGGGAGCTGGAGTTGTTTAGCCTGGAGAAGAGGAGGCTGAGGGGGGACCTTATCGCTCTCTACAGCTACCCATAAGGAGGTTGTAGTGAGGTGGGTGTTGGTCACTTTTGCCAAGTAACTAGCGATAGGAAAAGGGGAGGTGGCCTCAAGTTGCATCAGGGGAGGTTTAGATTGGGTATTAGGAAAAACTTGTTCACTGAAAGAGTGGTCAGGCATTGGAACAGGCTGCTCAGAGAGGTGGGGGGAGTCACCATCCCTGGAGGTGCTCAAAAAACCATGTAGACGTGGCACTTTGGGTCATGGGTTGACGGTTGGACTTGATATCTTAGAGGTCTTTTCCAACCTTTATGATTCTATGGTTCAAGCTTTAACTGAAATATGAAGTTACTAACCCTATGGCTGCATTACTAGCCTTCTTTCTGTATTGGGGCTGTATGGTGGTGTCTACAGTGGTATTTTTATCTCTGTATAGGGCTTTATAGTAAGACATGTCTTACATGAGTGCCTGCTGTGAAAAATCCAGAGTGGTAGTGAAACCTCTAATATATTTGATTAAGTTTGGTTAGGCTTGGTGGCTCTCCCTTTCCAGACAGCTTGGAATATAACATGTTGCTTGGGTAGCTTTTTATATTGTTTCATGAAACTCCGGGAGAGCAGACATCACTAGATCATTTAATAAAATGCGTTTCAGACCCTTACCGGCAAAAATCAGTGAAAAATACTGATTCTCATGACTTGTCTTGTTTGACTTGTAGCAGTGATGTGCTCCAGCTTTTAGCATCTTGTTATGCAAGATACAATATTGATCAGAAAACCTTGAGGTGCCTTCAGTTCTTCATGGTTTGTTCAGACAATTAATTTTACTCTTATATAGTTTTATCTTAATTTCAGTATGGATTTCTCTAGCTTTAGCTTTCAGTTCATTATTATCGTTTTTCTGTGCTTAAAAACAGTTTTATTTGTCTGCAAGTTTTCTTTATATAAAGCATTTCTTTAGCCCTTAATTTCTGTGTATTTTCTGTACTCTATTTAGTTTTCTGATGTAGCTGTAAGTATTGGACCCTGGGTTTGTATATAGTAGTCTAACGTTCATCATCTTTTGACTATAAAATCACATTTCTTCTATTATTACTGTTCTGTTTACAGAATCATGATTACCTTAGTTCCCATAGCTCTGATAGCTTGTTTCAGATCACTTGTCCACCATAACTGCAAACTCTTACATCAAAGGTTCCTTGCACACAGTTCCTCATAAGTGCAGATATGGCATAAGGTCCTTTACTGTGTCATTTTCAAAAATGCTGTTGATTTGATTAGTCCCAGACTACCAGCCGGTCCATGTTCCTACTTCTTTCCTCTGCACTGTAAACCATTTTGACCAGATTTATGTAATCTAGTACTATACTGAAAGTGACTTTACGTTTATTTCCAAATAATTGACAAATATCTTGGATAATTGTGTTTAGCATTAATCCCTGCCAAAATGCAGTGTTCACATGCCTGCTCAGTAATGATTTGCTGACAGGCAGGTTCAGAGAAAATTAATTCATATAATGCATGCTTTTTTGGTTGGCGTGGGTGTGAATGTTCTGATCACTTAATTGTTACCTCTGAAGCCTAATTATGGCAAACTAAGTATCATCCCTTTCACTGATTGTTTTGGCAGGCCTACTGAAAGGATTTTAAACTTGCAAGCTGATGTATTTTTTTCAGTTGTTTCAACTAGGTTATATGATGCCTCTCCCTACAAAACTTGCTTCAGATTTTATGGGAAATATTCCACTAAAATACAGTATCATGAGACTTACTTGGAAGAGGCATGCATGTTTCCTTATATGTTTGTTGGAAGGCAAATTAGCTCTCAAATATTGGAGGTTTATTTCTAACCCTTTAGTATTATGGGGATCAGGTATTTTGGGGGAATAGGAAGTTTTGAGAAGGGTAGATACTCAGACAAGAAGGTGAAAGGCATCAAACCCTACAGCTTGTGAGAATTTTTTTTTTAGAGTTGAGGATATATTCATCACTGAGCATGTTTTTAGTCAGTTTGCTCAAAAATAAACTAGCTTCTGGGTCTGAGAACAGCAGACATATCTACCTATTTCCAACTCATGATGCATTCATATAATCCCATTGGCTTTATTATAAGTACAACAATGTATATTTTTTAAAAACGTGAGTGTTTGCCCCATATGTGCATTAATATTGAATAAAGTTTGCTCCATTTTTAAAATATACTGTCAAAACTTTAGTACAACTTCTTTCCAACTTTTGGGGCTATTGTATTCTATCTAGCAGTGTTGCTGTACATGCAGGTGAATATTTCTGTCATGTTTTAAACAAATTTTAATGCTGTAAATGTTTTGGTTGTCTTTCCTAGTTACGTAGGTAAGTGAACAATATTGAAAGAAAAGGAGATCTCAATGCAGTATTTTACTGACTTGCCAGAAAGATGTTTGCTGTCTACCTTTGTGTGTGATCATATTTCTTGCTTATGAATGCATGAGATACCAGTCAGTCTGTCCCTGTTCTTTCTGTGATTTTCCAAGACATCACTGTCTCTTTTGACCATGTTTTCTGTGAATTCTTGTACGTGCTTAAAGCTTAGAAGCCATACAGAGAGAGTGAGCTCCAGCTTGATGTGTCATACTTTTTTTGCAGAAGCCCTGCACTTGGTTTTGTTATGTTTCTTTCTGTATGAAGCAGCCATTTTTTTCTGTGAAAAATTCTCTGAATTCTTCACATTTACATCAACTGGCCGATAAAATCAGTATATACTTTTCTGAAAACTTTAAAATATGGACCTCTGATATTTATTGGGGGAAAAAACAGCACTGTAACATTATGTGGGACTTGATCCAAAATACTGGCTGATTCCTTATCTTCTAAAAATGACAGCTGATATATCTTAAAGCAAATAACCGTTAGCCAGATACTATTAATTCTGCCACTCATAATGTAGTAACAAGGTGGAAGGACTAAAGAGGAAGGTCAAACTATCTGATTATGTGCGAGTAATTAATCAAACTTCAAAACCTGGATCAGGGCACTAAAATGAATAGCCAGTACTAGAATAGTTTTGGATGCCTCTAGAAGGAAACAAAATACTGTACAGGTAAGAGTTAGCTAATTGTTATCTGTTAGTCTAGGGATCCCAGTGATGGGTGGGTTTATATGCTGTTCAAACATAGGGGACAAATTCTATCTCTCTTTTTAACTCGAAGTTGTTAAATACGCTGTCAAATTTAGTCCTCTGGTAAAGAACTTGCTAGTTCTAATGGTGGAAATTACAGAACACTAATATCCTTGCAGTATGCGTTCAGCAAATGATAAAATTTCTTCTGTTACAGAAGGACTAGAACTCTGGGAAAATCATAACTCGTGTAAAATACTGGTCACTACATTAAAGTGGTAGACATAAAACAATTTCCTTAGTGCTTACTATCTTGGATTATCCATTAACTTTCTGCTGTCCCCTATTATTTTTTCTATTTATTAAACTAGGAAAGTTACTACACTGTAACTTGGCAATTAAAATACATAACATTCCCAGAAAATATGCTTTAGGTTGTGGTGGTGGCAGCAACACCAGCTTCCCAGCTGTCTGTCAAGCCATAGTAGATGTAGGGTTCAGCTGTCTAGGCATAGTCTAGTATGTGGAAAACCTGATTCTCTTCAGGGGGAAGCACCAGGTCAGGTCAGAAGTGTCTTTTGGGCTGCCAGTTGAACTACTGATAATGAAAAGATAACATGGAAAGAGAGAGGTTTTCTTCCTAGGTATCTGCTGTGGACTTCTGTTCCAGTGGCTTGTTTTGTTTTCTCTATCTTCACCTGAAAGAACAACAGTGCTTGGCTGCCTTGAGTTGAGGATTCATAGTGTATATCATTATCTCTGAACGTAACTTCTGAACTTACCCTGTCTAAAATCCTTTATGATGTTACCATTAAACCACCTTTATATGCTTTCCTATTCTAAAAAGTGGCTTTCAAAAACTCTGAGGTGAAACTGCTCTCAGTGGGTTATCGGACACCATATGTCAAAGGTGCTGTGACTTAAATTCTGTTTCTTTTTTAATTCAATATGACAGCCGTTGTGGTACGTAAGGGATATGCTGAACTCCTTAATCTTTTTGTATGTGCATGGGAGACAGTAGAGACAGGTTTTTTAATTCTAGTTGAGTGCTTGTTTGAGGGTGGACAGCCATCTTCTCTAGGTGGGATTTCTTGTTCCTTTGATAGTCAGCGAACAGCAGGGTGTATTATCTATATTAGGTCTTCCTCACTCACTTAACTGCCTGAAGAAAGCCTAGACACTGTCTTTGATACTTCATTTTAAAGTGGGGTGCAGTGCCTTCTGGAAATACTGTTACAGAATTAGTTCTAAAACTAAAAGAGCTATTTGCAAGCTAGGCTCTTAATTTTAAAATGGTAGATGCATTCAGGCTTTAATATGCATATTTTGAGAGGGAAAATTAGCAAACAGTAGCTGATGGGTGCAAGATACAAGAAAATCCAACTGTCTCGGTGTGTCTCCACTGTTAAAGAATTCCAAGTGAACACACGCTGTGTGCTTGATTATTTTGCAGGATTGAAATACGGTAGTGGAAATTGTCGTTTAAGGTAACTTCCTAGAATATTTTTGCTGGTATATGTGTTTGCAGTAAATAGCTGGTGAAGCCATTGTTACTTATCCTTGCAAATCTGAACTCTGACTTCAGAAGCTATTAGAAATGGCAACTTCAGAGAAAAGTGAGGTAATGGTTAATACGTGTGATTTGGTTATAAAAATTACTTTTTGAAACAGACAAAAAGAATTTTGCGACAGTATTGTCTTTAGCAACATCTGAACAATGACAGAAGTGCTGATTAACATTTTTGGGCTATCTTTTAGTGTTGTTTTTTGGGGAGTGCATGTAATTTAATTATATTTACTATGCATACCTATAGAAGTATGCTAAAAAAATCCAAATTCAAGCTTTTACTTAATATTTCATTTATTGAGAGTAATTTGACAATTAGAAGCAGTTAGAGATTTTTTGCAAAAAGACGTCTCTGAACAACATATATTTAAAGTTTAAAAGATCATTAGTCTTTCTGTTAAGTTCCTACAGATGTTGAAAGTTCCTGTTCTTTTTGGATTTCTGAAAGGTGCCATGAAACAGTTCTGTCTCCATTTACTGTTTTCTTCAGTATTCAGTTCCTAGGAATTTGTCACGTCCATCGAGTCTTTTCACTGTTCTGTTCCTGCACATATACGGTTAGGAAAAGGAATTCTGCATCAGAGTATGTAGGGAACAGTTCTTCTGTCCTCTTTAGGATGTTTTGTTGGTTTTTTTTTAAGAAAGTTTTAATGAAAAAACAGGTATTTCTTCTCTGGTGCTCAGAAAAGTATTAGAGCATGGTTGCAAAGACAGATAAGCTGATCTAGTGGCCAGCTGCTGCCTGAGAAGCGTGGTTCTCCTTTTCCTCACCCATCACCTTTAAATAACTTGGATTCTTTCTTTTCGTTTGAGTATAAAGGAGTAATTTTCTACTAGATTAGTGAATAGAATTAGTTTGCGAAGTGGTTGGATGATTGTCAGACCACAAAATGTGCACATAAGCACACAGTGGAGAGTGGAAAGATGGAGGTAGACTAGAACTTTCGTCTTTTGGCTGCAGCCAGCCATTAGATCAGCTCTTTCAGTTTAGTAGCATCCTTATAGGAGCATCCAGTTATTTTTAAAACAATGAGGAAAACCCAAGAGAGTCCCACTTGGCGTACCTGAGGTTTCTGGATGCTTTCTGAGTGTTCAAGCTTCTTTTCCTGATCCTCATCTTCTTGTCTTCCCTAAAGTTCTGGCAATTTTCAATCAATCTTACATCTTTCTTTTGTGATTATCTTGTATAGCAGATATGTTTTCAGTTGCTGGGGTTTAGGTGGTGGTTGTCCCTCCTTCCTGTCCCCTAAGTTTGCTGCTCTCATTTAATACCATTTGAAGGACAGAGAGAGCCCAAAACAGTGCTCAGTTTGAGAAATGAGATTCAACATTTAAATCTTCCTAAATGTGTAAGTGCTAGAACGGAGCTATTTGTAGCTACAGAAATCTGATAACAGAGAAGCTATCTATTGACTCAGAAGCTTTTACTCAGCACAGCTGACCATAAAGCAACACAAAATTGTCTAAAACTCACCTTTCTACCTCTGCCAGTCTCTCTGAAGCCAGCTGGACTCTCAAAACCTTTTAACAGCTCCCTGTGCTTTTGCCTGTACTAATCTTAATTGCCAGGTGGTATAGCAGTGCTGTGTTTTTGAGGGGCTCCTCATTTGGCCCTTTTAAGGCATAGTTCAGATAGAAGAGGGGCTAAGTGCGTGCATTATTAGTAGCATTACTTTTTCTTCTTTTTTACTTTTGTATAGAGGAGAAGAAGCCTAAAGTCAAGAAACCAAAATCAGAATTCCCTGTGTACACGGTTCTGGAGTCAAGCGCGTATATACCGACATATGATCATGGAGCTTCTATTGAAGAGATTGAAGAACAGATGGATGATTGGTTGGGAGGCAGGAACAGAACACAAAAAAAGAAGGTAGGTTCAAAATCTTTTATGTTGTTACGTATTTTAAATCTTGATTCATTTGCTTGCCTCTTAAGAAAATGGAATAATGTACATATACCACCACAATAGTAATGTACTGTTGAAGTCTAGAGAAGTATTAATTGTCAGGCAGAGACATAATGGAAAAGATTATATTGATGTTCAATGTAATTTATGTAATGGTACTGGAAACGTTGTTACAAGAGGATGTAGTTGACGAAAATATCTGAAAGCTCTCTATGGTTTTTAATATAAATACTATTCTTGCTCACTAGAAATTAGTAGAATGTAATGCTGTCAAGTTACATGAGGCTTGGTTCTTTCTCCTAATTGCAGTTGATAGCATTTTGCTTGCAAGAATAGATTCTTCTCTATTAAAAAAAAGGCAAAGGGAAAAGAAAGAAGAAACCTTTGCTTCTTAATATCCAGGTGTAGTATATTTTGATTATGGAACTGCTTATATACTTTGTACATTTTATCTGACTTAACGGAAAAGTCCTAACAATTCAATTTAGACCTACTGGTATGGTTCTTGCTACTTGGAAATAAGGGTTCTTAGTGGCAGTTAATGTAATTATCTTCTGGTAAATTTTATTAAAGCATACTGGCTTGAAAACGTATAGTTTTCGACTTAGAACTGAGATACACAGGTGACAGAAGAAATGTTATAAATTGGTCTCCTGACTTGAAAATCTGCCTTGCCTAGAAGACTGAGATGAGAACAAGTGTGTTCAGAGTGGACTTAGGCATCAAAATAGTGAAAGAAGTTCCTGCTGTCACTTGTTTGATTCCCCTGTGCTGCAGATCTGCTTAAAAAAAAGACTCCCTCCCATTTTTAGCCAGACCTAAATTTTTACTAAAATAATTTCAATTTTGCATAGCCTGTTTAATCATCTACCACTGTTGGATCCCTAAGCATCATGACTTCCCAGTTCCCACTTCTCTCTTGCTGTTACTTTTATCCTTCTGTATTATTTAGTTTATCTGCATTATGTTTACTTTTATATTTCTGTAACAAATCTGTTCTGCAAATGTGCTGAGCTTTTGACTTCTGTGTAAGGGATTGACACTCCAAACCCTTAAATGCTGGAGCTCATTTTCATGCACTTAGAAGAAGTAAGACCTCAGATATTTAATTCTATAGATGAGTAGCCTGGGAGTTAAGAGCGTATGTACAGTCATTGCTTTGTTTACCTTAACTCAGAAGCGCCCGTGGATTGGATTCCTGTTAGTTGCATCTCTGTGAATCAGCTTTGCTTACCAGGCTGTGTGGGCAAATGATTAGAGGAAAAAAGGTGTGTGTTTGTTTACAGTACCTTAGGTTGGTTACATGCTTGACTATCTGGATCCCCAGATTCACCTTCCCATCTGATGGGAATTGAGTCTTTCTTTGGATTTCCATGAAGATGAAGGAATTGAATAAGACTGGGCCTATTACATCTATAACTTTTCACCTGCTATACATGGTATATAGAACTTGTGTCTTTAGAGTCACTGCTAAGAGAATAAGTTCTTAGTTCTACATCCTTTCAGAAACAAAAGTCACAGAAATTAAAATGTATCAAAGAACTGTTATGAAAAGGTAACTAACTTGTTTTTCTATGCTTACACCTAGAGGTTCAGGGTTGCATCTCATAATTTTGATCCATGAGTTTATTTTTTGAATTATATTCTGTTATAAATGGGGCTAACATTTTAGGGACAAGCAGGCAATTTGCAGGTATACTGTCTGGGTGAAGTGTTTGACCTGAACAAGCTGTGATTAGGTGTGCTTCCTTTCCTTGACAGCTAATATGTTACTGCAATACAACATCAACATTTAATACGGTAGTGGAGAGAAACAGATTAATAAACTGTACAAAGAAATGGAGAATAAATGTAACTGGCTCTAGTAGCTTGGAGGATCCATTTGTATGTCAATGTGAGAATGTCTGTGTCATATGATTTGTAATAAGCTCATTGGGAAGACGGTTGTACCATGAGTGAATTGCTCCTATCATTTGACATATTTCCTGTTTTAGAAAGATGTATTTTCCTCCACTATGCATCATAGATGTGAACTAGGACAGCATCTCTCTTCTGCTTCTTGCACGGACATGCAAGTGGTGTGTAACATTCATCTCTCAGTTCTGCTTTTCTTAGGAAAATGTTACACTCTAAACCATTTTGCCATCAGACTTTTTCTTGGGATTGTCATGCCTCACTCATGGGAAAGCTTGTTAGCTTTTTTTCTTTTCTTTCACGATAGCTCAGGGATGTGGACTATGTACAGTCAACCAGGCTCAAGAGCAGTTATCCATGTGGAAAGATCGAAGTAGCTTCATAAAATATTATTTTACTGTGTCATCCATCCAGAAATAAGGAAGTGGAGTTGCTGTCCCCGGTGTCAGTATCCCAAGTGTACATGATTACAATTCATTTCACATTGTTTGTGAACTGCTTTGCACCACTGACATTTGTACTTTGGGAGGTGCCTGTAATCCATGGACTACTGTTTTGGAAGTGCTGTACCGTGCAGAGTGCCCAGTTTGATTAAAAACTTAATTATGTTCAGTTGTTAGGTTGAAGTCAGTCCCTGTGATTTTTTTTTTTTTCCTTTTTTTAACTATGTGATAATATTTGAATGCTTAGGTTCCTTCCATTTTTGGCTGAGTTTCTTTCAGTTTGGAAGAGTACATTTGTGCTCTTTGGAAGAGTGAATCTGGAAGTCTAATGTTATGAATTTAGATGCATCGAAGCTGTATAAGAGAAAAATTGAGATTTTTATTGTTCCATCTGCAACAGGAATCTGTATATTTTTCTGACAGATATTAGTCTAGGAAGTAATCATCATAGACTAGATAGCCCTGTAAAGTAGATTTGCCAACATGGAGAATCACAGAATCACAGGTTGGAAGGGACCTCAGGGGTCATCTAGAAGATAATGGCTTTCAGAAGTATCTGACTCACCATTGCATAAGAGCTCTGTATTTTATTTGTAGAGCAAGAGTGTGGCTTTGGCACTGCAGGAAAATAAAATGACAATTTTCTTCATAAAGTCAATATTACTAATTATTGACAACTGGAAATTGTATTTGTAAAGAAAAAAACGATATTTGTGTTTCTGTTAAAGGTTTGGTGGATTTAAAATTGGTGGTTTCAGGGGGCAGTGTCCTGGGCTTTCAAAAAAAAAAATAAAAACAACCAACAACCCACAATAACAAAAAAACACCGCTTTTTTTTGCTAGCCTAGAAAGACATGAGTTTACACTCAGGAAAAAAAGGAGAATCTACCACTTTTGGAGGAGGGGCAAGTAACACGAGTACAGAGACCTCATTAGGTCTTGCAGGGAGAAAATCAGGCAAGCAAAAGCGCAGCTAGAGCTCAACCTGGCCACTGCTGTAAGGGATAACAAAAATTGTTTTTACAAATGTGTTAACAACAAAAAGAGAATCAAAGAGAATGTCCATCCACTATTGGATGCAGAGGGGAACATTGCAACTGAGGATGAGGAAAAGGCTGAAATACTAAATGCCTTCTTTGCCACAGTCTTTAACAGTCCGGCCAGTTATCCCCAGGGTATTCAGCCCCTGGAGCTGGAAGGCAGGGATGGATCTCAGAATAAACCCCCCATAATCCAGGAGGAAGCAGTTTATGACCTGCTGCTCCACCTGGACACTCACAAGTCTATGGGGCCAGATGGGATCCACCCGAGGGTACTGAGGGAGCTGGCAGAGGAGCTCACCAAGCCACTTTCCATCATTTATCAGCAGTCCTGGTTACCAGGGGAGGACCCAGAAGGCTGGAGGCTTGCCCATGTGACGCCATCTACAAGAAGAGCCAGAAGGAGGATCCAGGGAACTACAGGCCTGTCAGCCTGACCTCAGTACCAGGGAAGGTTATGGAGCAGCTCATCCTGAGTGAGCTCACCAGCATGTGCAGGACAGCCAGGGGATCCAGCCTGGCCTGCATGGGTTCCTGAAAGGCAGGTCCTGCTTGACCAACCTGATCTCCTTCTATGACAGGGTGACCCACCTAGTGGATGAGGGAAAGACTGTGGATGTTTCCTACCTGGACTTTAGCAAAGCCTTTGACACTGTCTCCCACAGCATCCTCCTAGAGAAGGCTTGGACGGGTATACTCTTCGCTGGGGGAGCAGGTCTTATGAGGAGCAGCTGAGGGAACCAGGGTTGTTTAGTCTGGAGAAGAGGAGGCTGAGGGGAGACCTTATCGCTCTCTACAACTACCTGAAAGGAGGTTGTAGTGAGGTGGGTGTTGGTATCTTCTCCCAGGTCACTAGTGGTAGGATGAGAGGGAACAGCTTCAAGCTGTGTCAGGGGAGGTTTAGATTGGGTATTAGGAAAAACTTGTTCACTGAAAGAGTGGTCAGGCATTGGAACAGGCTGCCCAGAGAGGTGATAGAGTCACCACCCCTGGAGGTATTTAAAAGACGTGTAGATGTGGCACTTCAGGGCATGATTTAGGAGTCATGGTGGTGCTGGGTTGATGGTTGGACTTGATGATTGTAGAGATCATCTGCATCAGTAATGATTCTATGATTCTATGAGTTTTTGCTGATTTTTTCAATATGTCTGATAGGTTAGGAGGTATAGGAATAAAATGCAACTTGACAGAAGTGGAGCTGTTGGGTATTGTAACTGAATAGAAGAAGATGATAAATGTTGTAAAGAATAGGTTAAGAGGAATTGGGCGGAGAGGCTGGAATTAAGATTAATTATAATCTGGGGATAGCTTTGGAATAAAACTAATAATTTGCTTCAGTGTTTAGTGAATATTATCTTGAAAGTAAAGGCTAATGGTAATTCTTGTTTCCAAGCAATTTTCATCTCTAAAGGGGACGTAAAGTTCTAAACTCAAGGTCAGAAGACACTGTTAGGCTAGTTCTCACCCCAGAATTCATTTAAAGTATTATCCTTACTGAAGAGCAGATGTTGTCCTTTTTAAAAAGGAAAAAATACGTGCCTTTGTCACCCTACTAGGTGACTTAACTGTCAGTTCAAAACGAAATAACAGCAGTGTAAAAATGCATGGAAAATAATACGAAATGCAGTTTGGAGAACAGTGTGGTTGGGATTGGCTCACTAATTGTTGTTGATAGTTGCTTAGAAACTTCTGGGGTTTTTCTGTCTGGTGCCTGAGTATGATATAGAAGCTATTGATGTACTGTTGATTACTGTTTCCATAGGGTTTAAGTATTGAAGTGGATAAGGAACAGGCTATAGAGAAGAAAACAGCTCCCTTCTTAGGCAAGGTAAAATGATCTACCAAGGGATGTAGAAGGAGGAGTGTTTTTTCTCATTTTTTTTCACACAGTTGTATAGCTGGCTGAAATGTGCTTATAGCGTGGTAAAGTTATTCTTCTGACTTAGTCTGTAAAACACAATAAGTTTATGTCCATTAGGGCATTGTCTTGCTATGTTGTTACTCTCTGCTTAGAACTGAATATTAAAGAAAGCGAGCTATTGGGAGATATTCAGAGGATATTCAGTATTACAGAACTGAGAGGTAATTTTTCTGCGTTTCTCTGTAGCAGTGATCCATCCACCGTAAGGACTTTTTGTGTAGCTTTTGATCATTGCACTTTTCAGAAAGAAAGAAAAATTAACAGGAAGACTAGATCAGCAATAAAAAGAAATTTAGAAAGTCATATTTATAAGGAAAGGTTAAATAGATGGACTTTTAGACCAGAAGAGGAGAAGAAATATTGAATTTAATTTGCAGTGAGGATGTTTAAATTCAGATTTGGGAACACATGTAGGGGGAGATGCATAACTAGAGCATGTTACCTAGACCATTTATGAAATCTTTCTTTGACCATTTATCCTGTTCTTACACTCCTTCTGTTGAAAATAGTGTGCGCAGACTCAATTGTATTTGAGAGCATGGAAGTGAAGTAATGAGGCTCTTGAGGGTTTTTTTCTATGTAAGAAATCATACATTTATCTCACACTAAACTGCATATTAATGTAGCACTGTTTACAGTATTCACACAAACTGTATATGACTATGAAGCTGAGAGGAATTACTAAAAGCTTATTCTCATACTGATAACAAAGCTCTTCAAAGCAAGTACTGAAAAAGTTTATTTCTAATATTATTTTTGTTTTGTCACTGAATGTTTGTACTCCCAGATCAGATCTTATTTCAGGTTGCTGAGAGGAGATAAGTAGCTTAATTTACTTAAGCTTCTGATTTTTTTAAATTTTTATTTTTACCTTTATCTGTCACAGAAAATTGACTGGAAAAAGTGTATGCTTGTTAGGAATTCTGGGAAATTTAGAGGGAATGTTACCATGGGCGTCCTTCTGGGTTTTGTGGCCTGCATATGTTGTTAAGTTACTGTTGCATTACTTTGTAGCCGTTTAACCCTTTACTTTCTGTTGGCAACCTGTTTTGTGGAGCTGGAAGAAAAAAGAGCAACTTAGTAGAGGGCGTGTTTTGTTACATCTGATCTCGTTCTGTCCTTTCTGCAAATGTTCATGCAAGAATATATGTATTTACCATTTCTGGAATTATTCTACTGATGAATCATTGCCAAGTAATTTCTCTCCCAGTGGGATTTCTCTCATATTCTTTGTTCTGATTTGATTTTATGTGATTTGTAATACACATTGGTTTTTTGAGAGTTCATTGTGTATGCGAATAATGTTGTTGTTGCATGAAAATCTTGGCCTTTGAGAAATCAGTGGGAGATTTATCATTGTCTTCATTGGCACCAGGATTATAGTTCCTTTTGGTTTACAGACTGCTCATCATCTTCCACTGGAATCTCCTCTTCATTCCATATCATTATTTGACTCATTCGTCTCTGAAGATAGAGTTCCAAGTTCTACCTCAATGAGGGGTGAATACTTTTGACCTTTTGATATTTGCTTGCTCTGTAAAGGGAAGATAAAGGTGGAGAAAGACAGTGCCTGATCCCTTCCAGCTGGACCAGATGTATGGATAAAAAATCATGTTTCTCATTATTTTTGTTTTTCATGTTATCCTGCGGCACTTCTTGGCATTTGGGTGTGTTTGATATTGCAGGAGCACCTGGCTTGATTTTACTAAAGCAGGAGTAGTAAAAACTATTTTTGTGCACAGAGCTGGGGTAGCTTAGGTAATGTGGATCTCCTGCATGTGCTACACTTTACTTTTTACCCTTAAATTAGAATTATTAAAAATACTGTGAAACAAAAATATACATAAGCATTGTTTTTACACAATATATTGGTAGATGCTGGAAATATAATAGTTATGATTTTTAACAGTTGTTGAACTGTAGGCTGTGGTCATCTTGTACTGAGGTCTTTTCTGGGTAAAATGCAGTTTTGTATTTTTATTTTTCTCACCCTGGGCCATCAAAGCACTGTGTTTTCATAGATAGGGTATTGATAACCAAGTGAGCTTTTTAATCATGAAGGTTTTATTTGAAAGCTGGGTGTGGAGCAACAATATAAAATAATTTTAAATGTACAAAGGAGATCCCTCTGCTTTATAACATTGAAAGACAAAATGCTATACAAAAGCTAAATTATTATTTTGTTAGTTTAAAAAGTATAGTTTTGACAATTAAATCTTAGTCATCTTATAATCTTGCACATTTCATAATTGCCAGCTAGCCTGCCACCTGCTCTCTTCTGCCTTGAATCTTCCCACATCTGTGTTGCTTTGAAATCTGAGTATGCTTTTTCTTTAGTAGCAAATAACATGGTGCTTGTTCTAATCAGATGTCATATGATGGATTACCTGAATACAGTTTCCAGGCTTTTAAAAAATGTTAATTCCTTAAGCAAGCAGTTTGTATCTTAGCAGGATTAAGGTGCTGTGTAAACCAGATGTTTTAATAAATTGGTCTTCAAGGGGAAGGGTTATTCTGTTTTGGTGTGCACCTGAGGTCATCTGTTTTTGAAATAACTTAATTTTCTTTTTCTAAGCAATGAAACAAATATGGTATCTGAAAAGTGTGTCTGTATTCTAAATCTCTTCTGTTCCTGGGAAAAGTACAAGTAAGCAGCTAGCAGTCAGAGGTTCCCCGTGGTGTCCTGCTAGTGTGCCTCAACCCTGACCCAGAGGGATTGCTGTAGGTCAAGAAAGTAAATCACTCTGTGTGCCCATTGAATTTAAGGCTCTATATTGAGACTGCCAGCAACCATACCTGTTAGTGTCAGTTATGAAGCCATTCACTAGGAGCTAGTCTAAGCTCATAATACATTTTAACTGGAGTTCCAAACTCTCATCAAATGGTGATGACTTTGAGTCACTATTGATCTGGGCCATATTGAATTTAGTAACCTCGAGGTGAAAATCTCAGTATTCTATTACCAAACTCTTAAGCAATGTATTGTCACTAAAAAGATACTTCATTTAAAAAAAAACACCCAAAAATCTGCATTGGAGTGGTACTGAAAGTGTTAAGTCAGAAGACTCCAGGCTTTCCTGTGGTTTATTATGCTATGTGTCACCGCAAATGTTGCAAACTCAACCTGAGTAGAATATTGGGTTTTGCATTTTAAAATAACTCTACAGTTTGTGTCCTATAGGTAAATACGATAACTGTAGGAGTTATATTAGAGTTATTAGTGTTAATAAAAAAGTTACTCTTGTCCCATACACATGCTTTAAAAAAAAAAAAAGGTGTTTAATTCTACCTGTATAATGTACTTAGGCTCCTGCCTGAGGTCAGTGAACAGGTACAGAACAATGTATACATGTTTCTTGTGTGCAGCAGAATTACGTTGATAAAATATTGATGACAACAGCAGGGACAGTGTGCAGAAGGCACCCTTTTGTTACATACTGTGCTTGTGAAGTAGGGAACAGGACTTGATTTACCAAAACAGTGGGTGGGCACCTTGGTTATTCTAAAATGTTTGTGTAATTTTTTTTGTCCCATACATACATATTAGTGATTCTCTTCCTCTTTCTCTTCCTCTTTGGTAGCCATCAAGTCAGTCAGCCTAATGAACAAGAGAAAAACAGAAAAAACTTTGAATTTTTCAAGTGTCATACTTAACAGCTGATGTTTTTATTGGTTTTATTGCTAATCTTTTTGTTTCTTTATGTGACTGTTGAAAAAGAGTGGTCTATTTCTAGCAAATTAATGTATTTAGCATATTTCTAGTGAATTGGTGTCTTTTTAATTTTGTTTAGAAACAATAGATTTATGTGCTCTTTGAATCATCTTTTCTTAAATGCAGGCAATAACCTTCTTTTCAGGCTTGTCTTAAATATTTAAGCCTCTATGGACTTTACTTTGGACTTGAATAGCTTTAAGGAGAGAATAAATGTGAAATTTTTTAAAATTATTTTTAATTATTGAGTTTTCCTTGGAGAGGATGACCCACATCTTTAAATATAGAATAAGACTTCTCTGCTTTTGAGCTGTGAATATCAAATCATTAGGGTCAGAAATCTAATTTCATCTGCAGTATTAAACATGCAGTGCTTTTAATCCTCAGCTTTTCTTAAGGAAGAATAAAGTTGTAGGATGATGATGATATATTCTTTGACTAGTATCTCAGGCTGGTGTTTTCAGTGTTATGGCAGTTATACATCAAAGAACAAATTGTATTTGCAAATACAAAGTGAAGAAAATAAATTCTCCTAGAGATAGATTCAGAGAAAATAGTTGTTATGACTGGGACAAATGCCAGAAGTAGTAAGCTCTGAACCAAGAGTTACGGAGTTTTGCCTAAAATAGGTCAGGAATATATAAAGACTGTGAATAAACACTAACTGAACAACTGCTATGTAAGAATGTGGAATTTATGTATTTCCTTTTCTGCCTCTTTCTCTTTGACCTATTAGGTTGGATAGGTTAAAGCACAAACACTTTCTTTCTTTATTCTTGTATTTATAGCAAATAAGGGTGTGTTTACAGAATATGTAATTCAATAATATTCTGCTTTCAAAAGTGCCATGCTCAGGCTGGCTAGAACTAGTTTGGGTGGAGAGGTTGTATAATCTATGCAAGCAGGAAAGTCATGCTATGAGTCTTTAAGGAGACTATTTTAAAAGCATCTAAATGATACAGAGAAATTATTTGATATGACAGCCAGGGAAAAAGTTTTTTGGAAACAGTATGTTTCACAGCAGAACCAAAATTCAGTCTCGATTGCAAAGGAAACAAACAGCCAAAATACATATTTCTCTAAGGACGTACTTCCTAAAGATAGTAACAATATGTTATATGAACACTTAAACGCTAGTTAAAAAAAAAAATCAGCTGTGCATATGTATTGAATTAAGGCCATACAGTTGACATTTGCCTGATGTTTCCTGATCTTGAGTTTTAAACTTTCTGTCTAATTAAATATAGTAGCATAGGTTCTTGTCTTGTACAGACAAGAATAATAATACACTGATTTCAACACCGTACTATAGATGCTGTGGTGTCAAATTCTAGCTTTCAGTAGTTTTTCAGCTGAATCTGTATTCCAGAAGAAGTGATTGATGTGACTTGCTGACATAGTTCAGTCTGACTGGTTTTACATGTGTGTTTTCCGTTTGTAGTCCTTGAGGTTTTGAGTCTGTCAGTTTAAAACTACCCAAGAGCTCAAGGTAATTGTGCAAAGTGTTAATCTGTGTGGACAAACACACAGGGTTTTTAAAACGCAGCTCTGTTTCTGCACCGGGCAGCACTATAACCTCTGTTTACACACCTGCCTGGGTCCAAACTAGGGCTATATAACTTCTGTTCTATTAGTTTTTGTAACTCAGGTTGGACTTCTTTATTTACCTCAGGTCTTGAGCCCTGTTTCATTTCTGAGATTGACATGACAGTTGCCTATCACAGAAAGACATGGTAGTTGACATAAGAGAAACATCGTACCTGTGAGGAGAAACAGTAACTCAATCTTTCCCAGTCAACCACTGAAATTCTGACTGTTTTCATTGGGAGTGTCTCTTCTGTCCTGAAGCTGATATCCATTTTACATAAGTTTGCAAGAAGCTGTGTAGTGCCTTTGTAAATATTAGTCTTCATTGCACCATTTTTGTCTTCGTCTTGGCCTGGGAGAGATGTAGAAAAAGATACAATGGGACTGCTCCGATTTAGCCTGGTTGGGGTTAGGGGGTGGTGGAAATACTGAATTTTTTTTATTTCTTTTTTTTAGCTTGATAGTGCTCCCTCCCTGTCACCACCCAAAACAAAGTCACTCCTGTCTCAGCTATGACAGGAAGAGTGGAGAAGCAGAAGGAAGAGACTGTAGTTGCACATATAAGGGGTAGAAGCTGGAGGAAGACGAGAAAGCTGTGACCTTGCCCAACTTGCTCTTGCCTATCTGACAGAGGGAGAGAGAGCAGTCCAGCATTGACACAGTGTATCATCTGAATTTGGCCAATAAATGAGAGGCAAGGATGGTAAATATCCCTGAAATGGGATTTTCACAGGATCCACAGCTTAGGGATCAGAAAGAATTTGCAGTTTATGGCACCGGCTTCTGTAGTGCAATTCACTGCTGCACTTTTCAGCTTTTTAACATCAATTTGAAAAGTGCAGACTGTTGCAAAATAGTTACTTTTCTTGGTACAAGTTTAGCCATCTTTAAATTGGAGAATGAAGTTAGCTTCAAATAAATCTAGTTTTAGTTTATAATGTAAATAAATATTGATGTTTCTATATCGTATTTTCCAGACAAACCAGTTAAAATCTCGTTAGATTCATCGTCTTACCTTCTTTCACAATGCACAGTGCTGCTGTTTTCCTTTTCCTCCTGAGGCCATGACTATAGTAGGGTTTGGTCAAATTTATTTATAGAAATTGCCCAGAAACTATAATCTAGGATAAACTCCAGCAACTAAAAATAAATGAGAGATATGTTTGGCTTTTGTTTTCCCAGTAAAGATAAATATGTGATCCTGCCTTGCCAAGGAGTGGTTTAATACTACTGACATAAGCATTTTGCCATTTAGGAATTTTCAGAGAATCTCAATCTAGTTATTAGCTGTTTTCTGTATAGTTTTTGACAGGCAGGACGCAGTCTTGCAAGGATCACCTTTAGTCTTCAGAGCTTCAGTTCAGTACACTTGAACATGCAATTGCATTCCATCTAAATGAATAGGAGTTGTGTCCATATTTGAAGTTAAGTACACTTTGATTTGGGATGCAAATTGTTTGGCCTGAACCATTCTTTATAAAATGCTACTGGATAAAATATTACTTACCCAAACCTGCAAAAGAGGAGAGCACTCTTAGTGGTGGCACAACATGAGAAATGGTACCTTCCAGTTGAGATTTGTTTGTCATATTGGTGATGGCACTTCCGGTAATTTCCAAAAGGCAGAATTTCTTAAATACAGTGACTATCCTTGAGATGCAGATTGTGAAGGAGAAGAGGTTCTCACATTGTTTGCAGTTGAGTGCTATGGAAAAAAATCTGTGTTTTGCTGCAGCCCTTGGACTTTCACAAAGTAAGCGTGCATTTCCTTACAAAAGTAGCAGGTCTGATGTGTTGTATAGCATCAGATTTTTTTACATAGATGTCTTTAGGGAACATCAGCATTCTTACCATCCAAAGTTCTCCTAGTGGTGTTCTCTTTTTATCATGAGATAAACTGTGTGCCTGGATTCATTGTTTTGTTAAAACACACATACTTGAACATAGAAGACATAATACTTCCATTTTTACTATTTACTAGGTGATACTTGTAATTCACATTGGAAATCTGATTTGGAACAGCTCTGTAAAGAAAGTAATGTCAACAGGGAATCTAGGTACTAAGTTAGTAACTTCTAGTGCGTGTGTGTGTTTGGGTTTTTTAACTGTGCTGGTCTTGAGTAGATATCTACCAGTATCAGCAATATTTTGCTGCCTTAGGCTTTTTCTTTATTGTCCTTGTTTGGAAGACTTTCCCAGTAATGAGAGAGTAAGCATGGGAGGAATGAGACTGACATTAATGGTACATTTTCAAATAGGCCACAAATTATGGGAAGGAAAAGCTGTGCGTTTGAGAAAAGTGAAGGCCAGCTTTGATTTTTAATTAGCCCAGACTTTGTGGTTATGGTTGGAAATTTGACAGACTGTTTCAATGTTTATATGCTAAGCAGTTTAAGTAGTGTCGTCCCTATTTCAATTACACATATACTATTTAATGACAATTAGTGATTTTTATATTTGGGGTTCTTTTGGAAGTGCAGTTGCTTGATGTTGCCATCACAGATCTGTGTCTTAGGAATCCGTGAAAGCTTCTCAGAATTTTTGTTCTTTTGCCTCCCAATGTTACTACATGACAACTTGCACTGTTGGAAAACAGAACTGAAAATTTAGTTTAGTATGGAACGTGTTCATTGTATTTTCCACGTAGCCCATTCAGGGTCCTAAATGCATATTGGTTTTGATCGGTATAGATTTATTAGGGTTTTTTTTCTTTTCTTACCCCCTTTCCCTTCCCCCTGCCCAAAATTCGCAGCTGCCTTGAGCCATGTCAAAATATGTTAGGTTGCAGGCTAAATACCATTCTCTATTTTTGTTCTCTGTCAAAGAGAATTGAAATGTATACTGAAATAAAATGTCTAAATTTTGGTATCCTCATTAGCAGAATTTTATCATCGGTGGACATCTTGTCCATTTGGAGAAGGGTGCTGGATTTTTCTTTTGGGTTTTAACATACTGATAGACCTAACTTGCTGAGCCATACTTAGTATAGAAGAAATCTTTGAATATCACTGGTGGACATAACTGCTCTGTAATTGTGCAGTATGTTTGTGCCTTTTGGGGATGCAAAGTACCTCATGCATTCAAATTAAAAATGAAGAGACCAGAATATCCAGGCTGTTTTGGGGAATGCCTGATTACTGGCAGAGCAAGGTGCATTGCCAGTGAAATAATCTTAGTTGCACTTGATGTAGGATGAAGAATGTTAGTCAGACATTCACCGTGGTGTTGAAATAATTCTGATGGGCACAGCTGAAACTGTATTATGAAGGAAGCCAAGGGACAACAAAACAAAAACTGATTTTGAATAAACTATTTAAGGTGAATAAAGGTAGGAGAAACAGATTGCCAGCAATAGACCAAGGTAAAAAATAATCCAAAAGTTATTGAGATAGAGATCTTATGATCAAGTGTGCTAGGAAGCAAGACAGAAAAGCTGGATAGAAGACAGAAGAGAACAGCACTGCGGAGCAGTCAGCAGGATGAGCGGTGTTGGTAGTATTGTTCGTTACAACACAGTCTGCGAGATTCAGGATGGTTTAGTGTACCAAATGGTTTTTAATACCATATGTTAATGTTTTCAAAATACCCATAACTTGCCCTGTTATACTGAAGTGGATTAAAGCAGAGTATACAGCCCAGTGCTGTTAAGTATTTGACACTTGCTCAGTCTGCTTAGTATTTCATGAGACAAATAATAAGCTTGCAAGGAAAGCCACTTCTTACTAATAAAGATAATCATATGCTTTAATGTGTCTGCATGCCTTTGGGCTCATCTTCTCTAGCGAATTTAACAGCATGGCCAAAGATTTTTTAATGTATCAAGTAATTATGAAAAAAGTTGCCACCTGCAGTCTGAGGACTTACTATCCTGTGCAATTATTTACTCAAGTTTGAATTTTACACAATTCTTTTCATTGACCTGTGTACTCTAGAAGATTTGCAATTTCATGTTCTCTATCAAATGGTAATACTATTCAAACTGCATTTAAAAACTCCAAATAGGGTGGTGTTTTGAGAGAGAGTTAAACAAAAAAATTATTCCGTTTCTTTGGGAATTTGTCTCCATGTTAATGTATCACAGGCCAAACCTAATTACCTGTTCAACCTATAGTTTATTTGATCTGCATGCCTGAGTGTCCTACAATCAAATTTACTGAAGAGCTTCTCACTTTTTTCTGCATTAAAACAATTGCCTAGAAGCAGCTAACAATTAAAAAATAAATGAGTTAACACTTTCTGCTAAATGCTACCATTTAAGGTATAATATGCAATTAAAAACTACATTTTAATTTCTGTTCAATTACATTGACTTAAGTAGTAATTTTAATGTTATATTTATGAACCATTTAATCATGACATTTTTCCTCTGGCTTGCGTAATGGAAAAAGAGATTTGATTCTGAGAATGCACCAGGAAATAACTTTTTTCCCCCCATGGTTTTCTGTAATGACAAACAGAAAAAGACAAAATTAGTTGGGCTTTGTGTAAATTCAAGAGAACAATTTCATTTCAAAAGCCATAAAAATATGTCGTCATTTGAATTACTTTTCATGTTTTTGAAATCTATCTACTTCATAGGAGGAATATTCAGATTGCTTTATGGCAATGTAGGTAGGTATTTGAAACATCCCTGCATGTATTTGGGCATGTTAACAGCTATAGGTTAAAGAAAGCTTTGTATTAAGTCCAAAATCAAAGCCTGGTACAACTTGAAGTGTGAAAACATCAATTGTAGAGCAGCAGCCTTTTTCAGGTGGTATTGCTAGAGACAGATGCTTTATTACTTTTTGGCTTTAGCTCCTTTTTTAAAGAAGTAAATTGTATTTGAGTTGATGCATTGCAAATAACTAGTTAACATATTTTTATGTTAATACTAGAGGGAACTTGCTATGGAACAAGATCCGTATTAGAATGGATTAGGGTTTTCTCTCCCCCTCTGAATCCAACTCCCTCCAGGTCCTTTTAGCGTGCTGAAAATCACTGTTTGAAGCATTCTCTAACTTCCAGCCTAAACTTACAGTGAATTAACACCTGAGTGCTCACGTCCCACTTCTGTGATGTGTTAGTCTGTTATGTTTGTGTAACTGCGTTTGGGGTGTGAACAGGATCAGAAAACCATTCCAGATTAAACAAAACAAAACCTGCATGTTAGGGGTTTCTTTTATTTTCTAAAGCTGGATCTCTGTGTTTCTGGACAGATGTTATTTTATCCTTTTGGTAGTACCTTTTGCTTGTTTTGATCTCTGAGTAACACTGGAAGTTTATAAGTCACCCTTCTACCAGTAAATGTGACTCTTTCTATGTCATTTCTAGTTGATGAGCTTCCAGCTTATGTATAAATTGAAAGGATCATGCTCTTTATTTAATGTCATCTCATTCATATTACCAGCTTTGTAAAGTTCTTAGATAGGCTGATCTTTGCCAAGCACCAGAATTTTAAAATACCATTTTTTCCTGGTGTCCAATCCTGATGTTATAGAGCAAGAGATATTTGTTTCATGAAAATTCATACTTAGGCCTGGGATGAACCTTAAGGCATCCAGTTGTGTTTCCTCCTGTTAAACAAGTTCAGGTATTGCAGTGACCTGTACTGCGATTAGATGCTGAGTATGTCTCATTTTGGTGAGGACACAGCAGCTTCGCTACCAAGAAGGGTTCTTAGTATCTTTTAATTAGACCATTGCTGGAGAAGTCATCACAGAACAGTGATGTCCCATCCTCATAACTCAATGTCTTCCATATGGCAGTGTCAGCATGACTGGTGGATCTGCTTAAGAAAGGAGAAAGAGTATAATGTAAGAAAAAATAGGGGTTTTATTCTGGGATTTTTGAAGTTTGATGTGAGTGGGCTAGCAGCAGAAGGATGGCAATAAATTAAGTGATGAGTATGTACTGAGAGATGTATGAGAAGAACTGTAGCTCCTGAAATGTCATCCCTCATACAATAGGAAGGATGACCTCTGAAAACAAAACTCAAATTTACTAGAAGTGCAACAGCAGTTTATAGGAGGCTGTGCCTCCATGTATGTGTTGTGACTGCGTGGAGGAGTGCTGGGATTTTGGATGTATTTCTACACTGACTTTGATAGGTACCTTCCCCCCCCCCCCCAAGCCATGTGGACTTTTAAGTGTAACTGTGAAAAACCTTTTATCTTTTTTAACGATTTCCTAACCTATAAATTACTTATACCTTCACCCAAATTTAACTGTTTTAACAGGGCTTTGTGATTCAGGATACAAGAATGGGCTCAAATGTGAGTGTCCCTCTGAACATCAGGAAACACTTTTTTTCACTGTGAGAGTGACAGAACACTGGCACAAGTTGCCCACGGTGGTTGTGGAGTCTCCCCCCTTGGAGATGGATATTCAAAAGCTGTCTGGTCATGCTTCTCAGCAACTGGCTCTAGGTGACCCTGCCTGAGCAAAATGTTGGACCAGATGACTCCAGAGGCCCCCTCCAACCTCAGCCATTCTGTGATCCTGTACTTTTAAGTGGTATGCATTTACACATTGACTTTAACTCCATTCTCGAATACAGAGGTAATGTCATTTGAATTGGCTAGAAGAAAGTATTCTGAGAAGAAAATCTTATTCATCAAATATAAGCTGTCTTTACTGATCAAGGAAAACTGAAATAGAAATGATTCTTCAAAACACCTCTCATTAAAGAAGGTCAGGAGTAGGAAGTTCATTAGTTAATTTAGGCTTCTGATACTATTTGAGGACTGTGTAGGGAGTAATTATTCTCTAACTTTAAATGAGGACATTTACACTCTAATAACTTTGTTCTTGGTTTTGTGTCCTTTTCGTGTACACTTACTTTATCTGTATTTTATGGAATTGTAATTTTTATCTGTGATCTCTCTGAACCTTTGTGATCAAGAAAGGGCTTCAGTATTTCAGTGATGGCAATCAATACGTGCTGCCATTTAAAAGAGGTTACAATAACATCTTTAGAATGTAGAAATCCATGGAAGATTTTCCTATTTTTTATAAGCTAGTCAAAAAACAAAAAATGTGAATAATTTTTTTCAGAAGTGACTAAATCACTGAGGGAGTAACTTGTGATTAGGAGTCAATAACTTTTACCTAAAATTATAATTGGTTAGTGTAGGAAATCCAACCAATTTGTTTCGTTATACTCAATAGGTAACATTTTAAAAATTGATTTCTTGTGGAGGTAGATTTGCAGGCTACTGTATTGCTAGCAAAGTTTTACTTTAAATCTGGTATTTGTGCTGTTGTAACCAACAGCAGCAATCATGGGTGCTGGTAATCTCCTCCTGGAGTTTTCAGCGGAGATCACCAAAGAATTCTTCTCCAAAATTTCTCCTAAATACAAACCAGGATGTTGTAATTTGTTACTTCGTAATTCTTTCATGGGTTTACTGTGGCTGGCTGCCAGTTGCCCACCCAGCCACTCTCTCACTCCCTCTCCTCAACAGGACTGGAGGAGAAAATATGAAAAAGTTTGTAGGTTGAAGTAAAGGCATGGAGATCAACTAATCAATTACTGTCACAGACAAAATAGACTAGGCTTGGGGACAATTTATTGCCAGTCAAAATAGAACTGTCTGTAACAGCTCCTCACTGCTGCTCCTTCCCTCTCACACTTTTCCCTGCTCCAGTGTGGGCCATCCACAGGTCATGGTTTCTTCAAGGCACATACACCTGGTCCTGTGTGCGGTCCTCCACAGGCTGCACCGTGGATATCTGCTCCAGCAAGGTCTCCTCCACGGGCAGCTGGGGAATCTGCTCTGGTGCCTGGAGCACCTCCTCCCCCTCCTTCTCTGACCTTGGTGTCTGCAGGGCTGTTTCTCACATGGTCCTGGTTTCGGCTGGGATAGAGTTAATGTTCTTCCTAGTAGCCAGTACAGTGCTGTGTTTTGGATTTAGTATGAGAATAATGTTGATAACAACTGATGCTTTAGTTGTTGCTAAGTAGTGCTTACACTACTCTAATGACTTCTTCAGCTCCCCATGCTCTGCCAGGTGCACAAGGAGCTGGGAGGGGAGGGGGCACAGCCAAGACAGCTGACCCCAACTGACCAAAGGGATATTCCATACCATATGACGTCATGCTTAGCATATAAAGTGGGGGGAAATGGCTGGGGGCAACAATCACCGCTCAGGGACCAGCTGGGCATCCGTCAGCGGGTGGTGAGCAGTTGCATCACTTGTTTTTCCTGGGTGTTCTCCCCACACCCTCCCTCTTTTCATTACAATCTGTTGTTGTTATTATTCAATTATTGAACTGTTCTTATGTCAACCTAGGAGTTTTCTTACTTTTGCTCTTCAGGTTCTCTCCGCCATCCCACTGGGGCTGAGGGTGAGCGAGCAGCTTTGTGGTGCTTGGCTGCCAACTGGGGCTAAACACACACTTTCCTTCACTCCTCACACTGCTATGCAGCATTTTGCCCTTTCTTAAATATGTTTTCCCAGAGGTGCCACCAAGCTTGGCTGCTGGGCTCGGCTGTCTCCTGCAGCGGGTCTGTTGGATCTGGCTGAAGCTGGCTGTGCCCAACATGGGGCAGGTCCTCACCTCCCTCCAGAGAGGCCACCCTGGCTACCAAAATCTTGCCACAGATACCTGATAAAAATTTCTCACTTTTCCTATCATATTTCTAAAGGTTTTTACAATAAAATACTGAAGTGTTTTCATTTTTTTTACCTCCTGTTTTTCCAGGTGATGTAGCTTTAACCAGATGATCATTCATATCAATGACTAGCCATTAACAAGTGATTATTTTAGAGCAATTTCAGCTCTATTGACAAGAAATTATTTTTATTAAAGTAATTTAAAGGTGTGTTTTGAGGTGTTCCTGTGCCACAAAACCTGAAAATTACTCCTCAGCATTGCTTTCCCCTACAGGTCCTTTATGAAGAGCCGGAGCACTTTCAAAGAAAGTATTAAAAACCACTCTTGGCTCTGAATTCTTGAATAAAGAATAAATAATGAGTAAGAAAAGGGAGGAAAGATCAGCTGTGAACTGCTTTTTGTAATTTGGATTTACATCAAAAAAGGTGGAAAATAGACTTAAAGAAAATCCGTAGAAATTACTCATGGGTTGGAAGCAGTATCTACTGATACTTGGAGTGTGACCTTTTAACTTAGCAAGTGCCTTCATGGGAGAAAATACTTGGTATTAAAGGGCTGCTCAGCCTGGAAGGAAGACACAGAAGGGGCCATTGGCTTGAAGTGAAAGCCAGGGAGACATGGGAATGAATGTGGTATAATAGCAATCATCCTGTGAGTATATAGCTTATCCAGTGCTTCATTTTTAAGTCACTGTTTGTCACCTTGTCTGTCAGATGGCTGATTACTACTGTTTTTCAAGTATCTGCAACTTTCTAAATAGTCCCAACGTAAAAAAAGCGTCTTACTGCTTCACATAGCTGGTTCTTACTTGATTTATATTTACTGCTCATCCTCCTCCCCCACTTTTTGTCTGCCTGTCAGAACAGAAATATTTCAGTCTTAAGGTACGGCTTTATTATAAGTCTAGGAATAGCTCAGCAGCACCCCTGCCGAAGGTGGTGGTGGGAGAATCTATTCACTTAGGCTTCCCACTGGGGTTAAGCAAGGAAAAAACACACACACACACGCATGCACAGGTTAGGAATGAGGAAGCTGAATAATAATTTCTTTTTGACCTGCATTAGCAGTGAAATGTATGTGTAAATAAAGATTTTAGCTGATGTTTCTGCATAGATGGCAACTGGTTTTGCTTTCCCAAAAGCATAGGAGAGTTGTTATATTGGTATTATAGAGTTATGGACATATTTGCTTATTGGTTTCTAATATGCTTAAGCTCTCAAAGTAAACTTAGGTTTTTTCCCTGTGTTTAAAAGTCGACTGTTGATGTGCAGTTAGGATGGGTTAACAAACTGCTTGAAGTTTTTTTTAAAAAAAAAAAAAGTCAAAATTTTGAATAATCAATATGGTAGCCAGTGGAAGAATCTCAAATACATGCATTTTACTGGAACGAAGTTATTCTTGTCTCAGACTAAAATATGAAGATAGCTGCTTAACTGGGGAAAAAAACTTCAGAAAGGTAAAGGCCTATGCAAAAGAGCTTAAGTCAAATGCAAATCCAAAATAAGGGAAGCCCACAAACAAAAGATTATTACTTTTTTTTCAAAGAAAATAGATGAAGGAACACTGCCAAGGATTTTGTTGAAGAGGTGGATGATCAAAATATAAAGCAGTTTCAAGAAGATGCATGGGTCTTTTCACCCTTGTTTACTACAAAACAATTTAGGGAGTTTTTGACATTATGTAGTGAAGGCAAATGGGGAGGGAGTGTTTTAGATGGAAGCATTCATCTGAAGTTGATGAAAAAAATTGCTTGGAACAATGGTCTTCATCATTAGTTGACCTAAAAAGAACTCTGATATTAAATCCACTTAATACTGCTGTTAATATTTTAGCAATTCCTTTAACGAGCCTTGAAATGAGAGACAGAAATAGGATACCAATTTCTGAGCTTCATTGAGGATTCTGGGAGTACAGACCAGTTAGCGTGAATTCCATACCAGGTAATTTTTTGAAATTATGAAGTGAATGATACTATTAGATGCACCAATTTTAAAATAATAGTAAGAAGTCAGTGTGAATTTAAAGAAAAGTTATGCCTTATTATTAGAGCTTTACAGTGTACTTGGCTTTTATGAAGCTTTTGACAGGTTCTGTCAGCAAGACTTCTTATAGAGACAGAGTAATGATAAGATGAAAGGGAAGATCTTCAGGGTAATGCTTTGTTAAAGAACAGGAAACATACATTTTTGTTATTGCAAAATGTCACTAGAGGAGTTTCATGTATATCTGTGAGGATCTGTTCAGTACTGGAAATGGTCTATAGTGCGGTGAATTGCAAGGGGTGATGCAGAATTATTCAGGGAAGCACTAATTGAAATATCTGTGAATTCCCTGTTCTGAAACAGGCAAGGTCTAGAAAAATCTCTCCAGAGGAGTCTTATCTTTTCCTACGGACTCTCCTACTGCAGAAAAATTGTTTTCAACTGTGTGTTTAGAAATTAAAGAAACCACATGGCTTACTGGTAGTGTGTTGTGGTTTTTCTATGTTTTTTTTTTTCTCTTTCTCTCTCCTATATGATGTGTAGCTCCAGAGAGCAGGGTGGAAATACATTGGACAGAGAAATTAAAGGCAGCAGGGTATGGTGAGAAGTGAGGAGCTGAATGTGTGTAGAAAGCCAGCTTATAATGTTGATTAAGAGCAAAAACGGGATGCGGAGCGCAGACAGCTTCATCATTGGCTTTGTAACAGAAATAGATTCAACTTCTTGCTTAGAATATCCCTAATCCGGGTTGGGGGCAGCTGTGAGGGGAAGAATTTCTCTGCACTAGAACATTTTCTGCTGCATATGGTAGAAGACCTGATACTTGAGGCAGAAGAAACTTCATGCTTCTCTTCTTAGGCTCTCACTCTTCTCTAAGAGCTGTTGTCTGCTTATGTTATGTGTATTGTTTAATATTTGAATGCTTTTAGTACTGAAGGTATTCCTGTGTGAGGAATAGTATAAACAAAAAAATTATTATGGTTAGGTTGTTATCTCGACAAGCTTATGATATAAGTGAAGATAATTAGTTGTATCTTCACATTTACATGTAGTTGCTTTGAAAAATTCTAAAATTGATCTCTAATGTTCTTTTAGACCTATGTAATATATTGTTCAAGATTAAATTATTTAAGTTACTGGGATCAGAGGATATGCAACCAAGAGTTCAAAAAAAATTTAAGGATTAATAATTCAGTTAGCTGTTTATTTTCTTGGGTGCTTGAGGACTGAAATGGCAAATGTGTCATTCTGTTTATTTATTAAGTTGTCAGTGGAATTCAGGAACCTTTACAGGCCTGTACATCTGACATGTCTTTAGGGAAAACTATCAAAAACTGAAAGAGTAGAGTTAGTGAACATCAGGTAAATATGACCTGCGTGGAGACCTGAACATTGCTTCTACAACAGGAAGTCCTGCCTTAAACCCTCTGGACTTCTTTGAAGGATTAACAAATATGCAGAGAGAAGGTGATCTGATAGATAAAGTCCACTTAATTTTCCAGAAGAGTTTAACAAGGCTTGTAGGCTTTTAAGGAAAAAAAGCAGTTATGAGATAAGAGGAAGGGTATTTTCCCAGATAAATAATTAGTTAAAAGATGGTAAATGGAGGGTAGAAATAAATAGCTCTTTCAGTAGAGCAAAATTAGCAGTGGAGTTTGGCTGGGTTTCTGCTAGGAATTGTGCTGCCCAGTGTATTCCTTTAGTATAGTGAACATGATAATACGGTAATAAGGTGAGCTTTGACATGAGAGAGTTTATCAGTGGTAGTACTATTTGGAATAATGAAGGTGAGGACAGACACTGAAGAACTGCAGGATGATCTTATGAGTCTGACTGCTTGGGCAATAAAATGTCAGAAAAACTTCCCAGGATGTAACTATGAAAGGATGCAAATGTTGATGTAGTGGATGACTGTCCTAACTTCATGCACAAGCTCATGAGCTCTGAGCTGGCCATGATCCTTGAGGAGTGAGATCATAGGAGTTATCAGTGCTGGCTTCATTAAAAACATCAGCTCAGTATCATTCAAAAAAACAGTGCAAATGTTAGAAATTGTTAAGAAAGTAATAGAAAGTAAACCAGAAGAAATCCTTTTTCCATCGTATAAATTTATGATTAATCCTGCTGTGCGCAGTTTGGTACCTCGTTTCAGAGAGGTGGTTTGTTATGGAATTGCAGGTGGTTTAGAAAAAGGTATCATGGGCAGTATTATGCATAAAATGGCGTTTATATGAGAAACCAGCTGACTAGAGTAGGACTCTTTAGCCAGAAAGAGACAACTTACAGGGGAATACTATAAGAGGATATTTTTGAACAAAGTTGTAAGTGACATGGAAGTCAGTAGCCTAGACTATTTGCTGGTTCTTCATTCAAAGACAAGAGCTAGGTGACATCAAAGCTAGCAGGAGCCAGGTTCAAAACAGACAAAATAAGGCAGTCCATGTATAATGGGTAGCAGATGTGTGCAACTCCTCAGAAGATGATGTTACAAATCCAGAAAGTTTATGTCATTTCAGTGAAGACTGGAAAAAATATTGGAAGAGAGATTCATTGGGGGTTATTAAATAGAGAAAATATATCAGCATAGATAAATTCATTGGGCTGAAAATAATTGGAGTTAGGGAAAATATATGGGGAAGTGTAGGTAACCTATATGCTTCCCTTCCTTTTCCTCTTAGCATCTACATATGGCCCCTGTTTTTTCAAAGCAGAGAGGGACTGGAAATAATGAATGATAAATATAGTCCTTCTTGTTATCACAAAGTATGTAGTAAAGTTTCCTGCAGCTGCACTCCCTGGGCACAAAGGAGCTTACTGGCCTACCTTGACCATTGGTCTGAAACAGTACAGCTGTCCTTATGGTTTTGTTGGCTCAATCAATAAAAATTGTACTGGTGGAAATGGAATTTGAGTTATGGCTTTGAAGGAACAAAGGGTTACGTGAACATGTTGTGGCTTTGAATATGAGTTCAGATCATTAATGCCCTTTAGCAGATATTTAGAGCTTCACAAGAGATCTTTAGAACTGTAGCAGGTCCTTAGTCTTCAGCCACAGGTGGATGACAATGTCAGATGTGTATTAGACTTGATAAAACAAGACTAATGCCAGACTTCTAGTAGGTGAAGCAAGAAATTGTAAGAATATGGAAGAATAATGTAAGAAAAATGAGATATTTTGGGCAAGAAATTAAATCAAGGATACTTTTACTTTCTGTTCTTACAGTTACTGGATAGAAACACCACCAACTTGTAGGCTAAACTTATCCTGAATTGCAAAACTGTCTGGTGTTTTACCAGGACCCTTGTTCTACAAATGTTTGCACAGGTATTTTTAAATAGATGTTGCCTCATGGTTTACTTGCAAGATCATGGACTAGACATGCTCATCCACCAAAAGTGGATGAAGCATAGGACAAAGTCCTAGCCAGACTGAAAACTTTATCCAAACTTCCATACAACAGTGATTTTAATTGAATCTACAGTATATTGATGACAGGAAGAAACACACTAAAGCTAAAATTTAGTCTTAAAAAATGCAATTATATTGTCAAGTCAACATAAATAACTCTTAATGTTTCTTTATAAATTCTCAAATACTAGCCTCCTCCCAATTTTATCAACAAAAGGTTATAGGTTTATACTTACTAATATTAACAGGTCTAAAAATTCAGGCTGTTTTCTTGAAAATAAATGCTTTATTGTCTAATAAAATGTTGCTTTTAATGTGACTGAAAATAGAGTTCATCTTTTTAAAAAAATCTTAATAGTATAAAACTGCATCATGCTGAAAGAGGTGGTATGGAATTGCTAAGTGTAGATGCTTATGTAAGAGTGATGACAAACAATTAACCACATTCATATTTCTTTTCTACAGAAGGTGCATAGTGGTTTGGGTGAGCAAACTAATCCTTCAGTATTGCCAGATGTGTATTATAAGCCATGTTAAAGGATTATTATTTATGGGAATGCTATGAATTTTTTATATCTACACTTGTAGTTTATTTTCATTTTAGAGACTGTACACCGTAACTCTGTACTTATAATTTTGTATTCAGCATGGGGAGTTAATCCCAGAACGGGGCGCTTTTGATGCAAAATCTGAATGCTTGTGTAGTAACAACAGCTGTCCCCTCACCATGTGGTGTCTTCCATTGCTTTACTGTAGAGATGAATTTTGGCCCAGTGTTTCAGTAATATTGGACACACATGGTTTTAGGTGACAAAGCAGTATGTTTATGCATTCATTTGACTCTCACAGTTACAGTTGGCTACAGATTAGAACAGAGGGAATACATGCACACCATGACCACCCTCATAGCTGCTTGTAGTGGTCGGATCACAGTAGGCGCTGTTGAATCTAAAGACACAATTAACTGTTGCTGAGGAATTGCAAATTCACAAAAGCTCCTTACAGCTTTAGCAGTTGAGAGTGGATTTTCTAAAAGCTTTTTTCGAAGATATTTCCAAATTTCTAAATGTTTTCGATCTTCACAGTCTAAAATTACTGTCAGCTTGAAATAAGATTATCGAGCTGATATTTTAATGTAGCTAATGAATTATTGTGCTGTGAATTAGCTATATAATTAGCTACAGATCTGCAGAACGCTTATAGTTTTGTCTGTTATTTAGGAAGACAACCTTATGACTTCTGCAATATTTACAAATGGTTAGTAAAGTTTTCAGCACATGGGAAAAACAATGCTTACCAAAAAAGCCTGAAAATAAAACTTAGCAGAAAGCTTCTGACGCGTGTACATCACTGAAAAGATAATCTTGATTTCCATGTGTAATTGCTTAGATATGCTTTGGATATGGTAAGAGAGAATAGCTGTGAATTTACTTTAAGGGGGGGAGGCAACAAACCCCACAGAGTTGTAATACACATTACATAGAAAATTAGAGTAAACTGCATATTAAGGCTAATTTTGAGGTATGAAATTTGACTGATTTTTGAACAAAAGGCTTTTAACCAAAAGTCTTAGAAGAATTCATTATTTAAAGTGATGGAAATTTTTACAAGTAGAACATTAAGCTCCCCAAATCTTACCTTCTAAAAATATCTGAGAAGTATTTTATTATGAAATATGTGTATGGAGTATAATAAACTAAATATATGGAGTACATTAACTTGTTTAATACAATAAAAGTAATAAGGTTATTGTGCAATGTTGAGATTTTCTATGTATTTATCACTTCTGTAGGCCAGAGTGTAATTGTATGATAATGCTTGTAATGTATGGGCGAGATCTCTCGCATACACGTTATTTAAGCATCTTGCGTTTGAATCATCACAGATAATTCATCTTTTACTTGTATTAAAAACTATCCGAATATGAATGTCTGAGGCTTTGAGCATTGAATAAAGGACTACACGGATCCAAACTAGGAGGATTGATGAAATCCTTGCTACTATTGACTATTATTTACTGTCTTTTAAGTGGCAGGTTGTATTTATGCCAATTTATCTGCTTCAGGGAACACTCTTGATAGCAGAACAAAGTGAATAAAAGTAGTTTGCTTTGCAAATGAATGCAAATGGTGGAGCCTTTCGGGAAGCCCTTTAACAGGAGCAATGCACTTTGATTATGAGTGAAGCTGCCATTTGGACATGGTGAAAAGAGCACGCTTGAACCATTGATTGGGGGAGACAGTAAAAAGTCAGGAAGGGCCCCGTTAAGCTTGCAGTGCGGCAGGCGGATGTCAGTGTGGTTAGAGCACAGTGGGAGAATGACAGGCAGGATTAGTGTCAGGGAGAAGCTTTGCTGTAGTTGTGGAGATGGTCCCTGGGGTCACTCACCTCTGACTGTTGTTCTGTGCTGATGGCTCTGTAATGCTAACTGCTTGATATGTGCCTGTTCATTATCGGAAATGGTGATTAGAAGAGGTATGTCGTAAAGAATTCCTTAAAAAAATAAATAAAATGGCAAGCTACTGATGGTAACAAAGATTCAGCTCTGCAGGCGCTGCCAAAGACGCGCAAACGTCAAAGATGGTTACTGCGTCTTGCCTTCTGAGGCAAGCGCGATTCATGCCTTAAACTGCTATAATTGTGTGTTCCTTGCTTTGTTCGCTTTTATTTGGCCGTTATGAAGACAGTTATTTTTAACAGATTGTCTTATGTAGTTAAAGGAAAACATTTTTATAGGTTTTGGTTATTGGGTGGTAGAAGCATCCGGTTTGGTTTTGTGGCATAACCGTGTTTTGGGTGCAGGGGGAGGGGTGTTGTTTAATAGTCTTAATGGAACATCAGAATCAACAGATTTCATTCCTGAATCATCCCAGAATGCTAAAGCGTAGGACGCTTACAGTGACAAAAAGCTAAAATTACTGTTCTGGTTTATTTAGAGGCTTTTTTAAAAAAGTAAAAATGAGGATGTTTTCTTTGTCTTTGAAAAAATCTCACATGTGCAATTAAATGTCTAAAATTTTGCATCTTAAAATGTGATTTAATCCTTAATAAAAGTAGTGTTTCTTTTTACTGCATTTTATAGTGTTATGTACACTGTATAAATGTTAATAGAAATCGAATGTGTTAGTGTGTACAATATACGAAATGCATTTTTTAGGGGTTAAGGATTTTTAATATCTTAATGTTGGTGTGTTGTTTTTATGCGTTTTCAGCAACAGCACAGATACTTGAAACTATTTAATTTTTTTTTACATGACTTGATTAATTTGTTTGAAGGGTTTTTTTGAGTATATTACCTCAGAAAAATATGTCCAATATCCCAGTGTAATGAATGTTTTACAAATGTTTTACAGGCACCTGAATGGACAGAGGAGGACCTCAGCCAGCTGACAAGAAGTATGGTTAAGTTCCCAGGGGGGACCCCAGGTCGATGGGAAAAGATTGCTCACGAATTGGGTCGATCAGTGGCAGATGTGAGTTCACTCTGATTTGCATTGTATAGAGAGTGACAAACCAGAACAAGACAGGCAATGTAGAAGGCAGACGTATATGGGGGACGACATTGTCTTTTGAGAGAGGCTACAATCCTTTTAGGACCTGGAAGTGAACCATTAACTAACTATGCAAGAAGCAGATGTCAGCCAGTCTCTCCCTCCACAATTAACAGCTGTAACTGATCAGCTGGATGGGGGATTCTGGTGCTTACAGACTTGAGCTACTGTAACCCAATAACAGAAAAACAATGCGCTTCGGGTTTTGTAGCAACCTCCTTTACTGCAAGCGCATGTTTGTGTGACTTGGTTAAAGATTACACTTCTGTTTCAACCCAGTCCTTAAAAAACGTAGATGAGCTAATGGTGTTTAGACAGGTGGTTTCCATTAATTAAACTGAAATATCTTTACAAACTTTAAAACGAGTTATACATGTGATACTATTTCAGTCCCTTTTTCTGGATTATAGCATGGTTAATAATGATATTGTATAAAATGACTAATGTCCTTGTTAATTCATATTTTATAGTATTGTACCAGATATCAAAGAGAGCTTGTACTTACGGATTTTAAGTGTTACGATCTTAAAACCCTTAGGGGCTAAGCTGTAAAAGACTTTTCCTTTTCAAGCAATAGATCACTAGAACATGATGTAGTGTCTGCTGAGGACCATTTGAAAGCCCTTTCAGCTGACCCTATTTTATAGGCTCCGGAGGGGTTAATGAGAATAATGTTTAAATCTGTTGATGTACGTTTTGAGATTCAATGTTCTTTATTTATTATATTTTGGGAATTATCTTAAATAGTGGGAAACAAAGCCTCTGACGAGAGTGAAATGTAACCCATTATAGCCTTTTGGGCAATTTGCATACTTCTTAAGTGGTTTCTTTTTTCCCCTGTCGATGTAATCACAAAAAGATATTTTTAGAAGTTATTTTTAAAGATTTAGTGCATCTATACAGTTCTGTTAGGTATACTAGAAAACAAGCCATTTACATTCTTATAATCTTAGAACAGCACATAGATTTGCAAGAAAGTGGTCATAAGCAAGAAGTTACTAACCTGCTAGGCAAATGAAGTTAAGTCTTTTTTTGTTTATTCTGTTTAGTGTTGTTTTCGTACTCCTGCACCATTCATACTACTGAAGTGGAGCGACTTTATTAAAAAGATGCTACATTTTACTAAGCAGATATTTACAGCAAAAATATTTAACATGGCTTGGTGGTATACAGTGTGCATGGGAAAGGTCCTTTGAGATTGCTTTGGTAAAACGGATTCATTTACTTGGTATTGATAATACAGCCATATGGAATGATTCCACATATCCCCATCACAGAACTAACACTATCTTAATACTGCCTTTTGCACCTATTTTCTGTTTTATTCCTCACTGCAGGTGTAAAAACATTCTTTATTAAGAACCCTTTGCATAATATATTTGGCCACCATTCTTGCACACATCCAGTACTGGAAAGAAAAAACAAAGCTTGCTTGCATCTTCCATTAGGTGAGAAGTCTTGAGCAATATACTCTTCAGTGAATTAGAAAGAGAAATGAAAGGAAGGTGTACGTTCTAAGAGCTGTCATTTTCTTGTATGAAAAAAGGAATTTTCAGGGATTTTTATGTGTGGAGAAAGGTCTGAGTGGAATCCTTTTTGCTTCCAGTGACCTTCAACTATATGATTAACGTAAGTGTTCTCCACACAAGTTTTTACTTCTCTAAAAATTTCCAACTGCTGATAATTCTAGATCAGCTTTCCTGGCACAGACTACTTATTAGAGTTTCTGCTACTTTTATGATCGCATTGCACAGAGTTACAGCGATTTGGTTTTAAGAGGAAACACTTAAACAAAAGCTTCCTGGAAACTTCTCTGCATCTCAAACTGTCATTGCATCAGTATTAGACATGTTGAAACTGGGACTATACTTCAGATATATCCATTCAGCTGTTGAATAAGATGTACAGCTTATCCTTTATATTTGTTGAAGGTGACACAGAATAGCATTTAAATTTACAACAAGGATTCTTATTTTGCTTGGACATCACCATAGCTGAATAAGGAATGTTACGCTAAAGCTGCAGGAGAAGCTTCTGTTTTTTTAAACTTTGTGCACACAAAAATTGGTGTTTGCATGTGCAGGCAGTGTTCGCTGCCCAAACAACTGTTCCCTGTTTCCACTGGGAGAGGTGCAGGGAGATAAGTTCTGGTATATGAGGTGCTGTTTTAAAATAGCTTGTGTAGCAGAGTTTGGGAATCCCTTACTTATGACTAATTTAACATTAGGTAAGCCAGAGAGAGTTTGAAGTGTGTATTATCTGGCAAATGCACTAGATCTTAAAAAAGAAAAACATTCAAGGGTGAATCTGAATTTGTTTTTCCGACATTTTCTGGAACACAGGAAATACTTTTTAAAAACTTGAGACGACTTCGTTTCTTCTGTAAAGTATCAAGAGCAGTAAAGCTTGGTTTTCGTTTCACAGTGCGCTGTAGTAGAAAGAATTGACAAGGTACAGTGTGCTTGTTTCCATGTGATTTTAAGCATTCAGACACTTTTTAATAGTTGATTAGCTAAATAGCTGTTAATAAAAACAGTTCAAAGTAATCCAGTCCAAAATGATCCCTCCATTGTTGCTCCTGTCTCAAAGCTTTCTTCCTTAGCAAAATAAAACGCTAGAAAACTATTTCAATGCTTTTTTAAAGAATAAGCTGAAACTGGAAGAGAATCAGTGAAATTCACTCCCTCTAAGCACCCCAAAGAAATTCCATTTCAAATTGTCTTGAACACCTTCCTTTTTTAAAAAAGTAAATTCCTACATCAAACTATATTTGTTTCTACTGGCAATTTTTAAGGAGGATGAAGTGACCTGAGGACAGTGTTCTTGGCTTTTGTGAACTTTTCAGCTTCATAGTGTGGTTTTAACTTAGTTTTGTAGGTTTATTTGTTTTGTAGGCTTTTAAATGTATTTCTGAATTTTTCTCCTGCCATTAAGTTAATGAGTTTTGGAACAGTATGAAGCAAAGTTTCTAATGCTTGGAGCCTTAATATGGCTTTTTCACATACAAAGAAGGCCTAGAAATTTTGTATGTCTGACTCATTTCTAGAGAGATTTGTTCAACTTGGAAAATTCTTCCTTGATTTTGCTAGAGCATGACTTTGATACCCCAGAACCCCGTGAGCACATGTAAACCTTGCAAAGCTAAGACGCACTGAAAGTATATTGGAAGATCAGTAGAATTCAAAAAGGCCAGGACAAATGGGAAAAATAAGGTGCAAAAAGATTATGTAAAATGTAGAGTGAAATTAAGCAGCCAATATATGCAAGGACACAAAGCAAGACGGTGATCAGGTTCACAAATAAAAGACACCAAACAACTGGCTAGGGGTAGCTCTTGAAAAGCAGGAGGAACATGGGGATTAGCAAAGCTAATGAGCTAGATACAAGTCAACAAATAGTAAGTTGTTGTGAAAAGGGCAAGCATCTCACTGAGAACGTACAAACAGGAGGATGGTAAACCTGCTTCTACATCCTTAGTTTGTGTCTAGTTTTCAGTGCTGCTCTTGAACTCATGATTCAATATAAAGAGTCCAGATGAGAATAAAGAGAAATATAGGTCGCTAAAGTGTGACCTACAAGGAAAGATTGTGAAAGAATTCATGTTGTTGAACAGAAATAAAATATGAACTGAGGTCGTAAGTATTCAACTACATAAAAAGGTAACTGTAGAGGGGAAGGGGCTTGTGCCTTATAGGGCAAGAAGTAGCTACCTCAAATTTTATCACAGACTGCAGAGTTAGACATTAAGGGGCAAAGAATTACAATGGAGATGTTAAAGTGGTGGAATAAGCTGGTGTGGAGTCTCCGTATTTGCAGGCCTTTAAGAACAGGTTACACAAACATCTGCAAGAAACAACATCAGTGTAGTGATTCTGCCTGAGGTTAGGTCCTTCTCTTCACATGGTCTATGATTAGACTAGCAAGTGCAAGCTGTCTAGGAGGAAAGGGGGAGGAAACAAAACCTTCCCTACAATTGGAAGCATGTGTGAACTCATTTTAAAAAAATGTAAAATTAAAGCCAGATAGTCACCATAGTTGGTTAGTAATCACTGCGTATACTTTAGCTTGACTTTTCTTAAATTCAGTAATTCCTAACACAGTAATCTTTCAGATTTTTTTTTTCTTTTCTACTGTTATTTACCTTGGGATTTTGTAGACATTTAAGTTTGTAAATTGTTATTTACAATGTTTTACAGTATAACATTTACAATGTTATATACTGCACAAATAAGGATCACTATGAGGCCCATTATATGGGTTTGTCTACCAGATTCCCCGTCCAAACAGGTACATCCACACAATGTGATGCAGACCACTGAGGAAGTGCTAGCCAAAATCCAACAATAAACAGCTGTGTCCATGCTGTAGTGCCCCTGAGCTCATTCAGCTCTACTGTTTCTATTTATGCTGTCTCGTGTGATTCCAGCGTAAATATCTTTGCAACATATCCCTGTGCTTTTCAGCTCAGAGCTAGGTTAAGCTTGCAACCATGGTGCAGAAATGCTGTAAGAAGGCTTATTGCTTTAACTTTTGTCATGTTAAATATAGGATATGTTTGTCTTGTCTCTCTTCAGGAAGACATCTTTTAACAGCCAATGAACAATCAACCCAAAATAGATGTGGTTAAGTTGTACTCATTTTATTTGTATGTTTAATTATTTAAATTACTAATTTTCATTCTAATATGTGCATATTGGGAATTTAGCCATCTTTTCCCATAAAGATAATTTTCAGCTGGCTTAGTATAATGAAATCTTACTGCTGTCACAACTGAAAGCTTCTACAGCTTTTAAAGTAATTTTTCTTGCAACTGGCTGGTGTTATAAATTAGGTTTTCAAGTATTTTGATTATGCAAGGGAAATGGAGTTCAGTTAACTCCAATCAGGGTTCCTGCCTGCTGACCTGGTTACCTGTCTGTTACACTGCTCTCTGTCATCCTCTAAACATCTGTTCTTTGACCCATTTTCCTTGCTGAATTTGTTGCTCCAGGGTTAGTTCTCATTCCTGTCCTCCAATACTTAAGGAAATAATTGACCTTTTAAAACAAAATAAAAAAGTTATGTTTGAATTTCCTAAGCACTGTGAACACCCCATAACATAGTATAAATAATGAATAGAATGGAGTTTCCAGACTACTATTTCTACAAAAATTATATTGTTTGATTTGACAAATGCTAAGCCTTATGAAGATTTCTAATAATGATTGTCAGCTTTTGCTGAATTCAAAAATTGAGAAGAAGCACTTAGATGAGACATTATAAAAGTATATTGTACTTGACAATACTTACTCTTATAGATAAAAATTTTAAAAAATATTTGCTGAAAGGCATGAATTAATTTCAGTAACTACAAAGGAAGTTCAAATTGTAAAAATAACAGAGGAAGTAAAAGCTGTCTGGCATGCCAAACAGACTTTAATGTGATTATTAGATACAGGTTTTTTAAATTAAAGGCAAAGAGATCTCAGATTTCATACTTGTGAAGTAATATCATTCACTTGTCTTACAGGATTTAAACTGATTCTGTTTGCTCCTGCAGTCACTAATCTCATGCATTTGTGTTGCAAAAACAGACTGATTGGGATTAGCTGCTCGTGTAGAAAAACACCAACGTAGACAGCAAAACAATAGACAGGTGGATACATTTGAGCAGACTTTCTGAATTATCATGAAACCCAAAAGCAAAATGTTTTGGGGGTGCTTATTTTGTGATATCTTTTGTATGTCCAAGCAACTGTTTCAGCCTTATACGTCTGACTGCGTGAGTTCATACTCAGTGTACGTTATATGCCATTCTAAAATAGATTTCTCATTTTTGACAAATGCAAGCTCATTACCTTGCCAGCAAGAAAACACCTGTATGAGAAATGATCCATATGTAAAAGTTTATGGATTTATTAGGTATTTTGCTTCTGGAGATTGTTTTTGGAAGTCTGTTTTATATTTCATTTTGTATGGTATGTCTGTGTTAACTCAGTTACTGTGCTCTCTGGTAGTGGATATTCTGAAACATTCACCCTTAGAAACTTGCATGTATTTATGTAATCAATAGTTCCTCCACTTGCTTATTGAAGTATAAAGACCAAGCTCTGGATCAAGATCCAAAAGAAGTTATGACTAAGGTGGGATTTAGATTGTTTGTACATCATGTAGATCACTCAATCTGAGAGTGAAATCTTTGAAACACCTGTCTAATCCCACAGACACACCAGAATGTCTCTGTTGAGACCCGGAGGGGAGAAGGTGGTTGCTGTTTACAGTTCCCTCATTGCACGAAGTTTCCTCTGTGCAGTCCTACAGTTGCCCTTACAGATCTTGCAGAATTGGGCAGTACAATGCATCTTATACCCCAATGCAAAACAATTTATTTCCTTCTCATAAAGCATGACCTGAGCATTCATCTCACGTAAAGAAGAAAGTTTTAGAGAAGACAGTGGAACACAAACTTTTAATTCAAATAGGTGGCTTGTGGAATGGTCAAACCAGGGCTGCCGCAACTTTTTAGAGTGGCTTGAATTACCGTAACGCCCCACGTACATCCTGGTGAGCTGCAGGATTCATATCTTCTGACTGTCAGGAAAGGTAATGCCTTTTGCATCAACAGTCACGAAATAAGACATCCCAGTAGTTGTTGCAGCAGGCATTCGAGCAAAACTCCTTGCTTACATGAGTGCCCGTAGTATTAAGTTAAAGGCTCTAAAACATGGATTTTAACTGACACACACACACACAAAAAAGCACCAAACAAACCAACAAAAAAATAAACCATAGTATGAAGTCTCCAACATCATGGCAATTCCAGTTGCTGAGTTCTTCCTCTTTCTGTGTCCTGAAAAAAGGAGCAGTTCTGCTGCTGCTTTAAATTAACTGTTTGGGCACTTAAACTGGAGAGAGGCTAGTGTTCTACATCTGGTAATACAGGCCACGTTTGCCTTTTTTGCAGGCCACATTTTAAACTGCCTCATAATTAAACTCAGAGTTGTTTTGGGGATTTCTGTTGAGGTAGCTACCTCTTCTCCATCTGCTGTGGCCGAGTTCAGAATCACACACGTCTTCAAAGTCCATAATCATAAGAAAACTGTACTGTTGCTGGCTGCAACTGGTTGGTCTGAACAAATTCAGTTAAATTCATCACATGTCTCTTAGTTTTTTCAAGAACAAAAGCACATTGTCCTTAAAATACTCATTCGCTGTATTAGCATTAAATTCAACATGTGATTTACATAGTCGATAAAGACTAGCTATGTTACATACTTCTGAGAAAATTAGTCATGATCTACTAAGCAAACTGTTAAAAGTGATGCCAAAACAAAGGTGCATCTTCTAATTTGAAGTATTTCATTTCAAGAGATCTAATAAGTTGCAAATAAGGATACTTGCAAAAAATGGAGAACTGTTTGCTTGATGCTTCAGTATTTGAGGTTTCACCAGTCTCTTAAAACGGGAAGACAATTTTAGCAGCCTTTTTAGTGTGTGTAAGGGAAGGTAGTTCATAAAGCAACAAATTTTGAGTATGTCATGTGAAAATAAAGGAGTGGGTCTTTATTGTTGTCTGACTTGGGTCAAACAGTTCTTGATACAGTTGTTGCTATGGAAAAGCTGTTTAGATCTAGATTGGAAGAACAGCTCAGTGTAGCAGGTAGTATTTTGGTTGTAAGGGGAGAATTTCAAGTTTGGCAATTCATTCTGTGCTGTTCTGGAAGATTAAATCTGCAAAAAACCTACCTCTTTGACAAAGCCAGGAAGGCGTTAAAATTCTTCTGTGCCTGGCTTCCCTTTATGATAGAAAAGTAATTTTTAAACTCAAATTAGGCCCGAAGACTCAAGAAATTCCTCACTGCTGCATATTAGGCTCAGCTACTCACAGGCTGTCTCCACATTGCATTTTGCCATAATTTCACGGATCTTGGCGATTTTGCACGACAGACCTGACAGAGGGTGTGCAGGAGGGTAACAACTGGGTGAACAGAACGCTGCTGCTGGGACAGCAAATATCTGATAGCTGATGCTGAGAAACTGTGGCAGCTTTAGCAGATATTTATAGAACTTCTGCTTGGGAAGATGCTAAGAATAGTAAACAATTTTATCAGGACTTTCATTTTTCAGCAGCACAATAGCATGTCATCCTTGCTTACAAGAAGGTTATATACATTTGGGAAACTGAGTGACATGGGTTATCTCTTCCTCTACAAAAAAAAACCCACACGTTATTTTCGCAGAATGTTGTCAGAACCCAAGAGATTTGTACTTCTGTGATTATCTGGTGCAATCCTGATCAAAATAGTATCCTATTCGGAGAAGGAAGGTAGATTGCTGCCTACAGAAGATTGCCAGAAGACAGCAAAATGGCAAAGGCTTCAAAGTCCGGTTGGCGTGTGCCCTGCGAAGCTAGGCTGGTCATGGTCCTGGAGGGGTCAGCTGAAGTGATGGGCTGGTGGCTGCTGCTGTGGGAATGAGGAATTGCTCTTCATCTTCTGCAAAAGCGCTGTTTTTCTCTGTGTGGCATCAGTAGCATCACTGTACCTGGCTTTACAGGGTTTTCCCTCTAGGTCTGTCATAATTCTGTGCTTTTTTTTACTGCCTGACTTTCCTGCAGGATGAAAAGTAGTCTCTAATTCACGTGATAGCAAAATTTGCTTTGCCTATGCTACTGAGTCTTTTAAGCTGCCTCTGAAGAATACTTTTTTTTTTCCTCCTGTATATCTCTGAGGCATTGATTGTTCCATCTGAAAGAGGTGGCAGGTGTCCAGGGTAAAAAGAGATTTAACATCTGGATGGTCATGATGAGGAACGTTTTTACTGCTAGGTATCTTGTTGAGTAGCAACTAGTCTTATGATCTGGACTAATTGTCAGCAGTACAGGAGGAAACCAGCTCTGTCTGGCTTTCATCACATAAAATCATCCCACTAATCCCACTTGCTTTCAATAAAATCTTTTGTAGCTGAAGAGCTATTGAAGCTGAATTCAGAAGGGAGTTCTCAGAAGCAAACTGTTCCTGTGGCTTCTTTCTGTAGGTCCCATAGTAAGACGGTTTGATTTCTGCTTCAGCGGTTTGATTGCTTGCATCCAACAGGTTTTTTTTGGTCAACTTTCCATCTAAGAAAATGTGTTTCACTGTGCGTGTGTTTATCTGACTTTATTTGTGACTTCTGTTATCCCTGGTAGACTACAGGGATGTCTAGGTTATTTGGGCATAAAACCAGCAACAGTTAAAGTTGATTCCTGTAAAATAATGCAGTGTTCAACAGTACAAATGCTTGGAGGAATAGGACATCTGCCCTCTTCTGTTTTAAATCAATTTCACGGTCTTGATCCTTATTATTTAAGTGACCCCAGATCCAGGATTCCTTAAGAGCTGGATAATACTGTGGTGAAAGCTGTTGTCAATAGCAGTAGGCTTTTAGCACAACTTTTCGCGGTAATGATAAAACTCATAATTTAATATACATGAAAACTATAATTTTAAAGCATTATGCAGGAACAATCAGCAATAACAACTAGAAGAGTAATTCTACAACTGCTTCATACTCTGAATAACAGTATTTTCCAGTATGTTATGTTACCTAATGAAAGAGTAATAATATAAGCAAGTTATGATAAGAAATTGAGTAGAGACAGCAATGGAGCAACTCACGTTGTCTAACTTAGTGATTTTTGTTTTTTAAATCACTGTTAAGAACTAGCTAGTAGATAACACTACTCACCACTGGAGAGGAAATTTAAATTGGTATTAAGGATATCAGAAAGCGTGGAGGAACTGGCACCAGAAGAGACTGCAAATTTGAGTGGCAAGAGCAATGATTTAAACTCAAACAGATCAAATTGAAATACAATTTCATATGTTCCATAGGTTGGGTTCCTAATAATCCTTAGTAGTTTAATACTGACATGTATGATTCTTGCCCCGTGTCAGCATCTTTAACAGCAATGACGGTGGAAGCTGATGGACAAATACATGCTAAGTCTAAATAAGTGACACCTTGAACTCTAAGTGAAAAGAGCTGGAGTAAGCCTGAACTTCCCAAGCACCTGGAAAAGGATTTGCAAAATCATCCGTATGAAGAAGAAAGCTGACAAAAAAAAAAGAATAGACAAATGATCTTCTCATGTAACAAGAGAGAATAAGAGACAAATAATCTTCTCGTGTAACCTGTGAATGATGATAGTAAAGCTGTGAATAAGAGGCTTGATGAGTTGCCAAACTTACGTCAACTGAAGCTGCTTGTTCAGTGTCTGACATGGTACATTTTCAATATCTAAACCATACACACAGTTGTTATTTCGAGCTTACCTGGTGAATGTTCAAATTAAAAGTCCATCAAAATATGGACATATATCCTACTGCCTTCATCAGAGAAAGTCTTAGAAATATTTGATGTAGTAAATGGAGTAACTTACTACAAATGCTACATCTCGGTTCACAGAGTTATTAGGGCTGAAGTTATCCGGAAAAAGATAACCTAAGGGAAAACTGTTAGTTCGGAACTTTTTGCGCGTAGGGGGAAATGTGAAATGCCATTAGGATTTAGAAATAAACCAAAATCCTTCATTGTCCTAGTGGAGAGGGCTGGTTTAGACTCTAATTCAGTTAGATGTAAAATGCAGCAAAATTTATATCCATTACAGGATACCTGCACTAACCTAATTCAGGAATGTCTGTCTTGTAAAGGAAACCCGAATTCAGCATATTGATTCCAATGTAAAGTTTATCTTTCATGTGTGGTCTGTTTGAAAGATAGAACAGTAATTGCCAACCTCCGAAAACGTCGGAGGCTCAGCATAGAGAAAACCGAACACTGGCATTGGAGTAGCAACTCAGTGTACCTGTCTTTGTCATTGCTTGCAACTTAGTCTACTCTCTTTGGTTCAGGGAATCTTTTTTATCTTTTTCCTCTCTTGGTCTTTTGAGTAGGCTGTAAATCTTTGAAAGAAGTACTGAAAAAATAGCAAAATGGTTGAAAAACAGTTTCCTGAAAGACATGAACATAGATAATGCCTTGTCATAATCGCAGTGAGACCACTGCGTCATTGCAGTAAGCTCTAAAGGACCAGCTGCTTGTTTGCATAAGAAATTCTTCTCACTCTTTTCAAAATAGTCTGTTTATAATCCAGTTTATGTAACATAATTTCTATTGAAGCCCCAAGATGCATAGCCGGACACTGCTAAGGATCCATTCTGTTTAGCAGTCAAGAATGGATTCCCTTCCGCTCAGCCTTTTAAAGCACTGGCCCTGTAGAAACACTCTGGTAATAATGAAAATGGAACACAAGCATTTTAATTTGGGTTATTTTAGACTATAAACTCTTCAGGGAAGGCAACTTCTGTTAGTGGATCACCTGTTTCAAGGAGGATCCATCCTGTCATTTCAAAATCAGGATCATACAGATCACAGGCAGAACTGTTACTGCTAGTTAAAATTATCTGTTCATCGTAGTAGTCTGGGATTTTTCTCCTTGACCAATTAAAACTTTATCATACTGCAACAATAGCAACTGGAGTTTTCTGTGCCAGATGTCTGCCTCTGGATAACGATTTTGGTTAATTAGAGTCAGGATTTTTTGTTCGTGGAGTTTTCATGTAAACGTAAATCATCCCAGAAAACAAAGTTTAATTTGTGGGGAAAATAGAATAGACCGGTGCCCTGTTAGGTCTTGCTGTCATTTCATTGAGGAGATCAAGTGCTTGCCTGTTTTCAGAGCAAAGGCCTGCAGTTTCATACGCAGAAAGGTGGGCGGGAGGAACCAACAGACTAGGCTAGAAGCATGCGGTACCGAAGTATTTTAACTATTGGAAGCGCTCACTTACAAATCCTGTAATGGAACAAAAAAATCAGGATTTTCGTTCCTTCAACAAAACCGCTGTATTTTCTTCTTCTTCTTCTTCCAGAAAATAGCTGTACAACCCCCTGCTCTCTAGTGCTGCTCTCTGTAGAGGATACTAGTCTAGTAGTGTTAACATGAGTCAGTTAAAACAGCAGAGGTCTGTGCTGTGGCTCTGAAGGTCTAAATGATTCATATTGAGGGTAAACAGAATCCCACGTGGAGGAATTTCTGACTTTGCAGGTGATGTATTTTTCACTTTCGCTCCGGGCAGCACACTGCCCAGTGCCTCACATTAAACGGGTGTTAACATCTGAAGTCCCAGGCTCAAAGAGCAGGAAACACAGGTCACCCACCCCAGGTAGTATCAGTTCTGATTCAGTTTGTTGCCTCTTTACATTTTAAGTGTTCTTTGATTTGGGTGGCTCGGACTACTTGATTACAATTTCTAGCTTTTTCACAAAGACCTTCTCTTCAAGAAGACTGAAATCAAAATCTGGCATTCATAAAATGCTTTCAATAATTAAAAAGCATGTATATTTCTTTGAGTACTACATTTTAAAATGCTTTTACATGGTACTTGAATTTTGGATTCTAGATCATTTGCTATAACACAGATGCTAAGGGGTTAAAAGGATCTTAATTTTACATGAGGCCTGTCTTTGTTACCTGCCGTGAGGTCTAGAAATTTGGGATGGGGAACCTCCACACAGATTTCAGTGTACATGGAAAGGTTGAAGCAGGCAGCTCTCTGTCCTTTGCATTCTCATGTAATAAACTTTCTCCCCGAAATATCAGACTTGGGAGGTGTCAAATAGCTGATCTTTGGCAGTCAAACTGTTAGATTTTTATTTTGGGACTGAATGCCTGTCCGCTAGTGTGGCTCATCATCTGGACCTATGTGGGTTATTTTGTTCTGCCGTTCAGTACTGAGAAGCTCATATCCAGAAGATAACTCATTTGTTTCCTTTTACCCCCTCTCCTTGCTGTATTTGTAGGCTAGAGAATTAGGGTTTAACAATGAAAGAAAATAAAATTTGAATATCGGTTGTGATGTATTATGGTGATAGTCACAGAAATGTGTAGGATTGCTTACATTATTTTAATAAGCTGGGAGTGTTTTAGAAAGGACAAAGTGTTGAAAGTTACTTTTTGCCAGTTTGGGATGCATACGTGAGCAGAGCCAGCAGAAGAACATCAGCCTCACCATATTTAATATATGTTCAGTGGTGGTATTTTGCAGTAAGTTGCTAATGAATAATTCAGTAGCCCCAAAAATGTGATTTTTTTTTAAATAGTCCTTTTTTTTATTGTTGTTTTCATGCAGGTTACAATGAAAGCCAAACAACTGAAGGATTCGGTTACCTATACACCAGGTACGTGCCACTAGATCCTCGCTGGTGCTTATGAAAAGCGCTGTAGATGGATTATAGCTCTGCAAATGCATTTGGTACCTTTCAGGGTGTGCTTTGCAGAGAGCCTTTTGCAACCTCGCCTTGCTTTGAGCAAAGAGAGACCTGATGGGTATTCTGAGGGAATGTTTCCCTTCAGCTACATCCTCCCAGGCTTTCTTACTCGGTTTATTGTGGGCTTTGTTCATTTGTTCACACTGTTCTGTTATGTTTGTTTATATCAGTGTGGTAATTTATTAGTACTTCACATGTACCAGATAAGCTCATAATTGGCAAAGTTCATTGCTTCATAACAAATACCCTGATTTCTTGATAAGCATTTTCCTTAAGCTCTTAATCCAGAAGAGCTTTTTTCCCTCTCTGCACTATTCCGGGTGCCATTTATTTGCAGGCAGCTCCCTGCTTGTTTGTGGTTTGGGTTTTTTTTTTTGGTTTTTTTTTTTTTGTGTGTTTTGTGGTTGTTTTTTTTTAAGAAGTGTAACAACAATACTTCTAACAGGTATCATTAGGCTCTCTGAGCTTAAAACGCTGGCCCAGAATTCCAGGAACGTCAAAGTCAACGTGAATTTGCCAGACCACATAATCACTCAGCGAGAAAGGGAGGAGGAAGAGGAGGGGAACGGTGATCATATCCCAGAGCAGATGGATGTCCAAATAGATCAAAAGGAGACCATTGCAAGTGAAACTAGACACCGCAAAAGAAAAATTATCAAAGCTCCTGAAATAACTCTACCAGCGGCAAAAGAGGTACCAGAAGAGAAGGGCAGAGGAAGACGCCAGAAGGATTTTGATAACACTGAGCGAGAGGAAGAGAGTGATGATGAGAGCAGAAAAAGAGAGAAAAGCCGTGCCCCCGAAGAACTGTGGACTCAAAATCAACAGAAACTTCTTGAAATGGCCTTGCAGCAGTATCCAAAGGGAACATCGGATCGCTGGGATAAAATAGCAAAATGTGTTCCTGGGAAGAGCAAGGTATGCTTCGTTTTGTTGGAACGATAGTATAAATTAAGGGGAAACACACTTTCTACCAATTTATGATTACCTTAAGAACTGAGGGTCCATGCAGGAAGGTAAGGTCTTTACGTAGCCTTTCACTCCAGACATAATCTACCTAAAGAGCTTTACTGTCATGGTTGTTGCTTTGATTTAAAATATATTTTCATGTAATTCAGTTTTTTTGATCTATTACAGAAAATGTTGAAATACCTTCTATTGCATTTAAAATTCCTACCTCTCCTCTGCCTTTCAGATCTTCAGTTGCAGGACAAATTAGATCTTAAAACAAATTTTGATTCAAAGTTAGTAACCAACTGTTGGTGAGCTGCTTTGCTTGCACTTTTACAATACCTTTCTCAACCCATCTCAATGAACAAATAAAATAAGTAATCCGTCCGCAAGTGTTAAATGCTCAATAATCTATCTAATGTTCTTTTTGTAAGTATAATCTTTTTAAAATAGCGTTCGTTGTCATGATATAGCTGGTCTGTGTTAGATTCCATAATAGCTGTGACAGATTAGTGTGCTCGCTTCAGTCATTGTAGCTGCAGAAAATTCTAATTTTATTTGTGCCAAAACCAATGTGAGAGAGCAGGAAACGTTGGGGGGGTGAGAGTGTTTCTCTGGCTCTGGAGCTGTTCAACAGAATCTGGCATCAGTAGGTGCGGCATTAGTGACTGACTGTAAAGGCTCGTCTTTAACAAGGCAACCTCTCTGCATGTGGCTCGTACCAGAATAACTGTTCTGAAATACGTATGAAAATACAACTCGTCAATAATTGCTTTTACAGTCATTGGCAAGAGAAATACTGGGTAACTGTTTTCTTGGGCTTGTGTGCTCTTTAAACAGGAGTCACCCATTAAGAAACGTAAATTGAAAGTTCATTTCTCTAATCTGCTCTGTGCTAGATGTAGAGTCTCCTGAAAATGTGTGCAACTTAAAAATAAAAGCAGACCCCCAAAACCCCCACACAACCCGCAAACCTAGCTCTTCGTCTAGAATGAGGTAGCATGTATAGAGTTAAAGCAATACTAAAATAGCAAACGTCAATTAATGCTTTTGTTTTTCTTTTTAGGAGGAGTGTATAGCAAGATACAAGTTGCTTGTTGAGCTGGTACAAAAGAAAAAAATGGCTAAAAGCTGAATGTTCTGAGCAGAAGAGATTTAGCTCATCTTTGTCAAAATGGAGTTTTAAATCTCATATGCAGGGAACTGCATTTTTGTACCTCAGTATTTCTATATGTCATGTGCCTTAGTAAAAGAAAATATCAATAAATCTTATACCACCCTACCTACCTGTTTTGTGCGTTGAAGAACGAAGGTGTATTTTTGTGTTGGAGAGCTCCTTATGCAGGTGAGTGGTAACAATGTCTTAAAAATTAGTGGACCTCCGGGAAAGCCACGCTGATGATTGCACACCAGGGCTGGTAGGTTTACAGCTGATGAATATACAGAATATAAAGAACTTTAAGTGTTGTTTTGAAAATGAGAATTAATCTGAAACTGTTAAGCAAGGACGAGAGTAGTGGATCTCTGCACTCAAGGTACTTTTTTCTTTCTTGCAGCTATAAATAGAAGACAATGTGCTTACACGCATGTCTGCCGCTGCATGGAACGTCTAGTCATTCTAACGATGTTTTGAAATAAGCAGTATTTCTCATCTTAAAGCTAACATTACTGGGCTAAGAGTTCTCATATTTGGGGGTGGGGGAGGGGTGTATACCTTGATTCAATATAGTTTGATTTTATTTTTGAAGAATATGTAACAAGGGTTACCATTCCTTACTTGCTATCTTGGTTTTAATAATTTTGGATAAGTTATACAACGCTTAAAATGCTGGAATAAAGCAGTGTCCTGACAAACACAGTTGTTCTGGAGGACAATCCTTAAGGACGGGCAGAGGTTGTACATGTCACTGTGTGGCACTTGTCAGGTTGAGTACCTGACGTGACAACAGGTGCTGCTTATGCCTGGGTGGAAGCAAAGTGCTGGCTTCCCCCCTCATTGCTTAAAGGATCAAGCTGGCTGCGTAAGGGAAATGCACTGGCCTCTTCTGCAGTGGAACTGCGCCGAGAGCTGGTGGCCGGTCATCTCCCTCATCGTCGAGACCTGGAGAGGTTTTGCCGTGCACTGGCAAGTCGCTTGGAACCGGAAGGGTGTTTCACACGGACTAGCCTGGCGGCGTAGGTCTTGGGGTGAGCAACGGGAGTCAGTGTCTGGCATCAGTGGATCTAAGCTCTGCACCCAACCTGGATACCTGTCCAGGAGGGATCCCTGTCACACAGTGAAAGCTTTACCCGGGCCCCATCCAGTCTTGCGACATGTTTTGTTCCTCTCTGTCCTGGGTTTTTTGGGGGTTTTGTTTGTTTTTTGGTGGTGGCTCTAGTCTGTAAGCCCTGAGCAGAGATGTGATGCTCTCTTGAGAAGTGGTGACCTGCGGCCAGTCTCTGTAACAGTACCCTGCCTTTGTTTTCTTGCGGTTCTGGTCTCCACCACCAAAGCTACTGTTTTTCTGAACCTTCCTGCCTGTGAAAACCAGGGTCACTCCAGGCTTGGGATTTAAGCAACTTCTTCCAACTTCAGCAGATTTTCAAGTAATGTTAATATTTATTTTCCTGCAAGCAAAATACTGTTACTTTGCTGGGCAGCTGCGCGCTGTACCTCAGTGTGCCTTTTGCACTATAACTCTGTGCATGAAAAGCTTTCAGTCTTACAGGGTCTGGCTGTGGCTTCTAGACTGTGATGTGCACTTAAAGGAGTCAGAGCTGAGTCTGGTTTGAGCATGCCCCGTTGATGGGATAGGCAAGACGCTACAGAAAGGGGCACTTGGGGCGGACTAGCCAGGGAGGGCAGTATTACTGTACCTGGCTGAAGCTACAGTCCGAGCGCCAAGCTAAAGCATCAGGATTTTTGTAAAATAATAGCCTGCATGAGTAGAGTGTGCTTGAGATGCGCTGAAGGTTAATGGTGCACCGATTTAGGTTAGTTTGGTTCGCAAAGACACCCTAACAGCTGCTGCCCTGCAATGCCCTGTGGAGCTAAATGGTTGGCATAGATTCTTCCCAACTTCGCAGCTGGGAACGTGTGAACTGGAAAAAAAAAAAAAAAAAAGTTCAGGGAAGAGTTTCCAATGTGACCTCTTTATAAAATGACAGAGTCTGAAAACAATAGAAACATTGAGTATTTGACCTAAAAGAAGAGCTCGTTTAGGCAGAACCAACACTGAGATTTTAGTGCAGCTTGTGACAAGCAGGCACCAGAAAATCAGTCAGTTAAAGGTCACACAGTCACGGTCCTGAGAGTAGCTCCTGCTAATGCAGCTTGAATGGCTAAAGTTGATAAACGCAGGATTTGAGATGTCATAGGATGTCCAGACTGAGTCGGCTCCTGTAAGCCATAATATGGTGTGTTGTCAGTAAAGCTGTTGGGGGGGGGAGGGACAGAAAGTTCAAAAGCCTGTTAATATGAAATTCTGCTGAAAGGCCCCGTGTGTATCTGTGCCGCTCTTGAACCCGCAGCGGCTCCTGACCCCTTTGAGGGCAGCGCGGTAACCGGGGCATGGCTTGGGCTGCTTTGGCATCAGCTGCATTCTGGGGCTCGGCTTGTGCTGAACTGGTGCCAAATCAGCCACGGCCCCATCATCTTTGATGTCAGGTTCCGCACGATCATTGAAACAAGGTTGGTTTGCGCGTGTGGCCCTCACGGGAACCTGGCTTTGATGTGGGCCCTTCCACTAAAGGGCTGGTGAATTGGAGTTTTGTTTAATGTCGGAACTGTCCTTTTCATTATTTCGCTACTGGTGATTGTTGGTCCATCAGGACTAAGAGCACCGTAAAACATCCACTGCTCTCCTCTTGGGCGCCTGGCACCAATCTCTTAGCAAGTTGAGATTTTTATAAATGTCCTGAATTTAATGAGCTCACAAGTGTTTCCAGCTTTGTTCTCTACATCTTCCCTGGAGCCCGATGGCAGGTTTCAGGCAGCCCCCCTCAAATAAAGGAAAGGCCCAAGGAAAAGCAGGACTTGTCCCTTTTACTGGTTACTATGGTACCACTCCCATAGGAGCAAGGTGACTTACTGATTCTTCCTGACTACTAGGTGATGCTTTTGGATTCATCTTAGGTCCACGACTAAAGCAGCAGAAATGTAACCCTCTGGTTCGTGACTCAGCAGAAGGGACTTGGGAGCCCCTGGAGGCCTCGTGCTGGGGGGCAGATCAGGCTTTTCTCCCCCCTCACCTACAGGCCTAGCAGGATGAAGTACAAGCCTGGTGGCCCAGCGTATGTGCGCTATATGCTCTCCCTTCTTGAGCGTTGACTAACAACTAGCCAATGCCCAACAGAGGCAGAAGAAAGATGGTACCCACTTCTACAGCTTGTCTAGACGGTTGCCCTAGCACAGGGAATTTTCTTCTAGCTGTGGTGGCTGAGGAGCCCTTCAGCAGGTGGGAGGGTGGGGGCTAGCGACGGCCCTGGCTGGGCCAGATGGTGGTTCACGTTCCCCTACTGTTAGGTCTGCGCTTGCCCCATTACCCACCTTCTGTCAGGACTCCCACTTTTCCCCATTGGAAAATAAAACACAACTATTCAGTCCTCAGGCCGTGAGCAGCTGGAACAATATACCAGTGGAGTAGGCCTGTGGCAGCACCATCTTCCTGCTGCTGCGCCCAGAAGCTAGTCTCAGCCGGCGGCTGCACCTGACTAGCAAGGGGCTAAAAAGCGTGAGGGAGCCATAACCCATCTCGCCTCTGCCAAAGCCTCGTACTTTATCTTCAAGTGACAGGAGGGGAAGGGTCAAGTTCTTCCTTGCTGCCTGGGAAATAACAGACCAGGAGCCCGGCTGTGTGCTTACCAACCCCTCCATGGACAAGAAGCAACATTTCTGAAAAAACCATTGAGCTGGTTTTACAGAAAAACAATACAGCAGCCACCAGAGGCCTCGGTCACCTTACCACAGGCACTGTGTAGATAGAGCACCCATCCCATCTCCGCAGGGCTTATCACCAAGTTATTTCAAAACAAACCGGGGCCGTCAGAGCAACAGCTCGCCCCTCCTGCTGCCATTTCACAGCAATTTCTCGTTGAAGGATGAAAGCAAAAACCTCTGACACCGGCCTGTGGCACAGGGCTGCAACTGAACAGTTACAGCCAGGAAGGAAGAATGGCCCTGGGCAGTATTGCAGCTGCACCGTTCTCTCTTGAAAGCAAAAATTTACATGAGAAGCATTTTTAAAAACTTGTAATAAATTTTAGCGGCCACATGCAATTGAAGCCCTTTCTGTCAGGTGACGTTGGTAGAAATATTCCATTCTTGTAGGAGACGCGCGGTCACACCAGCAGCGTACAACTGTAAACATTATTAAAGTTTATTAACAAAAACTTTGTACATATCTTTTCATACACTTGGAATTTTACATCTAGTCAAAATAACAGCACATTTCCATCTTACCTTTTGTACAAATTGTTACAGAATATCCACCAGTGGGTTGAGTAAGTAAAATAAACCACTGGGTTACTTTTGTAAAGTATCTACAAAAGTGATTTGTGGCATTTTTAAAAAATTCCCCAGAACATATAAAAATAAATTATTTTTACTTTTTCAATTAAATCTACTAATTAGAAATATTACAAATCAAAATATCAATGTCTTCTTATGAATTCTTCACAATACAAAACAGATTCACAAAACTTTATTTACAGAAATGAGGTAAGAACTGTGCAATGTTTAACTAAGAAACATATTGCAGAATTAACATGTTCTTCCAAATAAGTACACAGTGGAGGTCTAATTACAGCTGGGTCCTTTCCTCTAATAATTCCCACCTTAATATTGATTAGTGGTCATTACCCCCATTTAAACTATCCTTTACTGAACTGCATAGACTCACGCCATGAAATCAGCTACTGCCGCGAGCGTTGTAACACAAGTTCACCCGTTTCAACCACTGGTAAGTTATAGTGGGAAATATTAACGCGCTTTTTTGGTAATTTATTAGTGAAAAATGACCCAGGTAACAATCTGCCTGAGCTATCTACAGTGGTATAAACACCTCTAGTAAAGGCAGAACGACAAGGCTGCTGGTGCAACACAGAATATTCCCGCTGCTAACAAGGACACGTCTAGTGCATGATCAGCTGTTTGCAGCCATTTCAACAAAACAGAGGTAGCAACAGGCACTTGGTTTAGGCCAAACACTACACGTACTTCTTCCAGTGTGGCCTTCGCATCTGGTAAGAAAACTTTGTTGCTGGAACCAAACCGGTTCCTTTAAAAACCTCAGAACGTTAAAACCTACACCAAAATTAATAAACTTTGGATTCCATACTGTAATTCTTACTCAGGAAAAACTCCCACTATATAACAACAGGAATTTAAAGGAATAAAAAGTCCAGAAGTGGATTTCCTTATGAGTCAGGTTTCAAAACAGGCATGTGAAAAAGAAACAACAAACAGCAAGTCCAGGCTGCCATTACAAGCCGAGGCTGAGAGGCTATATTGCAACTGCAGCAGAAGATCAGACTGGCTCGGGTTGGGGCTCGTTGGTTTTTTAAAACTACTGCTCTGAAACCAAAGAAATGCATGACTGCAGACAGGTTACGAGCCTTTAAATGGATAAGATTAGGACTGAAGTGTCAAGGGTATGTTTTCCTATGGTTGAATGTGTACTTAGTACCATTGTATCGACAAAATAATTCCGGTTTGCAGAGTTTTATCTATCTACTTCACAGTCTGAAACATTAAAAAATTACATCCATTTAAGTGCAACAAGAAAGCAAATGAAAGCCTGCCAAAAATATCCTTAGGAAAATGATTAACCTTTTGCTGTGCGGTAAGAGTTCCTTGTTGCATTTCTTCAGTCTGCAGAAGGGAAAACTGCCGTTTGCAGCCAGATGAAGTGCTATAACAGCAGGACAAGCAGTTCTCAAGTATCATTCAAATGTCAACTCTTCTCTGACGCAACTGGTCCAGTTTTATCATTGAGCCTCTGTGTAAGAGAAAATACTTCTGAAAATCAGATTATAAAATACAGGGTTAAGTAAAATTCAGTTCATACAAATGACAAAGCAGATGAGGTGCCTTTACTAGAGCTACTTAAATAGTAACTTTTGCCCCGTAAATCATGTGTTGTAGAATAAAAAGCGGGAAAGGAAAGAATAATTAAAGGAGTCGTCCTGCGCTGAGGCAGCTCGTACTAAGGTCATCACAGCTAGTACTAGAAAACACCAATTTTGTTTCTATTTTCATTCCAACAAGACTTGCTCTTCCTGGCTCTTGGTCTCTCCTTCGAACTTGACAGTCAAGACAAATACCAGGTGACCTCTGCTACGTTTTACCCACTGGAGGAGGCTGAAATCTACAATTCTCCATCACGATAGAAGTGCAATTTCCATTTTGCCCCGTCACAATTATCTATCTCATAAGGCGCTACAAAAACATTTCCTGCAAGTATTGAACGGGACTGAGCAAAAGCCTCATCTCATTCACTGAGCATTCAGAAATGCCGGAAAACCTCCTCCAGCTGGAAATGAGGTTATAACGTTCAAACTTTTGGCAAATAGAGAATTTGTTAAAAATTATGTTTGCATTACAATGGTTCAACAATCCAATGCAATCTGTCTCAATTCCAACCTGTTGGTTTTTTTTTTTTAAAAAAAGGCAATTTCAAAAGAAATTTATTTCTAAGGGTAGCACATACTAGTGCTGCCCGGTCACGCTGTCCAAACCTAGCAGTAGCCATTTCAAAAATTAAAAATAAGGTCACATAAGGAATAGTTTGTTCTGTTGAAAAACAAATAGAGGGCCTCAATTCCATTCACTACCAATTTTTAGAAAATGAGGGGAGATAAATTTTAGATCTACCAGAACAAATGGTGAGCATTTCTAAATGGAAGCAAGGCACTGCGCAAGCCCCAGTGATGGAGCGCTTCTGCTCTGACAGTCAGTGACCAGGAAAGACAGGGATCTACCGGAGCCCTGCAGCTTGCAGTCCAGTTCCAACATCACAACAACGGACCAAACTGGCATGCTCAAAGTAAATGCTCGTATTTTTGAATGGAAGGGAGCTGTTTCCAGGAAAACTGTCTTGAAAACTCATCATTTCTGTTTTGTGTCTCACCTTACATTTGGGAAGTACCACAAAAGCCCAGCTGCCCGAGTCCTTCTCCACCACTGTGCCCCTAAAGTAGCTGGAGGCTTTGGGGGTGGGGAGCAGAGAGGAAACCAATGTCTAGCCCCAAACTCTCCCCACCCACGGCTGCAGACAATCTTCCCTTTTTTCACTACTACTTGGTGTCTTCTCCAAGGAATACAGGAACTTTGTCTTCCTGCTCTACTCATCCTTCATTTTTACAAGCTCCACACACTCCTTCCCTTCATCCTCCCTGATCTTAACTGTATGACTCAGAGAATGAAGTCTATTCTCTGACTCTTTGAAGAAAATTCCTGCCTTGGGGATGGAGGTTATGGGCAAATGCTGAAGACAACGGAACATCTTTGCCAGAAAAATGTGTCTTGTTTCCCTATCTGTCTAGGAAAGGTTGTATTACTCTACCTAGCAAAGGAGTTGTTCCGCCTCCCTGTGTACAGCCTCACCTTCTCACGCCAGGACCAAGATACACATAACCCATTCTTCTAACACATATTTCACCTTCCCAGCAACAGGCTCCTCCTCTCTCAAGTCATCACCTAATCTCTGCAGCTCCACAGTGCCAGAGGCCTGGCCAGGACACACTGTTCAAGTAAAGTGATAGAAGGAACGACCTACAAAGTAGTGGACACAAAGCTGGGGAAGGTGGGGTGAGGAGGACTAGGGCTGCAGCTGTAACTGCAAAGAGGAAGGCAAGGGTCACTGGATTTGTGTCCTGATCCAGGGAGGCAGGAGTGTGCAGCAGACAGGTTAGGTGTAAGTGACTACAAGTTCACAGAGTTCTGAACCTCATTAAGTGGAGCCCAAGACTCAAGAAAAATAAAATAAAGGAAATAAAGAAAAAATCCCCCACCCTTGAGTTGTGACGACAGGCACAGAACTTGCTTCTTATCTTCTAGTTACCTCACAGAAGTACTACACTGAAAATGAGGTGAGAAATATACTTACTGTCACCTTCTGAGCTGCGTTATCTCCATGAATTGTAAGGAATGGGTTGGTAGTAGCTGCATTAAGTGGCGAGGCCTGTGTGCCTGAAAGTAAGCTGTTCATGGGTATCTGTGCTCCTCCGGTAATCTGCAATTGCTGTACTTCAGACTGATGGTGTTGGTGGTGGTGATGCTGTTGCTGTACTAATTGATACAAAAGGGCCTGATGTTGTTCCTTGAGTAATATGAGGAGAGGGAAGAGGGGAAAAAAAAATAAAATCCAGAATTAGTTACTGAAAAATAGCTCCTCCCTGGGTTCTTCCTTATCCAAATCTTCAGTCAGCGCAACCCTTAACCTAATCCCAGCTAATTTAGGTTACACTAATGAAGTTCCATGAGACTGTGGGAAAGGGAAGAAAGTGCCTGTGAAATCTCCTGCAGTCAGTAGCTCAGCAGAAGTTCAGCCAAGCCCGCTGGCTTCATCAGGCCACTTTCAGAAGAAACGTTCTGAGAAGAATATCAAACCATGCTTGTCAAAGTACTAAAACTACACAATTAACAACAGAAATAGTTCAACCAGTTACCTAATGGCCTACACAAATGCTGCAAGGCAGAGCAAAGACAGCTCACAAGATGATACCCAAAAATCTTTTGCTAGAGTCCTAGTGGAATCAGGGAGTAGCTTAGGATGTTGTTAGAATCCATACACGGTCCCGAACTGGTGCCACAGCTGATGCTGAGGGAGACAAGCCACCATGTCCACACGGGACAAAAATAGGACTGAAGGCACTAGGGAAAAATTCTTCTAGCAATACACACAGCCCAAAAATATCCTGTAATTTAGCATGACTACCATCCAAAAAGCCTGAAGCAATTGAAAAACGAAAAGATTATCAAGACCTGTAATACCAAGTTAAACACATTTCTAGTGTTAGGCTGAGGAGTTTATCCATGCCTTAGAATACAATAGAAGAATAAATCATAATTAACTGGAAAACTTACTGATGTGAGTTGCTGGGTACTTAGTAACTGCTGAAATTGCTGGTGCTGTTGATGGAGAAGAAGTTGTCTCTGCTGGTCAGGAAGTAATCCTAGTCCTGAGGCACTGTAGGGGTTGACAGGGTAATACTGTAGTTTATATGAAAGTATGGGAACTTCTTACTTCAGCTTTCCATTGAAACAATGAAAAGATGTATGTAAATAGATGGTTCCTATTTAGCATTTTGATTGCATACTGTCAAATGTTAAATTGTCTGTCTGTCCAGTTGCATTTTTTTAACACATACTTAGACATTGCCACCATCCCCAGTCTCATTTATGCTGAGCAACAGCAACATCTTGCCTGTAACGCTGTCTACTACATGCACATTATGTTTAACTCAGATTATAATTACCATTTCTACATTTTTTCAAATACTTTATACAGAAAGGCCAGATTTTATAGTATAAGACAGCTCTTGCCAATCTTTAATACTTAATTAACTGGCATTTACTTTGCCTTGGTTTCCTTATAATTCTCATCTTTTGCTATATTCAAATCGATCACTATTGCCTATACCTTGTCCATAATTTAGCAAATATGCTCAGCCTCGAAGCGGGGCAAACTGATGCTGCCACGGAATGAAGCAGGCTGCCTCTGCAATTGCCTACTGCTTAGCTCCCAGTCCCTATTTTCATGCCTGTGTAACATTTTCCACAGTTATTTAGGAAACTGGGCAGGGAACTGATCCAGCTGACGGCTGGTCTGGCAATAAAGGGTTTCTTCAGCTATGCCAGTTCACTGCAAGACCAACAGCATGAACAAGGGTGGTTTTGGAACAGAACACCAGGAAGACAGCTGGATTTACTCTTTCAGTACCAGTGTTAGCTTTTACTAGTTTAAAACACCCACTGAATTATTAAGATGTGGTTTCACGATAGGTTTACCCTGCTATTGAAAGGTTAAGTATTTCCCTTTCAGCTGTACATATCTGTCCCCTCCCCTTGCACCAGCTCTCGCACAATGAGCTGCATCTCATGGGACCAGAGCCGAAACCTAAGCCAATACAAACAAACTGCAAGATTATCTATTAATGTAGATGAGGTTATTGTGTGAATGCACAAGCACTAGTACCAGCAAGGAGGTGTGCATAGGATAACAAAGGATGACAGGATTGCAGGTTGTGATTGGTAGTAAGGAATTAAATTAACTTAAATCAGCCAGTATGAAAATACCCACAGCATCACCATTCTCCACTGCTGGGACTAGGAAGCAACACAAACTTTGTTTCATACCTCACTGGATGGCCTCAATGCTATGGGAAACACAGGCTGGGCTGCACTTACTATTTCCCATCATCTACTGTACAACATCTGTTACTGTCATTTCTAGCACTCTCCTGGTTCTCAAACCTCTTGTCAATGTCTTTTTCCCTAGCCAAGGAGTCGACTCTACTGAGCTTGTCCTGGGCAAGCTATTTTGCCTCTGATTATTCTTGGTGTACTGGTTTTTTCCTTATATGATATCCTCTTCTGAAACTGCATAATCAGAACTGCACATAATATTCCAGGTGCACACACACCAGGGATTTAACATGACAGAACACAAAATGGATAACACCATTCTATTTATTCCCCAATAACTGCTAACAATGTTCATTTGATTGTTAATGAAAGCACCTATCCAAGGAAACTCCTAGGTTTTCCTCCTGAGCTGCAACAGGAAAACTCAGGCCTAACATAGGCTAGAACTGTGCATGTGTTTGACTTTCAAATGATGACACTCGCTGATTAATTGAAATTCCTTCAAACAGCTTTTACTTCAATTGTATCAAAAATATTTGTTACAACTGCAAAAAAAAAGTGTATCTTCAGTTTGACTAATATTATTTCCTCCTTCTCTTTTTACTTCACTTCTTCTGTATTCTTCTCTACTGTAATTAATCTTCTACACTGCTTTTTCATTCTTTTAAATCCTCTCCTTTTTTTTCTCTATATCATGTTTTACCTTTGCACTTCCTTCTGCTGTTGTTCTCCCTTCTCTTTATCCACTGTTTTCCTCCCTTACTCTACCACTGGCACTTGTAAGAAAATACCCTCAGCCAGCAGCTGAGATCTAGGTGTCTAGAAACAAAACCTAACTGCACAAGACAAAATGCTGCAGCTCCCCAAGCTTCCCAGAAGGGGCAGTTCACTGGATTTCACAAGAGCTTTCTCTAAACCAGATCAGCTTTCAATGTAAATTTAATCCTTTTTCACTTCTCATTAAAAAGTATATGACCAGTCTGAAACTCTCCATTCTAGTCTTCTCTGGTTTTGAGAATGTAAACAAACAATCCTATGTTCTTCCACAAATTGCTTAATCTCCTGGTTGCTAGCAATCTGTATTAAGTAATCTTTTTCCCAGAAAAGGATCGAGTGTTTTTCTTTCTCAGATGAATGTAGGTACCTACAATATGAAACTCTCTCCAGCAGCAGTGTGCAGATATGTGTTTTCTCACCTCCGTATGTTCCACAGTTAAAAAGCTCATGTGAATAAGCATAATATGCATAAAGAAGTCTTCATGTACTGGTGAATAATCTAGCTATTTTTCACATGAAACTGTCAGAACAGATTCTGAAGCTTGGGAAGTTCCTGTGAGTTGCTACTTACAGTAACATGTGGAAAGTCTTTTAATTTTAGAATTGGGGGGGGACGACACACAAAAAAGTTAGAAAGTAGGGCTGAGTTCTCATGTGACTTCCCCATCACCTTGGGAACACTGATTTAAGCCAGCTCCAAACTCGATCACCACCATGCGATCTAACCAGGTTCGGAGAGCTCGCAATAGCATGGTAGCAAACTTTCATGCCTGCCTGTGCTTGTTACCATTTAACCCTCCCACTTGCGCAGTTCAAAGAGTAGTGGTGCCTAGAGGAATTTGACATTAAAGAAACAGTCAACTAGTTGCCACTGAAACAGCATTGAACTCAAGAGTGGCAGGAACAAATGGTTTCCCATACAGTTTCAGAACCAACAATCTCAACCAGTGGAAAATACTTTGGTTTGTTCTTCTCAACGTAGTTCCAGTAATAGAAAAGGTTTTTTCATATTTTTCACTGAATCATTTGTAATGGACAAAACAGGAATGAGAACATATGTGTCCTTGCTAAAATCACATTAGCACTAACTAGCATTAGTGCTTCCTCGGCCTGAACTTTTTTCCTCTAAGCATAGAACTAGAAATACTGAAAACTCACAGAAAATGGGGGCAATTGTGAAACACCTCAGACAGAAGGGGGCCAAGCAAATGATCTGGATGAGCTCAAAGCAGAAAACTGCATCAAAAGTGCACTTTTAAATTTAAAATAAACAATATTAATTTTAAATTTAAAATTCATGCTTATCTTAAATTAGTATTATTGAGGTAGCAGTGCAGAAAGGGATCAGGCAAGGATGCATGATAGAAATAGAATGCAAGGATAGAAATAGAAAAATGGAAATGCTGGCAGACTTGTACATCATAAGTTTGTTGTAGCAGAAAATCAGGAATCTCTGGAGTATTCCAGACTATGCTAGAAGTTAGAATGAGAGCTAATGAACAGGCTACTAGTTACAGTATTCTGTGTGAACTGGAGTAGTCTACTACTACGCTACACACTCAAGAGCAGTAAAGTTGGATTATTTGCGGGCGGGGGAACTTCTGCAATATAAAGAGTCAGAAATAAATAAACTATCTATTAACAAAAACATATGAGGAAACAGCAGCATGACTGGTATATTTTGGCATTACCTGAAAGAAGAAAGCGTTATACAATTGATTAATACTATTTATTTTGTCTAGCATTTCTCACTCCTCACACTTTTGGGCAGAGTAACACAAAATTCTTGTGTTTTCTGCAGACCTCTGATACTCAGTAAAGAAGATAACTTTTCATTAACAAAATCTCTTTCATTATGACATAGGAAATGTTATGTTCATATATGGTATAAACTATGAAAAACATAACCTCCTCAGTATTGGTATGATAGCACATCAAAACAGCAGGATACACTTGGAAGTATCAGGTTTTATGAGCCTATTGAAGCAATACCACCCAGTGATACTGTCCAGGAACATTCAGGAGATGCCAAACAAACAGCAATGCAAGAAACTGGAAAAAGAAGCTACCAAACCAGGAATCCCATGCATCATTCCAACCCCATGCACTTTTTTGGTGGGTAATCCACCATATTCTCCAAAAATAAACTCTACTTAATGACAAGTAATCCACTCCTTAATTTGCAGGCATTTCTTCCTGCACAGAACCATAGCTCTCCTTCCTAAGCAAAGGACAATACAAGTGGTGGGGGGAAGGGGGGCTGGGAGAATGAGTTAGCCCAGGTTCTGCTCTATCCCAAGATACTTCCAGACCAAGCAGTCCATTCCCCTTCCTGGAAAGCAGCTGTCTCCTTTTGTTACCCATTTGCCTTGCAGCTCAAGCAGCAGCAGTTTATGCTACTGACGATACCTGGTTTTTGGGGAAGGGCTGTTACGAATACTCAAACGTGGATCTTTTTATGCATTTAAAAATGCTTAGGAACACCACTTGAAAAAAAAAAATTTTGTAGTCTTTGGAGTCACAGATGCAGAGAACTGAAAACTCCACGCAACTGTATCACTACTCTGGTTAGTTATGCCTATTACATCTTTAATTACGTGACCCTATACTGTTCTCCTTCTCCCCCTCCCCCCTTCTTACTGCAACAAATGGTAGCTTTTCCAGTGCTACTTTAATCATGGAAGAACAATTGGCAGGGCAAAGAATATTGTTTTCTGAACTTAAAAAAAAAAAAAAAAAAGAGAGAGAGAGAAAAAGCTGAAGCACATTTATATAATTACATTTGTTTGGGAATATGACTTGATTAAAAAACAGGAATAAATGGACACCAGGATTCCCAAAAGCTGAAGAGAAAACATCTTTTCTTTAACTTGACTAAGGCTTCCATGAAATGCCTTCTTACTTTCATTCACAGATCAGGAGCAGATCCTAGCCTGACAATTACAGGCTAAGGAAGAAACAGTACCTTTCGAGTAAGACAGTTAAAAATATAGCTAAACTTAAGAACAGCAGGCACTATCAGGACGAACAAAGAAAAATCAGCAAACTCTTACCTGTTATTTAACGTGGTTGGCAGAGGATGCGTTGCATTGGGTGGCACAGTTGCGTGAGTGAGAGGAGAAGGGTTCTGTGATATTGTTGCTGGGGTCTGAATTACCCCATTTAAAGCCCCTACAATTCCATTGATTGCCAGCTGGCTGGCTGGCAGAGCTCCAATTATTCCACCCACACCAGGCACTGCAGGAATGGTGGAGGTTACAGTCTGCATACCACTAGCTAGTGCCCCCACTGTCACACCATTGACCTGTTGAACTCCTGTGACTCCTGAGCCTTGCTGAGCTGGACTCTGCCCAGCAGGTGGTGGAGTGGAAAGAGCTGATGAACTGCTGGTGCTTTGTCCGCTGGAGGTTATCTCCTGGTGTAAAAACAAACAACAAAACCCCCTCAGCTGCATAAAATTTCACCTAACTGCACAATGCACGGACTATGATCAGTTAACTTGTAACAAGTTTAAGTTTAGAAGAAACAAATAAAAATTACCTGATTTAATACCGGAAGAGAATTGTCTGGTAAAAAACTGTTTCCCAGATGAGGGCTTTTACTGCTGTTCAAGGAATCGGTGCTAGGTGCTAAAGGAATTATTTCAAAAAACACACAGTGATTAAACTTCTGTAACGTGCAAAAAAAAGATTCAGAATAATTATTTCCAAATAATGTCAAAGGTAAACACAGAAAATGTAAAGTCAGCCCTGAAATCGTTGCTGAATAGTAAAATATTACCTAAATAATAGGTGAATCAATAAATTCAAACATGTGCTCCAGCCTGAAGTAAAAAAGAAACTGCACTGAAACAAGTAGCACTGGTTCATATAAATCTTCCAAATGACTTTTAAACATTTAAACACACCAAATACTTAATCTGTATTCACCCTACACGTATCCCATCAATGGCATACGTAGATGAAATAGATATTTCATATAAATACATATTTGAATACTTTGACACTTGAATACTCTACCTACCTGCTTGTACTGGAAAGGCATGTACTTGATGAGAAGGGCTAGGATTTGAAGTTATTGTTGGAAACGGCACCGAAAGCTGTGCATTGAGTAGCTGAAGCCGTTCCTTCTTAGCAGTCAGATTCTTTATCTGTTCTTCTAACCGCCTATTTTCAACCTGAAGCTGGTGTAATGATTTAAGCATTCCTAAAACTAAGATAAAAATGCATGTTATCTTTCACAACCACATTCAAAGCATGAATAACATCTTCATTTTGTTTAATTTCTGTATTACAATTTAATACTAGCATTAAGTCGTATCTGAAAATATAAGTAAAATTATTACTGAGAGATACATTTCAGAAATTTTACTTTAAGTGGAAAGGTTTAGGATCAATTTTGTGTAATTTGAAGTGCAGAAAAGGTATGTAGCAAGTGATAGTAATTTTGCAATGTATCTACACCCTGGCTTAAATACAGATGAAGTCACATCATTAGGGCTGACATTCATTTTAAGCAAACATCAGTACATGATAACTTACCCCCAAACCAGAATATGAAAATAGTATTTTAGTAACACAGTTTAATTGCATAGCTGGGAAAAATCTTTTTCAGCTACAGTATTAGAAATTTTAAACATTATCAAAACAGAAAAAGTTAGCAGAATGCATATTTGTCAAACAACACAGCCAACCAGCAACATTTATGTAAAAACAAGCAAGTTTGTTTAAAGGGAGTTTTTCTGCTTTAAAGCCCTGTACAGTGAATCACAAACTTACAGAAACAATGAAAAAAATGTCGTCCAACGTTAAGTTATCATGGCACACCTTGTGAGCAGGAGCTCTCATTTGCTTTGAGCGGCGATCTACAAATCACCCAGCAGGGAGCACTGTATGAGCACTGCAGTTACCACCCCTTTTTTTGCAGAAAAAGGGCATCATCATCCGTACTAAACCGATTTCTACCAAGCACAGTTTCCTGAAACTCCAATTTGGTTTCAGAACTTGGATTTCCCAACTAGTACTAGAGTATGACTGTAAAGCCACAGGGATAGCCTTTTTTTTTTTTTTTTTTTTTTTTAAATTCTAAATTGTATTTGTTTAACATGACCTCTGGGCCTACTACAGACATAAGTCTACTGGTATAGGCACATCTGGTCATTTCCCAAGGATTTAGCTTTTATCCCTCCTCTTCAAGAACATACAAAGGAACCCTCAGTGAGCCCAAATGAGATGCAATAAGACTTAGCTAAACCTGTCCTCCAGCTATCATGTTTAAAGGATTATCCCTGCATGAATTTCCTCACAATTAGCATTTTTGTCAGGATACCATTCATAAAAATACCAACTAGATACCACTTTACACTACCAATGAGAGGAATAATATGTTAAATAAAATACAAACACAAACCCTAACCTGCCATTAGAAAAAAAAATTTTAATGTATTCAATCATTGCTTTGATGCCGATATATTGTTGAATATGGAGATCCAAGTGATCTACACATCATTTATGCTTTTAACATATTTATTCTTCGTCTATTCCACTCTATCAAACGTAACTTGAGAAAATAATTATTTGCTTGCTTTGACAATTTCACAAGAAACGCAGAACATAATCAAGATATGAAAGCCCAGTAGGATACCTGCCTAACATTTGTAAATACTTTTTTAAAACAGCAACAGAATCAAAAACTGGAAAATGTAACAATAAAAAAAAAATATGCCGATTTCTATCACACAACATAAAGCAAACTGGCAAACTGTGCTATACTATTTACAGTAGCGGATTTAAGAATCCAGAATTCATTTCCAAACTCTGCAACCAACCAGCTGGATCTGCAAGTCACTTCCTCTTGCATGACACAATTTCCCCACCATAAAAATGCAGATAATTGTAGAGAACTCTTTTGTAACCTACTGAAGGCACGTGCTGCATTAAGAACTATGTTACAATTACACACTACAGTTATATTTCTATTCACAACAGAAAGTTTTTTTTTTTAAAAAAATTCTCAGCCAAGCACTGAATGGCAGTTCTGAATAACACAGTTAACAAAAGCAGTAATAAACAGAATGTGAGTACTTACTGTCACTAGGGGTGCCTTGCTCTAATAAAAACTGCTGTCCTTCACTCCATTGCCTCTCCAGAAGCTGTTCTATGCTGGCTGCTACTGGGGGCAAATTTTCCCCACAACTGTTCCCTGATTGATCATAGCGAATCTGCAAGCTGCTTACAGGGGATCTGTTGAAAATATTGCAATTTATTATTTAAAGAAAAGGATGGCAGGAAACGTATTAGTAAAAGGCTGTTGAAGTTTCTTACCTTGTATCAGCCCTTAGCACCTACGTATCTTACACTTCCAAGACTAAGTTAATTCATCAAAATCACTAAGAACTCCTGGTTCTCACTGCCAAGGCTTTAATAAAAGAAAGATGTAATATTTCACAGTGTGAGAATTTATACAGAGAAAGCACATAACCCCGTCTTCCATACAGACTAACGTAATACCTAACTGACAAACAGCATTGTATTAAATTACACAACACACACTTCTATAGCAGGAAACCACTGTATATGGATACACAGAGGACCTGCCTTTAAAAGGGAAGGTGGGGATGGATCTTCAAGCCTTCCCCAGAGAAAACTGGGAAAATAAAAACAATATATTAAAATCAGCACAGTAATGGTACTTCCACATAGAGATACCATATATAATTCCATTGCCTAACTTGTTCTAAAAAGAATCATGTAAAACCAGATTTTTGAGGGACTACATGAAAATATTCTTTTACAAGGGATGCAATGAAAGTTAAAGTTATCCTCTGCCTGTCCTGTGCACACTTTATATGCTTCCTTTTTTACTCATGATCACACATAGTACAAAGAATAATCCCTTTGCCACATGTCTTTTCTCATTCAGGAGAAAATTAAATATTCAGCACACAGCCCCTAAGAAAGCTGGGTACCCCTCAGGTCCTATATGAAGGCTGCTTCTGCACTGGATGGGGCAAAACTTAAACCTGTGCGCAAAACCAGATGCTCAGTGTATTTCTGACTCGGGATTCTGGTCTCATGTATGCATGGCTCTCTTCCTCATAAGGACCAACACCAAAGCCCACTAAAAGCTGATTGGTGTTTTTGTTTGGTTTGTTGCCTTTTTTTTTTTTTTAAATCACCTCCAGTGAGCTCAGATTTAGATTCTTATATATTCATTATTACTTTAAGTAACAACTGTTGGTGCCATCAAAAGGATAACAGCTGTACTGTTCTACAGGTTAGTTCTACAAACTAACCCACAAGACCACCACAGTCCCAGTACAGGACAACGTATAGTGCTCAGGAAATCAGTGTGTTAATTATGATTAGCGTAATAAGCAGTGGTCACAGCACATTAGCTACCTAATGACTGTCAAGCATTTTGTAGGCACCAGAGCAAAGCGATTTTTATGAGAAAAGGTTTTAAGTAGGTGACTTAAGAGCTCTGTAAGTATTTATAAATAATTTCTCTTTTGCATAAAGGATGAAAGAAGAAAAACACTTGTTAAAACAAAAAGCCCTGATGAATGACTAACCAGAGCAGCGTTTTTTGACAAGAGATGACAACTCAACTGCATTTAGCAGTTCAGCACAGACATGGCAAAAACAGCCTTAAAACTAGTTGTTTACATGATGTGCTGAAGCGATAAGAAGGAAGGTTTATGCGAAAACATTCTGAACAGATGTACTACACTCCACACAAACAACACACCTAAAAAATACAATGCAAGAAACCCCAACCAAACCAAAACCAGAAAGCAAATACAGAAAACCACCACACAACCCCCCAGCAACTTCTTTCTCTGTACACATGCTTTTGAAGGGCGCGTAACACTACTCTAACAGATTGTACCATTTGAATTATAAATCACAAACAAAATTCTTGTTGGGCTTAGGACTGTTGCCTATCAATTTCACAAAGATAGAAACAAAGCTACACATGCTGTATAACCTCTGCAATCCTTCAGTGAAAGCCTGTACAGGAGGAAAAAAAATAAAATCTAGATTTCCATGTATTGTAACATTAGTCAATCCACCCTCTTCCAGCTGAACCCCTAGCTCATCCATTAGGCATGACAGGGTTTCTGCATATGAGGGTGAATCCTTATTCCGAATAGTGTTTGATCATAGTTTCCGATAGGATTATAAATATGCTGTATGCGCAGGTCCCATGCTGTCACTGAGATGGGAATCCCTTGTTTCATGTTTGATACCTTGCTTACTTTCACAACTGTTTTGTGTTTAAGTTTGGGATACAGTTATTCATAGTCTTACAGTATTAATTGTAAGCAATACTGAATTTAGGTATAGGCATACATACGCATTTCAACGCAGGAATTGCGGAACACATTTTTAAATCTAAGGTTAAGTACGGGGTAAAAAAAGTTTGAGTGCTACCTTGGGAAAAGCAGCAATTCCTTTGCAAAAATGGAAAACAGCTTACATATACCAGGTATATTTATATTTCTCACATATATTAAAACTTTAAATATGACAAACATTCAACACTGTGGTTATATAGGGGTACAAAGATATAATAATATGAATCTGAAATGACCATACAGCTCACGAGTCATATATTTTCTCTGAAGAGCTGCAATCGGCTGCATCATCAATTGTTTCTGCAAGTGTATTTATTTTAAGCAACTATTTGAAAATTACATGGTTCTTTTGGAGAAGTGTGTTATTTATGAATCTTGTAAGCTTCAAAGGGAAGAGAGTCAGAACTTGAAGAAAAATAATTTGAATAGGTAAAGCAGCAGTTGCAAAGTTCTCAAGATAGCAGATTTTTCAAGTTAGCTTTTTATTCACTGTAAGCTCTATTTTAAGTAATCAGAGTTACTTATTTATTTAACTGGGGAAGGTGGAAAGTTACCTACACATTTCAGAAACATCAACATACGTGGCATCTTTTTATCGCACAAACCAGGGGTGAAATTTGCTGACTACTGAACTTAATTGAATGGGTAAGTTTTCTGATTTTTTTTTCCCTACTAGGTATTTCAGACTGCATTTTTCCATCTTTCAATTTTGGAACTACAGCAGTGATTTCTCCCACCCTCCCCCCATCCCCCATTCTCCCCCGCCTCTTTTGGCTTGTTTTTGAATAACTCTCCTGCCAGGCCAAAGCTATCTGCTCTTTGCAAAGTGATACAGCTTCCATACGCTGAAGGAAGCTCTGCAACTGTGGACTGAGGTGGCCTTTGTATTCTACAGTTCTCCTCTGCCATCCCCACCAAAACCAGCTGAAATTTGACCATGTTGTAAGTGCTGGACTATGTATACCCCGAACATACACTCCATAGAAGCATCATATTTAAGAAGTTTAGCTTCCCAAATGTTCTGCATAAGACAGCCTGAACACAACTATGGCTACCGCAAATCATACAGAGACCAGGCTTTTGCATATTACTAAGAAGGCATTAAAACCTTTAATTACCACAACACATATGCATAAGAGGACTACTTTTATATATAATCAAAAGTTCTGGAATTTCCTAGTTGTTGAGCATTTCCCTTTGCAAAATTCTCTTAACTTACTTGTCCGTATATATACGGACATGTTCCTTATTTATATAAAGGTTTATACACTAATGTAAATATATGTACTTATACTGAAAACACCGATTAAACTAATTCGTAAATTCTCCATTTATTGTTTTAGAAGCAATGCATATTGTAAAGCTTAAAAGCCAGTTCATGACTAGGTAATAACACCTAAATCTTATAATGGATATTCCCACCACATTCAACAAGAAGTCTTTTGATTAATTAAAGCATATAATACAAGATCAACAACACCAGGCATGGACATTAAATTATCTAATTTGGAGATATTTATTATAAATTACTGTAATAAACACATGCTTGAACAATCAAATTCATTGTTACAATGCTGCATCTGTGTAACGACCATTTTTTAGCTATCCTAAAATCCTTTTCAAGATAAAATCACCATGGTTAGTCCCTAAGTATAAAAAAAAATAAAAACACATTAATAACACTATAAAATCTAATTCATATGGTATCCAGTATGGAAAATAAAGCCCTTTTTAAGTTATTTTTTTTTTTAATACATGGAAAATATTACTGAAGTATTTAAAACACAATATTGGAATTTTAACAGCAAGTATTTTAAAACAAAATAAGGTGATAGAATTCTAGCAGAATTCTTACATCAAACTTCTGTAGTAAAGGTGAATTGCAGCAGAACAAAAAAGTACCTTTTTTTTCCTCAGAGCAAATTATTGTATATTTTGAAGTGGTGAGGGAAAGGGAAGAAAATATTTGTTTGAAAATTGTACTGATATTTATCTTCTCAGACCACCTTATTCCTGTGATCATTGTAGTCTTTAAGGCTACAGGATTTTGGAATTTTTGCAAATATGACTAAAAATATGATTATAGTAGCAAATCTGAGGAGGTAAGTAGTATATGTGCATTAAATGACAGATGAATCCTTCTAAAGCAAGTCTCTGTTTCTTAAGTAAAGTCCTTCATTAGTAAACCTAATTTCAGTTGATATAAAAGTAAGTTTCAGCACATTTTTAACGATCTGGACATATTTTTAGATGGGTATGTCTATATAAAAATAAATATATGTATACATGTGTATATATATCTCTAAATAGATACAGATATAGCTATACAGGCTTTTAAAACACTTATGTATTACTAGTAAAAAGACAGTGAAGTTTCCAAATCTTAAAACATTTCCTCTGCCTGCACTCTCCAATGTAAATAATGCTTACCGTGGTGAGAGACTTCCTCTGGGTGAACCTCCTCTGCCAACAAGGCTGCGGCTATTATCTCCGAGATCTTGATCTGCAGTGTAAATATTTCACAGCTGATAAATCGCCTTTTCTTAGATAAGAGTTTTAAAGCTGATGTAAATATTTTTAAAATACCTTAAATCTCAACTTCTACCTGTAGTTACTGCTGAAGAGTGAATACATAACTCGTTTAAGATTGCTGAACTGTAGCATGTAAGGTGTTGTCCTTACACATTTCTGAGGCTGTACCAGGCCATGGATTATGTTCACTTCTTTCTTTCCTTTCAGTTTTACAGCACAGAAGCGTGGTTTGCATTTGCAGTACCCTCCCCTCAGCCACTTTTAATTTCTACGGTGAAAGTAATGAATCACAGCTGTGGACAGCTAATCTGTATGCTTATCACAGCAAATCCTGATGCTCTGTATTTTTTTAACACTTTGCATCCCAAAACAACTCATAAAATATATAACGTATTAACTTACCGCTGCCATCTAACAAGCACACATTATTCTGCAAATTTACTGAAAACTTTATGAAAGCGTATAATTTACTAATTCCTATTTATAAGCAGAAGCATAGGGAAGTCCCTTGCTAAGAAGGTAGTAAAACAAACAAAAAAGGCCTCATTAAATATACGAAAACGTTTTGCTTGGAAGGACTCAAAAGGGTTATTTTCCCTATGGCCTCTCAATAAAATAACCCTATCTGCCCCCTTCAAGGTTGCCCTCCCCCTATTCTGAGTCAAGCGACCTCCGACCTCTTGGAGGGCAAAGACATGACTGATCCATTCTTGGTAAACTGCTAAACTCATTCCCTTCCCCCAAACAGGCATGACTACTACGACATGTCAACAAATCCTTACGGAGGGAATGAAACAAAGCAAAGCCAGCGGCTCATTAAAACTGTAGAGAGCCAACGGTACAAAATGCCAATCGGTAAATATTCACAAGATTATTAAATGCTGCAGAAGTTCTGTAACAGGATCTCTTTCACACGAAGTTGTATGTAATGCAATTTCATGAATTATGCAAATATAGGTTTAAACTATTCACGACAAAGCCCAGAGCTGTGTTACTCTCTTTGCAAAGAGCTCCGAACTGAACACATCAATCACAGAAGTCACAGGAGACATTGTTGCATTCCTGCCTGCTGATGGCTCTGCTTAAACATTTACATTTCAGACACACACACACACAAAAAAGGAAAAAAAAAAAAAAAAAAAAGAAGAAGAAAACCCGCCTGTTCTGCAGGACAACTGAGAATTTACTTCCCACACATAACAACTTTATACAGATATTTAGTAACCAGATGCTAAGCTGAGTTCAAAAATAAAATTTAACAATCTTCTAAAAAATACCGAAGTCTAAAGTTGCACATTTGTCACTAGCAGCGGGAAGCTTACCTGCTTGGCTGTTTTCAGACTGAGCTATAAGTGCTGCCATTGCCGAATTTGGATTCAGCCTATTGCCGTACATGTGGGATGGAGGCAGACTGAGAGAAGATCCAGGTAGGGTGCTTGCCTGCAAGAAACCAGTTAAAACTTGAATCCCTTTTTGAAAAGGGGGAGAAATGCTAAATATATTTTAAAGATGCCTTCCTATGGCATAATTATTAATTTTTCTAAGTGAATGCTTTTTAAAAACTGAATGTATTTAAAAGAAAAATATTATTTTCCATTTGTGAGTATGGAAATAGAATTGCAGTACTTTGAAAATATATTCGGTTTTAGAGTGTGCTTTACTTGTCATTGGCAAGATCTGCTAATAAAAAAAAACCCAAACTTAAAAAAAAAAAAAACCAACTGTTGCAAATAGTAGAAATACCTAAATTGCATTTTAAACAACCACCATGTAAGCAGGATGGGTAGATTCCTTGCAATCCTGAAGTATGCACTCAGTGCTAGGACTTAGTAGCATGGCGACCATGTGGTTATCCTACTAATTATTTAATCTTATTAAACCATTTACAAAATAAGGGCAGGTAGACAACAGATGTCTCACAAATGCTTGGGTTCCTTACATCACAAGCCGGCTGTGGAGGTCAAAAGGTCCAACTTTCAGCTCTATAGTTTAACTACACAGAGCCATATTTCCTTTGCTCGACTCGGTCATTAGTAAAACCTGCACACTATTTTGTTACTTCCTATTTTGATAGACTTGGAAGCCTGGTGTTTTTTTGTTTTGTTTTGTTTTTATTTTAAAGAACGCAAACAGCCATTACAAGTATGTTTTCTATACAATAGGGGGCTCGCCGAATCACAGCTTTGCCCTGACCCCATATAAGGAACTGTATTTTTGGCAGTTGGCCAGCTCTACTTATTGAAGAGCTCCCAAAGTTTGTGTTCATTCATGTTGCTAACCACAATTCTGAAGGTCTCTGCTGGGACTTGTGCCAAACAAGCGAAAATGAACCCTTAAACAGATGAAGCTAAGGAGGCTGGCCAAAATCTTGCATAATCCAACGCAATAAAAATACCTTCTTCCTTGGCTGCTTATGCCTTTTCCCTTTCGAAGAAAAGATTTGTGTCAAATGCTGAGTTGCAGAGACAGGCAATCAAAGAAAAAAAGGGCACAGCTGCTTATTAAAAAGGCATTTTCCTACCTGATAAAAAAATTATTTCAGAAAAAAAGAGGACTGCAATATTGGGTGGGGGAGGGGCGGGCAGGCAGGGAATCAAAGATACAACACCTGTGTGATCACTGGTGTTACAATTAATCTTTTAAGAAAATGTAAACAGCCTTTAGAAAGGAAACTTTTTTTAAAAAAACAAGGGGTGGGGGAAAGAAGGTGAACAGTAAGGAACTCAATTTGTGGCACATTTTGACATGTATAACTGCACACAAGAGACAGGGGAAACATACTGGTTATTACAGCAAAATATTACAGAGTATAAACTATGTCTCTGGAAAGAATCACACACTACCATTAAGTTTTGGCTTTCAGCCAACCTATTAAACTTGATGAATGGACTTTTATGAATTCACACAACTGTTTTCAATGATGCTTTATTTACTATATACTGGTGAGAAATTGTGCCCGATACTTACATTCTTCTACTGTCACAAAGTTAGAAAAAGCCACAAATAATTACTGACAATGATCAGGTTTTTTCACTTTGCAGTTTAAAGGTATGCGCAAGATTGCTATACAAGTAACCACAGTGCTACTTCAAATCTGGCTGATATTTCTGGTTTTTTAAAGAATTGCATGCCTTTAGTATAATAAGTCTGAATTAGTTGTAAGTCTTAAAAATAATGCAAGCATTTCCACCTACCGAAGTACAAAAGCTTCCAGAAATACCTTATGTATTAGTACTGTGACACTGATGAAGGCAGCAATACTGCACTGCTCCTGCTATTTTCCTTAATAAACAGGTATAGCGTGATTCTAACTCATATTGGTCACTAGCAACCTTCAGCGGTTTTCCTCTCAAAACCAAGATAAACTTCAAAAACAATGTAGATTTTTGTCAAGTTCTTTCACTGAAGAAACATTACAGAATAGAATATTACAAGATTCAACCACTATTTGTTTCCATATTTAAAAAACAAGACCAGTAAAATATAAATTTATATATACTTTATTTAAATAAATTGGTTGAGGTTATGAATTCTATTAATAGTTTGTACTTTTTTCTTTTAGGAAAACAAACACCAGGTCTCATTCCTGTTTAGTTTTAGTATACTTCTATGAAAGATTCCTCTTAATTCTATTAAGCATACTACTCACATTTTACACAGAAGCTGCTCTCATTCTGTGTAATTCACTGCAAGGCTGCTTAAAACTGCTATAGCAACCATATACTAATTTATGATGGCAGGGCAGCTGTAATCGGCAGGGAGAATACATGTTTATTTGACTGAAATATGCCCAAATAGCTTCAAGAACTTTCTAAAAGTATCTAAGTACCTTGAAAGGAGTTGCTAAAGTCTGTTGAGTAACCATCACATCACAAAACAAAAGACATCAAAGGAATTAAACAATGTTTGCTAAGTGGGTTGATATAACAGATCAAAAGACTTAGCATGATTTAAACAATATCCAAGAACTTGAGTTTTTTTTCACGAGTGGTGGTTCACCCTAAACTTAACCCCTCTTTATACTTTAAACTAATAGTAAAGGTGTCCCACAACAAGTTGGAACTACAAAAGTTCTAGTGCCATCATGTATCCTATGCAACTCAAAAGGAAAACGTCACATTAGTAAAATTGTTCAAGTAAGATGGAGGTAAATAAAAAAAAAAACCTTTAAATACTTTTTTTTAAATGGCAATGTAAAATGACAAGAATAACGATTTGCAAAGCTTTATTATGTATGTGACAACTTCATCTGACAGGAAAGTAGAGGAGGTGAAGGAGTGCTACATTATTTAAAGGTGAAATAGGAGCTTCACGTTTCACTCACAGTCGGAACAAGCTGTAGCAAGCATTTATTAAAAATGCGCAATCATCCTGTCAATACATATTAAGGTCACAGGACTGAAACATGTTCTAAAATGCAGAACTTTTAAAGCTGTAGTATTCTTTACTTAAACTGATTCTATTTAAACAGTCAACACAATACACAATCAAAATGTATGAACTAATAAAATAAAGAGACTGCTAAGTATTTGTTTTGAAAAGACAGCAAATTTTCCTGAAAAGATTTTAGGAGAAGGATTTAAGCCCATCTAGAGGTATACAATACACTGCTTTCATTTATGGCATGTTCAATAAATCAGTAAAGCAATAAGCAGCAGAGCAGCACTGAAGGAAGATACGCTGTAATTCACGAGTGTAATGCCTGAGTGCAATACGAATAAATGATTGATACTTGATTGATGCTTACAAACCACTTTCTCTACAGCAAGAAAGAAAGTGCAAGTGTATTCTTCTAATTGAAGAACTAGATTTGCAAGTTAACTAAACGTAACTCAAAAATAACCCCTGGAATATTTTAAATAGTTTTATATTTGTTTGCATTGCTCCAAAACTGTATTTTACTGTAACAGTATGGCTATAAAGTTTCCCAAGTTGACAAATAATTGCATTCATAACCGGACATTTACTTAAATTTCCAGGGAAACCAATTTCTTCGTTTCAGAAGTTACATGTTCTTTAAGAAAAAAAAAAAAAAAGAAAAAAAAAAAAAAGGGGGGGGGGAAATTAGACAGTACTTAGCTGTATACAATTAGATTAGGTCTCAAAAATTTGAGAACCTTTGAGCATGCCTATTCCCCTGTGCCTTTCAAGTTTTATGCTATGAAATATTTTCTGATAACAGGCCTCATTTCTGTCTCAGCTCCACACCAGTAAGGTTTTAATACTCAGCGTGTGATGAGAGATGAAACCAAGTGTGAACAACTTTCAGGTCCCATGAGTAGGCTGACTGTTGAAGCTGTCAGGTTCAATTGCATCATTCCACATTATTCAATGCCCCAAACTGCTCCCTAATTGTTAGGGGCTTAACATATTCAAAACCATTGTTTAGGCTAATGCTGAAATGCCTACAGTTGAGTTTCCATAAAGAAAGGGGAGGGATTTAATTGTAGTTAAACCATTACTGAACTCAATTCCTTTCATGATAGGACAACAAGGATGGCCTGAACGACCAATTCCAAGACAGCTTCTTAATCAGTTTATATCCAATCAACATCCATTTTCCCCTCTGCTTTAAAAATAGTCATTGCTATACTGTAGCTTTGCATTATAACAATGCTGTACAATTAGTGACAGACCACCTAATTGCCTACTTCAGCCAATATCTATTTGTGAACAATAATTTCAAAGCTTATTTTTATTTCTCTCTTAAAATAAAAATATACCATTGCTCCTGCACTGTCTACATCCCTTGGAGTACCAGATTGATGTGGTTGGGGTCATACCATTTACCAATCATACTAGGTCCTGTGACAGAAAGCACAAAACGACCGCTTGTGCTTACTGACACGAAGTAAGGAAATAAAGAGCGCTAGAAATCACCAGCAACTACTTCTTATGGCAAACTACTACTGAAAACAATATAAAAAATTTGATGCAGATGAAGTTTAAAGCTAGATTTTTCTACAAGCTCTTCTGCTACACTTCTGAGAGATGTTACTAATGCTTTCCATGCAATTGTCTAGCTTCATTAAATATGGAAGGAAATTAAAGCTCTAGACTACATATTAACATCAGTTTACTTCATCTAGAAGTCATTTTAAGCAGATGTAGTTTGGCCAATGGCAAGCAACATTTATCTGAACAATGAACTATTGAAAATAACATCAAAATTAAAACCTACATTGCAATTAAATGAGCTTAGATATTCAAATACATTAATGCCATGAACATACTGATAATCAAAAATGTATTTTTATATATGTATAGATAATATATAAAAATATGTGTATATATAAAAATATATATAAATTAATGAGAATTGAAAAGAGCTGCCAATCAAGTGATAGCAGCAAAAGCAACACAGACTCACACCTAGCCTTATGTTTCCTAGCTTAACCTGGGACAAGTGAAGAAAAGTTATTTTTATCCCTAGAATTTTTAAGGCCAGTTACGTTACAGGAGCATATAACGGTTGGCTTTTCTTGGGTATTCAACGCAACGGGAAGAATATGCTATTGCTTCTTTTTATTCTTTCAGTGCTTCTGGTACCACCTTTAACTTCATTTAGGAGATGTGGGAGAACCGCTGCTACACATCACCACTTGCCTTCCCTGAATTCTGTTAGCTGTTTGTCTGGGACAGCAATACACACCCACAGAAGGCTGGTCCGACTGCAGTTAACTGCAGCAATACAACCAAATTTCTAGGAAGCCCAAGAGGAAATTCTGCCACATCAACAGCTTTTCATGCATCAGTTGGTGCAACACAACTCTTGAATGTTTTCACCACACATATGGAATTTGCTTAGAAATCTTATCTAGACCTTGTTTCCAATGAAAAAAAAATTCCAAGTTCCTGTTTATTTTCCTATATGCCAAGAAACACAGATGGAATTGAGGACAACACAGAAAATCCTTAGTAAAATACCGTTCCCACATTTCTTCTGAAAACTTTTTAAAACAAACAGCACAACACAAAATAATATTAAAATGCGGCATGATAAACACTATTGATGTATTTTAGCTAAATTGATACTTTCATTTACACTTTTTAAATTTGTACTTTGGCTTTCATAGTTATAAGTTGAACAGAACTAATTTTCAAGCAAATTATATTGACTTCTCCACTAAAATAGCCTACAGCACTATTGATGACTGAAAGCAGAAAGTTTACTTTTTACAGCTAACCTCACCTCAACTGCTATCATACATCCATCACCAATGTGAATCAACCCCAAACACCCACTGTAGTCTTTTACTCATTTGTTCTACAAAAGCAATACTGGGATTGAAAAGATAACCCATCCCATACTGCCACCATTACCATTCAAGCACTTTGAAGTCCTTAAAGTTTGGGGTTTTTTTAAAAAACAGATAATCAAGGTGCAATTTTACAATAAACGTTTTCACTAACTGGCTGAAATAAAAGAATTAACTGAAAAGCTTAATTAGGAGGATGAAAAAGTTAAAATGAAATCAGAAAAAGGGCTTGTGATATAAGAAAAAAAGCAACTTTTTAATCAAGAAGTGTTAATTACAAATGTACAAATTATTATCATTAAAATCTGTCAAGAAAACTGTACACGTTACACGTAAAATCATCCCATGGATACATTATTGACATCACTAGTATTTTTAACATTACTAGCAAAAATAAATACTTTTTAATTCTAGATGGAATGAAGACTTGCTTATGGACAAGGAAATAATCAAATACTGTCTTTGAGAATCAATTGTTTTGATTAAATGTACAAATAAATCCTTCAATTAAATGAAACCATCTAACCTTCAAACAGCAGCACTCAAACATTTTCCAAGAAGGGCATGAATGAATGCAACTGGGAAACACAGTGGGATTTGAAAGGCAAAATGAAAAATTAATGGCACACCTACAGAAACTAATTTATACCTCTGCCCAGTGTACAACAAGGGCACATCAAGTCATTAAAAACCGCATGGGTAGAAGGCCTATCTTCCAATAATGTGAAAAAGCTATAACCTCAACTGTACTACCAGTTTACTCATCTCTTCCATGTTAACTAAGCTGAATATTGAATAAAATTTTAACCAATTAGAATCTATTTATTTATAAACTAGACACAAAAAGAGACTTGTACAAAAACTTACTACAATACTACCTCATTAAGAGTTCCTGTTTGTTTGTTCATTCAGGTTTTGTTTTTTGTTTTGTTGCTGGTTTTTTTTTTTTTTAAAGGAGGCTTTACAGATATAAGACCCTGGTATTTCTCCACCTCCCCCACAAACCTAAGTGAAAACATAGCTATCATTTCTACACAAAGCCCTTCTACATCAAGTTTGTTCCCCCATCCTTTCCATCTACCTCTGTCTTCATAGCACTTAACCTGTATGTGCTCTACACAGACAATGAAAGCAATATCTTACTCAAGAATCTGTTTTCCTTAAGGACATTAACCTATACATCAGGAATCACAACTACACTCTCATATTGACTAGCAGAATTACTTGATTAGGGAACAAACCCAGTATACCCATATAGTAACCTATTTTCTTCACATGAGTATTCCAAAGAAAGCCAGACACTCATAATATGGCAAATAATGGATCTGAGAGAAAACTAACTACTTTCAAGATCATCTATAATTTCAAAAATAGTAACAATAATCAGCCACTTATTCACAAACATTGACATTTTAACTTTCTTCATAAACCTCAATAATCTTTGCTTTTTTAGTGATGAAACAAGCACCAAGAGTAGCAGAATTACTGCTGTGTAAAAATGCTGGCAAGATTCTCAACATTTTATATAAGGCCTATAAGGACACTACCTCAGCAATGAACTTTGCAGCTTGTAACAAAGCACAAACCATGTAAACTTGAAATCTTTTTCAAGTCAAACCTAAATGTTCAGTTTCATCTAAATATTTTTTATTTATTCTTTCCACTGCATGCAGACTAGAAAATTTCGCATTTTTCACATTCAACACCATTACTATTGTCTCAGGCAGCTAAATTGAAGTAGTGCTACACTCAGTTCAACGAAGAGGTCAATGTGCCTCAGTTGCCTGGAGACTGATGGTTGCTACAGCAGCACCAGATAAGCCAAGCTAAATAAGCTTCAGCTTGAAGGCAGAAAACATTTATTGCTAGACCGAAACATTGATGCAGTTGTCTCAGCATGCAGCACTGCGCAAAACCACGCAACTGCCTTTCAGACTACCTGTATATTGTATAAGTCTACGCAAAGACAATCTTACTGAAGCAAAAGGAAAATACAGAAAGTAAAGATTTTAATTGGGCTAAATGCTAGATTACTTGCAACTATGATTCCTTTGTTCTTAGTTGAGTCACATGTTAGGAGGAATTTTCCCTCTGGCTGTAAATTCTTCCTCCTTGCTACTCTCCTCCACCCCCACCCCAAAAATCCTCAGTTAGATTGAATGAGAAGAAAATTAGATTTTGACCCATTTTGCCTAGAAGTAACAAGGAATTAGAACAGCTTTTAAGTGACAAACAAGAAAATGGAGATGGAAAAAACCTTTACTAGCATAGCTCTTTTACATCATTTTGCAAGACTCTTTAAATTTAAAGTACTACTACACAAACACGGTTTAGTTGTTTTGGAAGGAAAGTCACTATTTTGCATTGACTTCTTACAGCACAATACCAGACCCCTCTCTGTCTACAGCATACCAAGGGATGCATTTCTACCGGTGCTGGCAACTTCCTGTGGCAATGAGTCCCAAGGATGAGCAACATATTCTATTAGTAATTATTTCTGTTCTGGATGAGCTGACTTTTCCTTTTATATCTTTTTCTTAAGTTATACGATAAGGAGAACAGAGTAATTTCAGCATCCAAACAGTCTGTGATCCATGTTGATATTTTACCTTTGACCCAGTGGGTAGGAATCTCTTTTGAGAGATCTTATCATCAAGAGGTGTTTTGATAGTCACATAAAATATGTTGATTAGTTTTCATGTATCCACCGTTTCTACTGATTAGAAATTCTAGTACCACAGTAAGGATATGATTTCCTTTTTCTGGAAGCATGCTGCTTAAACCATGCAATATCATTATCTCCAGATGTTTTATTAGTCTCTTTTTAATTACCACTCATTTAAAGGTAATACAAATCACCTTCAGAAAGACAAATGCAGAAAATACAACCAAATTGACCACAAATTTGTAAAACCTGCTACTTTTATGCTGGATCTTAAAGAAAAAAAATTTAGAAAAAAACTCAACCCCACACCTCACCCCACACAAAAAAATCCCAAACCAAACCACACCCCATACAGCAATGTATAAACTGAATTTTTTAAAAATGAACTAACAGAACTTACAAAACGTACTGTTTATCTGCAGGAAAGATGACCTAACTTTACATTACACCTAATGAATTAGTGAATTAGTATCAGCAAAAGGAAAAGACTGGTATAACCTGAAATCATAATCACCAGAGGAAGCATACTTTGGAGAAATTTGGCAATACATTAACATATTGTCATAAGCACTGTCTATGCTTCACATAAATGACTGATTTCTAAGGGGTGAGAAGTTTCACCACGAGGCACCCAACTGCTCCTAGCTTTGCAGATGAACAGGAGAAATCTATACTATCTGCACTCTGGGCTTCATAAGAGCTATTCTGGCATTCAACATCTCAACTACTATTATATTAAGAAACAGACTTCAGGAAGTGGCGTGAAAAAATGTAAAAAGAACGTGAGGATCTTCCTAAGCTATGGAAATCATCTCTGATTACATGTCTTATGTAATTTACCATAATTAGGATAAGTTCTTTTGCATTTCAAGAAATGATTATTGCTTAAGTAAGTTTGCTGAGATCATTTCAACATCCCTAGTTTTAAGTCTTAAGACATTACGATCCAAAGGTGTCTGCAAGAGTAGTATACTAAATCCTTAACTCCAGCCATTACACGCAATTGTGATGTGTACCTTTGGGAGCAAAGCAGGAAGCTCACTTAAGCAGCCAACCACCTAGTGCAGGTTACCTGAAGTCTGAGACTTGTCACATCTGTCACATCCCAGTGTCCAAGAACTGAGGGCAATTTGTCTTTTTTCATGTATTCATTCTACTCCCCAAAGAAAAGTTCATTAAATACTGACAGATAATAGACCTGCCATTTTCTAGAGTACCCACAGAGAGGATGGACCAGAAACTTCCCTTAAATTGACTTATATTTCCACCTGCCCAGCTCTAGAAAACTTCAGATGTTTAATATAAAGTTTTCCTCCCTTCTTCATATTTACTTTGAGCTGGGGGGGGGCAGAAAAGCCCAACACAGGGTATGTTTCTCTGAGCAAGAGTGGGAAACAGAAGTGGGCAGAGGAGTATCCTCCTTGGCCATACTGAATTTGAGAGTATTGCATCCATAACTTGAGGCTACAACCACAAACTCAGCAGCAATATCAGTCAGGTACCTTCATTTTACTGTCCCATGAAAATGCCCAAGTCCCCCTTTTGAAGACTTGCAAAAAAACCTCTCAACGTGAATTTTCAGCAAAGACTAAAGACTACTTGTTGAAAATGTACTTCTAAATTCCCTCATAATTCCACCCGTTTTGGAAGGTGTAAGTAAGATTGCTCCCAAAACTGCTCCTAACATCTCTGTTGATAGGGACAAGAACCAAGAATAGAGTTCCTTTTCCCTGTGTTTTCACTTATTTTCCCATGGGTACCAGAATAGAAAAGAAAAAGGAGGATAAAGTTCCCTTGATAGCATGCAAAATAATGAAGAGACTTAAACTATGACAAGAAAATAACCATTAAAACAGGAAGCCAAAAATAGCATAAACTGCTGATGTGGAAAAAGAACAGGGGACTACAGAGATCCAAAATTAGGGACTAGACTAATTCAGAAAGTGAGAAAATAAAAACCACAGGACAGAAGCATCTGAAACATCAGGTACCCTACATTCATAACCTGAAAAGATCTCAGGATTCCTCAGCTTTCACATTCCCCTATTGTTAACAAATAACTCCAAATCTATTGGAAAAAAAAAAAAGCCTTATCTCCCTCCAAAAGCTGGATCATACAAAGTAGGATAACCACCACTGCATGAATGCTAAAAACCCTGCTGTTTTTCTATTGCTCCTAAGGGGAGTAAAGCCAAACAAACTTCAGAAGGGATAATGGAAGTGATTAAAGCAAACTTATTTCACTTAGAATTGCATCTGAGTAGCAGCACCTACCTCCCCAATTATCACATCTCCACCATGGAGGCAGTAGTTCATTATGTATGTTGAAGTGGACCTATCATGACATCACAAATAAATCTTGGACTAGAGTAACGAACTGCAACTATTTAGTTTCCCTATCTCTGTGCAAGCCACTAGGATTGCTCTTAAGAGACACTTGTCCTTCTCTTTATTAGCTGCTTCTGTGGCAAAAGCAGCACAGTGCATACAGTAAGAGATGGGAACTTAGGAAGAAAATAAAACAGAAGCTGCAGAGGAAAAAAAAAAACAGCTTTAAAAAGAAAGAAGCTGCTAGCAAAAAAAAAAAAAAAAAAAAACCACACACCACCACAACACATTTTTCCCTCTGTCCCAAGAAAGAGAAAATAATCTTTTGGATTACATCTATAAAACAGGTTAGTGACAAGTATGTGCAATACTGCTTGAAACTGCCTCACAGATGTGCTTATTACCGTCACTAAGAGCACAGACACCATCACATGGGAGAAGAAAAAAGGTCATCTAACAAAGTCACAGTTTGATCATATTAAATTTCCAGAATAAGAATAAATCCTGAAAATTTCTGAATAAACTGAGATTACTATAATGCAAATATCATACATTACTGAATCACACAATGCCAGCACCAAAGAGTTGATGAGCTACAAATGTTTAAAATAGAAGGCTGTATGCCTTACAGAAACCACTATGTGCCACCTTCACTCCCAACTAAAAATACTATTGAAATGAGATTACAAGATACTTAAATGCATTTTTTTCTTAAAAGGAATATAGTCTGAGAGATGGCTTTAATAATCAATAACTGGAAGAAAACCCAGTCAAAAATCTTTACTTCTATTTCTGCAGTATGATCCTGGTATTCTGTACTTAGAGATGCCAGAAACAAACAGCCACAGAGCACTAGTAGAGTAGTCTCACTCATTTAAGCCATCAAAAAGAATAGACAGCTCAACCAATTTCAGTCTTAGTCTTGACCAAAATAGCAAACGTTTCATTATAAAACACTACATCTACTAAGCCAAAATTTAAAAAAAAAAAATTTAATCTAACAACTACCATTTCCTGGGAAGCAGAAAACAAATCCTGCTGTACAATACCAAAAGCTACTGAGGCACCCAGGTCACCACTTTTTTTATGAACATATATTAATCACCAAGAATAATTTATCAGAAAGAGCAATAGAACAAACAGCTACAGAACAACACAGCAGGCTGACAAACATTTCTGCTATAATTGTGAAACGCAGCTAAATCTTTGAGAAAAAAACTGAACATAGGATCTTGGAGCGGTGTGACTTGGCTAAAAAGGGAAAAACTAAGGCACTATTCAAAATGAAAACACAAGAAAGTTATTTTTTTCAACAACAGCACAAATGAATATTCATGTAAAAGCTGAAGGCATGCTTCTGAGACAAAAGGCAGTAGTTTGGGATATAGTCATTTGCTGTTACATACAAAACAGGCAGTACTGACAAAGATGTCAAGAGGATCAATTCACAGAAAACCAGGAGCAAATATTTGGTGAGCTGTACCTTCTTTCCTGTATCCCTTTTTCCCTATATTCTTGCAATTGTTAAATGCATTGTTATGCTAATAAAGCCTCACTGAATTAGCAAGTATAACCTATACGTGTATAACCTTGGGCTATGCCCAAGGCACATAAAAAAAGAGGAATAGGATGCAAAAAAATCTGCATTTCCAGCAAGTAGCATTTTTACTAGACCGCTGATTCCCACCTGGTGAGGAACACCAGCATTTAAATTCAGTTACGGCACAGCATGGAACACAAGATAATAATCTCTTCTGGATTTATTAGATTGGAATAAAAATTATGAGTGGCATGAGGGAGAAAAAAATGAGACACAAAAGAAAAGGTGTTTGCAACGAGGCCCATACTGTGTTTTTGTCTTAAAAGCAAACAAACAAAACCCACAGTATGGGAACTATCATACTTGACAATAGAATAAAAGAATCAAAATCCAGGATTTTGAAGTTGCGCACTTTTTTTAATCTTTTAAATCAGTGTTGTTTAGTTGTTGAAAGAAAAAGCAGCACTTCAGGGTTTTAATCACTAAAGTTGTATATGGGCATAGCAGTTACTCAAAAATAACAAAAGGCATAGCAGTATTACCTAATTTTGTCACTTTAGGATGGTTTCTTTCATTTGCTTGCAAGTTTTCTTAATACTATGAACAAAATTTTCTGTATTTGAAAAAGGATTACTGTATTCGTAAATATATATGTATTTTCTGTATGTATGCCTACCACAACCTCCATAACCTCCTAATCAAAATAGTTCAGCCCATTTTGAGACCTGCATTTTTTCTAAGCCCTCCTCTTTAAAATGTCTTAACACCCTTGCTTTAAAAAAAAAAGGGATGCAAAAAATCCATCAAAAATTTACAAATTCATGATGTTCCCAAAATAATAATTAGAAATGCCCAACAGAGATCTAAGAAAACGTAACAGCTTAAGTCTTAGAAGAGTGCACCTTAGCAGCACATCTGACGGTATTCCAATTTTTTGCACTATTCCAATTGCAGATCTGCCATCCTTACCAAATAACTGAGCAGCCAAGGTTTGCCCATACTTGCTCTCTTCACTAATAGGTTAAATAAAACCTCCTTTTTTACTTATTAATTTTTATCTGCTATAGAAACACAAGCTTACCTTAACTTATAACCATTGTATGTACACCTAGAATCTTGGTTGATCACTACTCAAAAAATACATTAGCACACTGTTATTTGAAGACTTTCATGGTCAAGAGGTGGGTAAACACTGAGAATACATCCACAAGAGCCCAGTAAGCAGACAGAGCACTCTGATTAAACTTTGCAGAACTAAGTAGGTAAACCCTAACCCCTGAAGTATAATCAGTCATTTATGATAACTGCATTTAAAAACAAAAACAAAAAAACCACCACCAGCCCTAACTGGTTCCCTCAAACTGCAGAACAACTGCATGGTAAAATACACTCTCTTGAGTATCTTCAAACACTAGTAATGACCTCATGAACTGAAACTGGAAAAGACTCCCAGAGTCCAGAAAAAACAAAAGCACATTAAAGATGGTTGTCATGATTTAGTGCAAATCAAAGGCACTTCCAGCCGGGAGACCCGCTTGGTATTTTCAAGTCTTGAAAGTCAGGAAAAAGCATCTGATCTGCCTGGTGCAATGACAGAAGTAACACCAATCCTAAACCTCAACCAGGACATGAAAGCATTTCGTATTTTAAAATTCAAAAGAGACACCCATCTTCTTTCTCCTCCATGCTAGAAAGTAGCCTGAAAACTAATTTTCCCCATGAATGAGGAAGAACTGTGTCCATGGACCTTCAAGTCAACTGACTGTTCACCTCTTGCCACTACAGCTTCTGTGTAGGAATTCTCTCTCAAAACTGATAAATCCAGTAGGGTAAAAAAACCCAGAATGGTGACAGTTAAAGCCATTCAGCCTCAGCTGGAAACTGCTGTTGTCTACCTGCTGGATGTTACTGGATGCCAGACAAAAAGGACAAGTGCCAATCTAACTGCAAATGGTGAAGATGGTGGATACAGAAGGGAAAAAAGATTGGAACAATAAATATAGGTGCCTCAGTTGTAGAACATAACAGAGACATGTCATGATACACAGCTTATCTAAGGTATGATGTTTGGTTGAAATATCAATGCCTGTAAAATGGTATAGCTGATGGAAGGACCAAGTTCAAATTCATGCATTGACACCACTGATGTAAGAAAAAGCAAAGACTATGCCTTTACCAATTTCCAACTGGCAGACCCGAGTTAGCAAAGTGTAGTCCTAGAATCACTGAAGCAACACAGGACTTTGTTGATTCTCTGTGCAAACACAGTTCCCTTTTAAGGTGGTCAACCAAAATTTCTCACCATTTGAGCCTCCCTTTATAGTTCAGAACCAAATGACTCTTCAAATGGTAGTAGCTGTGAATAAGATCCTGCCAGGTAAATCTATGACCACTTGAAAACAAGGTAGGTACAAGGTAAGATACATGACTCCTGGAGGAGCGGGGCGATGGGGAAGGATAAAAAGAAACCCAAACAACATCACCACAAAAACCCCAATACACCTCCCAAAAACAGAGCCAAAGGGAATACAGGAATTTGAAGCACTTAACCTATGAGGGGCTCTCTAGTTCAGCTAAACACTAAGAGAAAGTGCACCTCCTACGGTATACTTCACCTTTTTGTGACAACATGAGAAAAAAAATACTATGGTATTTCTGTTCCTGTCTGCTAAATATGGGCTCTGTTCCATTGCTTTTTTAATCCGTTTATCCTCTGACGGAGTTTAACACATAGAAGTGATGGTGCACAATTCTTCCTTATTTAACTTTTCCATGTCATTCGTGATTTTACCGACCTCTCTTGTACCCCACCTCAGTGTCTCTTTTTCAGGCCAAGAGTCCTATACTATTTACTCATTCCTTATAAAGATGCCATTTCTTGCCATTGTTGACTACCATGGCTGCTCTTATACCTCTTTTGATACCTACTGTATCTGTTTTGAATAGAAACTGCTTTTCCCTTTAACATGAATTTCATTTGCCCTCTTACCACCTTGTCAACATAGGCTGCTGAGGTCTTTCAGCAATTTGTGACAGCTGATCTTCATAATAGCTCACTGCATAACCTAGCATAATCAGCAAACTTGGCTTCTGTTCCTCCTCATTTTCCTAGATCATTTATGAAAACATTGAGCTGTATGAAAGGCCATAACGCTGATCTTTCCAAGATTCTGGTGGTAAAACTCTCCACTGTGAAAACTGAGCATCTATTTGTTTGGGGTTTTTTTAAAATCTTTTAATCTGCTACTAAACTATGACACAACCTCTCCCCTTATCTCCAGACTGCTCAATTTAAGTGTCTTCAGGGAGTTATGTTGTGTAACGCTCTTTGGGAATAAAAGACAAAGACAGACAGAAAGAACAAACTAACTCCAATTGGTTGTGATTTCCCTTCACAAAAGCTATGTTGGCTCTTTGCCAAAGCACTGCATTTTTAATTCACTACTTTAAAACAGTTTCTATCAATTTGTCCAGAGATGTCACCCAATTTTGTGTGAAACTGGCCAACAGGTTCCAAAGTTACAAGACAGAAAATCACACCGGCATAATGCAAGACTTATTTCTTTAGTAAACCGGTCCACAAGAATTACATAAAAATATGAACTGCCACCTATAACAACCAAGTGTTATTTAATATTGAAATGTATTCTATGTTGGCCTGCACACAGTATTTCTGCTATATATATGTACCATACACACGTGCATGTGCAAGTACACACACATGCATAAGTACATAAGTAGATATGTATTAAGCTTGATTTTAATTCTGCAGGTTTATATCCACTATCTTAAATTACTGTAGACTCTATAAATTAAAAGTTGATGCCTTATATGCACACACACAAAAGTTATATTTGATACACTCATTGTAAAACAGATTTCCATCAGGAAATGAAAAATATAATAAACATGAAATATAAAAACATCATGTCCAGTACAGTATTCCTTCATACTTATACTCTAATTGTGGTGGCTCTATACACCTATGATTTTGTACTCTCTTGCCTTGATAAATGCGATCTTAAATTAACTTAAATTCATATAAAATGCTACCATAAAGATATTTTTTCTGGTTCATTACTTCGACTATGTCACCTTTCTGCACTCCTCCAGTGCCTCCCTTATTTCTTCACCGTCAAATATGAACTACGTATCTTCATTTATATGACCTTTCAAATACAAAACTGTAGCATATATATCAACTTTCATTTGCTGTTAAGATGTCAGCCTTGGCCACCTCTTTGCCAGGGCTAGCCTTAGTTGTCCATTTGTCAAATCTCCCAAATAAACCCCTCTGTACTTTAACTTGATACCAGCATTTTTGCATAAAACATGCAGAACTATGTCTTTTCCTTTTTAAAAATCTTTTCTTAAAATGTTCTGATAACAGACACTGGTTAGTTAGAGCATTGATGAACTGTAACCAGCGTTTATGCTACTAGTCATAATATAGTCATTATTACTACACACTTCCACAGATTGTTTATAAAAATCTGTGTGCTCTACAAAGATGGGACTATGTAATATTACACGGTACTTCTAGCCAATGTAAAGTTTTCACAACAAATACACTGTTTATTAATCTATTTTCCAAACAAATTATTCTTTTAACATTGAAAATAAGCAGGTCAATAACATGGTTTGCTATCTTAAACTCTTGTGATAGTTTACCTGAGTTGCAGCAACAACAGTAGTTATAGAAGGCGCAGTTGAAGGTGACAGAGCTCCCACTTGCTGCAAGTGGCCTGAAGCCTGCTGAGGTAAATGAGAACTGGAAACGGGAGTGCTAGATCCTGAGCCAGATACTGCATTTGGAAATGATACTGCTACATCATTGCTGCTAAAAATACCTGAAAAAAATTACAAAAATTATTACATGCATCTCTCTCTCTTCCCCTCCCTCTGTTTTCTAGTAACCATGTAAATATGCAGTAGAAAATTAAGACAAACAAGATCACTTAATACATAACGCAGAAAGTTCCTGTGTTGAAATTCTAACCATGCTGATTGATAAAAGTGCTCTCATCATTTGACATTCTACAGTTCAGGGAACAGAGATTGATTCAGTTCTAAGTTTTTGTAAAACTTGTGATAAATCAATTTTTATGTGCATTACAAACTGCTCAAATATTAATGGTAGCAGAATTTTTGGCTAAAATGCCTGCCTTCAACTGAGTCTGCTATCAGAGTTTGATCTTTCAATTAATTACTGTAAAAGTTAAGTAGATAAAGAATGAAGTATTGGGCTATATAACAGAACATCCACAATACAAATGGAAAAATACTTTTAAGCTTTAAAGTAAAATGTTTCTGAACATCATACATTTGTCCAAAACTGTAATTTTCAGTACTAAGGAATGCTTGTGTTATTTTCAGAAAAATATTGACAGCATGTCTGAGGACAAAGTACTCAGATTTGCTGGTAGAACTGTTAGCATTTCTTTTATTCACACAGTAAAACTCCATCCGTGATCTAAGAATGCTTGACTAACATCTCTGCTAGAACAGCCAACAAGTAAGTGACTAAACATGTTAACATTAGTCAGACTTGTATGTTAGCAATTTAAATAGGAAGAGTTCATACCCCTCTGTGAAGCCGTTACTTCTGTTCATCTACATGCAGGGTAAAGTTCATTATATAGGTTGGGAAAAAAACCCTACTGACCAGAAGCCCAGGACAAGAAGTAGTACCTGTCTATGAAACTGTTAGGCTCCACGTGCATTAGATAAGTGAGCTGTCAGCTGGCCAAGGAATATCAAGCATGGTAGCACTGAACTGCAGTTAGAGGAAGAGTGCCACAGGGAGTAAACAGAAGTAGAATGAACATGGTTAGATCAAAAAAAGCAACAGAACTGAAATGCCAGTTAGAAGGCAAAGGTGGAGCTAGTTTGTCACTCATACAAATAATGATTTGAAGAAGGCAGTGACAATAAGAAGATATGCAATGTTAAAATACCATTCACCACCCAGCAATCCCTCTGAGCCCAGGCAGTCAAGGGAGACTAACATCATCCAATTCCACACATAATATGCAAACACTGATACATCTTAAATTCCCTGCCTCTATTAATTGTCAAGAAAAGTGGAAGAGAAAACCAGCCAGACCCAACAGAAAAAGACGATATGAAAAAAACAGCTGAAGACACATTCCGACAACGCTTTTTTCCTGCCTAACCGAGGTTAGTGACTTCTTACCATCTTCTCCCCAATCTCTTTAGCATAGCACAATCCCATACCAGCTCTGCTTTTCTACTGAGCTTCCTATCTTTCTCCCTTTCACACACCTCCCTCGGTCATCTTCTCCTCCCTCTTTTTTTTGGTCACCATCCCAAAAATCTACAGTTATGGCATTACTAGCAGTTAAGATCCTTAAAGCATTCATTTTCTTATGACCTTTCTCCAATTACATCTGCCTCATCTAACTAGACAGTAAATTCTATGGATCCTGCTCTAGATTTGTCCCTGCACATCACCAAAATGGACATGATTAACAAATAGCCTTGCTACTGAGTCTACTGTAAAATGTGATACAATTACAACCACAAAAACTGAAATATACTCCAGGATCTCAAAAGATTTTTTTAAAATCTGCTTTCAGAGATTTCAAATTAACAGAAGGATGAGACTTTTTACTCTTTGTATTTTGAATGCATTAAAACAACTAAACATACAAAAATTCTTGAAAAATATTAGATTCTCATGCAATTATCTGGCTCCAGGAACCATTAATTTTAATGGTAAAAATAATGAAATATCACAACACTTATGTTCAAATCATAAGAGCTTGTCACCACAAATGCTATCACTCCCATAAAACGTCGAAGATAATGAGCAGAGAAAAACTTTTAATGAGAATCAAGTAGTAAAAAATAAAGATATTTTGCCAGAAAGGTAAAACCACTCCAAAATTTTAACACTATTATAGATTCTTTTTCTTAAGTTTTCAAAATCTTACATATTTAATAACTGCAGAGCTGCTGCTGTCTCTATTTTAATGATAAGGTTTATTCCTCCTCTTAAAAATAAAATCCTGGAATACAAGCAGATAGCTATAAAATCACAGGCAAGAAGCTATTTCAAAAGAAAGACAAGCAGTAAACTAGTTTGCCAATGGAATGAGGGAAGTTATTATTTGTTGCTAGTAGTAGTAAAAACACACACTATTTGTTGCTGATGCAAAATACAGGACACACATGACCTATCCACACACTCTTGTTTGGCCTATTTCCATTTAGCAATACCTTACTTAATGCATAGAGTACATGCATCTTCTGGAACTAGTCATGCAACCAAGATATTACTCCATGCAGCATTCGACTAAGAACTGTATGCTGAACATAACAAATAAACCCTTGACTCTCACACCCTTCATAAAATACCTGCATAAAAACTATGTGCATATCATACTAGAAAACTAAGACAGTACATATTTGAAATGTCTCAAACATATCAAGTTGTCCTTTTGAGGATTTGGAAGAGAGAAATCACTTTCTGGATCAGGAGGGAATAATAACAAAAGCCTTTACAAATCACTATAAACCACATTAATGTTTAAAACAAACTATCTTTAAGTCCTTCCCATATTACTGAAAAGCCAAATAGCTATAGCTTCTGATGAATGGCACTGTGTAATTTCCCCGAGACAGAAACAGCATGGTTAAATATTATCTTCAGTGTTTTAGGCAGAACACACTTCTTCAACTGTAGAGGGAAATGGACATGTAACACTGTTCAGGTGAAGTTTGACTGTGCTTAACACTACTAACGCAGCTGCAGAATGTAGTTTCAGGTTCTGACAGATAAAAATGCATGTATAGCCTGCATTGCTGGAGTGAAAGGCTTAAAAAAAAGGGAACCGAAAAAAGAAGGGGGGGGGGAAGGCATCTCTGGACAACAAATAACTGCCTGCTTAGCACAGAAGGGTAGTACTATACAGTAGTGAACACAACAGAGTATGAAGATTGGAAAAAACTGTATTCTTTTTGCTGGCAATCAATGACAAAATAGATAACAGAGGAAAAAAATTCAAGAATAGTGAAAAACAAAATAGCTTCAAGTCAGAAATAGCTGTGCAGCAACATACACAAGTGGCACACAGAAAAATTTTTTTGAGATTTTGAATAAAATCACTAATAAGTAGTTCCATGAGCAGATTTAAAAACACAGATTAAATTCTGGCTTTCAACAGCATCGCATCTCACAGATTACATCAATACACTAAACTTTCCCACCACAATTTCTTTATCTTGCTACAAAATCCTCAGTTCTTTTGATTTTCTAGTACTACAGCCCCCTATGTTATTCAGCTCCCTGACATTCCCTTCCTATGCTGCTGATTACGTAGTTCAGCAAGCGACAAAAACAGGCTGTGGTTACTCTTGTAGCCATAAACTCTCTATCCCTATTACAGGAACTTAAATATTTTAGACTCCTTTATCAAGTTTGTTCAAAATTGGACAACAGGCTCAAAGCTTACTGAGTGCCAAAATCAAGAGAGCCAACATGTAGGCTGCTTCCTTATGAAGCTTAAGACAATATTCTCCCTACAATAAAGCTGTATTTTCTTTGTAAGTCAGTAACTTGAAACCCTTGCAACAATTGTGACGAGGGGAAGTATTTGAGGTACATATCATAGGTTACTGATCCTAGCATTTTGCCAAAACTTAAGGGATAAGCAGAACTCAGTCAAAGAGTTTTTCTAAAATTGTGAACTTGCAACCACACAAAAGTTGCACAGAACTACAGAACCTTCCTACCTGGGGGAGGACAGATGGACGCGGGGCAGGAAATTTTGAATTACAAGAACTTTACAAAAACTGAAGCTATATATGTTTTCAGTACCTTTACTTCCTGTGATGTCAAAATGTCTCCCCTAAAACCATGACAACTTTCTATATAGAGCAGAATGAAAAAGTGCCTTTGAATGAAGCTGTCCATTAATTAGTAACTAAACATGTAGAAAAATTTGTTCAGTTACACAAGAAAGAACATGTTGTATTCCAGTAGAATGTTGACAGTGGAAGAAATATCCCACAATTTGTTATTTTGTAATATGGACATAAGCTAAGGTGAATCTAATGCTAAACACAAGCAATTAAGAGTTTATTTGGTCACAGTTGCCAAAAAAGAGAAGCAAGAAAGCTGTGTTTGAAACTGCCAAGCTAGCAACAATACTTCATTTCAATTCATCTGAGAATATGAATCTGAAACTATATGAAATAAGTATGAATCTGAACCTATAGCTTGGACACCAGGGCCAACCTGTTTCCTTCATGAAGAAATTTGAAATCTAAGAATCAAATAATCAAGCTGTTTTCCTGCGGCTTGATGAGCAAAGTGGTAGAGTTCACTTTCAGATAGGTTTCTACAAGATTCTGCAGCAACAGTTCTAGAAGAGCACAGAAACTACAGTTACTGATCTGCAAGCCAGCACTTCTCTCCCTTTCAGTGACTGGGGTCCTTTTCTGAAGGAGGCGCAGCAGCCTCTGTCACAGATCAACAGTCAATACCCTCCTTTTATGAAGGGCATTCTGTGTCCTCTCCATGATGAGGTAGAAGGAAAAAAATCTCCCAAAGAATACACACCGCTTGTGGTGGAGGGTAGGAGGGAAGATACAAAATATAGGTACACAGGTTTTCAAAATGGAACAACTATTCTAATTTCATACTTATCGACAGAAGGCAGACTGCCATAATTATTCCATTTGAAAATACTCCATAGATTGATTTATGATCAAAAACCAAAATACTTGACACGAACCTCCACACCCCTGAGGAACACAATTCAGCATGGCAACATCACACACATGATGAATCAGTGACCTAAGAACAAGGTCATACCACCTGAAGTGTGCTATCAAACTCCATTAAAATTAACCCCAGACCTTTGACAGCTCAGCTAGCAAAAGATGTTCAGTCAATCTCTTCCACCTACTTTCATTCCTATGTTCATGATCCTGACTGTACAACTATTTGCATTCAGAAATTTATTCAGTAATGGGTGGGGGGTGAAGGACCAGAACTAGAATGTAGCTACCAAAATAGTCTACTCCTCTGTTTAGCTAGTCCCACCTGCTATCATGAACAATGTTATTTTATACTTGATCCCACATTTATTAATGACCACACGTCAGCAGTGTTACAGAACCCACTCTTCAATAAACCATAACAGCTAACTAACCAGCTAAGTACATGAAACAACACACACGAGTTGCTTAAACCAAGCTCAGTCAGGCTGTATACTGACTTTTATTTCCACAGGTAGGTTTTTAAGTACAAGTTTTCAAAACTGCCTAAACCACTCTCAGAATGGTTACAGCTTCCTGGTGTAGAGCGTGCCTACTCCTACTTTGAATTAATCCAAGCTGCTTATGCTACAGCCGTTACTACAGAAGGGCTCAAACCCACATTTGTCATAGCCCAGCCAAGGTGAATTTGCTCTCTGAGAGGAGAGGTTTGAACATGACACAAGGAGATAGATGAATGACAGGCTGGACTAGGAACACAGGGAGAACTGTATCATTTTTCTAGCACAGTATATCCACCTCGAACAGTGGCCAACAGCAGCTGCAGGAGGGAAAGCACAAGAAAAGGGCAAGCATGAAGAAAAGGACATGTATGTATGAACATACAATAGAAGAAGTAATACTTCCCTTGAATATTCTACCAGCCCGTAGAAATCTACAACTTACAGATTCTGAGCTTGAGGAGTGGTCTTTGTAATTACTAGCCCTAAATTTGCTTCCAACCCTGCCCCCATGAATTTCTTTCCATCCTTTCTGAACAGTTGTAACTTTTCATCCCATGTCCTGTGGCAAAGTTGTAACTCAGTTAAACTGTGTGGTCTTGTTTTGGTGGGGTGGGACTGAAAGACAGGGATGACACAGGGGCAAACTTAATTTCATTTGGTTCCTCCAGATGTTCTGACTTGCCACAATAAATCTTTGAGATGATTTATAATTGCCAGTTTAAGGTTCACATATATAATTCAGATTTATGAAATAAGACACATTAAGAATTTCATGCTTATTCTAGTATAATTCAAAAAATTTTGAAGTACTCTTGTAGAATAAGAGCAATAAGATAAAGAGCTCCATGATCATACCTGAGACACAAATGCTCAGCACTACAGGAAAGACTCTACCTCGAGCGTGTCACAGCACAGAAAAATCTTTCCAAGAAGAAAAAGTTACACAGATATGGAGCAACAATTGATAAATAAAGAGGCTAACTTTTATTTAGAAGTTTACTTTTGTCACAGTGAGCAGACATACACGCCTAAGTTATTTTAATATGACATACTAAAGAAGTAGTTTTAAGCTTACTAAACGAGTATTCCTGAGTAGAAGCATGACACTTGTGATCTACATTTCTTAACGATTTCCAGGGAGAATTTAATGTGCTTGTTTAAGATCTCCAAAGATCTACTATACCTTCAAACCATTTTGACAGCCATCTATGTCAGTGCTGAATGCTGAAATGGTGAGTCACTGGAAGCACTAGATTCCTCTTCATTGTCAACATAATATAGTCTTTTAAAGGAGTTCCTACTTAAACAGTTTTCTGTTTTGGATCCCAGTGATCTGAAGTTGGTGTCTTTGAAGGTGTGCTGCAGGGATGCTTGACTGAGCCAGAATTTTCAAAAAGTGGGCCATTAGAGAGGCTAACAAATAACAACGGCAATTCCAGTGTGATTAGTTATTTCTGGTGGCGGGGAACAGCTGTTGCCGGAACTGCTGAAGGACTACACATAGCTGTCATTAGCAACAACTAAAGCTTTAAAGTGGTATTCTAGAAACTCACGGACAGGTAGTTATACTTAAGGTTGTAACATTTGATAGCAGAACAATAACACTCCATTATTGAATACTCTGAAAAGAATTGGCATAAAGGAACTACTTCAGGATGACTTTGTAATTTGTCCTTCTCTTGTTCTTCCTTTTTTAAAATTTATATGGTTTAGCTAAGCATTACTCTCCCCATGCTTCAATACAGGCAGATGCCTTTTATCAACACTGTAAAAGGCTGCCCAAGTTGGCTAGATTAAAAAATTTTAACTCATTCATGCTCAGTAGAGATTCTGACTAGTTTAGGTTATCTTGTTAAAAAAAAAAAATCATAGCATATATACTAATTTTTGCCTGCATTGATGTGCCGGCCAAGTCTGAAATCTTTCTTTGGAAATGTGCTGTCTTCTAAAGCCAATCACAGTGCTAGGACTGGCACGATGACTGTCTGCTCTGTGCTACAACTCTCCTTACCGCAAGTCACAAATTAGCATAAGTCAGAACAAGCATAAACAGAGACCTGAAAACAGGAACAGGAGTAAGAAATAAAACAGAGAGAAGACAGAACAAGTGAGAACAGGAGTAGCCATAGAAAGGCTACAACCAACCATTACAATTTACAGCTAGCTCTAACATAAAATTATAGCATTCAGGTCATCACTCCCCATAGTCTTTTTTTTTTTTAAAGTATGTGCTAAAATCCTCAATAGATATATATGTGTCTACCCCCTCCTCATGCTTTCCAGTGGTAGGCCCATAAAAATGATGCAGAAGAGATGAGACGTCAAGGTCAAGTCAAAAAAAGTTTGACTGTAAGGTCCAGAGTAAGACCAAGAAGGACAAAGCACAAAGTTACCACACATCAAATAGCTGTGAAAACTTTACATCTCTCAACTGCAATTTTTCAGGCTTTTTTAAAACAAGTATTTTAAAAATCATGAAAAATACAGTAAGTTGACCATAAAACTGAGAAATAGGCTGCTGAGTATGAAGTCTCTTACTGGCAAAACTGCAGTGTGCGGCTTCTTCCTTGAAGTGTCTTGACTCCTTTCTATTAAGACAGGTATCTTTATAGAAAGATACAGCCTGCATGACTCAATTTCATAGTCTTGTTTTTTAACTGACCCTTTCAAATTTGTTCTAGTCTTTAATTATCATCTTTCCTCTTTTACACTTTGTCAGCACCAAATTCAACTGACAGGCTTCAACCATCACCTTTATACCAGTATAACTATCAAATTAACTTCTCCACTCCAAACTTGTATTTTTCTCCACTCAAGCCAAAACTCTCAGTTTTTTGTTTTCGGTACTTTGTTGCTGATGTGCAGCCACCTTAAACTCCTTGCAATGAAAAAGTGTCTCCACCAAAACTCTTACGGACAATGACTCTTAGAGTCCTCAGCATTATCTGCTCATAATCTGATTATGCTGTTGTAGTAAACTATCTTCTTATATTTAAATATTTCTCAAGTTTGAACGTTTTCTTTTCATCCTATACACACATGGCAAGATCTTTCCTTACTGTTCATGTTATCAAAATTTCTACCTACCCTCACTGATTTCACTAATATATACGTTTCCACCAAAACACGAGTACGCAAAAAACTTATGCAAGATTGGGGTTGGGGGGAGAGTAACTAACTTTAGAATCTTAGAGAAACATGGAAGGGTAGATAAAACACACCACCACCACCACCCACCCCCCCAAAAAGAAAAATCCACAACCAAACCACCAACCCAAACAAACAACAAAAAAAACCCAAACAAGCAGATCAGATGATAAATCCTGTCCAAACTCTGTTCTAAAACAAACATGAGGTAACATTATGCTGCCCCACAATAATGAGTCATACAAAGCATTATTGCTTGACAAGAAAGCATACAATGTTAAGTAACCACTTTCCTCTATGCCCTTCCAACTTCTGTGATGGAGTTAGGAATACACAATCAGTTTTTTTAAAAAGTGCAATGTGGAAAGAAGTCATCAGATATGGTGTTCTGTCAGCTTCTATTCTGCACTGTTGTGAACCTATACCTTTCAACATTAAACAGCAAAAAGGCTCTGCTTATAAAACAGCAGAAACTCACCAAGTCCAAATTCAGCACACTTTGTCAGATACCCTTCAGATGTTTTATTTTTGTTCAGAAAAATGGTGAGCTTGCTTTCCTTCATCTCAAAGCTGGTTCAGAGCACTGTATACCTGGGAGAGTGAGAGGGAAACCCTATATCAAAAGGAAAAAAGCTAAACCTATTTCACTAAAGCAAAGCAAATCTAGAGAAATTTCAATATTTCTCACCACATGTAGACTATGAAATAAAAATTTAATATTAATATTTTTGATTATTTAAGAGACCCGCCACTGTAGACATTTGCCTAACAGACGTAATTCATGGCTCCGACAGTGTGAAAAGCGAAGTCCTATAAAACCTTAATGATTGCTAGCTTAAAATGCAAAGAACTTCAGCATGCAGAGGTTAAACATTTAAATTCTTTTGCATATGCTGAACTCCAAGTCAATACATTTGCAATGTATACAGCATTGCTGTTCCAACACACATGTACAACAATAAGAAAATCACTCTATTTGACTAACACCAATGGATTAAAAAAATCCAGTTTTTATTAACAGATCGCCTGACACCAATTAAATACAATATTGAGAAATAAACTTGATCATCTTCAAAATTAGCCTCATGAGAGGGTTTTAACTGTAAATATTCCCTCCTAAATATTTCAGTAACTTTTTAATATAGCTATGATTGCTTCCTACAGATGAACAAAAGCCTTGAAAAAGTAAACCAAGTTCTAATTTAATAAGATATATTTCATTTCCACTGGCTATGAGTGAATACAGAACTAGGGGTACAAAGCTAATACAGAAAACTAAAGGGAAACGGTACGTTAAAGATTCAATATTGCTCCCTCTGAAATTGATAGTACTGTTATCAGTTACACAAACAGGCAGCATCAGCCTGTCAGAACAAAGAATGGACAAAACAAGGCTACCTTCACATGCATTACTTCTAGTAATTTAAGTAGTCAGGAAGGCAAGTGGGAGAATGCCTGAGGTAGACACCACTGTAACACACCTATGAATGGAGCACAGAGGAAGAACTAGAAACACTATTCACAAAATTAAAGAAAAGAATCTCAGAACTGGAATAAAACTGCTACCATTTTACTGTGCACATACAAAAAGATCATAAAAAGAGAACTGAGGAACTATTGACCTATCAGGCTCCTGCAGACAATCTACAAAGTTTTCACTCAAGTACTGAACAATTGACTCACTGCAGACCTGTATTTCACCCAATCCATAGAATATGCAGGCCTTCAATCAGGCTTTTCCACAAAAGGCTACCCTTTGTGATAAATGAACCTCTGAAAAAGATTCTAATATAACTTACCATTATGTATGGTATTCATCAACTTCGAGAAAGCTTTTGAGTTAGGAGAAAAAGGGCTTTAAGTTAAGATCATGTTTAACAGACACACAAAAGAATATATGTATAGACAGGAATTTTAGTGAACAATAATATCCCTGAATACATCTTTCTTGTATTAGAGCTCTGATCATTTACAGTAACTCAAATTGTGAAACGGATTTACTTCTGTCCACTACTTTTTACTTATATTTCTTTTGTCAGTGTTTGCTAGCTTTGAAATGTCATGTATAAGAACAACATTCCGGCACACGCCAATTAGCTGCATTTGAAAGCTACTACTACAAATAAAAAACCAATTACTTTCCAGCAACGATCTGTCTTTCCAACAAAAGACTGGTTTTAATTTCGTTGTCTGCAACAAATTTAGAAACTTAAACTGAAGCTGCCTTGCTAATTTTAATCAGGAGGCATCATTTTGCTTCACTGATAGACTAACTCAAGCAATCAAGAAGTTTAACAGAAAACAGTTGTGTCTCCAGGACATAGGGACCTCACTTGAAGAAGAACTCAAATGTGTAGAGAGAAAGAAATCTAACTAGTGGTACATCACAGGAGATGCTCACTTGAACTTCCTTTTCTTCAAGGGTTTGGGGTTTATTAAAGAATATTGATCTCTGACCATGAAGTGCCAGAATACGCTCACATCCTCTTCTGGGTAGCTAGAAGTCTCTCTAACTCGGCCTCCACAGCAACACACTTTTACGCCCAATTGCAGAATGATGGCAGTCATGAAGATGGCCCACCTCTTCCACTTATGCCACCAATTTATTCATTCTTAGGATAACAACCTTGTGACTACAAAGATTACTTTAGTTTAAATTAACTAGTTCACTCTTTCACGCTACTAATGAACAAAGCCCTCAGCTTACATGTCTGGTTTGACAAGATGATCGAATGAATTATTTTGCAGGTAAAAGTGTAGCGAATACCTCTGTCATACTTCCGTGGGTGAATTTTCTACATACATCAGCCTCTGAGGTCCAACTGTAATAACTGTTCATGTTCCAACTAGGTGACTGCTTTTCATGCTTTATTTTTCTCTTCTTTATTCTCCCTACAACTGCCAGCTACTAAAGACTGCTGTCATAAGCCCTTTTTTTAACTACCAGGCTCTTCTGAACATCAGGATTCCACAAAAATGAACTAACAACAAAGGCAGTTTAAACTTTTGTCATTGATACTAGAATATGACGAAACTAATAAGTCATTAATTAAAAAAAAATCCTTGCCTTTTACCTACTGCTTACACTTGAATAACTATCCAAAGTTACTTCCATGGAAAAAACTTTTAAAATTTCAAATATTTTAATGACAATGTTACAGAGCAAGCCTGTAATGTAAAAACACAAGTACTAATGTTTTTTAAACTTTGTGGTAGAGAAAAAAACTCCACAATATACAAAATCCTGGATGATTCCTTACAAAAGCAGATTAGTCTAATAAAAATGAAACAGTTTGTTTTAATTAACCTCCTCAACAGTCTTCAGCAAACTAACAATAATGTACAAAAACACACTTATCAAAACTTACTTTACAAGAAAAAAAATAATCACTAAATTGCACAGAGTTAATATGGTTGGGATCATATACATTACCCTATCGGGACAAATTCTGCCTCAGGTGCAGAGGACACAGTGCAACTTCTGTCTGCCACCCCTACGAGAAGAATCATTTCACCCACACCTACTCACCACAGCCTTTATTTGGTTATGATGATATCAGTTCATTCTAGTTACACTCAATTTTTGTGCACAAGAAGAAGCAGCAGCCATTTTGATCCACCACTGCTTTTGATGTTAAGGAAAGCCCCTTTCGAATTTAAGGAACTGTTGGGTAGTTTTGGGGAAGGGGGCTTGAGGTGGGGGTGTTTGGGTTTTGTTTTTTTTTTAAACAAGCACAGTACTAGATTGCCTGAAGCTACTCCTTTTGCTTTTGTTTAAAATTGTACCACACAGGAGCTACCATTACCCCAAACCATCACAGGCATTGTATTTCCAAGCATCACTCGGAGCTTTCACAAGCAGAATATGCTAGATATGTCCCAGTGAAAGATTTACTACTACAGGACACAGACTTCATAGCCAAGTAAGGAAGAGATGCAGTTAAAGAGCTGACAAAACAATTCAGGAGACCTAGTCAGCAGCATGGGATTAAAACAAGTAGTTGTCTGGCAACTCAAGAACACACATAAAAACAAGTAAGAGAAACAAATTGCTGTAGAACCCCTTTCAACTGCAGCTACTAAATGTGGAAAAAAAGGCTTTTTGACATTCACTGTACACACAATGCTTAAGAGAACAGTGCCAATTTCAGGACACATCAATTATACTTCAGTAGTCTGCCTCTGTGCTTATCAGAATGAACTTTTCACAATAAGCATGCACTACAATGGAATAAACGTGAGAAGGATTCACACCTTTGATTCTTACTTTGAAAGTCTCTTTTTTTTGGAATCCTTAAGATTCACAACAGGAAGTAAAAAGACTGTCACGCAATGATCAAAAAAGACAAATACAGAGTTACGAATTATGAGAAGGGAACAGAGAACAAAACAAAAAGCTTAATTATGCCCCTTTAAAAATTCATGTTGCACCTGTATTTCAAACACTACCTGCACTTCTCAAAAAAGAATATAGTAGCACTAAGAGAGATCTGGAAAGGATAAGAAGGATATCATATGAATGATAAGAAGGTATGTTATCTAGGTCTAAAAAGGATAATGGGGGAAATGACAGAAATGTATCAACTGAGTACTGTAAAGATGCTGAATATTTTGAATGACTATTCACTGTTTTTAGGGGAGTGTCAAAACATGATCAGCAACAGCTGCAAAGTACATCATCCTTTTATAATACATAAAGATATGAAACTCATTTTCCACATTTCAGATATTAACAGCGGAAGTGGTTTCAGAAATTATTAGACAAATTCATGGAAGAGACTGATTCATGGAAGAGATCAATAGACAGGTATCCACCCCTGAGATGAGATGCAAGGAATCCTAGTAAGAAAATGTCATGTTGAACCCAACTGCTTTGAAACAAACTGTTCTAACACAGACCCAATCCAGTTACATGTCGAAGGGCCAAGACTAGGTCAGCACTCCTTGTGACTGATGGAGCTAATTCTAGACTCCCCCCAAGCCTCAACACAGAACAGAAGGAGAACTGTTCCCCTACCACTATTCCCTTCCACACCCCATAAATTGGCAAAAAGCAGATGAAAAAAAGGTGTTTTATTACGGAAGGGGAAAAAAAAGTGACTGTCTGCGTTCTTGGTATAACTGCCTCTATTGGCAGCTCTCTCTTCCCTGACTGAAGTACCCTCCCAGCCACCTAGTTTTCTCCTACAACATACAGCCAAGCTATTCAATGCCAACATGCTAAGGTGTCTAGAAAGCTTAGGGATGGTGAACAGTAACCATATATGCCAAAAAACCTATATGCTGTAATAGATGGACTTCACATTCATTGTTTTCCATCTCTGCTGCCTTACACACTTTCAGAATCCTTCCTTTCTTCATCTAATCCTTATGGTAGCTGCTATTGCTTGCTTTAAAACCTTACAATTATTCTTCCTTAAAAACGATGCTGCTTGGGAAGACTTTGTTACTTCCACCTCATTCATTTCAATTTGTTTCAAAATATCTCAGAATTGACTGTGTATTATTAGAAACATCCAAGTTGCCATCCTTTTACTGTTCATTACCTGTTTTTAAAGGAATTGGTTATGCATACAAAAACTGAAGTTAAATTCTAAGTTAAATTCTACTCCCACAGCAGAAAACAGGCCTAGTGACTTTGGCCCTTGAAAGGATGTTATTTGCTGTAACCAACCCCTAAGTCCTTCAGATCAGGAGCTAGTCCATGACCGTTATCACACTACTACTTCTCTTAAATCTGCATTTGAGATTCTTACGTGAAAGCTAACTATATTAACAGTTTATGAGTTGCTATTTGCTCTCAGGGATGGGGGAATGTTGGTGGTTTGGTTTTGGTGTTTGGTTTTGTTTTGGATTTTGGGCTTCTTAGTTTTGAGGTTTTTTAATTTACTGGGAACCTCTTACCATTCTTATCAGGAAATCCTTCTTGTAAATGTTAAAAACAAATAAACAACAGGAAACAGATATAAAGCCAAGTCAAGTATAAAGACTCTGACAGGATTACTTATGCACGAGCCCCAGACACATGTTCGCATTCGTCATCTCTATTTACAGTCCAAAGCCCATAGGCGCTCACTCTTTTGGACAAAAGTTTACTTTTATTTTTTTCCAAGTTACTTATTCTAATGAGAACCTCATTCAGAAACTTTTTACCACTGCATGTAGCTCTCCCTCATGAAAACAAATGCAGCAAGCTAGATCTCTGTCAAAATTAACAGTTTTCTTAATGTTATCCTTATGGCCTTCTCACAGACACCTTACCTATCTACCAGATCTAACACCAAGAAATGAAGAATTCTATTTAAAGGCTGAATAAAAAGTATAGAAAGAAAATATGAGGCAATGAGTTTACGTCTAAACTAGTTGTTAAATCCCAGTTTAGTTCAAATGGGCAAAAGATTAGCTGTAAAATCAGGATCAGACAAGGAGCAGCTTTTCTAACAATAGTTTGTTTCACTTACTGTTTCTTGCATTACCACCACAAAAGCCCCAGTAAGAACAATTTTGTTAAGTATTTTGACAGCACACTGTGTTGTGTACAGCATACCTGTATATCTAACTCCAACAATACTTTTATAGTTATGCCTAGCACTCTGTAAGAGAGGTTTACTTGAGTAATCTTCTGGAAATACAGTGTTGGCTTATATGTGCCAAATTTTTGCATTTTATTTATGCTGGTGAATTTTATTTAAAATGAGCTCACATCCAGATGGATCAACATAAAGATCTTGCAGGTTTTAAGCAACTGGTACAGGTAACCTTTACAAAATATCGGGAACTGCCATACAGTGAAAAGGCACTGGGATATATCGTAATTTAGCGTAGCGTAGCCAAGACACATCCTTACACCTAGACAGACACTGGATTCCACAGTTTCCCTTTTTTAAAGTGTTCTTAAATACAAAAGCTATTTAAATCTTTTATTTTAACTGTAAAGTTACAAGTCCAGCGGAGAGCTACCAAGATGATCAGGGGGCTGGAGCATCTCTCTTATGAGGAAAGGCTGAGAGACTTGGGTTTGTTCAGCCTCGAGAAGACTATGAGGGGATCTCATCAATACCTATAAATATCTAAAAGGTGGGTGTCAGGATGATGGGACTAGGCTCTTTTCAGTGATGCCCAATGACAGGACAAGGGGCAATGGGCACAAGTTGGAACACAGGAAGTTCCACCTCAATATGAGAAAAAAACTTCTTCCCTGTGAGTATGGCAGAGCAGTGGAACAGGCTGCCCAGGGAGGTTGTGGAGTCTCCCTCTCTGGAGACATTCAAAACCCACCTGGACATAGCCCTGTGCCCCCTGCTGTAGGTGTGCGTGCTCAAGCAGGGGGGTTGGAGAAGATGATCTCCAGAGGTCCCTTCCAACCCAACCATTCTGTGATTCTGTTACTCTGTAAAGATATCCTACTTGATTCCTGACATTTTAACTGGAGCAAGGCATTTGGTCTGTCATCAACCACAGTGTATGAAGCTACCTGGGGACCACCTGACATCAAATATTTCACCACAAAGCAAGAATTGCTGTGGGACACATGCCCCAATGTTGTACCAAGCAACACACACAGTATCACAGCACAGGATATCAAGAGCTTCAGAAAGCTACTGTTCTTAGTCCTATCACCTCCATGAAACCTGTTTAAGAAAGGAAAATAAATTACTTGAGTAAGAAGGAAGCATATGGAAATGTAGAGTTGATAATCAGACACTGATTATATCTATTTAAAAAGAGCACATTATACAGGTAGTACAATTCCTATACATCAACACAGGAATCTGTCCACTCTAAATCTTCATGGATTTGTCCCCAGGAAACATCTTTCAGTTAAAAACTCAATTATTTTAAGGTAACTAGTCTTCCTTATGTACATTATGTTAATATTTCTACTTCAATTTTTTGCTTTCTTTTTAAAACTTTACAGGGGAATCTCAGAAATTAAGATGATAATCAACAACAGCTCTAGACATTAGAGCCTCTTCTTACATAGAAGTTAGTCACTCCAATTGTAATCCTGAAACAACTTTCAGTCAGTTTAACTTCTGATACTGCAGCTCTTCACATCAAATAAATGGAAAATTTAAATGTGAAGTACATTTCCTTCTGATTTTAAAAACCTGACTGTAGTGCTATCACCTCTGACTGACAACAACAGCAGCAAAAAGAGAGTTTTACCATATGAATTGGACAGTCTTCAGAGGGGCAAAAATGCTGCAAATACTATCAGACCACATACACATCACTTATTGTTCAGCTATATTTGATTTCTGAAAGACTTGGAAGTCTGTAAGATCTGAAAAGTACAATTTTCAAGGAGGGGGGAAAAACCCTACTGCTCCTTTTATAGTCAAGCCTCTTCTTTGCCCTATACACACACACACTTTTTTTTAATGTTCCCGTGCCACCTTCAACTGATTTTATGGAGTTAAAAAGCTGACTGCTATCTCGCATCTGACTTACAAGGAATGCCATACTCTTGTAAATTGGCTCCAGATGCTGAAAAATGTTCACACTCAAAAAGATGTATATTTTAATTTAAAAATCTATATATACAAAATTATATTGAAGGGTTTTTTTAAGTCTAATTTTTAAAGGAGATCCTGGGAACTAAAGAGTTTCAAGTAAGCAAATACCACCTGTATCTACTTCAGTTTCCATACAGCAAGAGAATTTCATTTAAGGAATATTTCCTTGATCTTCAGAAAAGGGATACACCTCTAAGCAAATATCAAGTTCTGCAACAAAGATATATGATAGGACAGAAATCTTAATCGCTTCAGGGTGGCTCCTTTTTCCCCTGTTCTGTATATTTTAAATTCTAATTCTCAGCTTTATAAAAAGAGCTAAAGAACTAGCATAATCCAAGCACAAAACTGGAAGTTGCAAGTTTCAGTACATTTTCTCTTTCTCCCCCCCCCCCCCCCTTTTTTTTAATATAATAATGATAATGCCACAATACTTTTGACTCCATGTATCTGCAAAGATAATCTCCTGGAAAAGCAGGCAGTTTATTTTTTTCACTATGCAGGCAAAGGAATAGCAAAGCTGTCAGCTAGATCTCACCCATATAGTGTAGTTTACCCAGATTACCCAGGCCTAAAATAAGTGAGCTTTTATTAGGAATTCAAACCTAACACCAGATAGATAGATAGATAGATAGATAGATAGATAGATAGATAGATAGATAGATAGATAGATAGGCACTTTGCAGGCTTACGGGTCAAATATAAACTAAAAGCAAACAGTTTACAAAAAGCTCATAGACTTCTTAGAAAACGCTCTCTCATCAAACAAGAAAGATTTATAGCTAAATTTGAAAAGTAGTACATACAGCAACTTAAGTAGCTTTTAAGCCCCCATAGTCCATTTTCTTCTCTGCCAATATAGACATGACTAGCAAAAAGCCAATGTATTCATACAGATATTTATTTATTATGTTTCAAAAAGATTGTATTTAGATACCAACTCTGTAAATAGTTCTGTGTAGGCAAAAATCTAGACCTAGAGAATTTATTTTATTTGTTTTAAATTCATATTTGTGTAGAAGATTTTCACAGCTTGAATAAAAACAAAATTTCAAACATTTTATAAATAATTACATCTTTTTGCTCAGCTGTTTAAAATTATTGTGTTTCTCCTGAAATGAATAACTACCAAAATAATCTTAATTTTGTTTTTAAATTAAAGACCTAAAAGGGAACTAAGGAAAATACACATTCCCTTGCCCATATTAATTTGTTCTTTGTTTTGTTGGGGTTTTTAGAATCTGAAATGTACTACAAGTTCAAAATTTAAACATACTATTTGCTGTTGACTATTAGAGGATAATAAATAAATAGTGTTATATTTTGAAATATAACTAGAAACTAATGCCAAGAGTCACACCATAATTTGGGAATCTAGTTTCAAGTATGTAATCTTCAAAATTTCTTACATTCTCACACAACAATTAGCTAGTCAAGTAAAATATCATTTCCACAGCTGGCAAGATCTTCTCCGATATAAGCAGGCCTAAGCAGCTTGATATGCAAGCTACACCCTAGCTTTAGAACTTACCTTCCCTTCCCTGGGACATTTTTTCACTTCAGAAAGTCCTCATATCTGTTTTCACTCACAAAAAAGAAAAAAAAAATCTACACTTTTTTGAGAAAGGAAAACTTCCCTTTTGTTTTGTTTTAAATCAAATTTTGGTTCAAAGCAATGCTCCAAGAGTACTAGACTTGCAACATTCACAGGGGAGCTGATTTGTATCTAATACAAAAACCACTGCCTCCACAGAAAGTTGGGCAGCCTGGAGACTTTAAAGGTGGAAAGGCTGAACATTTCTTGTTTTCAGCAGCCCATCTAATTACATACTATAGGTCTGTCCTTTTCTGTCAATATTTAAAAAAAACAAAACAAACAAACAAAAAAAAAAACCCAAACAAACAAACAAACAGATAATGAGGCAATTACCAGTATGCAATTACCAATGAAGAAATCTTGACCAGGAATATTAATTCTTCCTGTATAACATTTATGATCATGCTTTTAACCATTTTTGTAAACTGAAATATTCTCAAATTAAAGATATTTCAGTCTATTAAAGACAAAGGAATGAGTATCACAGGAGTAACAATAGCTTTTTTCTCTCGATATGAGGATAATGTTCAGTTCTCCATCGTTATTGAGAAGTTTTTCATAACTGTTTTCAAAACATCTCTGATAAGGTTCATTGTTCAGTATTTTTTGTACAAAACATTCTTAATTGAGGAATTATTATTCATTCCATACGAGTACATCTCTTACAACATACTATTTTAGAAACCACCGTGAACCCTCACAGAAAGCAGCAAAGATGTCTTAATTTCTTTCCAATCTTTGATAAAAGCATAGAACACACCATGTTGGGAACTAATTTCTGCAGCCCCACACTGCCTAACAATTCCCTACTAACTCCTGTATTTTGAAATGCATCATTTGCCCAGTTACAGTCTATTTCATATGGCAAAATGATGTACCATTCCAATCTTTCTTTTAGAAATCAAAGGGATAATACAGCACAGAATTAGGTTCATAGGTAACAGTCAAACAAGGATCTCTGGAGCACATGATTTGATTCCTAGCCCTAGAACCCACTGCACCTGTAAATCCAATAACTATGCTTGACTAAACTGTCTTCTAGAAGACGTATTACCTGTAAATTTTAAGAACCATTACTGAGAATTGTTCAGCTATTACTTTCTCTCACTTGATCATGTTTTACCTTTTTTGTTAGGCTAAGGATCATTATAGTATCAATTTTTAGTTCCTCGTATGATATCCACAGTCAGGTAAACTCACTCCTCAGCTTTTCTACAATAACATGCTTTTTCCAGTCCCTGAATCCTTCTCATGGCTTTTCTCTTCTTTAGACACAGGCGATACCAGAACTAGATGCAGTATTTGAAGACCAGAGGCATTCTGCTGAACACAGAGCTACCTTTCTCATATGTTTGCTGTTTATGTATTCAAACATTTTTAAACACAGCTCAGCACTGGAAGCTCAGACATAACTGATTCTTCACTTTTATCCTTTTTCTTTCCAGCCCTTCCTTCCACAGAAGGCCAGTCTTACCCTGCAAGTACACATCCATCTTTCTTAGACATAATCTTTTACTTTTGCTCCACCAACACAACTCTTAGTTTGTATTACTTACTCAGAGATCCATTTTACCCTGTCATCATACCCAGATTTTTTCAGGAACTGCAGAGTTTTCCAATAAATAGCACGAGGTTGATAACTGGTGCACAGGGAAATAACACAACCCCAAAGTAAATATTTCAGTTTAGTAATTCGCTAATCAAAATTAAATTGAGACTTATCCATTAACTACACTTAATGCAAAGGTTTGCTGACTTCCTATCATTACAGATCTTTATTTAAAATGTCATGCTGTATCAACTGAAATGCAGACATCTACTATGCCACTGCTTTTATTTTAAAAACCCCAAAATTAAAATAAATCCAATAAGTTATTTTCCAAAACTCACAATAGCCACCATTAATCATAACATCTTTACATATCTTAACATCTTTCTTTCTTGTATCAGACATATTCTAATTACATAACATTAACTACTTGTCAGTCTCCTGCAACTTCATAAGTTTTAAAGACTTACTGAAATTTGACACTGATAGCCTAAAAACATGAAAATAGAACGTACTCATCATCACAAAATGCCAATTTATTAGTTCTGGCTGTAGCTGCTCGTAATACCTGTTTTAGTTAAGAACATTAGCAGCGGATCCATTTCATGATAATCCCCATTTTCATAAGCTTCTACTACCTCATGTGATTTCTTCCCAATTCCATGATGAATGCCTCTATGTTTTCTGCACCAACAATCATAAATCTTAACATTTAATCTCATATCAAACCAACACCATTTCTGTTGAGCCTCCAATATGAAGAATGACATTCTCTGCACAAGAATTTTTGTCTTTGTGTGTTTTCTACATGATTTGCTTAGGCCTAAAAGGTTATTAGTATCTTTTGGTATCAATTTGTCCTTTCTATTCTATCTCCTCTGGAATACAAACTGGCTTCTTAACACAGCAAGACTTCTTTTTCTGCTTCGGCTTCGGGGGTACCTAGCAGATAAATATAATAGCATGAACTGTTTCAGAATAATTTTATCTAAACTTTCTCCCAATAGATTTAGTTAGTAAGTCAAAGGCTACAGAGGAGTTTAAACATGACATCATAAAGATTTAACATAAGCTCTGAGAAACTTGGTATCTCAATGAAAATGATTTCAAGTTACTCATCTACCTTGAAGCTCAGAGTTCTCTTACACCACCAGTACAACAATGAGCTTAACAGTAAGATCATCTCCTTGGACAGGAGCATAACATTTGGCAAAGGCTTCATCACTGCTTGAATCAGATTAGAAAGAAGAATAAAACACACAGACCAAGCTAAAGCATTTAGTAAACTCCTATATAAAGCTGAAATTTCGACTGCACAAGACCATAAGATCAACCCAGAGGGGCCTGTGGCAAAAAACTCTTAACTGTTTCTAAATCAGGGTTTGAAATACTGTTATATTAAAGTACAATACTGGTTTTGGATACATCCTTTATTCCAAAAACTTACTAGGTTTACCAACCAGAGCATACTGAAGACTGATCAAGGGTAGAATATATATGATGTAGAGATAAAAATGTAGGAAGACAAATTATAAGGTTGCCTCTATTGTGACAAAGGTATTCCAGGAACAGAACTAGGGAAGACAGAGAAACATCCCTGTACTCTTGAAGCACTGTAATTCCTCCAGCAGCAGGTATCCATGCACAACTTGAAGATAACTGCACAAGAACTTTATCTACCATGAAACAGAAATTTCAGTTTACTTCTGACACTTGACTGCTTTTCATTTTACCTTGCTGCATTACTTCACAAAAGTCAGAGGTACTGTACATCATGTAAAATGCTTTTTTCCCCTATTGCTCTGGGACATGAGTTCTCAAAGTTCGTCACACACTGGTGTGGACTCCAAAGAAAGAGGGGCCAGAGCCCCCAAAAACTACTGCACAGAAAAATACGGACTGTATGGAAGTTATTTATCATAACTGTATTTTCTTCTTCCCACCACCTTATTAGTTTCTGCATTAATGTTGAAATAAAGTACAAGTATGGTAAAAAAATTTTGATATTGGAATCTACTACTAGCAGAGGTAAAGCACTGGGACAAGATAGTGCTCATCTCTTCCAGTGCCTGGATGAAGGTTTTCTGTTTTTTAATCACCATTATTGTGAAAAGAAAAAATAAAAATCTTCAGTGGAAGGGATCACTACTTTACAATACTTCAGACTAGAAATCTTTACGTATTATTCCCTAGAAGGATGCTGAGAATGAACTTAATCCTGAGAATACAACTAGTGTGACTTTTTTAAAAGTTAAATAGCTCTATAAAATTCATAAAGTTCAGATGAAACCCTCCCCCATTAAAAAACTCAGATCCTGAAATCACCTCAAAGACCAGTCCCATTTGGGGGGAATCAGTATCAGCTTTATATAACTCCCATAACAACGGACTTATGTCATCTTAGACAACAAACCTGCAGCGCTTGTGAATTTCTAGTGGAAAGATAAGTATAGTTTGTAAATAAGCTGTTATTGGCTAAAGCAGCTTTGTTTTTTTTAAAAAAAAACAGCGACAGATGTACTGGAAAAATATTAATTAAATATAAAAATTCCTTATCACCCTATCAACTAAATTTTATTTCATTTTTTTAAATTACTTTTCATTCCTTTGAGTATGCTGTTAAAATAATGCATAGTGTTTCCTATCAGATTATAAATACATGTCAGAAAAAAATATAGAAAGAATTAAGACTGAACATTCAAGCACTCAAAATTTTGAAAGCATCAGATCAGTTGCATGGCAACTGTAATACAACCAGAGTGCTGTAGCAGTTTTTAATTACATGGCCTTGTACTACTCATGGTACATCTCTGTTCTTATTAAGCAGGAAGAGAAAAGTTCTGTGACTGGAAAATGTTTGGAAAGCACAAATATTTTCACAAAATGAGCAGAATGTACTTAAAAGTTTTATGGAAGATAATTACATATGTATAGATAGCACATGAGGAATCTGCATTACCTTTTAAAATAAGCTTTCCTTCACATTTCATCTAATTTGAATATTAACTGTGAACAGGATTATCATATGTCTGAGGAGTAACGATTTTCATATTTTTTATGGATCTCAACAAGTACTCATAAGAAAATGGAAAAAGAATGGTAGCTTAAGATAGCTGCAGTTAGCAAGGTTATTTTAAAAAAGAGGAAATTCTTGAAAAAGTGCCTCAAAAGATTTGTTCGGTATCACCCAACTCACTCCTGATTCTGCTTCTTTGCAGTAACAAGGCAATTCCAAATAACAGGCAGTAAAAACTTTTTGGCTTGACTTCCCCTGCATTTTTCCTCACTACATTTACATGCACAAAATCTTATTTGGGGTTTTGGGTCAAATTGTTTCTATTTACTTGTCAGATTTTGTTACTGGACAATATAGAGACATTCCAAAAGAGAAACATCAGCATATCATACCTGAGAAAATGTTACGTTCCAATAATACTGGTAATACTCATATGCTCTTCCTCATTGTAACAAAGCTGTAAATGGAGTGCTAAACCCAGAAAATGCTTATGATGGAGTGAGGAAAGCAGCGCTACAACCGTATGAAAGGGGAAATCAGGGAGAAAAGTACATTAAAACAACACACTCAGGCTCAAGTAGAAGTTTGTGGATGAATTTAGAGCTCAGGCTCAAAGGCAAAGACATCCCATCTGGTTTTCTTTCCTTGGGTTTTCTGGTTTTTTGGGGGGTGATTTTGTTTTTGGGTTTTGTTTGTTTGTTTTTCATTCATATTCTTTGTCCCCTTCAGAAACTATCACTTTACTAGAGGACAGGTCTAACACTGGCTAGCAAGAATCTAAGTATGCTTAACAGAAGTGAAATTACAGTCTGAATATCATGATAAAGGTAATACAACCTACCAGGTATTTCCATCCATGTTTTCAAAGCTTTTTACAATGGGAGTTTAACATTTTCACTGGTGTTTTACAGATAGAAGAGTGAGATGTAATAAAGGAAAAAAAAAAAAAAAAAAAAGGGTGGACCTGGCCAGGGAAAATCCTGTTCTAGGAGCTGACAAGACCAGAATATTTAAGACAAATATAAGGTGGGAAACATGGTTCATTCACTTCAGAACAAGATCTTGTACTTCCATCTGTTACCCCAACTACAATAATACATGATCCACCTCAAAGGGGTTATAAAGCAATAAGAAAGCTCACACTAAAATAATCAGAAAGCTGATCTAAATCTGTTGGACGATCTCTGTCCATAACAGATACGAGGTTAATGTGTTTCTAAAACTGCATTTAATCAAAAACATGGAAGTGAACTAGGAAGTTTTGTCACATACCTTTTCTCCCTAATGATTTCAAGGCAGGAAAAATATTTTTGTAATAGTGTTGCCACTGCTATTGCTATTATTATCTGTAATAAAATTCATCATTTGCCTACACCTAACAAAGACAGTCTCAAAACCACATTGTTTTACAAGTTTTTAAGTACCTGCCTTGTTATGAAACAAATATGAAGACTTTTTTGTTTCTTTAAGTATGTATAATTTGTATCTCTCGATTATACAGTGCAAATATACCACACAAAAGCATAAAAACCCACACAAAACCAAATATTCTGGTTCCATTTCTCATTCCCCAAAAAAACCAAAAATTATGCAAAAAAATCTACTAGAACAACAAAAGGACAAAATTTCAATGTTACAAAAACAATGTATCAGGTAGTTTGCTATTTTTTTTATCCAAACATAAAGACCTTGAAAGAAACTTCAAAGAGGCAAAGACTTTGGTGGATTCAATATTCTGCAAGGTCATTCCAAACACAGGTTTACTGGGAACAGAAGGCCTCTCACAGCCCCAGATGCACATAACATATAAAACAGAGGAAGAACAAACCAGCCAATTTCAACTGCTAAAAAGCACACAGAATATTGAAATGTCATCTGGCTGCACAGGTGTCCAGATTCAGAATATCCTTCTACATGTTTAAACTGATAATTCTCTATATAGACATTTTGATTTTTAGTGAAGCTAAATTGGGGAAAAAAATAACTGAGGGACATACTCAGCACAGCTGACATGCTTGGGTACTGATTTTGTTTTCTCTATGTAATAGAACATAGTCTGTATAAACTATCATTTATTTTAGCTAAACCTGCCACATGTAATTTCCAAAGAACCTATTTTCATGCAACTTATTTTTCCCCTACAGCCTCAAAACCTGCATTTATATCACCTATAGGTCAATACACAGGTCAATCTACTACAGCCACCTACAGCACAGTGGCATCTATACATGGAACAAAACTTACTCTTCCAACAGTCATATTCTACTTTTTACTTTTTTTCCCAGTGCAACTTTCAAGATACTTAAATGATACTTCATTCTTGAAAAGCATACTCAGAATTACGGCTAAAATAATAAAGACATATTTTGAGGTAAGAAAACAAATCCAATAAATGCCTACCTGAACCCACTGGAGAGGAGCCAACACTAAGACTTTGTAAACTTCCATTCCTGAGCAAAGTTGGAGATTTCTGAAGACCGGAGCTTGTCACACTTCCTGCAGCAGATGCCACAGATGAAGTTGGGGAAGCAGAAGAAACTGAAAGATGGGAAATACTTTCTTGACTTTTATTTCCTTTGGGTCTACCAGGCCCATGTTTACTTTGCTTATTTCCTTTCCGTTTCTTCTCTGTTACAGTTTCTTCTTCTATTCCAGAAGTTTGAGCTCGTTTGTATGCTGTAGAAGTAAGGCCAGAATTACCTATGTCTCCAGGTGAGCTGTCAAAGTTTTTAGATTGGGAAACAGCTGACGATGAAGGGAGACCAATTAAGGAAGTGAAACAATTGACACCCCCCTCTTGACTCCCAGTCTCTCCTTTATGTACATCTTTGGTTGACGAAGCCTGTTGAGAATGCGTGAAACTATCACTTCGCAGATCTGTGTCTGTAAAACTCAAAAAATCCTGCGGAGATTGAACTGAGCTTCCAGAAGATGACTTTATGCTCCCAGGAGTGCCCAAAAAGCTTCCTAAAAAAGAAAGTAAAGAGAAGTACTTTTTTCCCCCCCTGTAGTTAATTAAAATTGATAGAAAAGGTTAGTACCTTAGAATACAAAAATTTGAAGTGCAAGGACTTTATGAGAAGTGTTACCAAAAGCTAAAGAATTTATTTTCAAGGTAACTCATTGCTTCTCATGCTGATCTTCACTCTACTGGATCCGATTCTCAGGTTCCTATCTGAGATTCAGATTTGAATTTGGGGCACAAACAAGGTGAAAATTAATAAAAGGAGAATAACAACTTCGCTGCTTAGATAACTCCTACATCCCTCATGCTTTGAGGCCACAGCAAACACCTGGTGCAAGTCAGAGCACTTCTTATTTTAAACATACACCTATATAAAAAGAAGGTGGCTGATAAACATGCTATGATCGCATCTACACTATGCGTACAATATTCCTTACCATTCAGTCTAAATCACGGGTCTGACACAGGTCAAGGGAACAGCAATTGTACTTAACTTATTATCCTGGCTGAGGAGGTGTTGCACAGAAGTACTTTTCAAAACAACAGGAGAGGAAGTGGAGAAAAGTGTATAAAATTGGCATTTTAAGTTTTCTTTAGCACTGTCAGAGAACCAAAAAGATCTTTTGCATAACAGAAATACATTGCTTCTGTAATACTTGGACCGCAGTCATTTCATCACTGTGTTAGTGCATGCAAGGCAGAAATGGAGCACCCGTAGGAAATACAAATATCTACTTCCACTGAAATTCAGTAATTTTATATGGGTGGGTGCATGTGGGTACTGTTTCGTAGAACTCAGATTGATGATGACTGTGAAGAAAATATTACTAAATACGACATTAGATATGAAAAAAGTCCGTTACAAATTACTGTTTCACCATTAGTAGTCCATTAAACAATATTAAGAATTCCATTTAAAATATAATTTACATTAATACAGCAATTTAAAAATCATTAAAAAGTTGTTTTGTATCTTAAACAAGTTACATCAACTTCACTTAATGCAGCTTTAAAGAAAACAGAGGCACAGAGTAAAGATCTCTTTTGCCATCTGCTGTGAGCAAGATTTTTTCTTTAAATGCAAGATTCCAGAAGGCAATTTTGAAAGTTTTGAGAAATTAAACAAAAAGCCACTTCATTTTTTTCAAGCAAAAGTAAAAGCCTGAAATACTGAAAGAGTTCTAGAAAAATTTAAAAGTGCTCACTGCATAAACAAACTTAAAGAAAGAGAAACATCATAAAGCAGAAAGGACAGTCACCTGCTACACACCATAGTGAAAGTTATGGAAAAACAATTACCTTATAGAAGGTCTAGTTTGCTGTGTTTCAAAATAACATGTTTTATTAGTTAAGTAGTAAAAATACTTTTAAAATTTTTTTTATTCTTTCTTCATCTCTGACGAAGATGTCAAAATAAAATTAGCTTTTTAGAAGTGTCAACAGTGCATTGAGTGTGTTTTAGCATGTTCAAAACACCAAACTTTTTGTATTGCATAAGCTAAAGAAACTGTATATACTTGTCACGTAATCATCTTCTGCTTATATATTCAATGACAAAAAAAATAAAAGTAAAAAAGGTTTTTCCCTTTGAAGAAAATGGTATATTTTAAATGGCTGCATCTTGAAAAATTATTTAGGGGTCACTGCATCCTATACATTAGGTAGTCCAGTTTCATTCGAATATGCACTAACTAAAAAACATCAGCATTATTCCCTTAAAGAGCTAAGACCGACCCCTATACTCAAATTCATATGTTAAACTTTACCCCAGACTAACTTTTCAGCACATAAAGAAACTTACGTTTTTAGCAGTCAAGGAGAATACCTTAACAGTCTGAATAAAAGCGTCAGTTTTGGCCTTTCAAGATGCACAACCTCCTTTTTCATGTTATGACAATGAACATTTTTTCCCTGAAAAAAGTTTTTTTTTTTTTCTCCAAAGTGAAACAATGCTCTCATTATTGAGGATAAAGGACGAATTACTTTTCAAGTTTTAAATATGTTAGATTTCCAATTCACGTCAAAGCAGAAGTCATGTTACAACGTAACAATTAATACCTTGCTGAAAAGGGCTAGCTGCAGTCACAGTTGTTCCTGGATTTCTTCCAGCACCAGGCTTTCTTCCCCTCTGACCTGAGCTATGACCTGCAGATTTCTTCCCTTTGCTCTCTGACCCTCTAGCCTCTGAAGAATCTTTTCCACTTGAAACGTGTGTAGGAACTTCCTGGAAATTTGCATTTGTAAACCGAGCTGTGGTATCTTCCAGCCGTTTCAAGGAGCCTGACATAGAGTTGTTGCTAGTGCTTGTGTATGTCTAGCATTTTGATAAGATAAAAGAAATAAGACAAAAGAAACAATTAGGTCACACAAAAAACTGTAACAAAAGAACTGTTTAAAAGAACCCATTCTTTCATATAAACTTAGAAGTATTCAAATAACTAAGGTAACTGCCATCAGTAGGCATTACATAAACTGAATTGTTAAGATTTTCAGCAAACCACTTAAGCACATAAAACTTCATTTTGTGGAAAGAAAATGCACAACAATAATGTCAGCTTTGGTTGAAATTGTAAACTCATTGAGGTCACTGGATTAATCTCAGATCTATGGTTACACAGTCTTTATATTCTATTTTAATAGGATATTTTTATTTTACTGCTTAAAAATAAAGATTTAAAAGAAAAGAATGAGACTTTAAATGCTTTTCTGAAAATACAGGTTTTATGCAGTTTGTTTTGTCAAACTGGAAACATTCCACCAGCAGTGGAACTGATGAAGGCTTCAGAACTTAGGAACATGCATTTTTAAGACTTTATAGTCTCAACACCAAACCAAAACCAACTCCACCAAGCCCAACTGCCCCTTATGTCTCCACTTCTCATCATCACACTAGGATTCCCTGCCATTAGAACCATCCCATTCAGCCAGTTCCTTAAGTATCATCAAGTAAAGAAGACAGGTGAGATCTAGGTGCCCAAGACATGTGCAGGAATGACTGGCTACCTACTACAACCCTGCTGGCCTGACAGAAGCAAAAAGCATAGCATACTCTTGAGCTCCCACTGAAGATTTCTTCCTCACCCCCCACCCACCCCCAAGAATTTTGGCCCTTCTCCTACACCCATAAACTCTTCACAGGACTTTCAGCAATTTTATCTTTAGGCCTGTTATTCTTCTGTTAAAATTTTGCCAGAATTGTTCATATTGGTGAACAATGGTGAAAATAGGTTCACAGAAAGTAATTAGGTGAGCAGGGAAACTGTGCACAGCATTAGGAAACCACACAAAGGAATATAGTTGTTTTCATAAGAAAAAAAATTTTGGACTTGGGATAGCAGAGTTTTAATATCAGAAGAAAGAAAATTAAAGCAAAAATTAGGAAAAAGGAAATCATATTCTGTTGTTGTTTATACTCAAACCAGCTAGTAAGAGAGCCTTTTGACTATCTAAAGCTTCTTCAAACCTAGAAGCTACTCATCTGTTCAAAACAAGCTTGGTTTGTTTCTCAGTTCTTTATAGAAGACAGTTTAAAATAGTATCTAAATATCTCCATTAAAGACCACACAAACACATGCCTCTCAAAACTGAGCACATACGCAAGTTTTCTCTTCCCCAGCTGGGATGCTTGCTGAATTTAGGCCTACAGCAGAATATTTCCTCATCTTTACACAGCTAGTACAAAAAGTTTTCCATATTTTTACTAAAACAGCTAAGACATTTACATGGAACTCACTCTGCAGTTGCAAATGCCAGAAGAACACTAAATATGCAATCTTTAAGGAAGACAAAAATTTCAATCTATTTGCATCCTGTCCTGTATGAGTTACTGGGGGGAGCAGTAGCATTTATTTGGGGGGAGGAATCAACTTGGACAATGCTTCTTTCAAAACACAGTTTTCATGGAAATTGCTTTACTTGAGTCCTACTGCTAGTCTGCTGGTTTAGTATTAGTTTCTACTGTGATTTGTTTTAACTTGTTCCATGCAAACACTGTAAACAAAGCTAACATGGGTACCACTTTCCAAACTACAACAGCAGATCCAAATGACTCCGAAGACAGCAAAGGAATACACAAATCTGAAGGATTCAAACCGGTTGGGCTTCATGCAGAACAGGCCAATGTAGAGAACAACCAGACTCACTCTTCAAGCATGTTCCCCATTAGCTTACATTAGTCCTGCAGCGCTCCAACCCACTTACACCAAATCTATGTGACCTAGCGTACTAAAAATCCATGCAAAGACAATGCTTCTGAACTCTTCACTCATGAGTGAAAAGAGGTAGAGCACATCCTCAGCAGAAATCCAGTATTTAAAACCTTCATTTGGTTTTTGGACAATGATTCAAATTAAATTTTGCAAGTTCCTCTGTGCCACTTGAGAGAAGTGATTCTACTTAACATCTGAAGCTGAAACTTTGATATACTAACTCACCTTGATTATCATTGTGTCTTTAAGGTCCACAAGTAACAATGCCTCCATGTTAGCATTAAATTAAGAATAAAAAAATATTTCTTATTTTCATGCTGTTCAACTACTGCTTTTTCTTTCCTTCCTGTAGCAAGTAAGACAGCTCATAATAAAATTAATCTTGCTATACAATGTTCTAAATGAAAAGTATACATCATTATGAGCATGTACAAAGTATCTGTAAAGTATCCACCGGGATGAAGCAGACTGCATAGCCCATCTAAAATCCAACAATTTTTAGTAGCAAATAATTTATTTTAATTTACCTACCTAAAAGAACCAGGCAGAACATAGCCCTTCAAAAATCACAAATATAGCCCTATTATGGACTGCAATAAAAATATATTACAGACTCTCTGAATAATAGTGGAAAAAAGTCAGCTTGAGTCTGTAAAAGTACAATGTTAAAAATAATTTACCTCAAATTCATATTACTATACTGGAAACTGTTTCTAATGACGATGGAGCCAATTCTAAGGTAAGTTTAGTGGTTAACTTTTTGAACTATTACAAAGTCCACAAGTATGCTCAATTTTTCCTGAAACTGATGTGTCACTTGGCCCAAGTTAAGAAACAGTGGTTCAAATTTGGGTCATTTGAACAAAAGGTTTCCAGACATGACATGGTTTTTTCCACCCAAAACAGAAGTCAGGCTTTTTCTAGGATCCAGGATTTCTCCTCTTATGCAATTCCTTCCTTTCCTAATCCTTATCTCCTATCCACTCATTTGAATATTAATTGCAAGGATAATGCTCTGTAGAGACCAACAATCAAGAGTTTGATGTTGGGGGGGGGGGGTGCCATAGGGAAGAGAGGGCTTTGGTTTTTTCTTTTAAAAAGGAAATTAAGAGTTTAAGGTAGCTCTGCAGACTGGCCAGGGCTAGGAAATTACAAATAGGCATTAATTTGCACATACTGTGCAGAGATTTTATTTGACTGCAAGCCTGAATCCTGCTCTTAGCAGATTTTGGAGAACATGCACGCACATTGCGGTTCTGCTTTTGAAAATTTTCCTCCAACAGGTATTTCTGTTTTGGAAGGTGCTATAAAGCACACTCGGAGTTAGCATGTAGATTTTAGTATCTTGACACTAATAGGATGCAACAGACACTTGAAGTAAAATTGGTATCATTTGGTCAGTATTTTTCCCCATATTATATTCCTTACTTTAAGGAGTCAACTGCAACAAAGTGCCCTAAAACAGATATGCGCTAAGAATCCACAAGATATGCAATAAGATCTAAGGTAAAACTGCAGCACAAACTTTAGATGATTAAGCTATTTCATTCATACAACTTACCTACCTCAAAACAAACTGTTTTTCTAAAACGTTAAGCTCTAAAAGACAAAGGCTTAACATAAACGCCGCAAAAAAAAAAAAAACCAACCCTATTACACAATGGCAAAGTTATATTGGTTGGTTTGTTTGTTTGGAGTCAGGGAGAAAGGATCTGAGGATGGAGGCAAAGCACCTTCAGTTATTTAATGACTGACTCCAGCCTCTGCAGTCCCTGCTCCCAGCAGCACATGCCTTTTAAATGGAATAGGCTACTCGAGGCCCCCCCCTTCACTCCTCACACTCCAGTCAGTCATCTTCCTCCATTTAAGTACAAACATCCCCCGAAAAGGATACTCCCCTGATGCTGTCACCCAACACCATTCCTTGGTTTATTTGGGAGGGCTTGACTAGCTAAATCATGAATGTTAATCCTGTTCTCAAAAATCAATCGGTATTTGCTAGTCTAATTACCAAGCTAACTCTGTGTGTATCAGGATTCCTTTATGCTTCCCATAAACACATTTGCAGGTTTTTTTCCTAAAAGCTGACTTTCACATTGCCAACTCGGTGCACAGAGAGCTACTGTCATTTTACACCCCACATATATCACACTCTGTGCCCTGAAGAGTTATACCACCCATCTGCAGCAAATCGTAAAACTTCTGGGAAAGCTTCAGATTTACAGTAAAGCTGTAATAATGATTCTTGATATACACAGTATGTCCCAAGGCTTGAGAAGCCTTTAGCCCTCATACAGATATATAGGCCAGTAGTCTTGCACAGAGAAAGGAAGGACCACAACAGACAACCATCCCCTAAAATGCCAGATGGTAAGAGAATGGTCCAAGCAAAAACCAAACAAAAGGAAAAAAAAAAAATCAGCACACATCCACATAGCCCACAAACACCTCACTACTGTAGGATTGTGATGCTATGTCATACCAAATAGAGATTTTTCTACTTATTTTATTCCCTTCTGTATCCCACTGCAGTAGAATCTGATCACCTCCCTCGAGAACCACGGCGGGCTGATAGTGAGGGTGAACTGAGGAGGGTTATCACCATCATCTCTACCATTACAGATAAAATTCAGTCAGCTCTACTTTCTGTTTGCAATATCTTTTATTTAGTTACTGGTTACAATTCAAAAGTGTATCTTTGCGTACATCGATGTGTTGGGGTTTTAACTAAAGCATTTAACTAAAGTGGTCTGAAGCATTATAAAAAGAAGAGAAAATGAAGCTGATAGCTTAGACAGAAAGAAACACAGGGTGTAAAAGGTTAAAAGAAGAAAACTACCAGGAGACCTGTGGATATTTAAATTCTACAATTAATACTTCTGGTTTAGTTTAATTCATTTATGATTTAAGGTCTAGAATTAGAGAGGTTCTATTCTCCTTAATAATTGCTATACATAGATATATAGTACAACCTTGATTAACAGTATGGGCCACAACTCAGCAACGCTCTCCTTTTTCACTTGGATTAAATAGACGTCTGCTAAAAATGGGATTTTACTCTTGTTCACCTTACTAAAGTGTACACCATTCCGCCGTAAACTTTGTAATTAGGAAAAGTCATGGGGGAGCAATTAGAAAACAGATTAGCAGAACACCAGAATCCAACTGTCTTCAGCATTAAAAGCATTTTCTAATTGGTAGGACTCCAAAATAACCAGTATTTCAATATATTTTCTTTAACTTCTACACAAATATACAGCACCATCACTTTTCATCAAAACTTTTAATCATGATTAGACAATCATAGTACAAAAGGGATATATTCAAGTAAGGTATGGTCATAGGTAGCACAAAGCCTGACCAAAAATTGTATCATCTAAAGGAAGTTCCCACACAAGAAAATAATTTTACAGGCAATTAATTTTGTAAGTTGTCTCAGACTCAAGAGGAATGTGTTCAGGACAAATTAATAAAATGAAATTTAAAAAAATCACATGGACTGATCAGTACTATTCAAAGAGTTCTACAACAATTTCACTAAAAACTGTCACACTGACTGCAATGTCTAACCGCTCTCAAATCAAAACAGTAAAGTGGCAAATGGACTCTACCTCTCCTGGGTTTTTTTTGTTTTTTTTTAATAAAGAGTTATTGAGAGCTTCAGAAAACCACTGACTAGTAAGTCTCACTTGACATAATAGTGCCAAAAAGAATACAACAGAGCCAGAAATAAGACTAGTTTATCAGAAGTGAGTCACAAATAATGGGACATTAACAGGTACACATCCTCAAGTTAATACTCCTACTATTGAGAACAAAGAAATATCCAAAGCATTCTAAAAACTAACTTTCTTGGTGGCCATTATTGAAGTTGATACCATTAGTTATCCAGGGACTACAGAAAGTTGGTATTTCAGTTGTTTTACCCTCTCCTGACAAGGTCTTGGTGTACTGTATGCAAATAGACACATTTGTTGAATACAACCAAACTACATACAATTAATCAAGTTTCAACTTAAAAACAGTGCTCTCTACATACTGACGGCTAATTAATTCAAGCCATGATTCCCTGACTCAGACGTCAAACATTCCCATAAGAATAGGACAAATGTTCTCCAACTTCCAAGTCAGAAAACACATTTGTCAATACTGCTGCCCACTTCGTAACAACACCATTAGTGTTATTTTTTTGGTGGACAGTGAAAGTGATTCTTGTAGCATAGAAGGAGAACAGTACTTATTATTTAACACACTACATTGTCCCTTGAGTTAGATATTTGCTAGCACATTAACAGGATGGAAAGACCACAGAACCTAATGGAGCAGACTGCTAAAAAGGCAATGTGATATTACAAGCAAATAAAGCATAAGCTTCAATCTCCTAATTACCAGCTTAAACACTTACGGGTTCAGTGACAGCTCAGCACACGCAATTGAATTTCAAAGGAAAGATTTCTCTACAGCTTCTCAAATTATTAAACATAAGTCAAGGAAATAAAACTTACTGGCCTATCAGTGGCACCTGATTGGTGCTATTAAATAACTCACTATTCAATTACAAACACCTATGCCTTTCTTCATATTATAAACTTCAAAGTATTTTAGGATTTTACATTATAGGAAAAAAATACCAAGTGTGTTTGATAATTACAGAATCTATGCCATTTTAAGGCTCCGGTATATACACTGGAATGATTACATCGTGGAAGTTCAATATAAGTAAAGTGGAAGAGAAGGAAAACACATTGACTTACTTTCTCTGTAGTTACAGTAAGAGATGGAACCAAGGACGGTGAGGACTCTGACTGCTTCTTATATTTTTGCTTGTGTTTATCTTTCTCTTTATATTTCTAGAAGTTATAAAAGAGAATATAACCTAAGTTCAGCTTCATCTTTGACATAACCCATTTTAAACAGCATCAAGTGTTATCAAAGTTTGAGAGAGATAGTTATAGTGTCCTGTACTATTTTAATGGAAACAACATTGTTTGGAAATTTTTATAATATAATTTTTAAGAGAAAAAAAGGTATTTTTATTTGCTTTCAAAATACACAAACTGAAATTCAATTATAGCCAGCATTTATGAATCCACTGTTGTTAATATCCATCTTCCCAATGATCAATTAACAAGCAAAAGAAAGTGCATTAAAAACAGAGACGTGGCTTCTGCTTCAGAGGTCTTCCTGCATTTCTGCAACTGGACAGTATTTTTGGTTGGGATATTACTGTAAATTAATGCAAGGCTTTAGCTTTGGCTCCCCTACTGACATCTCCATGCATAAGAACGTGAAATATTATTTAGATTTCATTCCAAAAGGGTACAGTTTATATAGTAAGTATATTCCATATTAAACCAAATAAAATACGAAAAGCTATACAAATCATGTGTGCTTTCTAAAGATGCTGAGAATTAAAAAAAAATTTAACCGCAACATGAAGCACTGGCAGTGTGAACGGAATTGTGCAAACAGAGAGAAAATAATTTTTTAACCCAGAGCCTTTAGAGTACAGTAGAAGTATTCCATACTGATAGAAATCAATTCTTAGAGGATTACGGAATCCGATCCAAACTGTATTTGTTAAATAATTGTCGTGGCTTAACCCCAGTCAGCAACCAAGCACCGCACAGCCACTCACTCACCCTCCCCACCCACAGTGGGATGGGGGAGAGAACTGGAAATTTGAAAGTAAGAAAACTTGTGTAAGAACAGTTTAACAACAACAACAAGAATAATAAAAAGGAAGACAACAGAAGAGAGAGAGGGGGGAACAAAACCCAGGATAAACAAGTGAGGCAACCACTCGCCACCCACCAAACCGTGCCCAGCCAGTCCCAGAGCAGCAATCACTGCTCCCTGGACAACTCCCCCAGCTTATATACTGATATCATACGGTATGGAATATCCCTTTGGCCAGGATATCCCTATTGCCAGAAAAAGAACAGACGGTTGGCCCTTCATGGACAACTCACTGCATGCTTCGCTTTTGCAAGACCTGCTCTGACCAGCCACAACTAAAAAAACAAAACAAACACACAAACAAAAAAATTCCACAACCAACAAAAAAAACCAAAAACCAACCCCACAGCAACAGCTCCCTAAGACAAACATCTATCCAGAAAGCCACCTGGAAACCCACCATTCTAGGGAAGGTAATGATATCAAATGTCTTGACCTTGAACAAGCTTTACTGTAAGGAAAAAAAGGGGCAGACATTACTCTTAACAAGGACTGAAAATAATATTGCTAGTAAGGGAAACCTAAGGAGCCCGAAGGGCAGGCAGAACCCATGTATCCCATTTGTATATTGAGACTTAAATTTTTTTAAGATTCATAGGCATGAGTTTAAATGTTCCAAACACCTGCATTTTAAGATAGTTGCAGAGCTGATAAATGCAATGCTACATTCTGTAAAAACAGGATTTAGCAGCAGAAACACTCCCAGGAAGAATACATTAAAAAAAACACAGGGCCAACTACAAAATTGACAAAGCAAACTTCAGTCTTGGTTCACAGATAGAGTAGCTCAACAGACCAGACTCAAGCAGCTCCTGGAACCTTTCTTACTGTAAGAAAAAGTAAGGCATGAATGCCCTGGAGCCATTGGGTAAGCAGCTGTGACATTATTCATCCTAGAACTTGAAGAGCCCTGATTTATGATGTAGCTAAATACCAATACAAAATACCTAGAGTTCACATGTCATGATTAATCAGAAAGCTTTATCTATCACTAGGGATCTCATTTTTGGCTTTTGTTTCTTATTTAAACAATTATGTAATACCTTCTTAATTCCAATAGCTACACGCTGCAAGACAAGAAAACTAATATGATGCAAGATTTCTGGAATGCTCTAGCACTTTCTGTACATTGCCCTCTTGTGGGGTAGGGGAGTGGAGAATGGGGGGGAAGCACATTTTGCTTGCTTCTGTTTCTTCCACGAAGATTCAATCTACAAAATTACTGTACAACATGATTTCACAAATACAGGATGGTTCCAACTCTTCGGTTGTTTTAGCTTATATACACGTTGGATCAATCTGAAGATCAGCACTTGCTCATTCATTTCCTTTAAAGTACTTTCAGAGGAAACTTTTATTAGACTACTGAATGAAAATATCACCTCACTGAAACATCAAATTAAGGATACGTGTATAATTTTATCTTAGCTCTGATCTGTTACCTACAGAATAAGTGTTATCAAATCTATCTTTCCACAGTTTGGACCTCAGTGTCTGGAAAGACTTAATAATGCAAGTGAATGATAACTTTTCCAGTACACACAGAATGGATGTGTTCAGCTTTTCTCTAATGGCTTTATTAATTCGTAACATTTACACATGGAAGTATCATTTGGCTTGTTCAAGATATTTACACTTATTTGCAATTCATTTTTGTTTCAGGAACTCACAGCTTTCTCTAAAGAGGTTTCCACAGTACTTCATTTCATTAAACTACACTCTGAAGTTCAGCTTTTAACAGTTAATTGTTACAGGTGAGGGGGAAGTTTCCTGACCCCTCTCTCACCTTTCCCACACTGTTTAGCCTGTCAGACCTTCTGTGTGCCAATTCAAACTGCTAAAACAGCAGCAGCTGCTGCTAGTTAGTTAGTTGCTAAATAGTTAGTATCCACTAACCAAAGTGGATAGCTTTCTGCTGTTTTAGTGCGCTAGGTTAGTTCAGTGAAGGAACATGAGGGACAGACAGTAACACGGACAAGAAGAGGCAGGTGCAGAACAGAGAAGCAAGAGCTCACCTGCCCAGGGAAGAGGAGACTAACCTCTATTTTGAAAGAACTAAAACACATGCACACTATCAGCAAGCACCAGCGCTCAGCCCTTCAGACAAAACTGCTGACCCTGAAGTATTCCATTTTTATCACCCTCCCTATTACAAAAATCTTAACCCCTCCACTACCTTTGGTTGTCCCAAGTTTTCAAACCTTAATATTTTTTGAATCTATTTTCCTTAGTGGTTCTTGTAAGAAAAATCATCTGAACATATAAATCACTCATTTTTCAGCTGGTGTTTTTGATTCCCTCACTTATCCAATGTATCAGAATGTTCTATTAGCACAGAGCACTCAGACTGGTGCTTTTAGCATCCATGGATCTTCTGCACTACCTGTCACTGAAGCTTGTAAATCCAGAGCTGTCACCATCACAACTAATGTCTTTAATAGAAAGCTGTGTGTATTTTTTGCTAATGTCCAATACAAGACCTGAGTGGCCTCTTATTTGTGACTAGTAGCTATTAGTAGTCCAACCATAACAATTCCAGAATGAAAGATGCCCATGGTCCACAAGTTTCAAATTCAAATCCTAATTTATCTTGTTTGGACAAGAACAGTCCTAGCTCAGGCATTCATATATCTATCATTTTATACAGTATAAACCACAGCAGGAAAACTAAATGCAGTAGCAACGTTGCTGCAGTCACAGTAATAAAAGGATATAGGCACAGCGTAGTTTACAGAGAGAGGCAGAACACTACTGCCAGCATTATTCAAATATATACATATTCAGCTCTAAGCACGAAACTTGTTAAGCACCAACCCTTGATACAATTACTTAAGACTCAAAAACCTCACTTCACTACAAGGATAATGGTCAGATTTTTAACCGTCAATGGTAAGACCACCCAAGAATCGATTATAAAAATGCCAGCCAAAGCTTCTCTAAGGTGCAAGACTAAAGCACAACTCTTATTCAGAATAAGCTCCTCTTCTGATATTTAACATTAAAATATGCTTTTTCTGTTAATTACAGTTTAATATTAATGGGTAGTGATGGATACTCAGTGTTAAACACTTGAGTAGCACTTCATAACTTCAAATATGGTGCAAGACTAACTAAATCAAGGCAACTATTTATTGTCCATGCTCACCTTCATTTATTCCTATAAAAGTTGCAAGTACTTAAAACTTTAAAATATGTATTATAATACATATTGTGAAACGCTCCACTGTCTGCAAGGTAACTTAAAGATACCCATCAAACATATGTCAAGAAATAGGCAGACAGAATGGCAGGCAAAAGGAATACTTAATTTTCCTGGCTCAGTCAGCTTAACATCGCAGATCACCTTTAACTGCATATGGTCTATCAGCACAGAAAACATTGTACCTGGTGAACAGCATATACATACAACTTCATTAAAAAGTATCTGGAAACTGTTACAAAGGCAACATAAAGTACTAATCATCTTGTATTAATCTAGGCTCCAAAGCAAAGAAAAAGGAATATCTTACAGTACCTTTTGCTTCTACATCTCTCACAGTTATAGCTACAGAATTGAAGTGTAGAAAGATATATTGCTCAAACAGAAACAAAAATCAAGCAGTAAACTTAATGACCTATTTTTAATGTTCAGGTGTCATTTAGTTTTCAAATTAAGACAAACAACATTGCATAATTTTCTCAAGCAAGAAATGCTCACATTTCTTTGAAATTCAGCTTACTTTTACACCAGTTACGCGAAAGTTACTCTCCTCTATCTTATAATGTGGCAGAGTACAAACATTGAGGAGTTAAGTAAATGGCGCTCCAATACACTGAACTTGTAGAAAGATCAAGATCATAATCAGGCAAAAAGTCTTTTCTTAAAATTTTGTGAACATATTGATGAAACTGAAGTAATATGTAATAATAGCATAAATAGAGTAACACCTAATAATACCTCAAGTATATCATTGCAATTTTTCAATGAAACAGAAAGTCGTCTTTGTTGATGCCTGCAGACTAAGGAAGACATCCAGATTAACAACGTGATTTTTCTTTTAAAAAAAACACAACTCTTGTTTGGTGAGCATAGTAAGAACTTACTATGGTAGAGATCTACTCAAGATTCTGATTCGCCCAGTATTATTCTAGTGACGCCTATAAAAACCATGGTGAAGTAGCAGCTCCATGAAAGAAACAAATAACAATTTCTTCAGATAAATGTTTGAAGATTTTACCACCTGTGGAATTTCAGCTTTGCAGTCTACAGAGACAATTATCGCTGCTACTAAAGACTATTATTTCATGCACAGGTTCTGCAGGCATCAGGTTTTGAGTTTGTTTTCTTTCCTGGTGAAAGCAGAAGACTAAAGTGTGTACTTTGAGGGAAAGCGGACAGCTGCAGCTAATGCAGCCTTACAAAATTCTACATCTTACAGAGTAGTTTTTAGGTATACCTGAGGTGGTGTGTTTATCATTTTGATTTTACAATAATTAACTAATTCCAGGGGCCAAGCTTAATACTATTACAGGGTGTTTGTTGTGCTATGGTATACTAAAAGCATTACCCTTTTTTTCCATAATGAACATGATGTGTTATTGTAAGTTTAGAAAAAAAATACAAGGTAGTCCAATTAGTAATTCCACAACAAGCATGATCACTGAAACAGAAGTTCCTAGTTTTCCTCTTACTTACTTTTCTTAAAAGATAATTTAAATAAAAATGAGCTTATCTGCTTATATAGTTCTTCCTGACCTCCACAAGAGATAATTTTGCTGTGCCATCTATACCAAGCGGTACCAGTTCCAGTGGATTACATGCAGTTCATTATCAGGCTGACACAGAATACAGCACAAATTAACACAGAACTTCACCAGGCAACAAATCAAATAAGATCCCACCTTTGCTCTTAATCCCGCAGACTTTAAAGATATATATATTACTGAATACACTCAGAGCAGCTTTCAAATGAAATTTTGTTTGCACAGTCACACTCTGTCAGTGCTCTCAAATAACTAGATTTTCAACACAATTTGACATGAAGCGATATGTTAAAAAAATAAATTACACTCCTGCAAAGCCAGTAAAGAACAGGTGCCCAGAAATACTATTCGTCGGCACCAGCAGCAAAAGACTGCAGCATGAAGTCACGCCTTTCTGAACGCCAGGAAACCCCCACAAAAACTCAGTCTTAGGAACAGGAACTAGGTTATGCAGCTCATAGACAGATATTAAAGACCATCTATAAGCTGAGCCACATATGGTATATGCTTACTGACTAGTTTTTGGAGGTGTTTTAGAGGCATTCTTCTTTCCCTCTGACTGAACAGAATTTGGAAGAAGTCAACATGGAAAAGCATCATCATTAGCATCCATGCCATACAACTCTCATTTGAATGATAGCTATCTAGCGTTACCTCAATAATTAAAATAGAAGTAATTTCAAAGTGGTTGCAAAACACTTCTGGTTATCTTTAGCATTCTTACAATTCTGCTTTATACGTCAAGAACAGTTGAGAGTATTAAACTGTCAAATCTATTGAACTGATTAACAAAAACTTTAAAAATTAATAAAAATGCAATGGGATACTGCCTTACTGAGGTGAGTGGAGCTTTTTTTCCCCTAAAAGGTTACATAAAAACCCTTATGTTCAAACAACATCATCATGAAATGAGGCAATTAACAGACAAATGACATAATTAGAATTGCCTTTGCGACACTGCTTTATACAGTACTATAAATTGACTCTTCAGGACTAAATCAGAATGATATTTTTTTTTAAGAGGAAAAAAAGGAAACCATTGCTTATGCAGCTGAATGGTAACACAAAGAACTGCACTTTGTTCTTATTTTTGCCATAGAACCTTATGGGATAAATGGCAGGTTGCTTTTATCTTTTCACAGTCAGTTATTCGGATAGTGAGGAATATGTTCTTTTTGCCTCTTCAGTCACTACTTCTCACACATTTGCAGTCTTTAGTAACAAGTCCTTTTTTACTTTGCATCATATGAGCCATCATCGCAATGGGTTTTAAATTTCCCCTTCCTGCTCAGCCCAGACCAAACCACTTCTAGCAATAAAGGAATTTGTGTAATTCAGCTGCTATACAGTAGTTACTTACTATATAGTAAATTCACATTTTCAGAAGTCATAAACATACAATGCTAGTACACTTGCCTAATTTTCACAGAAGTGGCAAGAAACACTTCCCAGATATGTTTAAGTTCCTTCTTTAGTGCCTTCCAAAGATAAGGCTGCCAGGAACACTAGCAAAGCAAGGTATTTTTCCACAGCCTCATGGTGGCCTAAGTTATTCCCTAAAAAGCTTGAGGTAAACACCTGGGCCCTGAAAAAAGAGCGATTATAACGGGATGTCAAGCAACATACTACCAACCTGAATTACAAGGCACACAACCTCATCTCTAATAATTTCTAAGTAACATCTCTGCCACAGGAACTAACAATACTTAGTGCAGAAGTAATTAGAATATAACTAAGCTGTTTATTCTGTAGCTTCAAATTCCTCATTAAATCAAACGAACCAACCTTTGCTGATTTTTTAATTATATCCTTATATATTTGCTATCGCTTTTGTAAGCACAGTGCCCAGAAAAGACTAAATACATATTACAAAGGAAAACACATTTTCAACTCAGTGTCTGTTTACAGAAATGACAGCTACCCATATAAACATTTTCAGACCAATCTCTTCTTACTGCAGAATAATATTTTATATGCAAACGGCTAGCTTTTGAGGTCCAAGCAATAAAAATGGTTCCAGTCCTCAACTCGTACAGCTTCTGCTTCGCTAAAGGGAAAGCTTTAAGGATGCCTAAAGATCAGACTATACAAATTTCCAAAGAAAAAGATGAAAGATGAAGTAGAAACTACAGTGTCTTTACAGGAAGGGGGAAGACACCACTGTATCTGGAAAGAAAGATATAGATATCTACTATAGTGTGACAACAATCTACATTCCAAATAGATTTACAGCAGAGGAAAATAAGGAAAATCATCCTAAAAAATGACCCTACTCCTCCAAGATACACTCTATATTTCATGTACTATATCAAATAAGTTATCATGTGCAGAAGGAAATAAAATTTACCAAAACAATGAACCTCCACCACATACGGTTCATTGCCTGAAAATTAGTATTTTGCAAAGCACAGATCATTCTTTAACTACAGAACATGTAAGATTAAAAATGTCAAACAAAACATCTGTAGCCACAAAAGGTTAGGCAATTAATAGCTAACTGCAACTTTTTCACCATTTGGTGCTTTTAACTAGAATAGTGTTTTGTTATTATACAACATATAAAGCAAATTAAACTTGATAAGTGAACATGCTATAACATGCCAGGAGAACCTCTGAAAGTGAAATAGCAGGTTAGCGTCTCGAACTGCATTGCTTCACTTGGTATTGCAGATCATGAGATCTTCTGGATTACAATGTTTCGGTTCATGAAAGGTCAAAGAAACTTCAATGTCATATTTCTAAAAAACTTCAACTCACAGAAGGCAGCCAGGACTTGCAAAGGCAAGCCACAACATTAACCATTCCTAGAAGATCCATGTCAAAACACTTCCAGAGCAGGAGAAGCTGAGCAGCTAGCAGAAAAAGTAGCGATACATTGGCTGAACACACTCTGTTAGAAAGTCCCTCCAAGTATTCCCTGAAGATTTTACATGTATTATGACCTGAAGAAGCATGGTACCTCCAAGGTCACTTTAAAAAAAAAAAAAAACACCAAAAAAATAAAAGGTGGGGGGGGGGAACCACCCCATACCCCCCCAAAAAAAAACCCAGCAACAGGTTTTTTGCACTGCTCAGACATACAAAACTGAAATTGAGCCTCATGCTCTAACTCAAAGTTTCTTCAAATCCAACTTCAAAGTTTTGTCAATGTGAATAAAAATCCATGCATGTATTTCTGACAAAACATGACCTGAAATATGATAGTGGTGAAAAACTAAGCAAACTAAGAAAAAAATATGGCAAATATTGGTAAGGTTTTACCTTGCAGGTAATTCTCTAGTCTGTGAATTCAAGACTGGTTTTTTCTACCAAAGTGTTACTAAGAAAAGAAGTCCTGCCAAAGCCCTATACTTCTGTTATTTCAGTCATAAATTTTTATTTAGGTGTACAACCACATAGCAATGCACACTCCCTTCTGCATTACGAGATGAAGATGGAACTAGTCACCTACATCATTAACCAGATCTAAAGACACTTTTTAGAAGATTATCCAAGAACAATGGAGATCAACATCCATCCAAAGTGGAAGTGAGCTTTAAAAACCAAATCAAATACTAAGGAGACTAAGGGTCTAAAGACTGACATTTGTTACTCTATTTCCTGTCACTATAAATCTAGCCCCTTCATAAATACACATTTGGTCAATACATTCTTTGATTTCAGCTTTTATGTAATGATTTTGAATAATGCAAAACTATGTCTACCCACACCCGCAGAAAAGTCTATCAAGTTAGTTGTACATGATGTGTGCAGGTGAGCAGTTTTGCACATATTCTTAGAGGGCTAAAAAAGAGCCAAAGCAAATTTGCATTACTGTGCCACTGTGTTATCACCCTGAGTTAAATTTAGATGACAAATTTCCCAGGGACAAATATTAATCTAGCAGTAATAAAAACATAAATAATCATTATGATTTTTTTTTTAAATATGTGAAGTTAAACTGTTAAAAAGAATACACCCACAATAGAAATTAGCAGTCAGTTATGTTCTCTGTACCCTTACAGGAAGATTCCCAGGTGAATGACAAGGTATTCTGCCATTGCAGTGGGCTTGACCACCAGTACCAGCAAAACGTGTCAACAAGAGATGTCAGTTCTTTCATGAGGATAGAAAGATATAACAGGTCGAAACATAAAAAGTTAGATGCACCTGTTTATCAATACACTTGCTGAAATGTCTACCCGGTTTTCCTTCCCACCTAGTCACAAAGGCTACACAAAAAAGAGAGTCTCTAATAGAAAACAAAAGCAAAGGAAGCTGCATGGAAACAGCCTTCTCATTGGATGTGTTTCAGTGTGCATCCCAAAACTGGTAGTAAACAAGAATAGGAAGGTGCATGTACAAATGCACCTGAAGGATGTTTCCTCATTGGACCCTAGTACCTCTAGTTTATCACCTGTGTTATTTATTATTCAGTGCTTCAGGAACAAGATTTCCCTTACACTTTTCAGCAAAAATTAAATTTATCAGAAAGTGCTACTATTAAGCAGAAGTGCCACATAATTAGCAACGACAAATCCACTTACTTTTTTCTCCTTCTCATGATGTTTATCCTGAGAGTGAGAGGAAGAATCACTTAAACTTTGATCATATGACCTATTAGATCCCCGTTTGCTCTTTTTCTAAAAAGAGAAAATACATTTATGGATAGAGAAAAGGAACCATTTGAATAAATAAAAAGTATAAAGCATTTCAACTGATAAAATGCCTTGCTGCTTGCAGGAAAAAAAAACTTCAGTTCCTGAAAAGCTGACAAATTACTAACACTAATAACATTAACAAGACTACCCAAAGTATACCAGGAAAAAAGCCTATCCTTGTACTGACTTTTACACCTCCCACAAATTTGCAAGATATGCTTTCTACAAAGAAATGACATGTGCCACTTTTTAAAGGTTAAAAGACGCTAGACACATTTTCAAGTTTTCGTAACATAAAACAGAAAATATGCTGCTCAAATGAGCATCACATGAAGCCACAGTGGTAGCACTGCCACATGCTTGAAATGTATTGTGAGGTGGCTGCCTTATGGCTTCACGATTATTATTCAAGTGACCTGTCTGCAATTTTTTCAATAAAATGCTTTAAAAATGGGACACAGAATGCTATAATCACATATGCATTTACAAGCACCAGACCCGTATTTCCGTAATGATTGAGAGCCTAGTCTGGGACTGCAAATACTTTGTGCTAGGCCAGTGTTCAAAATGTTGTTTTATCATAACTGAGGTAGCGTTACAAAGACACTTCAGGTCAGCGCTTTGACAACCTAAGTTTTCAGTGGTACAGTAGGTATATGCCACTCACCATCTTCAGTAGTAAACACTAAACACCTGCATTTACCAGGCATCGAGAGTCACAATAATCCTAAAGAAACACTGAAACACTTAATCTTGCCAGTCTTTACTGTTCTTACCACTATAGTTTAGTAATCGAAAGCTAACTAATTACATGTCAAATATGGGGTTATGTCTTTAACATTCAACTTGCTTTTTAAATAAACATACATGTTCTCAGTCACAGTAGCACTGGAACATTCAAATCAAATGCATAATAGTGTAAGAGCTTGCCTTCACTGCTAAGTAATAGACCAATTTTGTTCTTTTTGTATACTTAGCTCAAGATAACTTAAAAAAAAAAAATAAAAAGCTTAGTAAGGGCCTAGAAAGCCCTGCCTTATCTTCATTATGAAGCAAACTAGGCAATATTCACAAGAGCACAGAGCTAACTTCACCAAGGTTATCTTCTAGAATCCTAAAATGGATCATTGGCCCCGTGTTTTTACCTCACTGTGACCTACTCAAAAGTCACCCAAGTAGTCACCTTTTTCAGCAGTGAAAACATGCAATCAGCAAGTTTAACTACACTTACAGCACTATCTGAACTTAAGTCTATAAAATTTAATTTTCATAATTCAATATTCATAAATAGCATTTTTAAAACATTAGTAAGTCCTTCAAGTCCACACACACACACACGTACACAGAAACAGACATCTGGAACTGTCAAACTGATAAGAAGTGATAGGAAAGACTCCAGAGGTTTAATCCAAAGCCTAATGAAATAACTGAGAAATTCTGAAGATTTTCGTTTCCTTATTTGCTTTTTAAAAATCAAACCTCGAGGCACTTCCTTGAGGTTGAGTTTCAGAGAACTTACAGGCAGGGAATATCCACTGGCTACATAGTGAGATATAGAACAAAAGGAAAAACACTTAAAAAAAAAAAAAGAGTAACAGGAGGAGAAGGAAATGGAGGGCTTCTTTATCCTCTAATATACAGGAAAACAAGTAATATTTTCTAGATCATTCCAAAATGGGCTAAATTCCTAGAAGCCAACTAATCAAATAGTAAAGGAAAATATTACAGGAACTTAATGAAAAAACCACTAAATGTGCATGCTATTTCTGGTAGAAGGGAAAAACCCACACATCTAGAAAGTAACCACTTAGAAAAATATTTTCAGTTAGTGCTCTGTAACTGTGATTAAAACAGTGTTTTAATGAAATACAATCTACTTTGAGCTACATGAAAACATTACTTCTAGTGTTAATGGTCATTCAGAGTGAGACAATAAGTCAATGACATTTATTTACAGAATTTTGAAAATACGTACCAGTTTACTAAAATGGTATTTACAGTAGCCACAGTATTGGACATTATCTGCACCATTGCCTTCTTCTTCACAAAGAAGTCCTGCAAACTGTGCACTAAAAATAAACCAAAAAACATTCAAGAAAAGCATTTTTACATCAGCTTGGATCATAGTATCACGGCTGATAATGGACTCATACTTTTATCTCCATTTAATAGAAGAGATTTCAACACAAGTGACTTCTAATGGCATCCAAGCACAAAATCAACATTTGTACCCCAGTGAAAACCATGTATGGTTTATGCTTTGGCCTGATGGCTTTTTCATAGTCTTTAAGCCAATCACACAGGCTTACAGCTTGAAAATCTGCATATATTATGCAGGTACTCCCACAAATAAATAATCCAAGTAATTTACAATTATTCTTAGCTCAAATTCAAGCCAAAAATTATCTACTGTAATAAGTTTTTAACAAAACCATACTGTATATCCAAAGAAGAAATTTTTCTAAAGTTGCATACATCCTTCTCTGCTTTGCCAGTAAAACGACTTTTTTTTTCTTTTAAATAGAACTTCAATAACATAATCAATTAAACCATATTAATTGGTTTAAAAGACTGTGGCATGTTTATTTCTTTTAAAAAGAACAAGGCTGACAAGTTTCCCTGCCTGGACTAATTATTACCTTATTCTACTACATTTTTTCAAATCAAATTTGTTTTTTACCATTTGTAACGTTGATGAAACTCTCTTTATCAAAACCAACTTAGACACTGAAAAACCAAATCTTCAGTTTAATTTTCCATATCATTTTTATTAGCATAATAATGCAATATTACAGTAAAAATGATGCACCATAATATTTAAATGAAATAATATATAAAGCAGCTTGTTTTCATTGCTTTTTAAAATCACTTTCCCCTCACTTACACATTATATTCTTGGGCAATCCAGAAATACTGTTTCCTGAATACATGCACACCTACAGCAGATGCCAACTACAGAAAACATTTAACAGGATCTCTTTAAGTGAAGATTTATCATTCTAAGCTTGCCATACAGACACAGATGGACTCAAGCTCATTTTTTTCTTAGACATTAGTTTTGTTGACCCAAAATTAATACACCTTGCCCTGAATCTCTGCCTCCTGTAGTTTTCACATTTTTCTTCCATTTTTTTTTAAATATTACAGAAGCCTCTTAATATCCTCAGTCACAGTACTCTGGCTAGGTATCATTTTATAGCACCTACCTTTTTTTTTTTTTTTGGTATCAAAAATTTCTAAAAACTGGCAAGATAAATATTTTCGTTTTTAACCTAATTCTTATGGTCTTTATGGCACTCACTGAAAACAGGGTTTTGGAAGAAAGAAAAAATATGAAAAGGACTCGTATGCATGTTTTGGGGGGAAAAAAAAGGAGACCTTTTCATCCAAATACTGGGACGTAGACATTTTTTCACATCTGTAAGTAACCTCTTTACATGGTATGCATGCTTTTAGGGACACAATCTGTTTTCACCATTAAAAAAGCACTTGACATTGATCACACCTAATGAAAAATTAGATGCTTATGAAAGAGTAAAACCTGGTAGATAGTCAAGTACTTAAAAGGGAAAAAAAAAAAAAAGAAGAGTTGCCAAGAAATCAGCACCTAAGTACAGAATTATATATTTTAGGATCTGCATAAGACATTCAAAGTGTCACTTGATTACACTGAAGAAAATACACTTAAGTAGGTGTGCAAATACCATTTCCCTGACTGAGCTGGTCACGAAGCAGCATACTGGGGCAATAAAACAGGCAGATAAATCTACAGGTTATATAGCTAGACAGTCTGTGTAAATCTGCCATCTATCTACTGCAAAATAGCTTCAGCTGAATTGGGGTGGGGTGGGGGCGGGAACCAAGCAACCAAATAATGCCTCTAAATTTTGGGGTGGAACCCCTTTTGCCTCCACTTACCTGTTGACATATGGTTTAATCTAATTATCCAGACTCTCTTAGAGGTCCATGAAGTGAGACAAGGATCTCCCAAATGCAAGCAAAACTAAATATCTTAAAGTGGAATGAGTCAAAGAGTGGACACAGCTGTTTGCTGCAACAGCTATACACAAAACCTAAATGAATAGTTCAGGATATACGTGTATCATTTAGACAAAACCACTGAGGTGAATTACCCCTAAATGTTTGGAAATCTGTACCAGAATGAGCCTAGTGCATTTTTATGTATAGCTCAATAATTTTTCCCACTGATTTACCAACCACAGTTATACAATGTCTTCACATTCCCATATCCTATAAAATATCATCCAAGAAAAAGAACATAAGACCAAAAAAACCACTAAACCTTATTCACTGGAGCACACGGCATTTAATAGAACCCAAGGGAGTATCATTAGACAGCTTTTGCAACTCATAGCAATGTCTGTGCTGCCACTGCCATATTAATAGTAAACTCTATTATAAAGAAGTTAGATATTTCTACACAAACCACTTTACTGTATTTCTTTACTCAGAAATATACTAAATAAAGAGTTTATTCATTACACTGTGTGCACTGATTCTTTCTGGAACATCAGAGATGTTAAATAATAAAATATACTTACCACGTTACATGAAAAGCTTGTCGACATCCATGTTTATTACATGTCATACAAGCACCAGTGGCTGCTTTACTTTCTCGGCCTTGTTCATCACAAATATAGCATGTCTATCAAAGAGAAAACACTTAACATGATAAGCATACAAATAAATTCCATGTTACTCACAGGAGTTTCTAGGGTGAGAACTACCAGATTTTGGAACCTCTTTACAAAAGCCTTATTACGTTTGTTTGCAAAAGGAGATCACCTGGTAGACACTTGGGATCTGTGTAACACTTCACCGCTAAAACAGTACCAATACTAAGGTTACTTAAATTCTATACCACTATTCAACTAGCCAAACAGTCAAACAGCCAAAGGTTAATAGCATTAGGCTTCAAGATTTTCCTTGCTTTCAAGTTTGTGTTTACATCCTTTTAGGTTGCAATGATTTTCACATTCATTTAACATTACCTGTATTGGTGGCATTCAGAAACACCAAATTAGACTGAGTGCCTAATGGTACAAGATACCATACATACACAGACATGCACTTGTCTACAAAATTACATACAGAAAAACTGCAAGCTTAAAATTTTATTTGTACATTTTGTAGGAGGAGTTTTCAGAAGTCTCATAGCATGCTTCAATATTCATATGATGCTCAGTTACCTTTAATTAAATATGGTGTTTAACAGAACTCTGCTTTAATTTCAGCATGACTTGGACAGCCCCATAAACCCCTTAGAAACTAATCAAGCAAGAACCTTCTGTAAACAAAGCTTAAATTAGTATATCAAACCCATTTCAAGCTCAAAAACAAGCTAAAATTAACATAACCTGTCTAGTACTTGAAAATCTTTTCATAGCATTTCTGTGAATTTATTTGTTTTACTGGGATACTAGGGCAATTTGTAATATTTTCAAAAACATTCTCAGTAAAATGAGAAAATAAAAAAAATAAGAGAGAAAGAATCCAAAATCTTTCTCATTATTCAATCCTTTTGGTTTGTTGTTGTGGTTTTTTTGTTTTAATATATGGCCAATAAACATAGATATATGCTGCATGGACACTCACTATTATGCTAGACATCACTACAATCTTTCACCAGCATTTCACGTAGAAATATCAAGCAAAACTAAGTCTTCTTCCATTTTTCTTAATTGTCCTAATTACTGAAATGCCATTTAAAGATACTCTATATCTCTAAACCTGTATCTATCTATCTATCTATATATATATGTATACACATATAGATTCATATGACGTTTATGTGTAAAATTTAACAATTTAAGAACAGATTCTTAATGAAAGTATCCTCCTCCAGCATTCGGGTAGTCAAGTGCCTGTTTTTAAACAAGAGAGAACCTTACTGAGGTAACAAACGTCAATGGTACACTGCTACCTCTGTAGAAGTCCCATTATAAGATCTTAGATAAGAACAGATAAACTTCCCCCCACCCACCCCACCCACCCCCCCAAAAAAAAATTGTCTACATTTAAACTGTAACTGAGTTATTGCAATTGTATCACAACATCCCTTCAGTGAGGACGAGTAGAATAATAAATAAAAAGAACATCAACCATGGATAGTAGAAAATACAGTTTAAGAAAAATGGACTGAGATAAAACTAAAGTAAAAAAAATTATACAATGCAAGAGCCATGTTACTTAGAAAAACATGAAAATGAGTGAAATTCTGAGATCAGAACAGCATTTAACAGAGGTGTTTGGAACAACATTTAACATGAGATGTCAGCTAACTAAAGCATTTTTAACATGAGAGACTCTAGGGTAGGTGAGTCACTCTACAGTTTCCACAAGACATTTAAAAAGCCTTACACTCTATAGCTAATATATCCTAAAAATCATACCCTATATCCTAACATTTGAAGGATCACAAAGGGGATAATCCTACTTAATTCTTTGACTTGCTCCCTTTGTACATCAAGGTAGTGCATACAGATAATTCAGTTGTCTGACAGGGTCTGAGACTGGCTGCTTTTTAGCTTTCCATACCATGACCTAACACATTTAGATTTTAGGAACAAACAAGGTCATGATCTATCAACCTCATCTGAGCAACTATATTAAGTGGAAGTAACTTCAAAAGTAAGGTACCTCTATTTATAGAGTTCAACAAACCCCATAAAACTCAAGCTCCAGTTACTGTTCTGTTTTTTCAGAGTTCTGCCTTAAGATCTGTAATTTCTTCCTCACTGAAGCTCAGAAAGAAAAACAATATAAGCAATCCATTTAGTAAGGGTGTAGGCCCTGTTTTTTCAACAGTACATACTACATTTAGGGCCTGTGTTTCAGGACCACTTAAAGATGACTGAAAAATTATAACAAATGACCAGCTATATTACAAGCAGGGTTAAACACAATATATAGCAGACTGCCTACACATTTTAACAAGCTCAATGAACTTCTATCCTTCCTACAACAGCCATGAGAAGTATAAAACATGTTTCCTAGTCTTCCATATGAAACAGGGCCACGGTTCGTCTTCCCATTCCAATGTGGACAGTAAGTTCTCTGCAAAGCTGAGCTTCTCATGCTTCTACCTTCTCTTAGACACAGAAATAATTCCAGAAGCCTGAGAACCTTTATCTTTCTTTCACAAAGCAGAAAACCAAAGACTTTGATGCATTTGCAAATCCGTGCAATTGCTACAGCTCCTCTGAAACCTCTGGAATGTGAAATCATAAAACTCCACATAATGCCTCCCCATCTACAGCAGTACTGTTCTTCAAAGCTCTTAAGGGAAGAGAGTACTTAGACTTCTCCCAAACTCAGTGGAAGATAAGCAAAAAATTATACAAAGCTTTTGACTCAGCAAGGAAATTTTACTCAAAAAAGCTCAACAAATAGCTTCTTTAATGGCAAAATATACATTTTGCAAAGCTGCATTTATGTTTCTGTCAATATTTTTTCTTCAAAGATTCAAAATGTAAACCTTCTTTGCAAAAGCAAAGACAGAAGGGAAGATGAGGCAAGAAAACCTTATACAACAAAGCAATCTGAGAGTTTACCCTACTACTGTAACCACTACCCAAGAGCATTCCCTGCTTATAGAATCAAACCTAGGAGCTGTAGAGAAATTTCTCCTTGTTTCAGCAAATACTGAAATAAAAGTCTAACAGCTGCTTTTACTGCTAGGCGGATCAAGAAACTCCACATGCACTTATTTTTTAATCAGCTCTTAAAAGAGATTCCTAAAAGCAGTAATTATATTCAATTACCACGTACTTTCAAACTAACCTGAAAGAGACAAATAAAGCTCACATAAAATAGAGATTATCCACACATAACCATCCAAGGAATAACAAATATCTACTAAATAGGAGAGCAACTTCTAGTCCATTTATTTTTGGAAGCAGCTGTGTAAGAAGCGCTCTCCTGTTAGTTAACCCGCTAATCAAGTCATTCAGTGGATTCGTTCTGTAATGCGATAGGTTTTATCCCAGAAGCAGGTAACTTCAGGGAAACAGCAGCCAAACGCCTTTACACTGACAAGCCTCATGCGTTGCTGTCTTTCTTCTTGCATGTAAGATTACTGTACTTTATAACACTGCATGTTTTGCACTGTTCAATAAAGAAACAAGTCCACAGAACAAACTGTGTTTGTGCTATCTCCTGGCAAAACTCTGACAACGTTTGTTTTTATTTTAAAGACTACAGTATAAGTTTTTCCTTATGATAATTTTCATTGACCTATATTTTCCCTCAATTCCATATGCTAGCCTTCTATCCGTATCCAGCCACATATGCATAATTATTTAGCACTTCACAGGAAATAAAATCTTTCTTAAAATCACCCTATTCCAACATGAGTTGACAGACAGAATGAAATTAGCAGGAAGCTTCTCTAAAAGGAGAAACAACTCTAGTCCCTTTTTTCATAATTACATGTTTATATTTGTTCACAATGCGCAACAGATGTTTTAAGAACTGTTTGCCATATCTACCTCTCAAAAAACCAGCTTTTCTTTCCCATTTCCTCCCCAAATTTATAAAGTCAGAGTTAAATGCTTTACAAAGCTTCTAGTCTAAAAAAATATATAATTTAAATAAACACAATTTATACTGAATGCAAAGGGGGTGGGGAGGTGAAGTAACTGCAGGCTACCTGGAAAGGGAATCAGTAGTTGTACTGGTCTTGAGGGTATTGCTCAAAAGCAGCCTACTCGGGAACTGGTGGCAGCTTAGCCACAGCAGTACCAAACTCAGCACTGGCTACAGATTTATCAAAATAGCTGGGAGAGTCCAGAGTCAGCAATTGCCTCTTAAATTTTGTTCTGTTACAACTAGACTGCTGTCGGCAGTGAAGTTAGATTGGTTTCATGAGGTTTGCTGGAGCAACTCCACTATATGCATTTCTTTGATTCCCCTGAAATCCACAGCCACTATCTCCCTGAACCAAATGGAGCAAATAAAGACAGCAAAAACTGGGTTCTGTAAAAAGAGAGAAAAAGAAAAAAAATTTGCAGGCTGGGGGTGTGACCCAACACTTTGAAATTTCTGATATAGGTCTCATTATATTTTACAATATACTGTAGTGGCCTGTATAAAAGTAGTTTTAGGTTGACTGTTACCATGGAAAATAGGCCTGAATCAGAACACCCACCAAAACCACAGAAAATGAAAAGCTAGACACCACCAGGAACTTTATCTACATGATCTGTATGGGATTAGTAATCATCTAGCAAGCAAAAAAAGTCATGGTAACCACAACAAAATGCAAACTGGAATTTTAGCAGTAAAAACCAATTATACATCGTATATTTGGAAGAAAAACAGTTCAAGAAAGAAGCAACTTGAGTTGTAACAAAAAGGAATTAGAGACTAAAGGCATAGACTGACAATGGACTTTGTTAACAAGTAATATTAGTATACGCAGCATACATTTTTTGAAGTTACAAGGATTTACTCATCCAATATCAATTACCATCAGTGGAAATGGTGCAAGATAAAATCCAAATGGTTCCACAAAATTTTTTAAGTACATTAGCGAAGAACCACTACCAATAAAAAAAAACATTATGACGACTACTGGAGCAAAAATGAGAAAACAGATGTGCTGTTGGCCCAGAGTTGAGTAGAGAGAGAAAATAAACTCATCTGCCACAGCAAATCTGTACTGCTTTGTGTGCAAGCACAAAAGTTTTATTAGTTTTGCACTTAATCTCACTGTTGAATGTTCTTGCCAACGCAGAACAAAGCCAACAGTGAAGAGCCAAAACAGATGCTCAAGTAGGATGTAATAAGAAAGCACAAGAAGAACCAAGATCTTGATTCCTGGCTCCTTGGGTACACTGGTAAATAAGGTGGGCAAAACATACTGAAAGCAACTGTGAGAATGTGAAACGGACAAGGAAAAGACCAAAGTATGAAAAGAGTATAGGAAAATGGGGGGGAGAGAGCATAAATCAGAGATGTAAACTGAGAAGGAAAGAAGGGGAAAAAAAAAAAAATAAAGGAGGTCACAGAGACAATGTGAACAGGACTGGTTTCCCTGTAGGAAGGGCACAAGAGGTTATACATGTCTTCTTTCTTTCTTTTATAACACAGTCTATTCCTCTTTTACCCCAGTGCCCACAAACCACCATAAAATAAAGTAAAAGACAGAAGCCAGAGTTAAAAAGAACACCACAAGAAAAATATGTAATAAAACTAATCAGAAATTTAGACAGTTTGCTGCTTACAGAAGAGAAATATAAAAACATAAAGGAGGAAGTAGTTACGTCTAGTGGCAAAGAGGCAGCACAAGTTGAACAAGTAAAAATTGTAATTATCAATATAGGACATAAATAAGTTACTTTTACATTGCTTTGCACTTTTTTGTTTTTAAAATAAAGCCATACCACACTTTATAAAACATTCCACCTCACTGACACTTATTTAGGAGCAGTTCTTCTATAAGCAAATAATCCCACTAAAGTGAATACTGTTTACAAAGGCAAAAGTCTGCAAACTTTTGCCTTAATATATTAGTATAGCTTTTCTTCCTAAAAGAAATGTTTATGAACATCATATCAATAATTAAAACAGTAGGACTTGGTGGTAATTAATAATAACATTTCAAATAAGCTGTAATAATATTTTAACCTATGAGAAATATTTCACATTCCTTTTAAAATAAACTGTTATTCAGAGATCAATATTTTTAATTAACAAAACAGTCCCTAATCTTTGAATGAATAATGAGACATGGCAGATAACCTTACGGCTTAATTTAATAACATAGCTTTCTCAATTCCTGAATTAAAGCCATAGCAGAAAACACACACCATTACTGCACACATTTATGAATTTTAGATAAAGTACATTCTAAGAAGTATAGTTTTTGATTATTAAAGCTCACAAGTTTTAAAATAAATACATTAGATATAGATAAAAGGACATATAATGATACCTTATTATAACGATCGTGAGGAACAGACTGCAACACGATAGGTTCCATTGTAGAAACATTTGCAAACTGCACCTCGGGAATGTACAGAGCACAAACCACATGAGCCCAACCTACAAAAAGTTATAATTGTATTTAATTTTAATATTTTCTAGAAGCTCAAAGGACATTTCAGTTGAAGTACAAAGAACCCTTTAGAACACCTTTTTCCATTAACTACTTTGTTTAAAATATTACAGACATAAGTTACTTAAGTCATGTTTACATTTCAGTTCATATTATCCAAAATTTAGATGAGCTGTAATACATTAAGTTTATTCACAGGAGAATTTATACAAGTAATACCCCATGAAATCCAAATAATAATGATTTATAAAAACAGTGATACACAAATGGAAAACAGGTTATTTCTTTAGATTTCTTGGATTAACATAGTCATCATGTAAAAGCTATACAAATTCCTGCAAAAGGGAAATACCATCTGAAAAAACTAGCATTCATGCAAGCATTACCATAAGACTTCTGTGTATACTTTTTATTTAAATAAAGTAATTCTAATTTGACTACACTCCTGTATTCTTTTTATAGAAGGAAGTTCCAACACAGACACCCCCACATCCCCTGTATCAAATCTCTTCCTTCTTTAAAGGTGTGGCCAACTCATTCTTTCATGGGAATATCAAGTCCTATACCCAGTCCTGTTCTAACTCATTAGAACGCAGAGTCTGGTTGGAGGTCTGTAACTAGTGGTGTTCCCCAGGGGTCTGTACTGGGTCCAGTCATGTTCAATATATTCATCAATGACCTGGATGAAGGGACAGAGTGCACCCTCAGCAAGTTTGCTGATGATACCAAGCTGGGAGGAGTGGCTCCCAGCCACTCCACAGCCCAGAAGGCTGTGCTTCCATCCAACGAGACCTGGACAGGCTGGAGAGCTGGGCCGAGGGGAACCTCATGAAATTCAACAAAAGCAAGTGCAAGGTCCTGCACCTGGGAAGGAACAACCCCAGGCACCAGTACAGGCTGGGGGTGACCTGCTGGAAAGCAGCTCTGTTGAGAAGGACCTGGGAGTGCTGGTGGACAGCAAGCTGAGCCTGAGCTAACAATGTGCCCTCGTGGCCAAGGCGGCCAACAGCATCCTGGGCTGCATTAAAAGGAGTGTGGCCAGCAGGTCAAGGGAGGTTATCCTCCCCCTCTACTCCACCCTAGTGAGGCCACATCTGGAGTACTGTGTCCCGTTCTCGGCTCCCCAGTTCAAGACAGACAGGTAACTGCAGGAGAGAGTCCAGGAGAGAGCTACAAGGACGATCACGGGACAGGAGCATCTCCCTTATGAGGAAAGGCTGAGAGACTTGGGTTTGTTCAGCCTCGAGAAGACTATGAGGGGATCTCTATTAATACTTATAAATACCTGAAGGGCGGGTATCAAGAAGATGGGACTGGGGTCTTTTCAGTGATGCCCAATGACAGGACAAGGGGCAATAGGCACAAGTTGGAACACAGGAAGTTCCACCTCAATATGAGGAAAAACTTCTTTACTGTCACATTGGCAGAGCAGTGGAACAGGCTGCCCAGAGAGGTTGTGGAGTCTCCTTCACTGGAAATGTTCAAAACCCACCCAGATGCAGTCCTGTGCCCCCTGCTCTAGGCATGGCCTGCTCAAACAGTGGGGTTGGACAAGATGATCTCACCAGAGGTCCCTTCCAAACCCTACCACTCTGTGATTCTGTGATTAACTTGGGGTCATCAATAAGTGCTTAGTTACTTATCATACTGTGTTTAACAACCTTTCAAGAAGTAAACATTCCTAATTGTCTGACATTTGGTTGGACGGGGGCAGAGGGAATCGCCAATTCAGAAAGAAACCTACTAACTTTAGGCCTTTTTTCAATACTAAGATCCTGAGAGTTGCCAATTTGTTTCAGTGGAGGACAGTTTGCAATAACTGTAAATTCAGCAGAAGCTGCTACATAGCTAACTCAACATATTAATATACTGATACTAATAATAGCATTACAAGAGTAATATTGCATAGTACAGAGCTACCTCATCTGAAAGTGAATTTGGTGTAGCTAATCATTTAGCACTAATTCTGTTCTTCCCCAAGAGGAAAAATGAAGTCTTTTGTCACAAGACCTTCAGTACACCTTAAAAATAATTGTGCTTTCCTCCTACCCAGGCTTACCTGTATGCATATATTAAGGACATAAAGTGACAGATTTACACCATTAGATAATCTAGCAGATATTAGATTACGTAAACAAAGTAAATTATCATTGTGCAAATGCATCCTATAACAGGGGGAAGAAAAAAAAAAAAACCACAACACACAACAACCAAAAATCCCCAACCACAACATACTGCCTCACTGCAGACCTTTTTGAGTTTTGTTTTCACCTTGGATTTTCTCTTTTTAACTACTCTGCCAAAACTAAAGGTTCTTAGTTTCTTCACCCAACTGTACTATGACTCTCAAACTGAGCTAAATGTAAAGTTGTGCTTACTTAACAGTAGTATTGTTGAGATTCTGGGATGGTATTTAGTATCCAGAACTACATACATGCTTTTAAGAAAAGAATGAAAAGCACAAATCTCTTTTAGTTGCTTCCAGCCAATTGGTGTCCTCCACTTCCCCATTTACTAAATTGGAAGTTATAATTTATATAGAAAATGAAAAGCACACATACAACCCTTACAGTCAACATAACACCATTCTACTATTTCATCTGCAACTAAATACAGTATCTATGCTGCTTCATTATTTTATTCACAAATAGTTGGTAGAATTATTCCACATAGAAAAATCATGAGACTAATAAAAGAGGAGGGAAAAGAAAGTATAAACTGCCAACTTGAGCTGCTTTTAAAAACAGTTCCAACAGACCATTTAAAAATTATCATTAACAGACAGACTGAAAAAAACTATTACAATCACAGTCTTGTTTTTGTTCTCTCCTCCACTTGAAATATCTTCAAGGATTGATTGTTTATAAGGGCTTTTAAGACTTGCAAACTGCCCTAAGCCAGAGTCATCTTACTAATGACAGATAAATAAATGTTAACATAGTTTTAATGGTGAATATTTGTCTTAATCTCCTCTCAAAAAATAACTCAAATAGAAACACCATTCATCTAATAAAGCCATTAAACCAGTAGAAAAGTGTCACTGAAATTTTGAAAAAACCTTCTCCAGTTAGTTACTCATAAACAGTTGGCAAAAGCTTTTACTTCAGAGGTAATTAAGCCTGTACTCCAGTTACACTTACTTATAATGAAAAATTATTACGTAAATATATACAATATATCAGAGACATTAAAAAAAACCCAAACCAACCCACTTACTAAGCCAACTGAAATTTAGGTAAGTAAAGAATTTTCACGACAAGAAACCAGTTTCAGAAGTACCTTTAACTGAATACTACTCCATCACTGTCAAAAAAAAAAAAAAAAAAAAAACAACACCCCACACCACACCAACATAGCTAGAAATCTACAAGCTTACTATATTCCGATTTCCAAATTTGGACTGCACATCCAGAATAGGTGTGGGCAATAGTATACCTTTATCTTCCATTATAACAAAAATGGTATCTATATAATGAAACAAATGAAGTACCACAGCACTAATACACTTTTTGAATAAGGGGTCAATAAGTGTCCAAGGAAATGAGGACTAGGGACCTCTTCCATTGGTTTCTATCTGGTATCTTTAGATTCCAGATAATCGGACCTTGCTGAAAAATCACAACCTGTCCAATAAAAATTTAAGCATATGGGAGGCTGCAACACCCTTATGTTATCAGCCTCAAACGCCTACATCATAAAAGAAGCCTCACTCCAGCACCAGCTCCCACTAGAACTCTGATACATCGTACACAACTGCTTAAATGTTCTTTCGTCCAAAGTGAAACAATATAAAATTGTCAGAGCGCAAAACGCAGCTCACCTGGAAGAGCTGAAAGACACGCAGGTTCAGCAGCTCTCCGTGAAGAAAGAATAAGGAAGACACTTTTTCATAACAAGTGTGGTTAAGGACTGGTTGCCTAAAGATGCTGCGGAGTCTCCATCTCTGGAGAACTCAAGGTGGTCTGCAGACTCCTCCACAAAACTTGTCAACTTAAGGAAGGTCAAGAAGATTCAGTTTTGCCATGTAAGGACCAGACAGTAGCAGAGGGAAACGGAAAATGAAGCAAACTACCACCATCTTTAGCATCAAAAACCTAGTCACTTTTGCTACAAAGAGTAAGCATGGAAGCAAGGACACGTACAGCCAAAGAGTGATAGCTCTCCCCTGCCTCACTGATGGAAGAACGAGCTACTGGCATACAAGCAGACTTTACTCTTCATGTTTTCTGCAACCGAGAGGGCTCTTGACTATATAACATGGTGAGAAAATGCCTCCCCCATCTTCCACTGCCACTTTCTTCTCTTTTAGACAACTACTCTCAGGCAGAGCACAGAGCTCTGAACCCCAACAGAATAAAGTAGCTATTGCCATGTTCAGAGGTGAGTGCTTTTGTCTACTGTTTCTTACTGTATGGCAACTGCTTACTTTGTCTGCAGTGATAATGAAACATCCTGAAGACACACCCATGCAAACTGTACGCACAGCTGGTAACAGAAGCAAGCATTTAAAAGGACTTATAATATTTAAGACTACATTAAAATACATATTTTTCAATTAACTCCATCTAAGCCATTAAGATTGTGCTGAAACTCCTTACTCACATCACTTGCTACATTATTCCTGGGCAACTATCATCAGCAAGCATACACCTTTTTCTTCCCTCCCCCCCAAAAACCCCATCATCTCTTTGAGCCTTACCAATGTTTAAGTGTGAAACACACTGTTGTATACCCATGTTTTAGAGTTTTAAAAAAACCCAGTAGCACTGTTCTACACATTCAATAACGTTTCAAACATTTTCAGTGGTTGCTGTTGGAACTGAAATTAATTTATCACCATTCCTCTTCGCCCAAAACACCACACAGAAATAACAATAGGATACTCTGACTTTTCTTAATTGTTCTCCAAACTTAACCAGGATCTCATGCCATTTATCAGATGGTTTTGTTCCAAATTAGTTTTTTAAAGCCAGCTATATAGACCACATCCTTTACTGCTTAAATCCATGAGAAGCTTCCATTCACTTTGGTTGCACAGGGTTTGCATCCAAACACCTGGCCACAGATTTATTACTCACTTATTTTAACTTTACTTATGAAATTTACAATAATTACTAACAAACTCTTACTACTTCCACTAAATTGCTTATACTCAATTCACTTTTGCTTTTATCACCCTTTTCAGGACAACTTTAACTTGGGGAGGAGCACAAATGTTTTTGTAAATGCAGGTACTGTCATCTTGCAAAATGTTCTTGAAATCTTTCCTGTCCTCAGAATTTCCTTTTCTTTGTATTTTTCCTTATTTGACTTACTATTTCTTAAATCTTTGAGAAGGTGGCCGTTTTATGTATGTGCTTTCTCAATATTTTTACTACATTATAATATCTGGCTTGCTTATTTTAGAATAAACTTAGGCTTTAGCTTAAAAACAAGAAATTAAGAAATTTATAATAAGGATTCAAATCAGCCACCGAATTTGCTTGTTTCTGTGCATTCTTAACAGGACTGCCTTCTCTGTAACTGCTGAAAAAAAATACTCGCAGCAGGCTACCATGCGTGGGCAAATTCACTGCCTCTTTTACTTTAAATGAACCAGCATTCTACAACAATCAATGCCTCCATCCAGAAACTGTAAAATATCATCAGGTTTTTTTATTTATTGGAAACAACTTATTGGTGACTGCCAAATTAACATTAAAAATATTTACTTCAACTGTACTTTCAAGTTCTTTCTTTGGGAAATGCTGCTAATCTTAAAAAAAAAAAGGTAAATCCACTGTGCTTTCTAAGATAACGTCACACAAGTATAGCTAAGAAACTCTCCTTTGAAAAGATCTTAGGAAACAACTTCAACCAACACTAAAACAACATCAAAACCATACAAAACGCAACTCTAAGATCTACGTAGGTAACAATAATAATGAAAACAGTTTTCTCCAATATCAGAAATTGGAAATACATGCTGAAAAGTCTCCAAAGTTTAAATAAGCTTTTCACTTGAGCCCTTTTTTATTTTTATTTATCCCTCAGAAACACACTACTGAGCTCTGCCGATTTTTACATCTCATTCTGGCATGCAAAATATTTAATTACCAGCACAGAACCTATCCAAATTATACCAATCTTTTGCTGAGATTTTTATTTCAGGTGCCTAACTAATTTTTAACTCAGTGAAAACCTATCAGTACATACTTAGCAGGCATAATTTGAATATACATTACTCTAACATTCAGAATAAGAAATCCCAGGCTCCAGAACCCAAACCAAAAGTCAATAGTTGATCTGTTATCCCAATGCAATGGAGAACAGGTAACTCCTAACAATTTCATCATCAGCAAACAAAGGGCTGTTGCCAACAAAGAACTCTAAAACTAGAAGCGAACTCTAACAAAGTAATCTAAAATCAACAAAGAAAACCCAGGAAAATAAATAATATACAGTATATTACCCATCTAACTATATTTTTGCCTTTACAACTACTGTTTAAGTGTCCAAAACTTGATTCACAAGAACTTTCACTGTAAATAAATTCATAGTACTTTTAAATCACCTGCCAGTGGAATTTTTGAAGCCTTGCTTTTATAATCTGTTACTTCATGATAAAAATAACAGCAACAGACTTATAATCCATTCTACCATCCAAATCAAGAGAAGTCTACCTATAGCTTGTGAACACAGACATGGAGCAGGCACTACACTAGCATTATGTCCCACAATCAGTGTTGAAGCTGTGCTGCAAAGAATCATAAAGTCACACTGAGATCCAGCCATAGTGCTAGTGTGGTCCCACAAGAGAGTTCTGGTATGTCATCACCATCTCTGAACCATGCACCAATTCCAGAGTAAAATTTATTTATGTGTTCTGTGTAAGTTCCTAAACAGTCCATTATATCTCACTAAGTTTTACTTTATTGGTAACTACAGCTCACTCCTAAACCAAGTGAATGTATTCTTCTAGCATGGAAAAATCTTTCTTTGTTGAAAGGTTAGTTTCATATTAGGGTTGCTCCAGGTTGTAATTTAAGGATACACCTCAATCCATTTCAGTTGTGGGCTGTCACTAAAAGGTAAGGTCTTACCTTACTCTTCACTTTCAACTGTACATCCCTGCCCTCTCCTTGTAATATAAACCTGACATGTAGCAGAGCAGATAAAATTTTATTCACCTGATTACTAAACTTGGGGAAAAACAAGTTTACCTTCCAGTAAGATCAGTAGATAAGTTGATGCAATTGATACTGAGGTCATGTGATTACCATACACAAAACCACCTGTGAAGAAACACCCAGCCATGGGAAAACCACAGTCCACTCCTTTCAGCAGGTCAACAGTTGTCCTAGATTAAATGAAATTGCACCCTCAGTTTCCACAATTATCAGATCTGCTGACTGACCCAAAGACTCAGCTCTACTCTAAAAGGTGAATCCAGCAATGATATAAGTAAGACCGATAACTGTTACTATTTGCCAGAGGGCAAACAGTACAAAATAAGTACTGTTTGAGACCCTTAGTTAAGTGTCTCTTCATTAAGGAATTCTGTACACTTTTTTTCTGACCCCGATCTTCCTTTCCCGTGTAAAGGCAGTAAAACTTGCAGAAAAGAAATCTGACAGCTCAAGTCACTACCTTTCTTTACCCCGGTATAGTTAATATAGTATTTTTCAGTATATTGTTTGACCCACTCTTTTCAAAGGTGGGTAAAAAGAAGGTGCTCACACTAACCGCTAGAGATCTCACCACTGTAGTTGGCAGTCAACTTTATCACTGGTACATAGAACAAAGGGACAATTTCTGGGTTGGTTTGTTTGTTTTTAAAAAAAAAATAATATGTTTGTCTGTGAAGAAAAGGCTTCACTCTACAGAGTCCTACTATAGAATTTCATTAAACTATCCATTTATCCAAATGTGTGTGTTCCTCAGGTAAAGAACTGATACATTAGAAAAAGTCACTTTGGGTCATTACACAGCACCACAACAAATAGCTTGTTTTTGAAACAGCTACAGATTACATTCTACTTGTCCACTGAGTAAGCTAATAGCTTTAACAATTTTATCTGGCATGCTATGGCATTAATATAGTCTCTTCCCCCTCCCTCAGGAAACCCTTTTATAGATCAAACGGAAGAAATGTCATAAATATTTATCTAAAGCTCTAAAAATTTTTCCTAGTTATACATTATTATTACAAGCAATATAAATAATAAATATACAATATAGACTATATGGTAATATGTATATTTATATTAGTAAAATATTTTAAACTGCTTATCCATTTTTACTGTCTTTCCTGAGGGAGGCAGGGGGGCGGGGCGGCCAGGGTGAAACACCACCACACATACAAATTCCTGCAAATCTGCATAAAAGGACCAGAACATTTGTAGGTAAACAGTTCTTGCAAAATGCATATGCCTGAATGTGTACATATGACATTATACCATCCACATCCTTAGACATTAATACTAAGAAAACTCATCAGAACTGTAAACCTGAGAGCTGCTGACTCTAATAAAAACAATAGCAATAGGAAAACGTAGCATATGATGTGTTTATAGACTTGGGAGATCCCAACACTAACCCAGGGGATGGGAAGAGAGCCTGGACGATGACATGACATAAAACCACCACATTGTTAGCTGGCCTTTTCCCAAGCAGCTGCATGAAAGAAGTCTTGGTGAAAAGTCACACAAAGAATGCTGTTATACAGCATTCCTGATCATCATCCAGTGGAATCAGATTTCAAACACCTTGTAGAGCAAAATCAAGCCTTTTAGGCTTACAGAAAATTGTGGACAAAGATTACTGTAGAGAAAACTATTTAAACAGGAGATGCACAATATTAGATATAACTGAACAACTTGTTTAAAAAAAAAAACTGACTGCATACTCAGTATTATGACAAGATAAAAGAATTGGGATTCAAAAAACTATAATCAGTTCAAATGGTCATGATTTTATTTCCTCCTGAGTGTCAAAAACCCAGAGGAAATTACTGCAACAGTTAAGGAAACATTACTGAACTGAAAAGGCCAAAACTGTCAAACAGCCTACAGTTCTCAAGTCTCTTCAAACAAATGCTCGCTTGTTGCTTTTCTGTTTTTCAAAAAAAAAAAGTGTTTATATTTTGTCCAACTACTAATCCACATACAGGGTACGAAGCTAAAGAAAAGTTACTCTCTCTTTCAATAGCCTTCTTAGACATAAGACAGCAAATCAATAAGCAACTCATATACATATCAGCCTTTCTCATTTTAAAAAACTTTTATATTCAGTCATGTGTTTAAAACCACAGTGGTACCCCTAAACGAACATGAATACCAAGCTTTGCAAGGAATTTTGTCAATAAATATATAGAAAAAGTTTTTTTTTCAACTCAATTCGACTTTTCTACTACTAGTATCAATTAATAAATAAATACACAAATTAAAAAACCCCAGTAAATAACCTAAGAGGATTTATAGAACTGCCGTCCAGTCTCTGAACACTGAAAAACTCCTAATGTTTATGGAAAAAACAAATTCCACGAAGTCCACATATAGAGACGACTATTTTTTGTTCACAAAACTTAAGCATAGCCATAAGGCAGTCACAGATATTAGGCAGCCAAAATATTAAAACATATTCAAAGTTTATTCCTAAAATTTCTGAGACTCACCCTGATCATAACCATGCAGTGTTCCACTACTCTTAGAAAATTAATTAAATCAAATGTGCAGCTAAATACAGTCAACTCTTAATAATCCTTAGCACAGATAATCCCTGACATATAAGCCACACCATCAATATTGGTCCAGGCTACACTATGCTAAACGCAACTGTGTTGTTTCCAAGATCTGTGCAAGCACAGGAGCAGAATGACCATTTTCACACAGTGTGAAGAGACTGAACACGTGCAACCAGATCTTAGCTGCTTCTGTTCAGGGTCAGTTCAGGTCTCTGACAATGGAGAGCACAGGGGGGACACTGAAGCAGACTAGGATGTATTCCACTCAAATCCAGACAGAATTATCTCTTTGGGCTCCCTACAGGTTCCAATTACAGCAACAACAGCCACCATCACACCAAGCCAAGAACAGGCAGGCATCTGTGTACTCTCCAGTGTACCAAAAAAGGTTATGAGCAACAAAAAATGCCATTTCCACTTGGCACTTCACATGAACTCTTTACTCCTTCCAGATATACTAGCAACTCAGTGCAGAACCATCTGCATGAGTTTCCAACATTAAGCAGAATGTTTCCACAACACTGTCTAGAAACCACTTGGCTAGTACAGTCACTATTATCTAGGATAACTGAACTTCCCCTACCCCACTCCCCACTTCCAATAACCCAAATAGCCAAGAGCTAACTAGGGCTGTAAAAATAGTTAACACCTCAAAAATGTGAATTACCTATGTCTTCTGTTTTCAGAGCAGATGCAGAAAACAGCACATGCAATTTCAAGAAGATTCTTCAGGCAAAAGCCTTACTAAAATCAGTACTTGTGTTCCAATTTCAGGATCTGTCCTAGTCTTGAGGTAGTATGAATGTTTAGGCTAGTGAAAACGTTCTGTAATTAATGAGAAAAATTTGCACCAAGAAATGGTGACCCATAATTACATTCATAGTCTATGTTAGGGAACACTAAACCATACTGTAATCATTTTGAAGTCTAGATTCCATGGCATCATGTGCAGTAGATTTGCTTCTCTAAAATTTCATCTTCAGCTCTGGTAAGGATTATGTATCATTTGGAAGACATATAGTGAAGGGGAAAGGGGTTGGTCAGCTTTGTATACAAGGAATGCCCAATCAGTCTGGGCTTCATCCTGAAAAGGAGACAAAAGAAGAATATGACAGAGGTCTATAAAGCCAGAAGAGGTATTGAAACGGTGAACATAGAATAACTGCTCTATGTCACTTCCTATCACTCAGCAAGTGCCAAGTGGTATCAAATAGAAGTGTGAGGTAACAGGTTCAAAACAAACCTGTGTACATCTTGACACATCATACAGATCAACTGCAAAATTCCCTGCCAGACAACATTATGGACACTAAACCTTTATACAGAAGTGGACACGTTAATAGTGTACAGGACTCTTGTTCCATTAAATACAAAAAATACCACCTCTGCTTCAAGAAGTCCCAAAGCATAAATTCTTGTAGGCTGGGAAAGTATTCTGAGAAAGCATACAAGAACTTTCCCAAGAATCCAGTTCGTACTGAGAAAGAAAGCAGGTGAAATGTTGCTTGGCCTCCACTATATGCTCCTCTCCTCCTACGATCTCAGGCCAGCACTTTCACGTTCTGTATAAGACCCATGACAGTTCAGCTCCAAGAATGCTGTATTTATTGTATCACTGAAAATTCTGTATTTTCCATAGATGATACTGGAGAACGCAACATTAACCCTCAGCAACTGCACAGATAAGCATGACTAGGATACAGTAGATGTCTCCAACCAGAAATATGAAACCAAAAAAGAAAGTCTACAGAAGTGCTGATCTCCAGAAAGTCAGATAAGCAGGAACAGGTCAATAAAAGGAGAGGGAGAAGGAGGAAGAATGCACACAAAGGAACTTCATGACACTTGGGGGGTGGGGGAACACGACACAAAAAAACCCACAGCACACCAACACAACCACACCATATACCATTACTATTTTCTAGCCAGTCAGTAATACTTAAAAACAAGTTTGATTCCCAGACAACTGTGTCACACATATCTTACACTGCTCCAGAGTTTTTAGAGGCAATATACCACCCTTACGTAAGAGATAAGATTAGGCTCCTTGCAGGTACAATTATGCAACTGACTTAAGACAGCTGCACAGGCTGCTGCTAAAAAAAAATAGTCCTGGTCATTCCCCTGTATCAGCATTAGCAGGGTCAGCTGCAGCAGGGAACTGATTTCATTTAGGTGAAAATAAACCTGGGGAAGGGTGTTAGTTTTAAATGCCGGTACCATCACAGAGGATGAAGTAATGCATAGCAAGGACCGTCCCTGCAGTAACAATGTCTCACTGTAGGTTAAGAAAATCGTGGAACCCTACAGTAAAAGCTCAGTAGACCAAAAAACATTAAGAGTCCTGACGTAAAAGAAAATGCAGTATCATCAACATCCAAAAACACCCACGTTTCTTCACGTTATTAAAAAGCAAATATCCAGAAGACTGTTACCAAAAAAAAACCCAAAAAACCTACAAAAGCAGCAGAGCGTGTATAAGCTAAGCTATCTGCATATTCAAAACATAAATTGTATTGGTTTTCTGGCCACAAAATGAAGTTACTTGTTGCCAGAAGGCAGAAGGAAGCTAACTTTGTATCACTGACATAAAATCAGTAACTTCTTACCTTGTTCTGAAAAGCTAAGACAATTTAATTATCTCTATACTTACAGAAAGACCCCATAATTACAAATTTCTACAGCTGGATCCTTACAAGGTTTAATAAGAAACATTTGTTTCAAAGTTCCTTCAGGAATACCTGCATCTTTTTATCATTTCCTGTGACAACAAATAGTGTAAGAGCATTAAAAATACTCCAAGTATTAACCTACTGTAAATATAATTTTAAACTGGCATACCCATTACATGAGCTTCAGTAATATTTCCTTAAGTCTGAAACTCTTCTGGCACAATCCCTCATTAGGCAACTCTTTGAATGGAAAGCTTCAGGCTAAGAATGTAGATTTCTGAAATGCAACACCAGCTGGAGTTCATTTTTTCCAAGGTTCACATCACTTAAATAACTTCAATCTTACACAGTAACTCACTTTCAGACAAGAATTCATAATTAAAATTAATACAGCTAACTGTACAGTTAAGAGAGGTAACTAATCGAATGCTCAGATCTTTGATGCACAGTGTCAAAATATGTCCCCAAGACTTTATGAAAAGAAAAAGTTGCAAAATTACCATGGTGAATAGCAAGGCACTCCCAAACACTTCTTTAAGTATAACAACAGAAAAAACACTTCAGCTACTTCACACTTCACAAATCTTACTGTATATTTCAAGAGGTTTGAGACTTTCTTGCTACTTACTTCCTAAAAAAAAGCAAGTGTCCAGCTGCCATTTCTGAAGAAATTAAACGCTGCCATGTATCAATCTGTCTGAGAGGAAGAATGGTTCTAGGGCTAAAGCACCGTACTGGCGCTTAAGATGGTAGTTTCACTGACACACAGACAACACAGACTTCATACAATCTCCCAACACTCACAAGTGACACTATCACTAACGTGTTTGAGATAAGCAGACACTAGAATGGTGAACACTAGAGGTTATACTGTACGTTGCAGCCAAAGTGCAGACAAGGGAAAGGGTAGATCAGCCTGAACACAAGCAGGTATTGTGTTTCTGCAACTCAACTGCAACAGAAATAGCAAAGCTGCATCAACACCAGGCTAAGATATAAATTAGTTAGAATATTACACATGGAGCATAAAATCTCCAGAATACAATTTACATAGTGTCCAAATGAAACACAGAATCCTGATCATACTTTCTCCTCTCATGAGAAAAAGGGCTCAGTATCAAAATGACCAGGCTATTTACAGATAGATGATGGACAGGCATTTAGAAGTATCTAGTAAAAAGAGAAGGAATTCCAGCAGTGATTGAAAAGTTAATTGAAATTTTTCATTAATATCACCCAGCTGTTAATATAAACATAACCAATACAGGATATTCAGCAAAGACTTTCTCTAGCAGTTCTACTCAGCAGGAGCAGAACTCATGATAACCCAAATGATGAAATTAGAAAGATGCAAGGGACAAGTAATCACTACTGCAACTTTTCAACTCTAACTTCTTTGTTACAGAATGTATTCGTAAATCAGGCATGAAAGAGCTATTCTTTGAGAATGTACTGATGCATTCAGTCTGGGCTACAGACATAAAAATTCCACTTTCTTCCATGAATGGTGCACTTTCAACAGCTTTCTATAAATGTTCAAACTCCAACTTACTACACACAAAATTTATTCTTTTCCCCACTAAAATCTTATGTTAAAATGCAGTTTCTCCATCATTGTAACTCTTTCTAAAAATAAAACTGAGACTAATGACTGATGTTCTCAAACTAAACTCAACCTAAATTGGACAAATAAAGGTATCTGTAAAATAGTTCTCTCTTTCCAAACCAGCCAGTGTTTTCACTTATGTTTAGGGTCCCTATATAACTTTTTTTTCACAGTCTTATTTCCCTTCATACAAAATAAGAGAGTTCACAAAAAATAAGAATAAAACTTACCCCCATTATCTGTTCTCTTTAAAGCACCATCCTTATGAGGGCATAATTCACATCTCTAGGGAAAAAAAGCAAAAATAAAATAAAAAAATGGAATGATCATAGGAGCATTGAAAAAGAAACCACACACATCAAAACTGTTAGCTGTCATTAAGGAATTAACCATTCTTTCTAAGTGAACGGGTGTGTTTTCCCTTAACCTGTATTTGAACATTAATGTTAGTTTGCCACAAGCTAAGCTTTCTCCTTCAGATCTTGATACTATATTTAAGCTATTTGCAGTTCTACCTCCAAGTTTTTATTCCTGGATTCCACTCCCTGGAATTCTGGAGACGCCTCAAAAAACTATAACATGGGTAGACTCACTTGATAAGCGACTCAGGCACAGTCCAAAGACTCCCTGTCATATTTCTTTCTCCTAGGATCTCCGTATTCACCAAGGTGGTCAATCACAGAGATGTGCCATGGATATATTAGCACAGGTGCACATACCATAGCTGACTTCACAGTCTCTGCTGGCTCTCACTTACCCTGAGAGACCAAAAATAATCTCACTTCCTGTCTCAGAAAAAGGAGGTCAGAAGTTGACTCATCCTTAAAATTTGCCAAGACTGCACGACTGGAAACAAGCAGTTTGACATCATATCCTTCTGACATACACCAGGACCACAAGAGTATGATCTTTCTGCTATCACTGTCTCTATCAAGTTCTTAACATCAAGTTTATCTCTAAGTGTTCTAGAGCAGTGTGAACCAATTCCAAATCAGTTCAGAGATGACAGAAATGGAACAAGTTTGACACACATTCCACTTCAACTGCTCCAAATGACATGCAAAGGAACACCATTATAGGAGATCCTATAGATTAAAACCTTTATGAATTCCCAAATCACAGACAATTCAAAGCACACCAATCTCACCAGCTTTTTAAGAAACTGCAGAACAGTCTGATCATCAGATGCAAACTTAACACCACATCCTTCAAATAGAGAGGTACATCTGGCATCAATACAGATCTTCTCTGTGTATTCCCTGAATAGTACTATTCTCCATTACCAGCTAACTGGCAAGTCAGCAGATAAAGGAGCCTATGGTGCTAGAATTGACTCAGAAACAGATTGTCCAAATTTATTTGAAGAGTGAGAAATTCCATTCCTGAAATTCATATGGCTGAAGTACACCTTGAGGCTATCTATTCCTCTTAACCTGTAAGAAAGTTGATATCCGCAGCAAAGAAGCTTTCACAAGGGGTAGAATAGAAAAGTTCTTAAATTATTTTTGCCCAGTACATTGCTATGGACAGCTTCACACAGGCAGAAGAATCTTAGGATCGCTGCTTTTTGCCTTTTGCTTCACTCATCCCTCCCTCACATTCACCCACTAAAATGATTAGCAATGTACTGAAACCACAGTACTAAGCCTATGGTGAAATTTAGAGATAAAAGTGGTTGAAAATTTCTAAACAATTCTGTAAGCTGCTTGCAGACTGGGAGCATTACACCTGTGTTTTTTTGAAGTCAAGATTATAGACTTCCTTGCAACTGAAATGAACCGATCAGTTCATTTTAAACAAACTCCTACATATGCAGTATATATGTGAGCTGTATCTCAACACTCCAGCTTTCTAAACATTAAATACTAGGTGCTGAGAGACACTCCGTAGCAGTAGGTTCATTTCAGTGAATTCCCCATACACCAAACCAGCCTCAAAGCGAGAAGCCTAGTATATACTGACAGTGACAGTGCAATAAAGTTTTTTCCCACTCCAAAGCTGCGAGCTGGCGGCTTAAGGCCAGTGAGCAGACATGATATATCTACCACTCAGCCAAGGGAGGCTGTTAACATAGTCTACCTTGCCCCACCTCTGCAAGCCTATGGAATTTTGACATACATTTTCACTAGTAGCAAAACCAGTTTTGGAGGTTCTCTTCTTCCCTCCACCTCTCCCTTATTCATCTCTCCCTCTACCACTCCCTCAGCTGCTGATTCAACTATCTGTAGGGCCGCACCTTAAGCCAGATCAGTGAAACGGAGTGAAATTAACTTTTTCTTTTTAACATTTTTTTATTCAGGTCATATCACCAATGCAATTTAAGCATAATCCTACAATCAGTTGCATCAGCAAAACTGAAGGCACGGAACCATAGCACTGCAGCATTAATAATTAAAGAATTAGAAAGCTTCTTGAGCAAACTTTACCACAAAATAAAAAAAAAAATTTAAATTATCACAGGACACTGAGTAGCAAGGAACTGAAACAGTTCTTCATACAGAATAGTTAAGCACACTCCATTCAGTCTCTTCAGAGCTCAGTTTCAACTAATTTCTTTTTGTCTCATCTCTGTAAGAGGACTCAGGTCCCATAGGTCTTCCCTCACTACTCCTCTGCAGGCCTGGCTGCAACCAGTCAGAGAAGACACAAGACAGAAAACTGAAGTGGAAGAGGGAGCTTTGACAGGGGAAGAAAACTTGAGCAGGGAGTGCTGCAGAGTATCCTCTCACTGGCAGAGAGCAGTATGCCTGCACTCAACTCTCAGGGAGCTTGAGCTGGTCAACTGTGCAGAGCTACTTGCACTCTGACAACACAGAGCACTTCTGGTGCTGGGAATTCTGGCTACAATCTGCAATAACGTAGCACCCTAGGAAGCTAATCAGGGCACAGTGACCCTTTCCACTTCCCCCTACACATTATGAGCCCAACTCCTTCCCAGCCTCCATGCTCTCACATTCTGTCACCCATTTGCTCTCTCTCAAGTTTCAATATGCACCACATAGTAACACCAGTAGCTTTTCCAGGCGGGAACAGAGTGTTTCAGCCCTTGAGACAAGTCACTAGTAGAGAAGTTTTCCTTTTTTATTTTCTAAACTAATACTTTTATTACTAGTTCTAAACTCTCAAAGCAATATACCACGTTTAAAAAAAAGCAATGGTTTTAGCTGAGAATTTGCAAAGTGACAGGAAAAAAAAAACTTGGTAGTTTCAAAATGCTTAAACGCATGTTGTTACTAAAGGATTCTGTAAGAGAAAGGAAAAGAGATAGTTGGGTGTGTATGTATCTCAGAAGGCCAGTTACTTTTAATTTGTTATTTGAATGTTTTTATCCATGCAGTGTCTCCTCCTTCCAGTTTACTTAAGAACCCAGCTTGGAGTTTAAGTGAACAGCAACAGCTGAATCTCTCCAAGAGACGCCACTTCACATACAATTTGTATGATGGAATAAAGCTTCGATCTCTGCAACGCAGTATAAGGAATAACCTGACCATCTGTACAGATGGTCAGATGATCTCTAGTATTAGAGCACATGGCCCATGCCAGGGATCTCTTCTCCAGTTGTGCGTTCTGTCTTCGCTCTGGCAAAGGATTTCTGACCCAGATTTGTTGTCTGAGCGTTCAAACACATTGTGGGGAACTACTAAACAAACTGGGGGGTGGGGGGAAGGGGTAGTGTGGGCAGACACAACACCCACAAATATTACAGCATAAACAGGGCAAGCTCCTATGACTGATCATAGTCCAGACAAACATCATCAGGTTAGAGAGTGCAAATGTGAATACCAAAGAGCCCGAATAACCACAGTCATTGGTGTGCTGGAAGAACACTAGTCCTATAGCAGGGAGGGGCACCACTGCATGTGGTGCTGTAGGTACAGCCAGTTGATTTACATTTGAAGAGGAGTGAAAAAGACACAAATACTGGCTGAAGGAATACTGAAGGTGTAGCAAGTGACCTTGCCCCTTCCCTTCCTGTCCTTGCAGAGTGCAACGTGGACATCTCATTTTTGCAGCTCTTTGGTGGAACAGACTAAGTTCATGGGCGTAGCTTCTGCCCAAGAGAATTCAGATGAACTCTCAGCAGGAATGGCTTTGGACTGTGAGGTCTCCTGTAGAGGACTAAAGTGAAACATATCTCAAAGTTCTGCAGCTGGAACAGTCTGACAGCGTGACTGTCACAACTCACTTCTGAGGTACATAATTAACTTGCTGTTTAAGCAACAGACAACTGATTCTGTAGCCTTAGCATCCAGGCAAATTGAGACTGCCTGGGTCGGATAAAAACCCCACTGCTTCCCAAGGGGTCCAATCTTTAGAAGTCACCCAGCAGAGACCTAAAGTGGTCAAAAGCATGGGAGGCCCATGCAAAAGGGGAAAGAACCAATTTTTTTCTGTCATTATTAAAAAAGCAGAAGTAGCAAAGCAGATATAAAGAACAATAAAAGAGAAAGAAAAAAAAAAAGAATGGGGGTGTCCACTAAAGATACCCTGCAGAAAAAAGTTCCAAGACCAGAGGACCAAAATAAGAGACAAAAAGGGGAGCTAGATAAATCCATCTTCCTGTATGGAATTACTTACATTCCAATTTGCCTCCACTGCATTGTGGCACAGTTCTCCCCCTATTTTGGGTAAATATGCCTTTCCATTTGAACTAGCACTAACAGCTACCTTAACCAGAAGTAGGTCACATTACACAAATATCATTACTGGAGTCTTTTTGGTTAACCTACTCTACCAGTTTTTCAACTGGAAAAGGAAGAAAGGCATAGAGAAGCTGGTTAATCCAAAGGACTGCTTTATTCATGTTGAAATGAAGAGCAAAAGACACATAGTAGATAGGGAAGATAAAGAGACATAGGAACAAGACTATACAAGTAGGAGAGCAGGAAAAAAAAGAATAGTAGGAACATAGCATTGTTCTTCCCTCAGGGTTCTGTAAATTTGGAGCAAGATTCATAAAGCATCATCTGCAGACATCTATTATATGCTGTCTCTTGGTATAAGAAAACAAAGGTCAAAGAATTCTTGTGCAAGTAATTTACTGAATTCTGGTCCAAGGTAGGCCAATGGAACCATTCACCTGAGTAATGACTGTCAACCAAGTAAGGTCCTGCAGGACTGAATTCCCAGCATTGCAATGAGGCAATAAACTGAGTGTCTCAATATAACTTGTTAACCTAAATAACACAAGGAGATCTACAGCAGATTAAATAGACCACAGTTCCTAAAAGTTACCTGAGAAATTAGGCTGCATTTCCAGCTGACTTTAAGCGAACATAACTGTGCACTGCTGGCAAAAGAAGATCACTGGCCATCCCCTGCTGTGTACTTTCTACTGCCTCCCTTGCTCTGGGAAAACCATTCATTTGACTGTATGGAAAACCTAATCAGAAAGCTAAAAGTAAAATACATTTTTTTTCTCAGCCAGATCTCTTCTTTGACCCATCTTTCCACAATGCCATACAAACAACAATGCCAGATTGAAAAAAACTAACAGGAAGACAGATACAGAGTAGGGCAAGGATACAGCTACCCTGTTCAGGAGCTGGCATCATCTATGCTGGCTGTAAGTAAGTATGCAATTACAACCAAGGGCCTTAAAAAAACATCATCACACCCACACATACCACACCCACACCCAAAAAGAGAAAACAAACCAAACAAAACTGAAAAACCATCCACCACACCCAAAACAGACTAATTTAATTTTAGTAGTAATATAGACATGTTTTTTGGGCCCAGACCCAGACATATTTATTAGGCCAATTTTGTTTTGGTATTTCCCTGACATTCATATATTCCAGGTTTATTAACAGGCCTCAGTCATATATACACAAACTGTTCAGTTTACAAGCTTATTTTCCCTCCCAAGTTGTACTATACCCAGCATGACACCTATGCTTCCAGAACAGGTTTGGGTTTTTTTTTTTATCCAAAGTACGTTTTGATCACAGAATTACTGTTTCATATTGCTTGACAACAGCAAACAAACAGTATTTAACTAAAGGAACAACTTTAAGAAATTGCAATACATGACACTTAAAGTTACAAATAACAAAATAGCAAGTTACACAAAATCAGCATCACGGTTCTTGAAACCTGACATTCTCTTTCAATCCTTTCATCAACAGGAGTTAAAACTTGGCATACAGAACATTTTCTTCTGCTGTTCCTGTTAATCCTTAATCAAACAGCAGACTGGTTAAATCAATTTGGTTTTGTTGCAAGTTTTAGTTCACATTTCAGCGAAAACAAACCCTGCACACACTCCACCAAATTCTTAACTTTCTTAAAATTAACCTGGGAGGAGAGAGTCAGTTGCCAAGCAGAAGTTATTTATTGCTTTACTTCTGAATTTGCTTCCAAGTACACCTATTTTACAGCATACCATGCTACTGGGTATTTCTGTATATATCAAAATGCACTAACTAAACAAGCTCCCCCAAAGCACATGGACAGATTTACAACGGTAAGCAAAGCAGACAATCAGAAGGTTAGTTTCTGATCTGTGGCTTTCCAACTGGCAGCCCCTGATGCTCTTAGCAATCCTGCCTCCCATTCATCAGTAGTTGCAGAAGCCGGCAGCACAGCTGATTGCATCCAGCTATTCATCTCCCCAGCTCTGTGGTACATCTTCACCTATCTTTACCAATATTCCACCCCATTTAGTCTCACCCTTGGGTGTTAGCAGAAGGAAACATACAAAAGTCCCCTCTAAGACGCAGAGGAAAGTGTCTTACATCTTCTCATCTTCCTTTTATACTTTTCTTTCTACATCCCTCTTCCCCCCAGTGTTTTGACCCATTTCTTTGATTGGGGGGGGAAGTGTAAAAAAATAGCACACATACATTGGAATGAAAGCACTGAAAGTATGAAAACCTCTGTTTTCCCCCAATAACCCTGGAAAAATTTGGGGTGATTTTAGTGATTAGTTTGTGTTAGATTCAGGAAAATATGGTACTGAACAGGCAATGTGAACATCACTCCCTCTGTAAAGGGACACCTAATTCTAAAGACGCTTCATAGAAGTGTATTAATTACACCACAGACAACTAGATTATACTCAACAGAAAACCTCACTCAACTTCAGCTTATCAGAAGGTATCTACAGAAGAACAAATGCTTTAGAGCCTAAAAGAAACAGTTCTTGTAAGATTAGACAACCAGAAGATGAAAAACCACAGATATCTGCAGAGTGGTACAAACCAGTATACTGGAAGTTTAGATCTTGGCATAAATTCTATCAACAGATGAGAATTCAGATGCAGTTTGTACAAAAACAGACCCAGCAACAGGATGCGTCCCAGACTGACCATGTCTACATTTGCTGGCAGTAACTTACCCCAACCCTCAGAATCTAGTGACACCTCATTTTTCCCATTCACCCCTTCAAACTATCTTCTATGAAGCAAAACCGATACTGCCAACGTACAAAGATTAAACAGAGAAGACCATCCTCACAGCCCTTGAAGCCTCTAGAACATCCAATAAAACTCACAAGCATTCCCAGATGTTGCTGAAATTACTGAACATCTATTCACACCAAACTTAGGCTTTCCATTCATATCAAATCCTTCTACTCTGGTACTTCACTGATATTTTCTTTCGTGTTTTTTTTCCTTAAACCAATTAGGTACTCTGAAAATTCCCATTAGAGTTTATTTCTGGGTTTTTTGTTTGTTTGGGGTTTTTTGGGGTTTTTTGTGGGTTTTTGGTTTTGTGATTTGTTTTGTTTTTTCACCCATGCTTTATAATACTTGCCAGAGTCAAAACTTCATTTTTCACTTATTTGGTACAGCAAAAAGGATGAACTGCATAACGTCTTTTCCAAAACCTTCTACAGAAATACCCAGCCCAGCCAACGAAGAGACTGCTTTGTACAAAACCAAATCCACACTTTCTTATTTATCAGCTGGATAGCAATATACTTTATCAGTAGTCTCAACCTGCAATATTTTAAGACCTTACTTATAAATCCACAAAATACCCACCTTCAGTATTTTGATCTAAATGGCTCAAAAGATAGCTTACAATCATGCAAGTATTTGAAGGAGAAGTCAGCAAGTAGATAACTACACCACTTTTCAACCAAGGTATCTGAAGAGAAGCAAACTAAAGGTCCAACATTTCCAACCTATGATCCCACCAGACTTCAATATTTATAAGCCACAACGAAGAGCCAACAGGAATCAAAAGATCTTCTGCCACATTTAAGAATCCCCAACTGGCTGACACCGCTAATAGAGCAAACTAACGCATACTGTCAGTACTTCTCTTCAAAAGTGCTATGTTCTGCAACTTGACAACTTACGAAATTAAGTCATCTCCATCTTCAAATAATCATTTCTTGATGCTGACAAATTTGCCAAATCTCTGCCCCATCTCTGTTCAGTCATCTGTCCCAGGAGAAGAAGAGAACTTTTTTTGAAAGCAGACAGTTGACAGGTAAAAGAAAAACAGATTGACTACCTGAAGCATTTCGGGGTTTATACCTGGATAAATTAAAGATGTTCAACCTAGTTCTCTTGATATCAAGGCTTCAGATAAAAATATATGCAGGTTCAGTTAGCTCTGTCAAAAACATCTACTACAGATTTACCGACTATGACAAGAAAATTAGTCACTCAACATGCAAATCAGCATTCTTCCAAGACCATCCAGCCAGTACATACTACAAGTGACGTTTAGTCATACTTTTAATCTATACATGTAAGGTAGCTAAGACAGAGAAAGTAGAGTACGATCTAACATAGCAATGACACACAGCCATGTATCAAGTTCTGACTACTCCAACCTCTGAAGTCCAAAGCCGTAAATCTCCCACTATGTATTTAAGACTAGTAAGCCCTGCCACATGTTGTGGGAATCCAAATCATAAACATACACAAAATTTAAGATTCACACATGGATCTCTAAAGGAAAGCATCGGAAGGCTATGAGAAATACCTGTCATGTTTGGCTGGATTTCCAACTAAACACCCAAGCTTTTGTTACCAGGCTGAAAGTATGCTACTGACCCAATTCAAACTAGCTGAAGAAAACACAGTAAGCAACAGTTCACTTCAGTGTCCTCCTGCAACATACTACAGGTGTACTCTAAAAACTCCTAGGTATAAAATGCTAGCGTGCATTTTAAGGCTCCTTGCAGTTAAGGATCTCCTTGCTTGCTTTAGAGACTTCTTCTGCCAAGCAATTTAACAGTCTAGCAATTAAACTAACTGTCACAAAACATTTCACATTAAGAATTAAGCAATTCCTGTAAGGCAAAGTGTTTTGCTCTGGTCTCATTTTGGTTAGTAATTCTGCTACAGAAACTTTAGCACATTTACTAAAGTACCTGTGATACCGATAGCTATGTTTTAAAATTTTTGATCGAGTAGTACTTGAGCAATGAAATTATTTTATACTATGTTTTAAAGCCTGAATACTTTATGCATCCACATTTACCATAATGTAATTATAAATTCCTGCACAAATAAGGTCTACATTTAGGTAAACTGCAGCTAATCAAAACTGAAAAAAATAGGAGACCTTTTCTACTGTAATGAAGTGCTTCAAATAAGCTTATGAACTCAGCTGTATATTTAAAAACCAAGTAGCAAGTATGCATACAAGCAGGAAAACATAGAAAAAAATATGAAGGCAACACAATCAGAAATAGCATTAATACTCCTGCTCTGATATGCACAGCACACAATAGAGCGGATAAGGTTTAGTTCACCAGTTGGATAGGAACATGCACAGAAATTCCACTGCACTTCTGCAGCACCTTCTGCCATTTGTACTACTAACCTTGATGACCAGACATTATGCAATCCCAAGCAATTCTGTCACCTTTGGAGTGACAGTGCAATAAGGTTATGAGTCTGTAATCACTACATATACAAAAAAAATCTGAACAGGAAAAATATTTTCTCCTATTCATGAAAGGGAAAGCAAACAACACTTGTCTATGTAATGGACAGAAAGCACAAAACACAAATCACTCAATCAATAGCATTTCAGAATAAAAGAAGTTTCACGTGCTGTGCCTAAGTATCTTGAGACAGACTTTTTATTCCAGTTATTCATCTACAAACAAACACTCACTGCCTTCCAGATTGCACAGCCATTCATAAAAGATAAGATGGTGTTGTTGGGGGTTTTTTGGGGGGCAGAAGGGGAAAGCAGGAGGATATTATTAATAAGTAGTAGTTTCTCATATTTATTTTAAAAAATCTACTAGCAATTTGTATTTTACAGTCACTGTTCCTTCTCTTACTTAGAAGTTTCCTTTACTACTACTGTGTGAAAGCCACACAAATAAGAAAAGTACATAAGCCAATTTTTCTGTTGTGTGCTGAAAACTAAAGCAATTTTCCTACTACTTGTTATAGTATTCTTAAAAGTAATTGTGGTAACATTCTTATATAAAATGTCCTTTAAGGAAAATGATGGATACACATGTAAGAAAGCCATTAATTTCAAAATTTCTTTAGGGATTATTTCAAGAGATATCTTCAAAGAGAACACATAGTATATCAATCCTGAATAATTTGGTGGCCAGGATTTCAAACTGAAGAAAAAAAGAAAAGAGCAAGTTTTTTTCTTCTAAAATTAAGTTTAATTCACCTCTGTTGTGACTGTATTTATCAATTTGCATTCTAGTTTACAGATACAGGTGTAATGACCACAGCAAAATTGATTCTAAACACAAGCACAGAGATCCCATTCCCCTGGAGGCAGCCTGTTGAGCCAGAGCTGACAGAGCCCTGATCACAAATCCATATGCATACCGAAAGCCTGCATTCCTATTTCCTCCTTCTTTGCCTCCTGTTTAGGCAAAAGGCAAGTAATACTACACCTATGGTTATTTTATACTACATAAATGCTGGGGGTGAGGTGTTAAACTATGGCTACATTATACTATGGCTACATTATACAACTCTTATGAGCAACTCTACAGTAACAAACTTGTAGATGCATGTGATGAAAGAGTTAAAAAAAAAAAAGGAACTTATAGAGGAAAACTACAACCATTGTTATATTAAAGATTTTTTTAAAAATCTCAGGTGTTCAGATGGTGGATCATCTGTGCAGCAGGTGCAGGAACAGCTCAGGGCTGGCAGGATTACTAGCAGGAACCTACCATTGTGAGAGCACCATGTACCTGAACTGGCTTTGGAGGTGAAGAGTATAGCTGTGTTTCTACAGCTCCAAATCCTTAAGTATTAAGTACTGTATGATCTAAACTGACTCTGCAGTGACAGTCTTTCTGTATCTGCACCGAGTTCCACAAAACACATGTGCAAGTGCAGAGACTCCAGTTATGCTAGATTCAGCTGAGATCCAGATGAAGACTGTCTCAAATCTGATGTGGCTAGCTCTACAGGGAGTCACAGCCCCCTCAACACATTCCCCAGGACTAAAATCCAGGTGGTTTATTAGACCAGCTGTAGTGTCATGCAAACGTGCTGACTCAGTCCTGGGCCAGTACTGCATTCAACTTCATAAGCCCCCCCATCAAAAAAGCTAACACAGAAATGCCAAGTGTTAAAAACACCACCTTTACAACATCAGAGTAATTTGTACCAAGTTCAAACTGATTCTTCCAGATGCAATGGCAGGCATATATATATTCCTGAGAAACAGATCAATGGCATATGAATTCACTGGCAATGCTGTAAGCAATCTGACTTCGCATGTACAAGCTGAGCTGTGCCTGAGGTAGTAAAACTTCCTGGAACTCCTAACACTGACGTTCAGTACTGAGATCTCCTCGTCAGTCTGAATCAAGTTGGATTCACAAGGACCAGCATCCACGTGGCTAATAAGCCTGACCAAGCTAACTCTTTGTGCAAATATTGGATGCCTCTGTGCTGCCTGGTATCCCTATCGCATGGATTATTCCAGCTCCCTCATAAGCAGGAATAGAAGTAGCTTGTAGTAAACCATAAACACATTGTCTATTTATACCCCACTATATACTATAATTAATTCATTCTCAAAATAAGATCATAAGAAAGATGTTTGCACGCAGTAGGATGATGGGGAAAAAAGTCTTCTTGAACAACAGTTGTGCTACAATTCCTAAACTTAGCTTCTCTAGTCTTTGAATACCAGTACTATCAGCCCCCAGACAACATATATGCACCATCCAACTTCCCAAGCCTGGACCTAAAGTCCTCATGTACTACTCCATACCTATACATCCTCACACGGACCCTAACATTACTTTTTCCTGCATCAACACGTATCTACCCTGCTTTTTGATTCAGAAGTTTGGGTAAACGTGAAGATATCTAAAGGGCCCACTATACAGCTGGTGCTGACACAGGTAAAGCTGGGAGCGGTTGCCACCCATCTTTAAGACATTCACATTCCAAGCTCACCACAGGTCAGCTAAGATGAATTACCTGATTTAGGGAAAAATAAGACTTCTTAAGCAATAGTTAAAAACTTACACAGTGATTGTAAAAAGTACATACTGGGATTACAACCTTCTATTTATTATGTATTACATATGCATGATGATAAGCTAAGTCAAATAATTAGCAGGCACCTCAATATGTCCATTATCCAAACAAAAATCACAGTTTCTCTCACACACACAAAAACATGACCCTGCTAGAGCCAAGACTCTGTATGACTTGTCAGGTATGGAACTGTGCCTTCCGACTAGTAGTTGACCATTCAAATCCCTAGACACTGGCTACCACCTCACTATCAAAACTGCAAAAGTCAACCAGCCAGGAGGCTTGTGTGGCTGGAGAGGAAAAAAAAAAAAAAAAAAAAAAAACAGTATCAGCCAGCACTTTCCCTGACAAGAAGTTCGCACCAGCTTAGCGGCAGCACACAAAAGAATGGGAACACAGCAGACATCAGTGTGCAACAGCTGAAAGCGTATGGGAAGCCAACTGCTGTAACCTGCTATTAAGCAAAGTAGCAAAGTTCTCTGGTGATCCACCTACTTGAGTTACATGCTCCTGAGTTAGACTATTTCTTTCAGTTGTTAAAGCAAGACTAACTAGAGCAAGCAATTAACCCCAGTATCTTATCAGAGTGGATATATTTGCCCAGTCATGGCAGCTTAAAACAAACAAAACAAAAAAAAACCCAAACAAAAACAAAACAAATAAACAAAAAACACCACACCCCAAACACACAAAATGCAGACAGCATCAGCAGGGAAAAATATGCCTGGAGTGCAAGACACTGACTCTGGTCTTTTTAAAGATTAAAAATAAGGAAGTAGAAGCATGTTCAATGTAATATGGTTAATTTAATTCTCGTTTTGTTTCTAGACGAAAAGGCCAAAAGAAAAAATAAGCTTCAGTCTCCAACAGTGATGATAAGGAGGTCTGCTTTTGCAAGTAAGTGCGTTACAACTTTAGAGTCTGACAAACTGGTTACAATAAAAGTTCCAGTTTTCACACTGAAGTCAGATTTCAGTTTAATTTTTGAATGCTAAGGGCTTCTCCAAGACACCTCAGAGACGTCATATAGCAGTTGTTAAAACTACAACTACAAGAAGTTGTTAAAACTACAACTGTTATCAATCTGTTCTACCTCATATGCAATTAGTTTCACTTGAGAATTATTTAAACCTATGCTATATTACAAATGGGAAATTTTTTTTTCTAAACAAGATCAGTAACCAACTCGTTGAACTGTACCATAAATGGACCCCGATAGGCAGAAACAAGAATAGAATACGCCAGGCAGAGAATTCAGTTAAGTTCATCACTGTTCCCTCAAAACAGTGAAAAAAGGCAGTATAATGCCTATCAAAGCTATTCTCTTTGGTAAACTCAAGAAATTATTGAAAGGCAGTGAGACATTGCTTCTTTTAGAACTCAGGACAGTTCTCTTTCATTCCTTGTATCAGAAGAAGCCAGGAATAACTATATCCTAAATCCTGATGAGAATTCCCCATCATGCACCAGAAAAATCCTCCTTCTAGCCACTCTTTTCCCCCTACGTATTTTTAACTTTGCTGTCAACCTGTCTATATCAAACTCAGCAACATTAAAAAAAAAAATGCTACTCTTAAAACTTTACACTGCTGATGATCTTCCCAGGAAAAAAAACCAAACAGCCCTTCCTTAGAAAGGGCAGCGGTTTTGATTTTCTGTTGACAAATATTTGGAGAGCACATAGAAATCAATCCATTCTTGCTCTCACCAACAGGTCTGCTTTAGAAGGAGTAGCAAAGTCTAGGTTACTAGGGCATTATGAAAACATTCATGGCAAGTTGGGAAAAAGTAGAACAAGATTCTTCAGTCCTATGCCAAAAATTCACACAACATTAAGTCATCCTACCATTTCTATAGCACTTTGTATTAGAAAAGGAAAGAAGTACAGCAAACAGCGCATGTGAACACTCTGCCAGGCACTGACAGTAACTAAAAATTTTGTTTCAGGCTCTTCATTTGTGTTTAGATAGGAAAGGCAGTAATAATTTACACACTGCCCTACGAGGCTGCACCACCTTCTCTTTCAGGTTTTGGATTTTAAAAAAATGTTTTCAGAGGCAAAAGAACAGCTTAGTCTTTCTATATACTCTCACTTAGTCTTTTGCTGGAACACAAACTAAAAAGTGCCACGTAGTGAGAAATGGGATTGCCTTTTTCTGAAAATGCCTGATATCAAACAGCTCGATCTAATAACATCCAAGTCTGACAAAAATAAAACCCTCATGTAATCAACAAAAAAAAAGTCCTGCTATTTTTTGTTGTTGTTCAGAAGGATTGTCTGAATCCCCACTATGTACCATAAAAAATTAAAAAGACAGAGAAAGAAAATGTTTCTTCCATTACATTCCAAGTAAGCATTAGATTCCGAAGTTAAGAACACTGCTTATTGGTTAGGTGTTCCTAGACTGAAGCTTTCAACTAGCAATCTAAATTGCTGTAAAAGAAAACTGGACATAGAGTCTATTTCCTCCCCACACCTAACTGTGTAATTATTAAACTGACAAGATTACACAAAACCCACACTGTAGATAAGAAGAAAATAATATTTCAAACATTTTGGGGAAAAAAAAAGACTGAAAAAAGAAAACCCACTAAAAAAAACCCAAACCCAGACACACACACATGCCCCCACAGAAATTGTCAGAATACTTACAGTTACATACTTCCACTTAATAAAAAAAAAAAACAAACCAGGTCTTTCTGAACAGCATCTAAACAGAAATATGACACAACTCTAACTGTTTTCTACTATTATTGGGATACTTGGGTAAATATTATCCACACCAGCATTGTAACTAGCATTACTTAATAAAAAAGCACATACCACTCTGGCTGCTCTTTCCTGAGATTCACACTTCCTGCAAAACCAAGGTCCAGTGGGTACTTGAACAATTCCATAGCAAGCTGTTTTGAACAAGACAAAATATTTCAGCAAACATAAGCAGCATTACAGTACTACTAATAAGAATGTTATAAGAAAGCTTAGTATTAGTTGATCTCACATCTTTTTAACAACTCAAACTGACATCTATATATTGCACATGAAATCCTATCACAATGGTACTCAAAATGAAGTACAAGCTCCCACTTAAAAACATGCATTTTTTTAATATTCATTTGTTAAATATTAATTAGCTTGAAAAGTAATATCACCATTCAAAAGCAGCAATGTTTCATATGAGATCTGTCTTGCTATTTATTTACCAGCAAAACAGGTAAAACACTGCACAATAACAAACCCCCATCATTTATAGTAAAGTCTTTTTTAAGAGAAAACTAAAAGCAACTAACAAATCAGAGTTTGTCATAAGGCATTCACACACTTACCTCCAAACAAGTTCTCTTACTCTTTATGAGTACAATAACTGGTCATAAGCAGGAAACCCATAATAAACTCAAAGATACAAAGTTCGCCCTTTTTTTCTCCCTGAAAATTCATATGGAGCTGTAAATACAGACTAAACTGAGCATGAGGGCTAGGACCAGTTCCAACGACAGCCAGGCTACAACATAAATCCTTAGGAATGAGATTTTGAGACATGCAGATTTCTCTGCAAGACTGTCATCTATATTTTTATAGTATATAAAAACAAAGAGGAGTTTGACAAGCAATTCCACAGAAAAACAGTTCAGTAATTTGTCAATACTGTTCATGTTTGAAATGCACAGATCAAGAAATTTTAAGAACTGCTGAGGGAATGAAAATGCAAGAACACAACAGTATATTCTAATATCTGTATGGGTTTAACAATAATCAAAGCGCCAACCATTTTCCTCAAAAAGATAATCCTGAATCTGACATATTTTTAATATCTCAATTCCCAATAATCATGTTACTTAAATAAGAAAATCTGGTTTACATGTGTAACTAGAAAAAATATATATAACATAAATTAATAGTTAAGAGAAAAGCTGAGATTAAAAGTGTATCTTCTAGTAGATATACAAAAATATTATTGGTTTTGTACTACCCTGAAGCAAAAAAAAAACCAGTAATGCTACAGTAGTATAAAAAAAATACCTTTCCTTCTACAAAGGAAAGTCAATGAAATCATTTCCTATTATATACATACATGTAGCCATATTAAGATCAGTCGTCAGATTTTCAAATACATTATCCAAGTACTGACAGACCAAACTATCTTGATAAGCCCTTTCTACTGTACAATAAAGTTTTTTAACATGAGAAAAAACATCTTGTTTTAGTTGCATCTATATTAACCACAGATGAGGGGGACTTTGAATTCTTCTTTAGAAATTACGAGAGAGAGACTTTAGATGGGCAATCACACATTTAAATTAGCAAGAGACAGTGTAGAGTAAGAAACTAATTACAGAATGTAACTCGGAGACAGGGCTGGCAATTAGATTCAAAGGCAACACGAGGTGGGCAAAGACCAAAGGTGAAGTACTTTTATGTCTGCAAACGTAACAGTGTACACCTAGAGCCTAAAAAAGTCCACCACAGATTTGTGCTCTGATACACTGTGATACTGTTTATTGAGTTTCAGGACTTCTACTATTATGCAACACATAAAGAGATTTTGTCCTCCACAAATTGCCAGTGATGTAACACTTGAAAAGAAGTTTCCTCTGAACTAAAAATAATCATAATAACAAAAGATGCAGTTGAAGTCTCACAGGTAATACTGCTGTCTGAACCTCAAATAAGGACTATCAGCATTAACCGGAGATCTCATCTCGGTCTACAGTTCCTCACAAGGGGAGGAGGAGAAGCAGTTGCTGATTTCTTCTCTCTGGTGACCAATGACAGGACCAGAGGGAATGGGAGGAAGATGTGCCAGGGGAGGTTTAGGTTGGGTATTGGGAAAAGGTTCTTCACCAAGAGGGTGGTGGAGCACTGGAACAGGCTCCCCAGGGACGCATCACGGCGCCAAGCCTGACGCTATTCAAGAAGCACTTAGACAACACCCTCAGAGATATGGTGTAATTTTGGGGTGTCCTGTGCAGGGACAGGAGTTGGACTTCATGATCCTTGTGGGTCCCTTCCAACTCAGGACAGTCTATGATTCTAACCATGAGGACTACTATTTTTACTACAGAAACACTACAAAAAGAGTGGACATGCTTCTTCTACCACCCCCACATGATGCATCAAATACAAAATGTAAAACATCAATAATACATTAAATCAAAAGAGACAGCTCTTCTTTTCTTAAGACCTCTATGACAGCATCTGGATTTAGAAGCAGTACTACTTTGCACACTTCCTGCCAGATTCAAATTCAGATTTGGACCTCACCTTAAAAAGAAAGGGGAAGTTCAATATTCTTGTACCCAATTTACTGAAGTGTACCTCTGTATTAGGAATACTTTCTAAAATAGACTTTTGTTGTTCCCACTATTTCAGCTCCAGCTGCTGCCGTAATCAAATTCTTTCACTGAAAATATCAGCAAGGCTCTAGATGCAAAGGAAGATGCCCAAGATAGTACAAAAGTAACAGCTGGTTCAGGTATGACTTCTAAAAGTATTCATGTTTTAGAGTTCATGAGCCTAAGATTCTGCAAAAGCAGAGTTAATGTACTGGTTAACATCACTCAGCTCCTAAGACAGCAGAAAACTGATTCAAAATCGGACTAATTTCACAGATCCTGTCAGCTCCTCTCTGCATGCAGTCCAATATTAACAAGAATAACTGAATTCTTTTGCAGGTCTCCTTATTACTATTTCTGATTATTTCTTGTCACTTTACAAAGCAGCATATACCTGAAACAAAAAACTTTCTGTTATCATCTTCAACACCATTTAAGACCAAGTACGAGACACAACATTAGTAGTATTTTCACATGCGCTAGGCATTCAGACTAATGAACTGGATTTAGGACTTTCTGTCTCCTCCAATTTGTTCATCATCTAGGAGTCAAAGAGCCAGCCATGGAGTTCATATGACTGCTTGGGAGTTGATAGGGAGAAACTACCATCTTATTCCTCATTTCAGCTCCCATAAAGCAAAAGTCATCGTAACTTCCTTTCTTACAATGTAAGCAGAAGAATCCATTCTCTGGCTCTGCTCTCTCAAGAAGGGTCAACCCACTGACAGAAACAAAACAATCACACATAGAGGAAACATGCCAGCTCCTGAGCTGAGCTGGAAACCAACCAACCAGCCTCCACTAATCCAAACAAATCCAGCATCAGCCATTCCAACTAACACCCTCCCCCTGCAGAACCACAACAGGAAGTCTCTTCACCTACCAGGAAACATCAGCCAAATGACATTCAAGGAAAGGCAGGCAGAGGAAGAAATCACATGACAGCTCTTTCCTACACACCACTCTCTTCCAGGCTGAAACCCTCCTCGTCTACTGGCTGCCCCTCTAATAATCTTTTCTGACTTGGGAAAGGCAGGGACAACAGGTATTGAGTATAGGAAGAAAGAAATAGAGCGACAACTGCCAGAACAGATATTAATAAGGAGTCCCACAAAGAAGGAGAGGACTTTGGTAGTCTTTGGACTGCTGCAGCTGGAGTTGTTAACAAGGTACAAAGGCAGACTAGAAAGCATAGACACAGAAGAGGTACAAGGGGAGGAGGAAGGGAAAAAAACCGGGGTGGGGTGGTGGTGGTGTTCTTCATTTTTCACAGCCGTAATACAGTAAGTCATAATATAGCAAGTCTCACACGAGGGAAAAGACAGACTGGAAGGACAGAGGATGACAGGACAGGTCAGACCAGAAAGCACGTGGCCCTAGAAACAAGAAAATAGGCTTCATGGGTGACAAGAAGGAGCTGGGAAGGGGGACGGAGAGACAAATGGGAGAAAAACGGGCGGGGGGGGGGGGGGCCGGGGGAAAGCAGGCCCAAAGGAAGAGGACAGGGACCACCAAGAAGGAAGTAGCGAGGCCGGAGCGGGTGAGCTGGCACCCACCTGCCTACTCACCTTGATGCACTGCGACATTGCAGCCGTGCCCGTCGCAGTAGACAAGCGGGTTCTCGGCCCAGCCCCTCTCGTCGGAGCACACGCAGCAGCCGCCGATCATCTCCTTCATGCTATTGGAGAACTCGCCCTCCAGTGACACAGGCAGCAGCAACGGCTCGCTAGAGACCATCTAAGGGTTAAAAACACCGTCGTCAACACCACAGGCGCGCACACACACGCGCGCGCTTCACCCCCTGCCTGCCCTCTCCCCCGGCGGTGTCTCCCCTCAGTCACTCAGCCGCCGCCGTCGCCACCGCCGCCACGGCAATGATTTAGGGCCCATGACCGCCTGAGCTGAGAGCCTCTTCTCGCCCCCGCCCGACCAACCGCCCAGGCTGTATCAGTCACGCAGGCAGGCAGGGGCGGCCCGGCGGCGGCAGGCTGAGGAGAACACCACACAGCAGGCAGGCAGGGCAAGGCAAAGCAAGGCAAGGCAGGCAGGCAGCGGGGCCGGCGCGCAGGCGCACTGCGCGCCCCCGCGGGGAAGGCCTCGGCCTGGGCCTCCTCGCGATGGTTCACGAGCCGCCCATGGAACGTGAGCCGCGGCTGAGAGCGCGCGCCCCCACCACCACCCACCCAACCACCCCCTCCCCCCCCCCCCCCCCCCCCCGCAACGGCTCCAACCGCCGCGCCGAGAGAGCGTGCGCGAGCGAGCGGCGCCCCGCCAGGACCGCCCGCCCGCCCCTCGCCGCGCCGCCCCTCGCCGCCGAGCGGGCCGGCTCCGCCGGCTCCCCCGGGCACCTGACGGCCGGGCCCGGCCCGGCGCGGCCCGCCCAGCGCGCCCGCCCTGCCAGCCGCCACGGCCCCGCTTGGGCACCCACCTCGCCGTGCTGCCACTCTCCGTCCCCCGGGCGAGCCATCTCGCCCCAACCCCCCCCGCCCGTCCCCGGCCGAGCCTAACCCTAAGGGCGCTCCGTGCCGGGGCCGCCGGCTGGGCTGCTGGGCTCGGCTCGGGACAGCCCCGGCGAAACCGCCTCCCTTCCCCGCCCGGGCGAGCGTTAGCCGGGCTTATTGCTGCCCCCCCTCCCCTCGGTGTGGGGGGGCGGGGAGGTGGCAGACATGCGCCCCGCTCCCACCCGCGATGTCACTCTGCTCATGCCCCCTTCAGGAAGGCTGGAGGACTCGCCCCGTTCCCGCCCTCCCCTCCCACCACGCAGAAATCATTTTTTACTATCTTGTTTATTTTCCCCCTGATGTGACTGCAGGACTAATGCATTCCCGCTCCCAACTTTTATTATCCTGTTTATATCCCCTCGCTGTGCCTGCAGGACTAATGCGTTCTCGCTATTACGCCACTTCCCTGTCCTCGCCGCAACTTTTACTGTTTTGTTTAGTTTTTCCCTTCGCTGGGGCTGCAAAACGAATGTATTATTAACCCCGCTCTTGCTTCTCCCCCCAAAACCCGCCCGCCGTGCGGACGCAGTGCTGCGTGCGTGGCTGCTGCTGCCACAGCAGCGAAAGTGATGCTGAACGGAAGACAGGACAAACAGAGAAACTGGGGAGGCCGCAGGGACACGCAGAGCCAAACGTGTTCTCCAACACAGCTGTTCTCTACTCTTAGAGGTGGATATGCCTTTTTGGAAGTTGTGCGTTTGGGTGTTTTGGGGTTTTTTTATTAAAACAATTCTAATTCTGTTGTCTCTTTTAATTAAAGGGGGGGGGGGTGGAACCTGGGGGGAGAGTGAGCTGAGGTGGACAGCAGACAGGAAAAATCTCAGGCTATTCAATTCTCCATTGTAAGCAGGTATGCCTGTAGCAGAAGGAACTAATTGTGGTGATTGTTAGGAGCACAGAGAAATTAAATGCAGCCTTGCAAAATTCTGCTCACTCACGTGCCCTGGGGCCAGCATTTATTTATTTATTTATCCGTTCGTTCATGCATTTATTTATTTATTGGGTAAGGAAAATATATATTTATTTATCTTCATTATCATGCTAAAAGGCGGAGAAGTGGAATTCATGTGTGGACTATTATTTTTCATGATGATTTTGCAAGGCCAGGTGAGTTGATACAGTATCTGTACAAATCACTGCTGAATTATGTACATTCCTGGACACATTGCTACCTAGCACTACATATACGCGGGTTATATTTTACACATTGTTAACTAATAAAACATCTGCACTTGTGTACAGGAGTATGACAAACTGCTGCGTGGAGGGGAGAGGTGGGATGTGCACCATCCTCTACCTCCTAGACATCCCAGTCTGCGGTTTGTATGCAGGATGTCTTAGGTCAAGCTCTTTTTTCTCCTTTAAAGTTTTGAGTGAAATTATTTAGATAAAGAAAGGAGGGCGGGGGGAAAAGGGAATGATGAAGGCCCCAGCCAAACACGCGATTAATGCAGCCATTTGAAGCACATTCTAAACATTTATCTGTACATGTGTGTTCCAATATTCTTGAGAGTTTGGAAATTTTTAAGGCATATGTAAAAAATGAGGGTGGGGGGACTGGAATGTCATACATTTCAGTTTTCGTAAAATCATTCAGTGATTGCTCTCAAAAATACACCACCCCACACCCAAGTGTCCTAGCTCAACGCTGAAGAATACAAATTTGAACATAAACTATATTATAAAACATACTTACAAATCTATTTTTATTACTTTTAAAGCTTGTAAAAATACACTGAAAATTGCAGGTGCAAGCAATTACTTTGTAGGGAAATAAAGCAATTCATATATCCTGGTATTTTAAAAAAACGCAAATTATTTGAAGCTGATAGATACAGTGTCCCAGCTCTTCTTCATTCTTGTCAAGAAAATGACATCTAATTTAAAAAGCATTCTCAATGATTCTGTTAACCCTGACAAAAAAAAAAAAAAAAAAATCACGGTACAGAAACAAATCTGTCCTTTATTTCCCTGACAGGTAAATTAAAATAAATATCTTTTTAAAATTAAAAGATTTTAAATATATTTTAATTTGTTGGATGACTGTATACATTTAGTAAAACTTGTAACAAACAATTGTAATTTTTTTCTCATAGCTTTTTTTTTTTTTTTTAATTCATTGACAAGGTCCTCCTGCAATTTCTTCCCTGAAAAGCAACTAGTACAATTCCCAGGGCTTGCTTTTTGGGTTTTTTTGGGTTGTTTGTTTTTTTTTAATGTTAGCTATTCTAAGGCTTATTTTTTACTTTTATAAAGAAGCATCACCAAAGAAAAAATTAATCACTTTGCAACAACTTGATTAAAGCCACACCACAGCAACAAAGGTAGTTTTGTGAAAAACCTAGTGTATAGTTTTCAAATTAAAATATTTTAACCTCACACCGTGAAACACACCAGCTCAGTACTGAACAGCCTGAAATTTTGCTTTGGTCAAAATTCCGCCAAGCCTAATACATTCAATTATTTAATGAAATATTTGTAGTATTTTTATACGGATTTCTGCTTAATTCTTTCTATAGAAAGAATGTACATGGACTGAAAGAAACTCCATGACTACCACCTTACGGTATTGTGTAATATTTGATGGAAAAATTAAGATAACCTCTTGATAGTTCTGTAAAACAATCATTTAGAGGAGACCTTTGAAATGCAAAATAGGAAAAGAAATGCATTTCCTCTAAATAAATGCTGCAAACATTAAGCCTATAACAGCTATGGAATCAGAACATAAAATCTTGTAGCATATATGTTCTTATGACTGTAGTATTTAATAAGCACTGACACAACACAGAAGGCCAATTTTCTTTTTAAAAAAAGAAGCCTGCCCTTCTTATAGTGATATATAAGAAATTAAAATATTTAGAGAGGGATATAATTCATTAACTAAGACTGAATAATTTCATTGTTAATCTAAATGCAAGGAGAAAATTCAATTCCCTTAAAAGAAACCTACAAAACCTAGAAGCTAAACAAGTTACATTATGAGAAACGTATAAGAAGATTATATGTTTTCATATAATTTTAGAGTTTAGATATTTTTTCAAATAGAGTGTATGCATAAGTGAAAGAAAATTACACTTTCCAAATGCAAATTATTTTTAAAAGTTTAAGGAATTCCTCAAGAAAATGTTGACATACATTAGCACATAGCAGTTTAGCTTAACAAAAATAAAGAGGTATTCACCTTAAATTCTTACTACCAATTAATCAGTTCCAACAATAACACTAAGGTTTTGGAATACTTTCTTTAAGTTTCAACTCCCCCCCCCCCCCCCAAACATGCAAAATCATATTGTAAGTTTAATGAATAAAACAAAGCATTGAACAAGAAAAAGCCTTTCGTTTACAAAACCGCATTACCAGTTGGATATAATCACCAGAACAGTCTTTCAGGAATAACAGAAAAGGCATAGACTTTGTATAAAATGAAGACTAGATTAGAAAACATGAACTGATATTGGGATTGGAGCTGTAGAGTGGGGAAACTCCACTGTTTCCCAGAAAGCAAATTTCTCATAGCAATTTTTGCTCCATTTTCAGATTGGGTCTTTGTTAGAAAAGCTTTGATCTTTACCTATGTGCAAAAGGATACAAGCTGCAGCTAAACAGATGCAGCTGAAAACAGAAAAATTGCAATAACTTAGTGACACTCAATAGGTAGAATAATGCATCTCCCGATTATCCATTTTAAATACTTTGATGCTTGTCTGCCTTTTGTTTATGTGAATTTAAATCATTAACAGTCTTCACTGAAATACATTCTAATCGTGGGTATTTGCTTCATTTCTGGGAAGGCAACAGCAAAATGGTCACTTTACACAAAATAAAACGCGACTCTTGTGTGTTGACCTTTGCGCACAATGTGGTTTAAATGGCAGTCTGCCTTAGATCCAGCAAATTATTTCTATCCATGTTCAATTATGAAGGATATAGCATGTCTACAGAACCCATACGAAAAATGTTAATGTGTCTTTACATGCTTACTCTTAAATTGTACTAGGTAAAGTTTTCTTTTTCCTCCTATTCTTTTAATACACTGCTCAAATCTGTATTTAACACCTATCCAAATGCAATGTACTGAATAATTAAAAAGTTTCAACATTTAACACGCAGTCACTCCTTGACGGGGCATTTGCATGCTATATATTTACACGTTCTGCATGTACAGATAGCAGCATCAAAGGTCATGTCAGTGCATCTCCTGGACACCATGCCTCCTCAGATGTTGAGCTATTTTCTTTTGTGCAAACGCAATTACAAATTTTGTAATTCTTTAGACTGCAAAGAAAAGGGGAAGTAATTCCGCCAACTATTGTATTCATTTTCTTGCTTTTAATTGTATTATCACCTTTGGAGACTTTGGCAAATTCCACTTAACTGGCAGCAATGGATAAAATTGGTGGTTTTCAAGTACTGCTTCTGTTACTAATGTTGGCATTTAAATGTTAATTTCAGACCGAGGTTTACAGTAAACATGAAACAAGGGATTTTCTTTGAATGAACAATCTCAAACCAAAATTCTAAATACAGGAATCCTAGCACAGGATGTTTTTAAGCGCGGTGATTATTTCTTTCCTTTTAAAGATTTAACATTCCCTAAGAGATAGAAGTTAAAAGATTTAAATGTGACAGTTAATTTATAATTCTCTACATTAAAAAGGCATTTAAATGTTAACCACATTTTTATATGAGTCAAGTCAAAGTAATGATAATTACAGTATGATACAAAAGAACCTGAAATAAACTTCTAGCAAACCATATTGAATATTAATGCTGCATTAAGCCCTGAAAAGCTGGGTTAGTAAACTCTGGAATTTAGACTGTATGCAACTTAAACATAACACAGGGCTTTTCTTCAGAGAAGACTATTTCATTTCAAAGTTTGGGTTTTTATTAGGTATGTATTAATTAATTGGATTTTTATTAAATACATTTACATCTCATCGCTCCAAAACCAAGCCTCAGATGACTTTTCATCTGTAGGCATATCTCCACATAGGATTCACTAAATTAATGTTTCAGAGAAATTACTAGCCTTTTTTCATGTTTGTTGTGTTTCGATCAGCAGTGTGATACTGCTCTGTGTCACAGGTCACATTTATTTGATTTCGGTTTAGGAATGGTATCTGTATGTACTACATATTAAATACAAGAAACGACATGCTGGATTTCCCATGCAATATCTTAAATACAGACATATTTTAGATGGATTTGTATAAACAAAACACATATATCTAATATAGCGTGGGAAAGGAAAAGCTGGTTTGTTACATGCTAAAGCAAATTGGAGTAAATCAACCGCATCGGTGGGCTGTATAAGCAATACTACTCTGCTTTTCCCAGTACCATTTGGACAAAACAATGTTACTTTTTTTATTTAAAGTGTTTTCTTCTCAACAAGGGGCCACCACTTCCCAATCTCAAAAACACGCCCCAGAATATGTTAATTAATTGTATTGTGTCTCTGAAAGAAAGAGGTTGCCAAATGCAATAAAAAAAAAAAAAAGCCTTTCGATCAGTGAGCTCCATTCCCACTGCTCGTTACCATCTAATTTCAATTCTACGTACACATACATAGATACATTTCCTCTAGGTACGATTTTGACCATTAAAAACTGTCTAAGAGTGAAAGTCTAACTTGACCACATAGGGTGTATCTGGGAAGCTTAACATTCTTGGCGAATTAAGCGTGCAAGCCTGGGATCACTTTTTGTCAATCTTGCTATGGTACTTCAGAGTCGGGAATGTGGGTATTTTTTATATCGTGGTACTTCCCAATTAAAAGTAACGACAATGTTCCTTTGTGAAAAAAACTTAATAAATTAAATATGTCAACACAACCCGCACAAATACAAAATAAAGGGCAATGAAGGATGGCAACAAACCGTCCCTCCCTATTTTTTTAATCTGCCCTTTCAATAAGAGTTTTCAAATAGCGATATATTGTTTTAGTAAATACAAGAGCATTAAATGTCCTTTTGAATGATGCTTTCTAAATTTGTAGTTACCTTTCGAAAATTGCCCAGCAGCAATCAAGAGTAAATGCATCTCAGAATACTCAAGTAGAAGTAAAACAAAACAAAACAAAAAAATCTTTCTTTTCTCGACCTTAAAGTTAATGCCTTTGGATATTACCAGGGTGGTGTTTTTCTACTAAATATTACTTGCACCTTCAGCTTTCGGGTAACAGGGACGCTTTTTACCATCTAAACTGGATTGAGCTTTTATTTGGAGGAGTCCCACAAAAGCCTGCAAGTTTACAAAGAGTGAAAGAGAAGTCCCAAACTGTATTCTCTGAAACAATGACTGCAAGCATGCAACTTCCCAAGTGTGCGTGGGGGGAGGAAAGTCACTTCAGAATTATTTTCAGCTAGGTGATATCCCTAAACATCGGCCTTTAACTGCTTTTACTTGCTGCTCACAACCTAGGCAAAACATTGATTTCTTGGCGATATATTTAATTTTAAAAATTTAAAATCTAGACAGCACTTTTAATCTTTTAAAATAAATTCTCACGCACTCGGAGATAACTCGCTAAAAATAAGCACGGCTCTCCTAGAAAGGATTTTCTTAAAATAACTATTTCTCTATAAATTCTTTCCTCCTCACAAACACGAGCCCCTACCGGTTTTGATTTAATATTCCAGACACAACGTGCAAAGACATATTTTTTCCCTTAGAAGATCAAGGGCACTTGCTGGAAATTTTCTTGAACATCAAGTTAGTAAATTCTTCCTTTATATAAATACATGAGAAATACATGAGAAAGTTGAGGTCTGAAATGGCATACCAAAACAATTTAATTTCTCCTTATTTTCGGGGGGGGGGAGGGGGGCGGAACAAGAGACAACAAACACTTTTCCTAGAAAACAAATCTTTAAAAATCTCAAAGCAACATAAAACAATCACTGGGGGGTGGTGGTGGGGTGTCGATCCAGACATTTTGGTGCTTATATGAAAAACAGGATAAGATTAATCTTCATTTTTATAAACAGACCATTAAGACGAGTTCCTTGCAAAATTCTCTTTGGCCACATTTATTATTCCAAATCCGGCAGTTCGGAGCAGTTTCTCCCGATTTCTTTAAGAAGTCCTGTTACTAAAATCCACCCACAAACAGACGTTACTTTATGCACAAACCCGCCGCGGCAGGGCGGCGGGGGGGAGGGGGGTTACCTTCCAAGGAACACGTGAGCTACAGCCTCCCGGGAGCTCCCGCAGCGGATGGCACTCCTACAGACTCCTCGCTACTTTGCACCCGTGTTCCCGCCGGAACCCCCGCGCCGCCGCGCGCAGCACGCCCGCTCGCGGGGGGCCGCCGGGGCCGGGGAGAGCAGAGCCGCGGGGCGGGAGGTCTCCCCGCCCGCCCCCGCCCCGGCCGGCAGAGCCCCGCCGGCGGACAGCGGCGCGGAGGGGGCGGCGGGGAAACAATGGGGGAGCGCCCGGGGGAGAGGGAGCCCCGGCGGCGCAGCGCTTCCCCCGACCCCGCCGCGCCTGGCCCTGCCCGCGTGCGGCCCGGCCCTCCGTGTCACCTCCGGAGCCCGCCCCACGGACGGCAGACCCTCGCTCACCCTCGCCATGCCCCGGGCGAGCCCGCCGGCTCAGCGCGCGCACCCGAGGGCACCCGCGCATTTACTCTTCCCGCCCACGGCGCGAAGCCGGCTGGAGGGCGAGAGGGGCTGCCCGCCTGGCCCGCCCCGCTCCCCGGGCCCGGCGGAGCGGCCGGGCCGGACTACCGGAGCCCTCGCCCCGCGACTGGCCGACCCTGACCCCGGGCCGGCGGGCCCGGCGCCGCCCGTCCCCTCGCATGCCGTGAGCACTACCAGCAGGAGAGGCGGCAGCACTACAGACCCGGCGCTGCAGTGCTCGCTTCTTCCCTTCAGGGGACGGTGCTGCACACAAAAGCCGGCTCAGCATTGTTCTCCCTGACCCGCAAATCCCCTTTTGCCCGCCGCTGAGTCGCCGGGAGAGGTGAACGGGAAGGACCGGGAGGGAGGTCGAAGTGGGGGGAGGGTCCCTTCGCGGGCTCTCTCGCCATCGTCGCCTGAATTCGCCCTCGTGGCGTGCCCGCAGCCTGCCCCCGAAGCCCATCTGCCCACGGCTGCCCTACCGGGCAGCCCTCGGACCCCGCTCCCTCACCCCACTCTGCTGCGGCCCCTCTGGACGGCTGCCAGCCCACCGGCCCGGGCACCGCGCCCCAGCCGCCCCCACTCGCCATTAGCGGGGCTCTCGCCTGCCACTTCGCCTAAAAAACCCCACTGACGCTGCAAAGGCACCTCCCCGTCTTTCAGTCACCAGAGCCTCCTTCTCGAGTTTCCACGCGGGAATCACCCACTCCACGCACCCGCGGTGGGGGGCAACCCCAAAACCAGTACTGAAGCAAGACATTACTTGGGGGCTTTGCCCTCAGGTCTGCGCAAAGCGAGCTGCTCCTTCACTTCGAGGGGCTTGCTTTGCCGACCCGGCGGCACGGCAAGGGCAGCGCTGTCCCCGCGGCCGCCCCGGTGCCGCGGAGCGCCGGGATCCAACCCTCACCACTGCGCGAAAGCCACGGCGCGGCGGGAAAAGAGACGCGGGAACCGGCGGAAAACTCAAAAGCACGTGGGGAGGAGCGCAGGAGCCACGACACTGAGGAAAAACCACGGCTCGATTTAAATAATTGCATAATATTAGGATTTAACTTATAAATGTTTACATTTGGGTGATTTGATTAATGTCACGTTTGATTTCCTTAAAGCCACTGACAAGGTACTTTAAAGCACGAGATTAACGTCTGGCAGCAACGTTCAACAGGCGGGTCCCCCTCCTGCCGCCCCGCCCCCCCCCTCCCGCGCCCGGCCCAGGCCTCGCACCCCCTGCCCAAGTGCCCCCCTCGCCGCAGCCCCCCCCCCCCCCCCGCTCCCACGCGTGTCCTCCGGGTCCCGGTGTCCCGTCCCCGTCCCCGCCGCCCCCGTCGGTTAAACCAGCGCTTCATGCACCCCCGCCGGGCCCGCCTCGGCCCCTCCCCCGCCCCCACCGGCCGTTCCCGCCCCGCCCCGGGCGCTTTTCCGTGTTTTCCCGGGATGGCGGAGGAAAGGCGGGGGGACGAGGGAGGAAGGCGGGCGGCTCGAGCGCGGCACGAGCGCGGCCGGCGCGAGGGGTTGTGGGTAGGAAAGCGGTCGGGCGGCAAAGGAAGCGGCGGGCGGGCGGGAGGCAGGGGTGAAAGGTCAGCGGCCGAGAGCCCCCGCGCCAATGGCGGGCGGCGCCTCGGCGAACGGGCGGGAGCGAGGGCTCCGCCGCACCGACCGGCCACACTGACCGACCGACCGGCCCAGCCCCGCAGCGCCCTCCGCTCCTCGCGCCCCGGCCGTGAACACCGGGCAGCGCGTCCCGGGCGGGAGGGGCCCGCTCCTCCCGCCGCGCTTTGTAACAGCCCGGCCGCGCGCCCGCGCCCCGCGCTCTCCGCGGAGCCCGGCGCCGGCGGCGTTTGTTTGCACACAGCCCCCACCCCCGCTTCGTTCGTCGATGCGATTTACTTGATTTGCAAATAATTGCAGATCTCCCGCCGTCCCGTCCCGTCCGCCCCCCCCCCCCCCCTTCCCACCCCCGCCGCCTCCTAACCTCCGCTTCCTCGCTCGCCGTCACCGGGGCGATCCGTCATTCCCGGCAGGCGGAGGTGCCGGCGGGGGCGCCCGGCACGTCCCCGCTCCCGCTCCGGGCGGCGGCGGCCCGGCCCCGCGGGGACGCTCCGGTGAGTTCAGAGCCATGAAGCCAGCAGCTCCGCTGGCAGCGGGCACCGCGGCCCTCACGGCGGCAAACGGCGCGGGAGGGGGGGGGGTTGGAATGTCTCCGCGACTTCGTCCCCGTCCCTCGCGCCCCCGCCGCCGCCGCCCGGCCTCCGGAGGCAAAGTTTGAGCGAGTCCCCCCCGGCGGCCCTTCGCACCGAGACCCCGACGGAGGAGGAAAACGAGAGACGCTCGCGGGAGAAGCGGTTCCCTTTGTTCTCTCATTGTCTCTTCCCGAGGTGGCGGACGCGAGGACGAGCGCTTACCTTCTCTGCTCCTTGCTCCAAAACACACGCGTGCCCATCAGCTGTAAAACGCACGGTCCGCCTGGGACGCGACCGCAAATGTCGGCAGAGTTCGTATTCCGTTCTTTTTAGCTCTGTGCTCTTTTTCGTGTAAGATTAAGTTGCCGAGCACGTTGTTGCAAGCTGTAGCCCCCCGCCTTAGTGAATGGTCACGTTTAGGACCCTCCAAGTCCATCCTAATTCTGCCAGTAGAATCGAGGGTATTGGAGATCTAAACTTTCAAAAGGAGAAGGGCCCGCGCCTCTCGAGCAGACCCGAAAATGCACTGCGTTCCTCCCTCGCTTCCACGGGAGGGATGGAAACATTTCGCCCCAGACAACTCAACGAAATATACATTTTAAAGCTCGAATGTAGAAAAGCTGGTCCCTCAGCTGAAATAAGCTAAAAGCGAACTGGCGCGAAGAAAAATCTACGTGTGTTCCGCAGCGGGAATCGTTTCTGTCTGGACTTTAAAACAAACAAATAAATAAGAGCATCCTATAGAAATATTAAGCGTAAAGTTTAAAGGGAAACAACCTCCGGGAGGAACGTGCTACCCAGGGTGGGACGGTGAATCACAGCTTTTGAAAGTGTCCCTTTCTCGGAAAAAAAAAAAAAAAAAAAAAAAAAAAAAAAAAAAAAAAGACTGCTTTTCAATTTCCCCCCGTGCTGCCAAGGCAGGGGAGGGGAGCCCCTTTTCTGCTCCCTTTGTAGTCCGGCCGGTGTTTCGCGCCCAGCCACGAGGGCGATTCCCCCCCAAAACCTTGCTTTAATCTGATTATGATGAGATTTGCTGATACAATGAATATTTGAAATGATCCTTGTGTCTTAGTGAGCAGGATGCATTTCCAGGCTCCCGTTTCCAAGGCTTCCCCGCCGCAGAGGGAAGCGGAGCGGTGGGGAGACCCCGGGGGGGGGGCGGGGGGGGGGGCGGGGGGGGGCAGCCCCGTCCTCCGGCGCCCCTGGGGCGCCGGATTCATCCGGCCCGACTGCCTCGGTGGGCGGATGGAGCGGGATCCCGAAGTGTCTTTTCCCCCCGCATCATCACGCCTTTGGCAATTGAAAAATAAACAAACAAACAAACACAAAACAAAACAACAACAACAAAAAAAGAGGATGCAGGCGACCCAAGTAATTGTGGGACCGGGAGTGCGTGTTGTCTCACACACACCCCCCTCCTCCTTCTCCTCCCCCTCCTCCCGATGTGGCCTTAATAGCAAACTGGAGGGCCGGTTTATTTCATAGGGCCATGTTACAACCAACAAGGTAAATAGGGAGTAGTGGGGGGAGAAAAGGGAGGGGGGGAAGGAGGAGGGGAAGAGGGAGAGGGGGAGAGAAAGAGAGAGAGAGAGAAGGAAGGAAGGGGGCTTTCTTTGAAAGCATTTAATTGGAATTGAAACATTGTAGGGCTGTAAACATTCTTTATTTATTCAGCACACATAAGCGGGCATTGTTTTATCACCATGATAATTACGGTGTCCTTTAAACCGACTGATAGCAAAGGAGATAAGGGAATGTGCCTCTAGCTCCAGATCAGATCGCTGGCTCTCCCCTCTCCCCGGGTCACCAGGATCCACACGGTCCTTGGAGATGAGGAGCGCCGGAAGATTGTGGCCTGGCCATCCCTTACGTCATGAAAGTGATTTGTACCACATTGCTAATTTGGTGCAATTCATTACCTCCCGATCTCCTGCATTTGCAACTGCTTTTCAGTTTGCGGGGTACGTTTTTTAGGACGCGGTTCCCTCGCGTAGAAGTTAGGAGTGATCACCTACGTGCAGGAGAGGATCTTATTTCCCAATGTTTGTTGCGTTACCTTTGTCTAATTAAAAATGCAAACTTTTAGGATCCTTTCAGAACAAAGACCCACCAAATCCCCTTTACGTCCAAGGATTTGCAAATTTATAAAGGCTGCATTGAATTCAGCGTGGGTCAAGGGGCAAAAAAAGGGTAGAAGGTCACTGCATTTTGATTATGGGTCAGTAAACAACATGGCATGTAGTATGTGTCCAGAAACTCCTGCTAAAAAGTATTTTTTAACTACCACGAATATAAAACTCCAGAAATAGTCTTAGTCCGTGGTGAGTACAAATTGCACAAAATTCTTGTATGCAAGTGACATCCCAGCCCCCACAGAAAAAATACAACTTAAAATGCACTTAGCAGAACTCTGCATTGCTGCTTTGTTTACCAAGGAAAAAAAAAAAAGGGGGGGTGGGGGGGAAGGGGAAAAAAAAAAAAAAGGAAGAAAAACCCCAACCCTGCAACTCCTAGTCGTCAGAGCGTTATCCAGAATATGATTTTTTTTCCCCCCAGACTGATGGTTGGCATTTCTTTGTCCTACACATTTAGGAGATTTAGTTATATATTCCGATTTGTTGTCGTACTAGAATTTACGGCAAATTTTAGGTACTACAGTCACATTTGGCTGACTCTAAAATAGCAGAAGGATCCTATTATACTCTTCTTTGACCCTATTATATTTACGCTACCGGACTCTTTGTGATAGCCTCTAGCTGCTTTCTATCTGTGTCCTCCTTGAGCGAAATATGCCCAGCAATATCGAAAAGCAGACAGTAGGGTTGGAAAAGAAGTTCTCAGTTGCAATATATATTTCTGCCCAGCGTCACGAAAGCAAAGGTTTATTTAATGCTTGTCAATACCTGAAGCCATGGCCCAGCACTTAACAAATAATAATAAATAATAATAATACTCTAATAATGTGGCAATCCTAGTGTGAAAATGCACATGACCTTTTAGGTTTTCCCGAAGATTTGCACAAGCGTTCTCCCCGTTAGCACAGCCGCTGGTGGACATCGCTGTTGCATTTCCCAACAAAACGTTTAAAAGACTGCAAATGGTGTGCGCATTACTTCATTGCAGAAGGAAGAGGTCAGGCTGAATTGCACTGGTATTTAAACGTAATCATACTATGAAAATAAATCAAAACATCACGTAAAAGGCGTATTTTAAATGTTACACACGTTTTCTTTCTGGAACGACGTGGTTAAGCACTTTCCCGCGAGCGTATATATTTTAACACAAGTTTACAAAAATGAAAGTATACGATTTCCAATAAATGGGAATAGGTCTACGGCGAGGTATTATGAATATTATTTTGCTCTTTCTTTTCTAATGAGGTTTATCCTTCGGCCAGACAGCTTCAGGACTGAAACACTACTGACTATAGGGTGTAGATTGCAGATTGCACGCTAATCAACGTGAAAAGGAGCACGTTTGATTGATAGTCTGTGTGTGTGTGTGCGCCTATACACACAACTCTCTGTAGTTGCGTGTATGTCTCTTTGGCAAAACCGGGCATCTCTGGGCGCCCTTATCTTAAGAAATGTGAGACCAACATCCATCCCTTTAATCATGTTCATCTTTGATCACCAGCGAGGGTGACACAGTCCACAAAATTAACAAAGAAACTCCCTTGCTTTTGAGAGATAGCTCCGTATACATCTGGGTCTGCACACACATGCACGACACACACGCGGGCACACGGACACGCAGGCACACACCCCGGCTCCCAGTAAGTAAGTTATTGCATAACTTTTCATGTAATTGATACCAGGCACCTTTAATTTTTCATTTTCATTCTTTTGGTCAGCTTTCCCATTAACAATCCAAGCCATAAATGTTGGTGGCTATTGATCGCAATCCCCTGTGTGCGTGCAAATCCATTTTCAAGTCCCCTGCCTTTAATGTGCGTGTGCGTGTGCAAGGGGCCTCCGCCGGCTCTTTATCAGGATCCCCCCCCCCCCCCGCCCCAGCCTGCTTGAAGACGACCCCGGATACACAACGTGTGCTGATGGCCAAGGGAAAGCGCACACACACGCACACACACAAAAACAACAAACCACCAAGAAACGATGGAGAAGTAGAGAAAGAGAGGTCTCCGCGTGAGATGCGGAGAAAGATATGCAACCGAAAGTGTGTGTGAGTATGCGGTGGGGATGCGTAGGTTGGGCGCCTGACGTTCCCCAAGACTTCTGGGGGGTTTGTTTCTCCCTGGCGGCGTTTGGCTCTGCCTCGACCCCGCCGCTCACGGCCGCACCTTTGGGATCGTCGAGGTCTTGCCGGAGAAGCCGCTGCCACTTTTAAACCTTTGCTAGCCCCCGGAATTAAGGAAACCAAAAAAATATAAGGCTTTTCTTAAACAGTTGCCGAACCCCACTGCCAGGCTGCCACTGGCAGCAGGCGGGCGCGGGTGCCCGGGGCTGCTCTCTGCGTGCGAGCGCACGCGTGGGTTTCCACGGGCGGCCGACCCAGCCGAACTACCTGGCAAATAAAGGACTTTTGAGCCCATCGGGGGTTTTGGTAGCGTCTCCTGAGCAGCTTTCTCGGAGTTTACCGTTCCTTTACTGTTGACTCCATAGCCTTAACCTTAAAGCAGGGGGAGGAGAGCAGTGGGGAGGGGGTGGGGGTGTTGGCAGCATATAAGTACATCAGGAGGAATTTTTAAACGACCTTATTGTCTCTAGCTCTAGAAAGACCGGGATGATTTCTTTCTAGCGCCAGCAGCTGTTTTCTCTCGAAACTTTGCTTTCAGCCTCAGCGTATACCAGGGAGGCTCTCACACGAGCGGGAGAGAGAAAGGCAAGGCTGGGGATCCCGAGGCGAGGCGAGGGAAGGCGAACTCGGCGGATGGTCTTAGCTGTGCCGAGGCATTGTTCGCTGCTGCCTCTCGGTTACGTTCAAAGGCTGAAATATCACGAGATCCACTCAATGATCCTTTTCTAATTCGAGGGACAAAATGTAATTTGCTGTAGCTCTGCTTTCTCGGATGGGAATACTATCCCTAGGTTTCAAAGGGAAAACTAGGCATCGCGGTTCGCGCACACATGGATTAAGTTGAACAGCGGCGATTACATCTGCGCTCAGAGCAACAGTAGTCCAGGGCTGACTTTTCAAATCTCAGCCCTCCGAGTTAGAGGCTCCCTTGAATAGACTTCCTCCATTCCCGGATGCACTTCTCCAAATTCCCACTTCTCTCTAGAATTCCTGCGAAATTGGGGGCTCGCCTGCATTCCGCCTTGGCACGCAAAGCTGCGTTTTTGCAGAGTGATTATGCGCTTTATTTTAGCTGTACCTGACGGCGTAACACGAACTCCACGCACCATATTGCCAATACGTGGAGTGGATATTGACGTCTGGGACTGAAGATTTTTTTTTTTACTGTTTGGGTTTTGTGGTGGATTTTTTTATTTTATTTTATTTTTTCCCTCCGTCGATTTTTTTTTGCCAAGTCCCAGAAATATGAGATGTCTCATTAACCTCACGGATACGTCTAATTCTGGATGTGCAGTGATACACAGAAGTGCTCGCGTTTGTATCCAGCGGAACACTGGATGCACGGCAGAGATTGGCGATTCTTTTTTTTCGCAGCGCCTAACGTGCAAACCGCAAGCAGCATCATTTTAACGTGACAAGGGAGAGGCGTGCAGCTATCGCAACATTTGCGAAATCCTCCCTCCTGACGCTCGCGTAATTTAACGTTCCTACGAAGAGGTTAAACCTTCATGCTGCTTCTTCAAATTGATTTTAAGGGGCTGCTATAAATGGAACATCAAAAAGCTGCGGCGGGGCTACTCCGAGCGGAACATGCGAACTGCGAGCCAGAAGCATCCTAGCCCGTTGCGATACCGTACATTGTGTGTGCCAGCACTTTTTTGTTATTACGTAAAGGCTCTGGGAAGCACCTTGGATATTTTACATTCTCCTTTCTCTGCTGGAAGCAATCAGCACGCAGGAATCCTGACGTGGGCTCTGGGACTATAGGACATTCCAGCTCGTGATCCAGCGCGGTTAATTGTGAAAAGTGTATACATTTCTGGCTTATCTATGCTTTGTTATGGGTCTGACGTGAGCCCGCGTCCTCCTCCCCCCTCCCGCAATATTACAGGCTGAATTTCAGTCAAAAGTGTTACAGTATCTCGGTGCAGGAACCCGTGATATTCAGGCAGCAAAATAACCCTAGTCCCCGGCTGTAAAAAGCTAATTAAGCAGAAGAGGAAAATCAAGATAAACTCGAAAAATGTAAGTATTCCCTCTCGTTAAGAACCGAGCGTTTAACTTTGGAGCCTCGGAAAGGGAAATACCAGGCTGGTCTGCACGTTTTCGCTAAGCTTCATTTTCCACACAATGCAGGATAAAACGCTAGTTTAAAGCGGCGACGTTACCGAAGGATTTTCCACCGCTGCCATCAGACTTATGTCCTTTAAATTCACGGCATGCACAAAAGAGCAACGTTTGTCCAAAACAGGCTAAAAAACACGCGAAACGACGGGGGGAAAAAGCAGACAAATCCTTCCTCGGAAGCTCGCGGCGAGGAAGTCTGAGAGGTCTGAGTGTGTTTGAGCTCGGATTGTTTAATAGAAAGATTTATATACTAACTGTATTATTTACTTTGGGAGGGGAGGTGGCAGTATAAGGGTATGCTAATTAGTGGGAGATTTTTTGGGGGAAGGGGTGGAATATCAATTTTTATTGCATCACCTGTCAGGAGTGTCCAATCAGCGTTGGCTTTAGGGGAATTAATTGATGAAGGTGTCTCCGGACGAGCTCACTTCACTCTGTCATTTTATTTGTAGCTAAAGCAGCGGCGGGAATAGCAGCTGCATTTCTTTTCTCTTCCTCCCTTCACATTCCATTATCATAGTTTCCAATGGAAAAGCAGGGAATGAAAGGGAACAGGTACTGATCTGCAGCAGCAACTTAGAGAAACACTTTGGCAAACCTGATTTTTAAGATTATATATTGTTTGTAGCCTCACGGTATTTTTTTTTTAATTTATTTTTTTTAATTTTGTCTAAAGTTTGGCACTTCATTCACCAGGAATAACAGCTTTTGTTATATTTTATTAGCAGGATGCCTTGAGACAAATACAGCATCTGGCTGAGGATTGTGTGTGTGTGGCTTTTTTTTTTTTTTTTTTTTGTTTCATATCTCTCTCTCTCTCTGCAAATGCTGGGAATAATTTAATTCACGAAATGGGAGACCTGAAGTCGGGTTTTGAAGAGGTGGATGGCGTGAGGCTCGGCTACCTCATCATTAAAGGAAAGCAAATGTTTGCACTCTCCCAGGTTTTTACAGACCTGCTCAAAAACATCCCGCGAACTACCGTGCACAAGCGAATGGATCATTTAAAAGTAAAAAAGCATCACTGCGACCTGGAGGAGTTGAGGAAACTCAAAGCCATCAACTCCATCGCATTCCACGCCGCCAAATGCACCCTGATCTCCAGAGAGGACGTGGAAGCCCTTTACACATCCTGCAAAACCGAGCGGGTCCTGAAGACGAAACGGAGGAAGATCAGCCGGGCGCTGTCAGCCGCCGACCTGCGGCCGGAGCTCGCCCCCGCCGACCCCTTCTCCGGCTTCTGGAAGGAGAACAAACTTTGGCTGGGTTTGAACGACTCCCCCCGGCCGCTGCTGCCCGTCAGGAGGAAAGCCCTGCGCCCGGGGGACGCCGCCGTGCTACCGGCCTCTCATCTACCTCACATTTTTAGTAAATACACTGGCCACAGCTACCCAGAAATCGCTCGGGCGCCATGCAAACCCCCCGTAAACTATGAAACGCCGCCAGCGGCGGGCAGCTGCGCGCCCCTCCGCGCCCGCCGCCCGCCCGCCGCCCGCCCCCCGCCCGCCGCCGCCGCGGCGCGGCCCCGGCTCCCGGCCGCCGGCCCCCCGCCCCTGCCCGCCCGCTGCCGCCGCCGCCGCCGCCACGGGGCGGCCGCCGCCGCCGGCGCCCTGGGCCCCCCCGGCGGCGCCCGCCGGCCCCGCGGCGCCCCGCGGCTGCCGCTACCGCCGCTGCCCCGCGGCTTCGGGCCGCCGCCGCCGCCCGCCTTCCCCGAGAGCGGCAGCAGCGACTCGGAGTCCAGCTGCTGCTCCGGCCGCGCCGCCCACGACTCGGACTGCGGCTCCAGCCTCTCCAGCTCCAGCGAGGGCAGCTCAGAGGAGGAGGACGAGGAGGAGGAGGAGGAGGACGAGGAGGGCAGCGGCGCCTCGGACTCCAGCGAGGGCAGCTCAGAGGAGGAGGAGGAAGAGGAGGAGGAAGAGGAGGAAGAGGAGGAGGAGGAGGAGGAGGACAGCACCTCGGACTCCGACTCCAGCTCGGTCTCCAGCCAGGTCTCTGTGCAGAGCATCCGCTTCAGGCGCACCAGTTTCTGCAGCCCGCCCGGCATGGTCCACGCCAACTTCTTGTACCATCTGGCGGCCGCCGCCGCCCCCCGGCCCCCGACCCCGACCCCGGCCCCGGCCCCGGCGCAGCCCGGCCGCCCGCCCGCCCTCCGCCGCCCTCCCGGCGGAGTCAAGCCGGAGCTGCCGGAGGAGTGGGGCCGCCCCGGCTGGGCTCCCGCCGCCCCGGCCCTGCGCTGCTCCGGCGGCCTAGGGAGCTGCTTCGCGGAGATAAGAGACGATAGGGTATCCGAGATCACATTCCCACACTCTGAATTTTCCAATAATGCCAAGAGTACTGACCTAACAATTAACTGTGTTGCAAAGGGGGCCTCTTCACCTAGCCCAAAGACAAACAATGCATTTCCACAACAAAGAATACTCAGAGAGGCAAGGAAATGCCTTCAAGCAACTACTACACACCGTGCAGATAACAATACAATAGCTGCTAGGTTCTTAAATAATGATTTTTCATCTGCGGCAGCAAATTCAGAGAAAGATTCCAAAATCCCTCATTGTATTGAATTTGCCACGGATTTGCCCTCTTTACAAACTGATCCCGAGGAGGATGCTGCTTCTCCAGGGCCAGCAGCAGCAGCTGAGCTCCAGTGCACTGATACAGGCAATAAGGCATTGCCATTCCTGCACAGCATTAAAATCAAAATAGAGGACAGCAGTGCAAACGACGAGTATGAGCCTGACCTTACAACACATAAGCTAAAGTGTGAGTGCAATGATACTAAGGATGAGTTTTACGGTGTGACTGAGAGTAATAACCAGGACGCTTTATTAACAGCCAAGGAAGATTCTGCATGCACTGAGAAAGAAACCACTTCCTTAAACACGCTGACTCAGAGTCAGGTCCTCTCATGCACTTTAGGTACTCCAAAACCTGAGGATGGGGAGTATAAATTTGGAGCAAGGGTGAGAAAAAATTACAGGACACTGGTTTTGGGAAAGCGACCTGTACTGCAGACTCCTCCAGTCAAACCAAATTTGAAATCAGCTCGAAGCCCACGTCCTACAGGTAAAATCGAGACACATGAAGGAACACTGGATGATTTTACAGTTAACAATAGACGCAAAAGGGTAGCCAGCAATGTAGCATCAGCAGTGAAAAGGCCATTTAATTTCATGGCAAATTTTCCCTGTCCACCATCACTAATTATTGGCAATGATGGGGATTTGTTGCCAGCTTATTCCTTAAACACCACTAAGGATTCCCAACCACCTCACAAGGCCCATCCTGTATGGAAATGGCAGCTGGGCGGTTCTGCAATACCTCTTCCACCTAGCCACAAATTCAGGAAATTTAATTAATAAAATAGTTTGGAAAATATTTTCTCGAACCACCTTTAACTTTCCTACGTTTTTTTTTAAACTCTGCAGGATGGTTTGTACAAGCCCATTAACGCTATACACACTTTTGGAATCCTGTTTTATCACATTGTGAAGACAGAAACCGGATTACTATTTTCTTTACCATTACGACAGTGGTTTTTTGTTTTGGTTTGGTTTTTTTAATTTTTTTTGTTCTGTTGCCTTTTTTTGTTTTGTTTTGTTACATTCCACAGAGTACTTCAGGCTAAAGACTCAAGTTAAACTCAGTTATTATGGTAGAGCTGGAACACTTTACTGTTTAAATGCTAATAATGCACCAGTACCTCAATTCAACTGCTGCAAATAAATGTCAAAAGGTTGAATAATAAATATTAGAATGAGCCATTAAATTTATGCACTAGATTTCGAAAATGGAAGTCTAACTGTTAATTCAGTTAAAGTTTGTTAAGTTACATGGTTGCACAGTAAGGGTTCACTATAATTCAATGTGGCAGCAGCCTACTTTTCGGGAGCTTTGTTTTCGGGTGCAGGGGTGTCTTTTTCAAAGAGCAGTTGCACTTACTCCTTTTTCTCTGGTTTGGAAACGCTGGGGTCCGCCTGCGACCCCAGCGCTGGGAAAAGCTGCCTCATCTGAAACCAGTAAATAAATGTGGAATTCTATTTTTGGTAAAAGGGTGTCTTTTTACTTGTACAGCCACTCTTTCAAATTGGGAAGCCTTTTTGTTTCACCCAGAGGTCTTAAATAAGGTTACTGTTACCCACTAATGTCATACTTAAGTTGTGGTCTGAACATGCCCCTTACAAACTTGCAAAGCAACTAAAATATTTGCCCGGCTAGCAGTACAATTTATGGTCCAGCCCCTCACGCTGGCTGGAGGAAATAGCAAAGCAGTAAATACAACACAGAAAGTGAAACGAGAGGCCGTAAGTGGAAGGAATACACAAACTGAGAAGACCGTGTTATTCATAGCTTTTTGGCACCAAAACTCAGGCGTTTCAACCGTGTTACACTTCCCGGTTCTATCCTTATCTCTTGAAATTTGTTGTCGTGGTTTTTTTGTTCTGTTTGTGTTGGTTTGTTTGTTTTGGTTCCTCCCCCCCCCCCCCCCCCCATGCCATCCTCTCTATGTAGCAGAAACATTTCTACTGCACGTGACAATCAGAGGCAATTATCTATATTTGCACTTAATATCGAAATAGTCGAACAGGCAGACTTCTAGAGTCTGACCCTCGGTAAGACATGCTGGTATAATATATTGTGATGATGGAAGCAGTAAATCAAAATTATGGAAATTTGCACTGTTGAAAAGCATGCTTTAGCTTTATTTTCAATTAAAAACACTGTTTAAAAAAAAATCCTGATTCCATACACTTTGAATTATTGCAGAGTTATCCGTGGTTTCCTCTCCGTTTGTAAGTTCACTGTTTTTATTTGGAGGAAATACGCTTCAAGAGGTTAACTGTTTCCCTCCCTCCCCCCAACCTCTCGAAAAGAAAGGGAAGGGGGGAAAAAAAACCGAGAAAGGCTGGAGGCCGAGGTGGAGGCCGAGCTGACGGGGGAAGGAAGGTCTCTTTTGCGGGGGGAGGACGGGTACAGCAACTCTGAAAGCAGCCTGAAAAGTTTGCAGCTTGAGAAAGGCAGTTATAATTGAGTTGCTGAATCAGCAGAGTTTAGGATGAATAATTGCTGGTTTCTTTCTTTGGATTAGCATTTTATTTAGACTAGATCATTCCCAAATTAAATTTTAAGGATTCCACTCATCGATCAATCCCGGGAGAATAATTTATCGTAAATCAAAAAAAAAAAAAAGGAAAACAAAGCAACAATGTAATGTTTACTGTGTGACTCAAAGTCAACATTTCTGATGGCAGTCCACTGCCTGGGTTTCAATTTTTTAATTCCTCCCTTTTGTGATGCCCTCTCCCAATCCCCTGTGTCTCTAAATATTCCAAGCAGTCACTAACTGATTTCTGCTCTGTTTACTATATCCACACCGTAGTTTTCCTCCGATTGTAAAAGGCCTGGTCTAAGAATACCTGCAGCCAAGTATATTTAGAGAGAGTAAACAATTGCCTTTCAGTGGAGTTACCCTTCCCCCCTGCACGCACACACACACACACACACACACACGCACACACATCACTTTAAACTGCCAATTGCAAAAGGTGCATTGCATACTTAACTGCTCTGCTGAAATTACGATGGTCGTGAAAAATCTGCTTACTGAAGTTGTTCTGAGATGAATGTTTACATTCGTGTGTTTAGAGCTGCACAGATTACAACCTTATTTCCAGAGAACTGTAAATACGTACAAAACATACCGCTCAGGAAAGCCCCCCCTCTCTGTTAGAAAGCCGTGTCTGCTTGACAAAGGTTTTTCCTTCACCAAAAAAAAAAAAAAAAGAAAAAGAAAAAAAAAGAGCTAAACCCAAAAGCTATAAAGGTGCAATATGCAAAGTTGAAACCTAAAATTTTGCCTCGTCAATTAAACAACATATCACTTTCAAACTAACTCTGTCCCCTGACCCTGTTTACTTCCAATTAGAGATATGCTGATTTGCCCAGGAATTGTAAATTACAGAGGTGCCTTTTCAGGTTCCCGAAATAATCCTGGGGAGGGGGGGGAGGGGGAGGAATAAGCATAAATTTATACCAAATAGGCTCTGCAGAGCTGAGGACGTGAAATATGGCGCCCAGCCCTGCCAGCGGCCCGGGAGCTCCAGGCCCAGGAGCTCCCGGGAGTGGGAGCGGGGCCCACCGGGCATCCCCGGCTGGCTGCTCCGCTGGGCTCCCCTCTGCCCAGGCCACGGGAAAAGGCAAGAAGTTAAACAGCCAAATAATTTTCACACGTGTACACCTCTGCACAGTGCAAGCCACTAACGAGGACATTTGTGGTTTTACTACCGTTGGAAAAATTAGCCAGGTACAATAAGTCACTGGGGGGGCGGGGAATGGGGGTGAAAAAGTTATTATTTCAAATTCTGGTAGTTTGGTAACTGTTTTTGACGGCATTGCAATTATTATTGCAAGCAGAGTTCATTATCATTTCGGCCTCAATAACGTAAAGTCATATCATTGAGTTACATAAAAATAACCAATTTTCTCCCATAAAGGTAAGTTCTAATAATGAGGAAAACCAAAGGTTTTTCAAGTGGGCCAGGTTACCATTTTGTTGCAATGTTTACAGGAAAGAAAACATATTCATAATGAATCACCACCATTTTCCAATTCCTGTTGCACGCAAAAATCAACAGAATTTTCTAGACGAAAAAGCAATCAAGGGAAGCGCCTGTTCTTTATGGACCATACCCCACAGGTATTTGCCACCAGTAGAGTTCACAGGTAAATTTATTGGGAAGATTTCTGGTGCTAGATGGAAGACAAAATATTAAGTTTTGGACTATGTTTAATTCTCCAGATCATTAAAAAGGGAACACGTGTAATGCCTTCAGCAATGAGGTATATTGCCTTAAAAGATGTAAATTGCCATTTACAACAATTTACTTTAAGAAGTGATCGTTCTATAACCTACTTGACTACAGTGGGGATAATCTCTTTACTGGTTGTTTATTTAAAATGCCACTACGAGCAGTAATGCAAAATAGTGGTAGCTGTTGTATGAAGTTTGCTGTTCAATCAATTAATTTGGTGATTTTTTACATGGTGCTTGATCCTTTTTCCTCTAACAGATTTAGTTGCCAATAAATTAAAGTTTGCAGAAATGAGAGCAATGCTATCATGTTTGTGTTTGTCGCTGTTCACACGTGCGAGGGGTCCAAACACAGAGGGATAAAAAAGTGGCATTTTGGACACACGGCGGTCATCTGCAGGAGAATATTCTACATACGCAGTATGTTAGAGAACATGAAACATGGATAACATTGTTAATTGTGGTTTTTATGGTTAAGAGGATTGCTGGAAAGAATATGTAACAGCTCGTCCTGGGAAGTATTTGGTCAGCTTGGAAGTACAAAAGGAGGGCGAGCGCCTGAAAATGAAAAGCCCTGGCTAGCAAAACAAGGAGGGAGGCGTTGGGATCTACCTTGCTAAAGTCATGCTTGCAGACATTCCCCGTTCCCCTGGTATTTAGTCCTGCAACACTGCTTAAAGCAAGTGCGGTCTAAGAGCTCCGGGCCTGAGCGTGGGGTCAGGGGCTCGCCGGTGAGGGCCACAGCCCACCCTAAAACCTCTCGGGAAGGGACAGCTGACCGGTTTTCGGCCTTCCACGTTGCATTTCTTCACTGCGCTGATATAATTATTTGCCGTGCCCTAGGCCCCTCTCTCCCCCCCTCTCCCTTTCACTCCGAGGCGGCCTCACAAGCCCCCGCTTTAAAAGGCCCGAGATGTTTTGCATGAAGCGCTCACAATAGGGGTTGGGAGAATTGACAGTTTCAAAAACAAGGCGCCCTGTCCTTTCCAGATGCCGAGGACCCCTCTCCCGCACCATCTCTCGTTTGCTCCTCGCTGCTGGTGGTTTTATCCTTAGCATTGCAAATATACGGCAACAGCTGTGTTTGTAAACAGGGGGTAGGCCGGCGGGAGCCCCGCCGCCGCCGGCCCTGCTCCGCTCTGCGCTGCCTCCGCTGGCCGCCGCTTCGCTGCCTCACCGGCCTAGCGATTAGAAATAAAAATAAAATAAATAATTAAAAAAAAAAAAAAGCGAGGGAGTTTAAAAAAAAACGACGGGAGCGGGGCCGGGGCGCGGCGGCCCTCGAGCGGTGGGCCTGCTCGGCGGCGGGTCGGCCCCTGCGCGGCGGGCCCGGGGGACAGCGCGCCTCGGGCCGCCATCTTGCCCGGCGCCACACAGCATCCCCCGGCACCCCGGCCCAGCTCTCCCGCTCCCGGGGCGGCTCCCTGCGGCCGGCCGGGGCCGGGGCAGCAGCCTGCGGGGCCCCCGGGGTCTCCGCCGGCGCTTCAAAGCGGTCTCTTGGCGGGGGCCGAGGCTCCCACCCCGCTCCCCGCCTCCGGCTCCTCCGCTGGGGCGTCCATCTTCCCGGGCTCTCCCGTGGCGCGGCCCCGGCCCTCCGCCTCCCGCCCTGCCGGTCTCCTTGCGCGGGGGGCCCCGGCCGGGGGAAAAGCAACGGGGTAGAAACCCGCGGTGGTTCCGCGGGGGGCACCGGCTGGGCGGGGTGGGGGGGGCCGGCGCCGGGGGAGGCCTCGGGGCCCCGGGTGAGGTTTCGGGGCCCCGGGGGAGGCCTCGAAGCCCCGGGGGACGCCGTGCGCATTCCGCCCCCGCGGAGCCGTCCTGGGGAGGGGACGGGGAGCAGGGTCAGCGCAGAAAGTGCAACAGTGCTGTTTGCTCTGGCGTCTAAAATGCAGTCGGGGCTGTAAAGCGTGTGAAATTACGCACTGGTCTCTTAAAGAGTGGCTAATTTATAGTAAATAGCGAGGGCTTTGTAAATGGCTTTATTATGTTGTTTCTTGTTAATTGTTGAGAAAATCCCCATTGTTGAGTGTGAATGGCTTTATGGGCTAACCCGGTCTCCGGTGCAATCCAGGGGCAGTAAATGGCCGCTCCGCTAATGCGGGCCCAGCGCAAAGCCGGCACCAGCCCCGGTGACCCTTGGGCGCCGGAGCCGGAGTGCGCGGTGGGGCCGGGCCGGGCCGGGCCGGGGCCGCGAGGCCGGGGCGGGCAGCGGGGCCGGGGTGGGGGCGTGCGGAGGCAGCGCTGAAATGGACGCCCCACGGACAGCCCCTGCACCGCGGGCAGCGGCGGCGGCTTCGTCCCCTGGGAACGGGAAAGCGCCGGGACCCCGGCACGGGGGTGACACCCATCCACAGCCCCACACACAGCCCCGCCGGCTACCCCGTGCAAGGGCCGAGCACGCCGCCCCCGCCGTGGCAGCGCACACGTGTAGAGGCCGCTCCCCGTCTTTGTTAGCGGGGCCGCGCTGCCCCCCTGCCCCGCTGGGCCCCGGGGTGCCCCCACCCCGCCGAGGGGGCACCGCTCCCCGCCGAGGGGGCCGGGGTGTCCCGGCAGCGCCGCGCTCCAACGTATCCCGCGGCCTCCCTCGCCGCCGTCCCCCTCCGGCAAATAAAGAGGACCTAGCACCCCAGCCCCCACTCCCCCCGTCCCGGGGAAGGGGCGGACATGGGGCAGGGGAGCCGCGGTGACCTCCCCCAGCCTCGGCCCGGCGGCCCGCGGCGGCCGGAGGAAGCGGGAGGCCGGGGCTCCCCCGCGTTTCACCGAAACGCCTCCCGCGCGCACGTGCCTGCGTGTTATAAAATACAAATCGCGATGAAATGTAAATTCCACTCCAGAAACTTATATCGGGCTATTCTCTTTCCCGAAATCTACCCCCCCTCTGACTTCGCTATTAGGAGAAATCCCCCTGGGTTTAAAGCACTTGTTTCAGGGATTTCGGCACAGCCCACATCTGTCGGCTGCCCCTCGGCGGCTCGCCCCGCTGCTGGCGGAGGACGCCGCGGCTCGCCCGGCGGGACCGAGCCGCCGAGGGGCCGCCGCAACCCCGGCCCGGCCCCTCGGAGCGCGGCCGTTTTTCCAAACCGCCTTTCGGGATTGAATTGCAAAACGTGTCGTATGCACGGCTCCCTCTTCCCCGGGACTGGGGCTCGCAGTGCTTTTCCAGGCTGATTAGGAGTGTCGGAGCGGCTAGATAGGGCTGGACAGTCCATTTCCCTCAAAACAGGATGTTTCCATCAACCTGCGTTTGGTTTTCCCCGAAGAGCAGCGGATAGTTTAGCCGGGAAAGACGTCCCGGCTAAACCCTCGCCTTCAGCTGCCGCTCGGGTCACTTCACATCTTCGTATTATATTTCATCCTGTCATTCCCCTTTCTCTACCTTTCCGGGCAAAACAAATAAACTAACAAACAAACAGAGCCTCGGAAAAGCCGCGCTGATGGCGAAGCTGCCGCGCCGCTGCCCGGGGCACGGCTCGGCCCGGGGACACCCTCCTCGGCCTCCCCGTTAAACTTCTTGTTACCCCCGGAGCACCCCACCCCCCTCCCGGCTCTCCCGGAGCCCCTCCCGCCGACCCGGGAGCGAGGCGTTTGCTGGGGCTTCCAGAGGCTTTTGTGCGCTGGTGGAGATGCGTGTGAACGGGGCCGCGAGTGTTAAAACCGCCACATAACCTGTGCGAACATATGTTTTATATTTACCCGCGGTGCTTTTGTATTCCCGGGATTCGGGGATAAACTGCCCCGGACAATAGCAAACCCAGAAATATTGCCCAGTAGACTGCATGAAAACAAGGGGTATAAAGGGGATCGCCCGCTTTTGGAAATTATAATTTCCGTTTACGTGGACGTGACAGTTTGCGGAAGGGTAAATAGCGATAACGTGCTATCCCGCGGGCAGCTTTCCGGACCGTTTGAGAAACTTCGCTGTGTCTGCCGGGGACGTTTGAAGTAGCGCATTATAACCAGAAGAAGGATTTTCAGGTTGTTTCCCGCTATGACATAATCATCCCCGTCAAAATCTGGCGAAGTCCGCCGGAGGGAAAAAGATGTTCGTGCTAAATGGGGTGGGAGAAGGCGAGGGAGAACGGCCTTTAATACGGTCTGTAAAATAACGTCAGATCTCCCCGGCTGTGATCTCGCAGGCTCGCTTACATTTTAGGGGAAATTTATAAATGGTTACCTGGGGTTTACAAATTTTCCTAGTAAAATCTCATTAATTACATTATGATTTCGGTACCCTTCTCCCGTAAAGGAGCCTGTAAAATGTATTAATTCTACACAAGCCCTGCCATTCATCAAGCCCGAGAACATTTGTATTTCCCTATCTGACTGCGTAGGGGCCGATAACTAGCCAGGCTCTCCAGATAATCGCTGGTATCTCCCGTCCTCCACGCAGAGCACTTGGCGGTGTTTGTTCCGCCCCGGAAAAGCGAGTTTCTTACAGAGGCTTGAAAGTAGGTGAACTTTTTAAAACACACCCGAAAGTTGGGAATCTTTATACGTGTTTGCATTGCTCGTGGGGCAAAAAGGAGGACACCCGGCAGCAATTCCTCATCAGAGGACTTAAAAGAGGTTCCTGCCTTTCCCGAGGCCTTCCTCCCTCCCTCTCTCCCTCCTCCCTCCCTCTCTCTCTGTAAACACCAGCGCACAGATGCGGCGAGTCTTCCCGGGAAACCTCCAGCGCGGAGCCCGGCTCCCCGCCAGCGCCTGCCGTCCTGCGCTTGTTCCTCCCGTTTTCCGCAGGAGACGGATGACATCGGGTTTAGGAAAAAGCTCGGGAGGGTAACTGAGAGTTCAGCGGCTCCCGGCCCCAACACCGGCACAAATTCCAAGATCATTTTTGCGGCGCCTTCGTGCTCTGGGTTCACAAAACCTGCAAACCCAAGCCGCCTTCCAGGCAAAATTTACTGCGTGTATTTGGTTTAGCAACGTCGATGGCGTCTGATCATTTAGAAAGACGAACGACATAAACATCTGATAGTTTGTATTAGAATCAAGCACAGTGACAATTGCACAGAGCTGGTTTTAATTTTATTCCGAAGTGTTTACACATCGACATATGGTAAATTTGTCTTCACTGAGAAAGTTAAGAATCAATAGCGTTAATAGCTTTGCATAGACATGATAGCGATTAACATTTCTGCAACTCTACCCGCCCAAGGTTCCTGAAGATAAATGCTTGGGCGCTGAAAGAAAAAGGGTTTCCAATTGAAGATTAGCCGGCTGTACCCGCAAAGGTGCTTAGAGGTTGCTCGTAGTCACTGCGGGTTCAGCAGGACCCACTCTGGCCCTACTGCCGGGTATAAAGGAGTAGCAGCGCCTCGCTCTCCTTTTATCTTTATTATTTTGCAATGCTTTTGCTCTCCAGTACCTGCAAAGCTCACGCCTGAAAAAAACCAAACGGCTTCTTCGCGGCTAGGAGAGCTGGTCCGTGATCGGAGCCTGGAGCCTGGCTCCCCCTGACTCCGGCTGGGATGAGACAGCCTTTCCCGGAGCCTCTGTCGCTCCGGGGGAAGCGAGAAAAGCAAAGCTGCCCAGCCCGCTCCCTCGTTCCCGGGGTCTATCCGGGTGCCGCAGACACCTTGGGGTGCTCCCTGGTTTTCCCAAGGGATGTCCGGCGACCTCCGGCCGTAGCAAGGCGAGGTGGCAAAACTCGGTCGTGCCGGGACATTTTCTGGAGTCCAGGACGTGTTCCCAAAGAGATACTAAACCCACGTATTTACGTATATTTAAAACCCCTCTTACGCAGGAGTCATCGACATTTGCAAACGCTGCTAATGCAGCAACTTTTCCCAACATTGAAGGACTATTATTTTTAATTTTCAGGTGTTGCTTTAGGAAGATCATGAAATCACGTAGAACCTTGAAGGCTAACCCAATCTACAGATGTCTATGCACGTCTCTAAGTCAAACGGGTCAAATATTTTTTAAACACGCATTTACCAAGCCAAAAAAAAAAAAAAAAAAAAAAAAAAGCATCTAAGCTGGAAACCTGTGGGGGCATAACAAAAGGAAAGAGGCCAGAAAGAAATATCCCACAGTGGATTACAAGGTTATGGGACAGGTCACTATAGGAAAGTTAAACAAAAAATGAAGGGTACATTATATAAACCTCACATAATTAAAAAACAGTTCCAATGTTGTAGTTATACCCTCACATATTTGTTGAGTTTGTTGATCGAGTGCTGGTGAATTTATTGGGAGTTTATTCTGTTACCATACCTTTATTTACCCGGCTTTTGATTTTTCACATAATTAGAAAACTGACCGCAGCCTTTAATGACTGTGTATTTAATGGAGACTATCATTGTTTTACACGGCGGAAAAATGTACAGAATGAGCTATTATAGGAGGGGACGTAGGCAGACAAGAAATAAACCCAGCCTTATGGAGAGAGGACTCTAAGACGGTAATATATTAAATATTGCAGCGATCGATTTCAATACCCTGAGTGGACACGGGAATAAAAATTCACCCCCAAGATGAAATGATTAGGAATTCTTTGTTGGGAGGAAAAAAAAAGGCGATCTTTTTTTTTTTGTTTTGTTTTGTCCAGATCCTTTTTGTTCACGTTCGAAGAGGGCCAAGCAAGCATCTTTCAAGCTCTCGGGTCCCGGTTTGGGATATAACCCTAAAGGTTAGCCGCATCTCAATGGCGTTTCTCCGCGGTAAAAAGACGGGTCTTTGTCCGAACAGAGCCGGATTAAATATCAAGCCCGGCTCCGGTGCGCGGGACAGGGGCAGCCCCCCCGGCAGCGGCCCCGTGGGGCGGCGGCCACCCGCGGCAGGGCCGCGCACCGGGGCGCCGGGCCGGGGGCTGCGGGCTTCTCCCGCGCCGGGAGCCCGGGACGGGTCGGGCCGGGCCGGCCCAGGCAGGGCGGCACGGGGCGCCGGGCCGGGGGCTGCGGGCTTCTCCCGCGCCGGGAGCCCGGGACGGGTCGGGCCGGGCCGGGCCGGGCAGGGCGGCGGGGGCCGGCTCACGCCTCGGCCGGCGGCGGGGGGGCGCGCCCCGGTGCCGGTGCGGGAGGGGAGCGGCACCGGGCCGGCCCCCGGCAGCCCCTTTGTGGCCAGGCCAATTAAAGCGGCACACAAAGCTGCGCCCCCGCCGCCCTCCGCTCCCACCGCCGCCCCCAGCCCCCTCTTCCCTCCCTTCCCCGCGCCCCCCCGCCCCCCGCCCCGGCCTTTCTCGGCTTTAATTAATAATTAAAAGGAGGAATGAAAATTAAAGAGCGAGGCAGAGGAGGGGACGAGGCGCTTCCGCGCCCGCGGGAGCCCTCCTGGGCGCTGGGGAAGGGGGCGAAGGTGGTCAGGCGTCGTGCCGGCCTGCCGGGCTGGGGTGCCCCCATCCTCCGGCCCATCTTCCTCCTCCTCCTCCTCCCCGGGGGTGCTGGGGCGGCCGCCCTGCACAAGGCTGTTGGCGATGGCCGGGGCTGAGGCTCGGCAGGGCATCGGCCGGGGGCTCGGGTTTGCTCCGCTCCCGCTCGGCTGCAGGGGAGAGGAATTACAGCCCAGAAAATGTGAACCTGTTGACTGCCACGTCCCGAGTGAAAGGGCCGGTAGTCTTTTACATTCCCAAACCTATGAAGTTGGGATGCCATCGCTGGGCCCCTGGATTCACCTGTCACTGCGATCACTGCCCCTGAGCACTGACAAATATTCACAATAAAAGAGTGAAAGGGTCTCTTAAGGTTCACTGATTTGTGTGTAGAACTTTGGAAAACTGCAAACAAGCGAGAAAAATTGTCCATTCTTGTGAAGGGAAATACAAGTTTGCACTTAACCGTTGGGCGACAAAACCCAAGGACTGGCCAAAGAGCCGGTGACACACACTGTAATCTCCATAACAATTTCATTTCCTCTCTTCCCTCTCTCCCTCTTTACTAGTTAGCAAAGGGTAAAATCCAGGGGTTTAATCCGGAGGAAGGCTTCCCATTTATTCCCACTGCAGGGAGAAGGGGATATTGAGAAAAGCCAACAGATCCCAAACAAAATGGAGCGGGAAGTCCTCGGGCTCGGCGCCGGCAGCGGCGGGCTGGCAGCATCCAGCTAGAGGACATGCTAGAGTCGGAGCGAAATAGAAACTGCCGCTATTAAATTTCCTTTTAAGTGTGCCTTTGGATTAATTGTACACGGAATCCAGTAATTAAGGCCCTTCTCTTCAGAGAAAACCTTTTCGGTTTCGTATTCCAGCGTCGGGCGTGATTGCTGCGTGCTCGAGAAAAAAAAAGGGGGACGAGTTTTTCCTTTGAGCGCAAAAAGTTGCTGCCACATAAATGGTTTAGTAAAAAGGCGACATTAAATTGTAGGGTATTAGTAATAATCACCGAGGGATCTGTTTTATACCGTCTCAGGCCTCAGAATCTGCTGTTCCCGTCTTGCTGGGACTAGGGAAAAGCGCTTCCCGATTAAATTCTGCATTAATAGAACTTGGCAACCGGCAACAAAAACCTTGCTTAAGTGAAATGAAGAGACAAAAGGCACTTTAAATGCTGAGGTTGGGGGCTGGGGAGCTTATGCCACTAATTTTAAATGAAGACGACGTTCATGCTTTGCAACCGGTGGAGAGAGGGATAGCACTAATTCCGCTCCGTGGGCGCGCTGCTAGGCTCCGGGCAGGGCTGGCCGCCCTCCGCCCCCTCCCGCGCCTCCCCGGGACGCTCCGGTTGTGTCCGACACCCGGGAGATCCCCCAAACCAAGCCCCGCGGCCGGGGCTGCCTCCCCCTGGCCGGACCGGGCGGCTGAGGGAGCCCCCGGGGCCGGCGTGGTGGGGGTGGGTGGGTGCGTGTGTCCCCATGCACTGCCCAGGAGAAACCTCCGAAACGGGGCGTTTCCACGACCTGCTCCGGGGAAGGTTGTTTCTCCCCTTCCTTGAGACGCGGATGTCGTTTCCCACGGGGACACGCGACCTGAGAAGCCCCTTCCCGATGCCCGCGAGCTCTGTGCCGTGCCGCGGGACACACACACACACACACACACACACGCCATCTCCCACGCGTGTCCGCGGGCCGTGGCAGCGGGGCGGCCGGCGGCGGGGCGGCGGGCAGGAGCCCCCTCCGGCGGGGTCTGCGCGGAGCGGGGCCGCAGCCCCTGCCCGGGGCCGGCTCGGGGCGCGGAAATAGAAATGTAACATCCCTCCAGACAAATTAATTTTTGACGGATTTATGGCACGGTTTGCTTTCAAGATATTCATTGGCTCCTCCGAGCTGTAATAAAGTCCAGGGTGCAGAAATATAAACACGCAGCGTCTGCTCGGCGGAAGCCCTCGAACAGTATCTGCCAGCGAAAGATCAAGACACTTTGTGCATTTTCCACAGATAATGCCCATATTCCGAATGAGTGATCAGAGAACTCCGGTATTGTTAAGTAAAATGAGAGGAAGGCGAGTGACGTGGGAGTCGAACAATGGCATTTCTGAATCAGTTTGGTTGATTGACATTTGGGGGCTTCATGACCCGAGGGAATAGGACTCATTACCGTGAATACACCAAAACATCAACCGAGATTAGAACTCTGGATCTTTCAAAAATCCTATTTCATTCTAAATTATAGTGGGAAAATACCAATCCTAAGAAAAAAGAAAAGAGAGAGGGAAGAAATTACTCCTTTATGCTCCTTTAATTGCTCAAAGCCCCCAAAAGAGAGGAGGAAATAGCGTGAAGACCTTCGGCGGCATTTAAGAGGAGAAAATTAACTTTACAAACTACAAATCTTGCTGCAAACAGACCACTGACCACGAGGAAAGTACATTTCCACGAAGAAAGTACATTTCTGGGACCTGCGGATCTTGCGCCGAGCTGAGGTGGGAACAGGCGCACGGCGCAGGAATAACTTAATAAGGCTGTCTGACAGATTGATATGAATAACTAATTAGATATTATCCCATTTTCCTTTGCCACGCATTTTATATCCCAAATCCTCAGGAAAAGGACAAGTAAACGTGAGGGGGGGGGAAGGAAAATAAAAGGGTGAGGAAAACCGTGCCCAAAGCAGCCTGGAGAGTCAGGACAGGCAATCGCGAGGTGACACTGGATTCTGTGTGGAAGATCGGCTGGCTCTGAACAAAGACCATCTATCACAAAATTGGGAGCCAAAACTCTTGTGGGGCGGTGGGCAGAGGGGGACAAAGCCCCCGGGAGCCGGTGCCCCTGCTCCCCCCGCGGAGCAGCCCCGGCCGGGGCCAGCGGCCGCCCCCGGCCGCCCATCTCCGAAACTGTCGCCGGGTCCTGGGAAGGAAAACACGGTCCCCGGCTCCAGCCCAGGGCCAGTGGGCTTTAAATATAGTTGTATTCGCTCCCCTCCTGCCTTTGGGAAATAAATGCACAGGGGGCTCCTCATACACTGTGAAGCGCTTCGCCGGTGACATTAGGAATGTGGCTGCGAGGAAGGGTGGCCGTGTTATCAAATTTTCGATCAGTTATCAAAGCCGGGGATTGCTTCGGAGGCATTGCTTTGCACAATAGCAACAAGGAGGGTTTTATTTATTCGGCGACCAGGAATACAAACGATGAGGACCCTGGCAACCTTGCCAAATAAATTTAGTGCTTTCGGGTTAAAACACGGACAGGCAAACAAACCCGATGATTATCTAAATGTTCAATTACACATTTACTAATACGGCCGGTGACTCGAAGCCTCCGCATATCCAGATACCATCTTCATATGGAGACATCTTGGTTTTAATTAGCGATCGCTTTATTCTCATTATTTGTCGGAAAAATGGGGCTCACGTCACACTAAAATTAAGATTATTTTAATTTATTTAGGCTCTTAAGCAAAAATAGGTCTAATTATATTTCCAGTTACGGGGGAGAGGCAATTTAACTCGTCGGAGAGTTTGAACAAAGGCACGCCGCCCGGTACCGCGCCGTGCCGAGCGCGGCGGAGGGAAGGGGCCACCGGCTTCTCCCCCGCCTCCCTCAGGTACCCTCCGCGGGAGGAGCGGGACAAAGCGGCCCGCGGCCCCGCACCTCCCGCCCGCGGCGCCCCGCGGCCCCGGCCGAGCCCCGCGTACCGCCGGTACCGGCAACCGCCCGGCAGCCCGTCCCCGGGCACGGCGGGGAGAACCCGCCCGTCGCTCCCGGGAGCGGGGAGGACGGCGGGGGCCGCACACTCCCGCTCCGCCGGGAGGCGGCGGCCCCGGCGCCGCACCTGCGCGGGGGCCCCGCAGAAGCGCCCCCCCCGGGGGGGCAGCGCCCCCCGCCGCCTGGGGAACAAAGGCGGCGGCGCGGGGGACGCCCGCTCGGCCGCGGCGGCGGGTGCCGGGGGAGGCGAGGCCGGCGGCGGAGAGGCCGCCCCGCCGCTGCCGCCGCCGCCGCCGCCGCGGCCCCCGCCCGCCGCTGGCGGCGCCAAACGCGGGCCGGCAGCGCCCCCTGCGGGGCGGCGGCGGCGCTGCAGCGCCTGGGCGGCGGCACCGCCCCTTAAAGGGGCCGGAGCTCTTAAGGTGGAACGGCAGGGGAGTGGCGGCAGCGGTGCTGCCGCCGAGCCCGTCCTGAAACACCGTCGATGCTGCCGCCGCCCTCGTCCTCGACCCCCCGCCCTCCCGTGAAGGCGTCGCTGGTTTTGCGGTGCATGTCAGTGAAGCACGGAGCGCTCCCACGGACGTGATTTTCCACGCGGGAGCTGCGAACCGGGTGGATTAGTCGGGGGCAGCGCTGCGGGGGTAACCCCCACCCGCGGCGGCAGCGGGGGCATTCCCAGAGGAGATGCCGGTGGGGCTGCCCTGGTCGAACCGGCCCCTCCGACGGCCGCTGCGCCGCTAACGGGGCCCGAGCCTCCGCCCTCACGATCCCCGGCGCCTCGTGCTTCGCTTCATGGCGGGGACCACCCCGCTCGCTCCCGGGGTACAGACAGTCCTGCCGCCCACGCACCCTCTCCGGGGACCAGCACCGTGTTCGTCCACCCCCGGGAGCACTGGCCCCGGGTGGCGGGTGGAAAGGAAAAAAAGGGGAAAGAGGGGAAAAAAGTGGTGCTGCTCCAGGGCCGAGGCGAGCCGTGCCCGCCGCTCCGCACCGCGCGCAGCCGGGAGCCCTCCGAGCTCCTGCCATCCGCGGGCAGCTTTAGCCAGGGTTCCGGCCGTCTGCTGGGGCAGATGCTCCCCACGGCCCCGCGTTGCCCCCCGCGCACACGGACATGCGGCAGCGCCGTTTCGGGGGAGGCACGGCGAGGGAGTTCCCAGGCAAGCTCTTGGCGCGGCGCATCCTCCCCCTGCCTTGCGCCACTCGTCCCTGGGGCAAACGGAATAAAGTTAATTAAGAAAAAAAAAAAGGGCGAGGGGACAATCTCCCCTCCCCCCCCCAGTATTTAGCAGCTGCCTGAGAAGGGCCCTGCGGCCCCGTCCCGCCCCCCCGGGACTGCGCGGGATGGCGGTGCCGCCGTGCGCGCTGATCCGCCGTTTCTTGCCCATCCGTCAGCCTCACCCAGTAATGATTTTATTCTGGCTCTTGGGGTTAGCGAACGGGAGCGGGGACAGCGCGGGGGGGGCCTCCCGGGGAAGCGCCGGTGCTGAGCCCCCCGGGGCCGCAGCACGCAGGGGGCCGGGGCCGGCGGCGGGGCCGGGGGAGCCGCGCAGCCCGGCGGGGCGGACGGACCCCGGCGAACCTCCGCATCTGCACCGCTTTTACCTTCAGAAACGGAGCCGAGGGGGCAGACGCGGGAGCTGGGCATGCCTCTCGCTTGCGCGAGGGCGCGACCGTTATTCTGAAAATTCAGGGTGGAATTTCTCGTGTTTCTAGAGGGGGGATTATTTTTTTTTTTAATTTTCGCGCGGGGGTCGTTAGAAACTAACGAAGAAAAATCTGCATTACAGCTACTCTACACAGGCCGTTACACACGACGGTTTCCATCTCGTGTTATTAAGCGGTGGTTTGCGAGCCCCACCGCGCAGAGCCGCGCAGCGCCCGGTGGTTTGCAAGCTCCGAGCCTCCACCGAGCCGGCCCAAATAACAGTGCAAATGTTTTCAAAATCACACCCGTTTTCTGCTCCCCCCTCTCCCCCCCTCCCCCCCCGCGCAGCAGAGCTGAATGACCGCGGCGCTACGCGGCTCTGCGCGGCGCTGCGCGGCGCCGTCCTCGTCCTGCTCCGCCGGCTCTTCTAGGTGAAATAGCCCATCAAAGCTCTGAAACAAGTCGAGGAAGGCAGGACGCATTGCCGCCTTGTTTTTTCTTGCCCGCTTGAAGTTTCTACGGAGTAGCTAAGAAATTAGGGCTGGTTCTCTCCCGACCAGGGAAGATCCACGAAATTTGGCATTTATGTATTTACCTTGCTGGTAAATATATACAGCTTTCATGGGCTGGAAGCTTAGAAAAAATCTGCTCCCTGCCAAATTACCCAAGAGACACAAATGCTGGATGGGGGAGGTAGGGTTTCACCCAGGGGTTCGTGCACAAGAGAATTCAAAGCAGTACACGGCGATTTTTTAATTAATCTAATGTTTGAGGGGAAAGCTGTAAAATCCTGAGGTTCGCTGTGCCAAGGGAAACCAACAATCCCATCGACTTCAGCGGACCGTGTCACAATAAGCTATAATAACCGCGATTAAAGCAGCAGCAGCAAATCAGGTACCTTATCTCCCCTTTTTATCTAAGGCATCAGAATATTCTGTCGTCCCTTGACAAAGGAGCCCTCAGCCAAAGCATTTTGTTCCCCTTGCCAGAATGAAACACACTTTCCTCCCCAAAGTAAACATAACGCATGTGACTAAAACTCTGGCAGGGCCAACAGCGGGGAATTTAACTTTTAAAGAAACCGATCTCTGTCCGTGATTGATGCCGTGTCGCTCTGACAACAGAGAGTGTGTAGCTAATTGCCTCTATAAACGAAAAAGATATTGCCCTCATTTTATCAAACACATTCTTTGTCCGGGGCTAAAACAAGTGTCACAGTAAATGAACATGACTGTAGAGATTGATAGTTTCCCAGCAGTGAAATCTGAATAAGAACCCCACGTTGGCAACCGGTGTCTGGTTTAAACTGGGGAGGAGGTTTGCATTCCTTTTCAGGAGCAGTTTCCCTTCCAAGGACCCACCTATGGGCGATCGATCACCTGGGCGCTGCTGGTCGGGGTAACCCGCAGCTCCTGGCACCAGGACCTCGAAGGACCTCCTGGAGGCCCCTTGGACCCCTCCAGCCCTGGGGACCTCTCTGGCCCTTGGAACTTCTCTGGGTGGAGCTCAGGCCACGGCTGCCCAGGCAGGCTGGTCTGCGGGGTGCAGCAATCCCGCCCGCCCCCGCAAGGCGTCACGGAGAAGGCACTGCAGGAGGTTTCCTTTGGGTTTCACTGAAGTAGAGGGTCATCCTGCGTTGTGGTTTTGTTTTGTTTTGTTTTGTTTTTAAGAGGGACTTCCTTCAGATGTTTTCTCTCGGTTCTCCAAGACTAATTTTTTTTCTTGATATCTTGAAGGCCAGCAGCCTTCAGTGTTAAGAAGAAAAAGGGAAAGCTTTACAGCAATATTTATTCGAACAGGTAACAGCAAGTTCTGTGTGAGCACCTAGCAGAATAAAATTTCATCTTCAGCCAACACCAAAATGTGGCTTCTGAGATCGCCCTCTCACAACTGCTCAGTTTACATTTTTTACTCTCATCCTTTCCCTTACAAGACATTCCCTCGACTTTATATCCAGGCAGCGTAACGATGCCCTGTCGCACTCTCCGTTTTTTTCAAAGGGATATCGAAATTTTGAAGAGCATGGAGAAGAGACCCTCCCCTCCCACGCTTATATTTTGAGCCCCCAAAGTGCCGTACAAGATTCTCTTGGAGCGTATCCTTTCTTAAGGGACTGGATTAGAACATGAAATACCCTCCAGAGAGGAAATGTGAGCTGTGGAAGGTCTCTTTAAGCTAGTGGGGAAAGGCACAGCCTGAACAAATAGATGGAAACTGGAGCCAAACAAATTCACCAGTAAAGGAAAGCGCTCCTTAGTAAGACACTGCCCAGGGAAGTGGCTAATTTACGTAATTTGCTGCTTTTAAGCCTTCCTGGAAATTATGCTTTTATTAGGCACAAGTTCTTGGACACAACACTGGGTGAAGTGGATGAGTTCTAATGGCCAGTGATAACCAAACTGTGTCTGCTTTGTCTGGACTTCATGTTTTGCTAGATTCACAGAATCTAATGCTGAGGGTCACAGCTTCTTCTTCTGCTTAGCCCAAACTCAGTGACACTGGTCAAGAGAGTTGTGAAGATCTTGAAGCGCAGGCACCTTCCCCTGAGGCTGCTGTTAAGGAGTTTTTAATTTTCCTTCAGTTTATCTAGAGTTGTTTCTGACAAAGTACCTCCGGAGTAAAGCATCTTTGGGTAATTACTTATGCTTCAGGTCTAAACTCTCAAATCCATTCCCTGGTCTTTTTTTTTCTCTAAGATTTTGCCCCTTACTCCATGGAATAACAATCACATTCTCAGTGCTGATATTTTCCCTGCTGAACCTGCCTTACAGATAGCATGAACAGTGCAGTTATGCCTATTAGTCACAGTGCTCGGCCCTGGTGTTAGACTAATTTGGAAAGACTTCCTGCATAGCAAGAAACAGCAGGATTTGATCATAGTCAGAGATCCATTACAACGTGCAGTAAGGCTCTTGAAGGAGCCCTTATCACCTGGGACATTTAAAAAACTGTGCTCCATAAGGCACGAGTAAAAAAATACCACAGAGAAACACTGCATTCAAAGGAAGACAGATCGCTCGATCTGCTATGATGTTTTCCATCACTGAATTCTAGGACAGTGATTTGATTAAACAGTAATAATAAAAAAATCTGACAAAACAGGGAGAGAATGGACAGCGAATATTGAATCTTTAACCACACTATTTTGTTGAATATTAAATTAATGTTCCCACATGATGTCCAGGCATCCATCCTGATCTCCCTGGAGTCAATGGTGACATTTCTATTGCCTTCCCTTGGAAGAGGGCTATTTATCTGAGGGCATCTTGATCAGAATAAACACAAGGAAATAGATTGTGCTTGAAAATATTTTGAACTTCCTTTTGCCTGATTTGAACAATTGCTTTGGTCCTAGGTTATTAAATCTTGACTTTACCCCAAGAGAGGCTGCTGTTGTATTACTATCCCCTTCCCTTTGCTGCGGGGATAATCAAACATTTCAATAGCTTTCTCTTGACTGTGAGACTATAGTTAGTTTTAACCCTTTTTCAGCCTAGTCAAACAAAAATGTTAATGAAAACATCTTCAGACAGCACTTAGTCAATCTAAATATCAATTAGACTTTTTTAAAAAAGAGTGCTCTATCAACAGTTAAAAAGCAGATATTTTACAGAAAGTGAAATATATTGATACACTCTGTACTGAAGAGAAAATCACCTTGTGAAATTTGAGTACTAGAGCTAGGCAAATATACAGATTTTTGATGACATCTGCTGTTTTAAAGTGGTACCCTAGAACTCACAGCTCACATCTCGGGCTCACAGCAACTGACATATTCTAAATTTTTAATAAAATAAAACGTGCTGGTCTTTGAATGAGTGCTATGGGAAAAAAGCATGTATCTTCTGGTTTATAGTAGATAGCCCTTTTGCTGCTTTCTTGTAGCCCCCCCCCCCCCTTTTTTGTCCCCCATGGAAACATCCCCACAATAAGATTCACAAGTGTTTACATGAATGTCTAACTCTATTAGCTGCAAAGGGGGAGAGCTATAAACTTACCCGGTTATTCTTTGGTTTTAACTAAGGTGGCTGTCACTCAATTTTTCCCTTGGTTCCCAGAACAAAAATAAGTAGTACTGGGAAAATGTGGCTGGTTTCCCAAATGCCTTTTCGTAGGGTTCAGAAGTATGCAAGGTATGAGCCCCGTTATATTATGTGACCTCTTAGGTATTAACAACATGCATTTTTAGTCTTATTTAAGCAGACAAGTTACAAATAAATACAGACCAACACAACAAACTCAGAGCAAAAATTTACCATCTGCTTCTCAGTATAAAAACCTTCCCCAATGAGTGGTTAATTTGCTTTCCTCATTCAGCAGCATAACTCAGCCGGACAATTAGAGGCCCTGGTATTTTAATAAACTTTCCAGGGGGCGGAGGAGGCAGGGAAGGGTTAAGCCTCCCCCCAGCCCCTTCCGCGGGGGTGCAGAGAAGGAGCCCGGCCTTTTCCTAAGGAGAGAGGGGTGCGAAGGGACAGTCCGCTGGCTGAGTCGGCTGTTTGGTCAGGGGAAAAAGCTTTGTTTGGTGTTACTTTGTGTATTAATGAACCATGCCTTAAGGGAAGGGCCTACAAGAGGTTTGGGAGTTCCCCGGGCGGGTGGGGGTCTCCCCCGGCTGCGAGGGATCCCGGCGCTCCGGGGGGGTGCTCGGGTGCTCCGGGGGGATGCTCCGGGGGGATGCCGATATCCCCGCGTCCAGCTCCCGGGGGCACGCGGGCACAAAGCGGGGGGGACGCGGTCCTGCAGCCGTCCTTCGGGAGCACAAGTTGTCCCATCAGGACAGGGTTTCCCTCCCCAGCCCAGGCTCCTTACGAGCCCGTCCGGCGGCAACCCCGGCCCGGCGCCCCCAGCCCCTGCTCAGCCCCCCGCAGGGCGGCCTGGGGGGGTTGGGGGGGCTGTCACCCCGCCGCGGGGCAGCCCACCCCGGCTCTTACAGCAGGGACTTCGTGCCTTTGCGGTGGCGGGTACCGTTTTGCCGGGACGGAGCCGCCCACGCGTGGGCGCGGGGCGGGCGGCGCGGGTGCCCTCGTCTCGCTTCCTGCGGAACACCGGGCTCGAACCGCAACCGCCGCCTTCAAAGGCCGGGGGGCTGCGGCGGCTCGGGGGCACCTCCTGCGCCGGCGGGGCCACGCCGTCCGTTTGACCCACGGGCTTAAAAATACACAAGCGGGGACTTTCCGTCCCACCCGCGTCCGTCCCGGAGCAGCCGGGGTTTCCTAAGTTGATTTCTTGGGCGCTGTTGTTTGGCTTTCCCGCAGGAGCTGGTGCGGGTCCAACCCGGGCTCCCCCACCCCAACCGACCCCACCCGCGGGTGGGTGCCCTCTCCTCGCCCTTGCTCTTTACTGTAACGTGCGGACCCTCCCCAAGTCCACCCTCCTGCCCTTCCACGCATCCAGCGCTGTGAATGCAGCAACTGAATCAGTAATACCTGGTTCAGGTATTCCCCAGGAATCTAAAAAAATCTCCATTTGGGGAACTAAGGATGATAGAAAACCGGGAGTTACCTATCCCCAACCGATTTCCCCTCCAGAGTTAATGACAGTGAAACGTATTTAATGCTGAGTCTTAATGAGATAAATATTTCCTTAAAAAACAACCTCATTCATTACACAAACCTGATTAATGCTTTATGTCTGTGGCTGTTTATTGACTACCAAATCAAGCCTTGTGGAAAAAAAAAACCCCACCCAAATCTTAATAATATATGATTGTGCAATTAAACAATGCTTTATAATCTGTTCACAAAAGGGACTAAATTAAAACTGCACAAGCAGCCATATGCCAGCATCCCAACTCTTCAGTACCTTTCTTTGTAGGCTGGGTTTTCTAAAGGTGAAAACAATCTCTCTCTTCCCCCCAGTACGGAATTCCCAGCGACAGCAGCAGCATTCCTCGTTAGCAGGATCTGAAACCTGAACCTTCAGCCAGGCACCACAGCTTGAATTACAGGACTAACTGCGCTGGTCCCATCCAGGATAATAGAGTTATTTTGGGTGTGGAGAATGGGTTCCGGGGGTCGCACTGGGAGCGGTGGGGCGCACAGAGCACCCCTCTGCTCCCGCTTTCACGTCACTGCTTGCCTTCAGCCTCCTGGGCAGGGGGTGCTACAGCTGCTCCTATAGTAGGATCTTGGCCTGGCCATCGGTTGCAATGTGCACGCTCAGTTATTTTTGGTGTGCCGCCACCATTTTTGTTGAGAATGTGACTGAAAGGAATGTTCGGAGCTTTGTGTTCTGGCCAAAGCATAGCACAAAGTCACGGGACGGAGAAAAGGCTCTTTTCTGGTGCTGGGTCTTTCCTCTTGCCAAATATCAAAAATCTTTTGAAAGCAAGTTGAAGGTATTATAAATTCCCTCATATGTTCCAAAAGTATTTTGTAAAGGAAAGTGTTCTGCAGCACAAATACTAGGGTAACTACTTACTTAATTTACCAATATTTTCATTCAGTTGTGTAAATTCCAAGCCACCACTGACAAGGCATTAATCATTTGCACTCTCCACCCTAATTTTAAAATTGTTAATACTTCTGTCATGACAAAGGACTGATTTTATTATTGTTGTCTGTGTCTACATGTGAAAATTTACCACTAGACGGATTTTTTTGCAGAAAAGTACATAGGGAGGACTGTTTCTATGCTCTCTTGGCAAGAGGTCTACTTATCGCTGTCAGATTTCTGCAGGCCACTGCTGATTTTACTAAAACCGAAACGCTTACTTTGACTTTGCATTGTGCATTATTTTAACAGCAGAAGATGGCATATAAACACCTTTTATCTACTTTCCCTCCTACCGGGCTTGTAACATCAAAGATCATCCCATTCATCTTTTTTTCAAGGCGGGCTGTAAGTTTTCATCTGACAGGGTTGTTGAAAATCAAACTGACTATACTTGATCACAGTGGGATCTGCATGAAAATCCATCTGCAAGTTGAGCTGTAATACTTACCTGTCTAGGTCAATTTGAGAACAACAAGAATGATAAGCACACAAAGCTGAAATAGTGTTGTTTCACAGTAGGACTGTTCCACTGCCAATATAGCAGAAAAGGCTGATTTAAGTAAATGTGGAGCTGCATGCAAAGCCACATGATTTTATCCCAGAGGTTATTAGACGCAATTCATTGGGGTAATTTGTCTTTCCACTTGCCCTGACTTTGAATGCCATATTGCCTGGGGATTATCCCAGCTGAAGAAGGAGGATTAAGGTATGTGAAGGAATGTAGTGGAAGCATCAATAGCGGTTTCCTGTTGAACAGGGGAAGAGAAAAAACATCCATGCGTATGCCTTGGTGTTGTGGGAGAAAAAATGCTGGTCTCCACTGGGGCTCAAGCTGTCACTGGAAAGCTTATGGGTGCAGGGCACAGCCACAGCCGGCACGAGCTGGAGGGTCAGCTCTGCCTACTGTAGGGGAGCCCTGGGAGGCCGTGGATTGTTGTTGGTGTAGTTTTGGCATTGCTAAGCAAAACAGACCCAGCAGAAGATCATATATTTATTTATTCCTTGTTATTCTATCAATTATGTAATTCATATACGCAGAAAAGTGGAAAAATGAGAAAAATCCTCTCCCTTTTCAAAATGAAATGACAGTATGCTATGATGTTCTGCCACTTTTGTGCAGTCTCATATATCAAATAACCTAACTATATTAATCAGATAAGTAGGCAAAACACTTCCCCCCTCCCCGAGACTTAGCCTTGCTTTAAAAAAAGAAAAGTTTATTTTGACATAGATATACTGGCTCTGCATGGACATGAGTAACCCTAAAGAAGCTACTTCCATGAGCAAATCTTGGACATCACATATTTATCTGGAAATTCAGTCATTAGCTGTGCATGTTCCTGTAATTTGAGCAAGTTCACCAGATATATGAGTGTTTATATGTGTATCCGTGGTTGAGCTAGTAATACTGCCTATAACTGAAGCTTTCTGACTCTTTCCATTATGTGGCCATGCTGATAACTCAGCCAAACTTTAACTACTGGGACTGAAACTTTCCAAAGAAATATTGAGCCTGAGGCAGAACCTGCAATGGAAAGTTTAAACTAAAAGAATTCAGATTTGTCTAAGAACAAGAGTGAGAAAATTGCTTTGTTTGGCTCATGTTAACAAAATTTAAAAAAAAAATCCCAAACCTTACAGAAAAGCTGTAGTGTTTTCTGTAACGGTGTCATGATCCAATATTTGGGGGAACAATTTGGAAAGACACTTCTAGCTGCCCCTGGGAAAGCATGTGGGAGTTTGGTCAAGCCATGATCCTCAGGGCAGTCACAGTTTGAGTGTGTTGCTTTTCTGTTCAAGTCTCCCAAGGATTTGATGTGACTGGAGCCCTTGTTTCTCCCAACCTGGGAGGCTGCCGTGGGGCTGAGCATCCCAGAGGGGCCGGTGCCGGTGTGGCACCCTGGAGCATCCCACGCTTTTGGGCCAGGCAGGCTGTGTTGAGTGGGGCTGTGCGGCATTGCCTAGCCTTTCCACGAAGGAAATTTCTATTAGGAAATTATGTACAAAAATAAGCAGAGGTTGTGAAGTCAAGTGCTCAGGAACTAGGAAATGCCAGAGTGACGTTTCCTGTGTCGTCTTCCCTCTTTGTCCTGCTTTGTGTAGCCGTTATGATGCAACTTTTGAGTGCTCAAACTGTTTTTACAGCTTTGTCCTTAAAGGCGTTTCTTTTCCTGTGATAACAAATAATAATTATTTTTTAATTGTTTAGTAGTAATAGCCTGATGGCTGTGCATATTACAGGGTAAAAAATTATTTTTTCTCTTAAGCAAAGTGGGTTTTTAAATGAAATTTCGATGCTGTTCAAACTAAGTGTCCTGTGACCCTGATGGAGATAGACGTGTGTAAATGAATTGGATCTGTCAGAGCTGTTGTCTCCCTTCCTTGTCTTTTGTTTGCTGCTGTCTTGTCGTTTTTGACCATTTTCAGTCCTTATCTTAATGTCGTGGCAAGAAGATCAGTATTCAGCAAAACAAACAAAAAAACGCTGGCTAAAACGGAGCAGTTCACATTGCCCTAAAGAGGAAGGAAGGATGCCTCTTCCTGCCTAACCGACGGCATGTTCTGCAAGGCGTTACTTATTGCTCTGCTTTCCCCTGCCTGTTTCCTGGAGAAGGTGGAAGGCAAAATGATAAACGTCCTTGGCTGAAGCTTGCACAAATTAGGTTACAGAGACAAATTACTTCCCAGATCTTCTTATTGTACATCCTTGGCAGGTTTTGCCTAAAATAAAAAATAGGTATTCTGTGTATTCTTGCTCCATTATTGCCTGCAAATACATAAACAAAACATATCAAAGCAGAATAGACTCTAATTGTGTCAGATACAAGTTGTACTTTCTTCCAAAAAGAAAGAAGCCTGAGTAAGGAAGATACAACAGCAGTAAAGTTCCTACTTGCATACCCACTCAAATCTGACACTTCTGTAAATGCCTTCTAGCATTTAAAAAGCAAATTTTTACAACACTGTCCACAGAAAGCAGTGAGCTTTTTGGGAACACAATAGATAAATGCTTCATTGGTTAGTATAAAACCAGAGATCAGCTGAATGCCATAGAAGACCAGGTTCTAGACATCTGCTTGTGGAAGGCAAACTAAATGTGTTATGTCCCACCTGAAGTTTAATAAAATTTAAAAGCAACTGCAGAAATTACAGTGCAGTTGTGATTTGCAGGGGTGTGGGCAGCCTTCTCCCCTGTCGCTGATGCCAGCCTGCCACCCTGGCCCTGCAGGGAGGGATGCTGCTCTGCTGGAGGGGGCGGCTGGGCACTGGCAGGGCTCATGGATCCTTCCCCGGTGCCCTAGCCCCTGGCCAGCCACACGCTGACAGCTCTGGGGGATCTGAGCATGCCAGAGCTGCTCCTTGGGTGCCATGTGTCCTCTCCTGTCAGGGGAAATAAGATGCTTCTGGTATTCTATCAAATTCCCTTTAACACCTCTCTGGAAGAGTTGCTGTTGTTGGTTTTTTTTTTAGTATTGGATTTTTCCAGTCTTTCACTGAATCTGCATACCTTTCGTTAATATATTACAAGGTATTATGCACCAGCTTTTTGTATCAGCAGACACAGATTGTTTAGTTCCCCAGTCAGTAAAATTCCATTTGAAGAAATGTGCTCCTGGGATTTTACCCCCTGATTTCTCTCTGGGTTGCCCAGACCCACTGCCTTCCCTGCAGGATGGGCACCCCTCCCTGCCCTCACTGCTCATCTCCATCCTGGTGCCTCAAGCTCTCTTCCACCTCCTGGCATCATGTGGCCCTGGAGTCACTGAAACAGGTCTCTTTCCTCTCACACACCTGTAGAGAGGTGAGACACTGTGTCTGAAAATCAAGCTGGGGTTTGTGGGGTTAAAAATAGTCCCACTGGGAGACAGACAGATAGCTGAGCCCTGACTCATTAATTGTAATTAGCTAAAGGTATCTTCCTAGCGTAGTCCTGTTGTTCTTGGATAAGAACTGTGAGCATAAAGCCAGTAGGGTGATTACTCTTCATTCCTTTCACAAACCACCTTATAACGTACTTACTTTATATTATACTATTTATAATGTGATCATATGATTACCTTAAGCTTTTGGCACATGTACATCAGGTTCCCTCTCTATATCACCACAGATGCGGCCCTGTGGGCTGAACCACAGCATTACGGATTTCATCAACATGTCTGTAACAGTCTCAAGCTCCTTTTCATGCTTCAGCAGCTCTGCTGTTACATATTTTCAGAAGTGTCATACACAACCAGAAAGCGGTGATTTCCAGATGGTATTTTTCAGTCCTTGAAATTAATCTCTATGAACTCCAGGCAATTACTCTGTTGATGCTATATTTGAACTGGGGTCTCCTTTGATAGATATTTTTGTGCAAAAGAAGTAGCCAGGATCCCAGGTCAGTCTTGTCCAATGTAGGGAGACCAGAGGGAGCCTGTGTACACTTGTGTCTTGCAAACAGCAGTCACATTTTCCTTTTGTTTTCTGTTGAGCTGCGATGGTTTTATTCGTCTGGTTTGTGAATCCATCTCCATGGATGTCCTGAGAGGCTGTGCTTGATAAGGAGTTGCTACGGGCTGTTGTGAGCCTGTGTACACTGAATTCCTTACTGAGTAAATGTAAATGAGAGGATTTGAGGACTTCCACAACAATTGAGCTCTCCAGTTCTGTAGCAACCCTCATTTAATCGTGAGAAACTCATCAAAGAGCACATACCAGCCTCACCAGTTTCGGATCTCACCAGGAGATTTTGGGGCATTGCAAACTCCCGCAGATTGAGGGTGGATCTGAAAATGTGAACAAAACACGGCTCAGAAACTGTTCCTTTGTTTTACTCATCAGCTTTTCTTCTTCCTTTGTCTAGATAATTTGTTTCTTAAATGACAAGATGATGCTGTCGGTTCTGATAATGTGTTCAAAGCTTTTGTAGATGTGGTGTCTTCTGTGCAGATAGCTTGTGGTTTTGCCAGTATCTTTTTGTTTTGTATGCTTTCTGGTGGTGGTCTGAAACTCTTGGCCTGTCCTCACTGACTATATGCTTGGGACGCAGCTCCTTACAGGCTGCTATTTGTTTCTTAAGGTTTAAGCCTTTAAAAGCTTAAAAATTGGGGCCAGTCTTAATGTGCCTTATGAACTATGTGAAGGCTTCTTCAGTTCTCAGAAACAACATTTTGAACTGAACTAAAAATTAATCTAATTCACTAAATCTCTTTAGTTCTTTAATTTAAAAAACTCCTAGATCCTTCAGTACCTCTCAATTGTGCTTGATTTGTTCCAGGTTGAGAAGGCACTCTGAAGGACTGAAGAAATCCAAATATGCGGTTTATTTCCTTGGTTCTTTGCTCCCATCATTACCTGAGACTATCCAAATTAAACCTGCTGAAACGTCTTGCTCCTAATATATTGTTGTTTGTACGTTTGTTTTATGTTTGACCTGCCTGTGCATTATGTCTCATGCAGCCAATGCATGTTTTTATGTCTCTTTTGGGCTTTTGAGGGTGTGCAGGTGGAGTTGTCCAGGGTTAGGCATGTTGTCCAGTCAGGCTAACCTACAGAATATCACTTAGCTTCACTGTTACCTGATATTCAGGGATTTCAAGCTGGGAACTGCCTGCCAGCAATACTCCTTAGTTTAAGCGCAATCTGATGTTGCACTTGATCATATCTTGACAAGTTCCCCTTTATCCTGGAGGATGCGCTGGTACAGTGTTACCACAGCTGTGCTAATTGTTTCCTTTCACTGCCTTCCACCAAGACTTCTGTTAAGTCAATCCCTAACTTGTACCAGCCAGGCTGCCTCACCACTTTTCACCTCTATTGCTGTCAGAGGCTTTGAGATGCTGTCTCCACTGTCTGATTTTTCACTAGCTGCACCTCCTGCTCAGCCTTAGTGATGGCTCCTGTGCACAGCTCATTCCTTGGTTCAGCCTGTAACATACTTCTGCTGAATGGCAATCTTGTTCTTGCAGAAGAACACGGATCTTGCCAGGTTCAGAAGCAGCTGGATTCCCACTGTTGCCTGCAGTAGGTGCTCAGCAATAGCCATTATTTTAATTTGTGCAGTCCACACTTGCTTTCCTTCCAGCCTGTCGGTTTGTCCAAGAACTGGAGTAATTTCAGATCTCTGAGCCATCACTGTGATGCACTGGCTACTGATGTCCTCACGCCCAAAGGTGCTCGTGCAGCTCTTTGCATGGATCATACTAGCAGTTCCTGGTGGTGGCTCTCGTCTGCCAGCAGCTTTATACCCCTGCATATCGTTTCCCTCTGGACAGTCTGTGCCTAGTGCTGTTGCCTGCTTAGCGTGGCCTGTGGACATCACCTGGCCTGGGACCCAGTGGGGAAGAAGTTTCTTTTATCCACTGTAGGTTGAAGCTTCTGGACCACTGCCCTCTCTAGTGGGTAATTGCTCCACTAGCCACTATTTCTTCAAGTGCATAAAGGTTTGACAAAGGAGCCCTCCTCTGGCAGAGGATTAACAGTTAATGTCCCAAAAAAGAAACCTCACTTCTATTTTTACACTTCTAGTTCTCCAGCAATAAGCTGGACCAGGACCTGTGGCTATAGAAAGTGGGCAGTTTCCAGGGGCACTAAACTTCTGAAGACTTGCAAAATGGTCATGTATTTGCTGCCTGCTTTGCCTATGCCAAGACACAGGAAGACCAGGCTGGTTTCTCTTTCTGAGGGAGAGCACACAGGCTCAGCTCGGTGGAGGGCAGCAGCCCCTGGCAGCAGCCATGCTGCTCCCCGCTCCTCTCTGCTGGGTGGCGTTGGCAGCAGCAAGCCCAGATCTGGGCTCTTCTGGCTGGTCCGGTCAGCTCTGCCCCTTTCCAGTAGCCTCTTGTTGCAGCAGGATCCTTGCTCAGCTGAGCTGGGCCCCTTACTCCCAGAGGGCAGACTGAGCTGTCACCGAGCACCAAGCTGGCTGTGTCCTGCTCCATGCACTGCCCCGGACCCCTACCCTTGTCTGGCAGGGCTGACGCAGACCCCTCGGCACACTGGGCTCTCCTCCGCTGGGGTCTCCTGCCACCCCGTGGGGTGCGCAGCCAAGCCCCCTCCTCCCAGCCCCTCTCTGCCCCCCGGTACAGCCCAGGGGTGCTGCTTGTTGCTGCCTATCTGCCGTTCTTTGGTTCTTTGTCATCTGGCAGGGGCCAACCCTCCGTTTGTCGCTGGCTACCTCAGAGGGACGCTGGTGGGTGCTAAATCGTCTGAAGCTGCTAAAAAGCAGCTGGGTGGATATTTTAAACAGAACAGTTGTTGCATCTGTAAATCTGTAAAAACAAATGCCAAGACAAACCTTCAGTGAGTTTATAGACTTTTTTTGTGTTTCCAGCCCTTCAGCTCCAGTTCTTCAGGATCTGAAGAGGGGGTGCTGGCGGTACAGGCATTTGTGCCCTCACACAGTCTTCAGCCAACAGTCCAAAAACATATCTTTAAAATTCCATTTCTTTTCCAGTTTGGGGGACTCCTCTTCCTCCTTGTGATTAAGAGAACATAGTTATTGTCTTTTCTGGGTGAGATGGAATGCAACCTGTGCATCAGTGGATGGCTTTGTGCTACTCCATCCACTGCTGACCTTCCTGGATAAACTGGGAGCGTGGCTGTTTTGAGAGTCTGCGTTACTCCAGGTCACATCACCGTGTTGAAAGGCATGCACCCAATCTGCTGATCAATAGCAGAGAAAAGGGAGGCTTGTCCTCTTCTAGATCACAAAAGCTTTTCAGTATTTTCCCCACAGCTCAGGGCTCCCAAAATATTATTCTTCCCTGTACCCACTTTTGTTCAGCTTTCCAGAACTTTTGGCCTTAACTATCACTTCGAGTCTATTCAACATGATTTATTTACTGTCAAATCCTGTTAATTCCTAGAGGGGGATTATTTCTTTGTTTCATGACTAATAAACATGTTAAATTGTGTTTTTATCCAGTGAAGAAATGACAAATATGGTCAGAGCCTTCGTTAGCTGCCAGGTGGTAAAGAGCTTGCAGAAGGAGCAGAGAGGACAGCATGAGGGCTTCCCTTCCTTCTGCTGTTGGCTTTTTCTCCCACTGGCCAGCCAGAAGGTGGTAGGACCTTGCTCTCCCCACTTCATTGACATGGTTAACATCTGTGAAGGGGTTGGAGGTAAATGCCAGGAGGGAAGGAGAGCTATTTAAGCTAACAGGCGGCATTGGGTTAGGTGGGATATAAACTGCCAATGAATAAATTTCGGGTTGAAATTAGAAGAAGGTTTCCTGCCATTAGAAGAGCACAGTTTTGGAGGCTTGATGGTGCTTCCTGAGGTTATGTGACATGGCGTGTGCTGTAATCAGGAATGCTGATTAATTTAAACTGTATCTTCATTCTTGACTTGTAGTTACAGTCTAAGAACCATGTTTTCAGGAGTTTGCAGATTTAATAGGCTGCCTGTTTTGATGTCAGAATAACAGTTTTTACTCTTAGGATAACAGTAAAGGAAGGCCAGGTATTTTTATGTTTTGTCTGTTTTTCCACTCACATGTAATTATGGCAATAAATCCGGCATAGGACATGGGTATAAATATTAAGTGCATTTTATACCTTTGTAATATTTAGTGTGATAATTACTTTGAAACTTGAAGCTCTTTTCCAGCATGGATAAGAGGCTGAAGTATGATCTCCCAGAAGTGAAGAGCTGGGGTTTTGCTGGTAGACTGCTGAAAAAGGAGATGCAGAGCCTCTGCAGGTTGAGAGATCCCCCTCTGTGCTCCTCTCTTTAAGGTGGGAAGATGTCAGATGTCTGATGTCTGAAACTGGTTTCTGCAGGTAGGCTGAAGACAGTCGACCATGAATTATAACTTGTATGGTGGGAGCCCTGTAACTCCTACACTGGATCCACTTAAATGCTTGGATATGTTAAGCTAATAAAGTTGCAGGCTGCTGCTGAAATCCATCCCAGAGTCTGTCTTCAATAACCTCCTTGTAGTGATTAATGACAGCAAGGCTGTTGCTGTTTGCAGTGAAGGATTTGCTTGTATCTGTCTGCATTTGCAGATAGTGAAGTTTCAGATAACGGATTATAGTTCCTGTGGTTCTTTGCTGCCTAGAACATGGCACAGAAATTTTACACCCCTGTAAATTGTTGTCAAATGCTGCTATTCTGGTTTAGTAATCCACATGTTCACTTTGGATAGCTGTAACTGAATAGTTACAGTACAATGTTGGGAGGAGGATTGGGACCCATTGATTCCAGCAGTGTTGCTGTATCACTGGTTCAGACAGCTTTTCCCCTTCCAGTTCTGGGTGGATGTATACTGGAATATTTCTAGAGATGCTGGCAGCCCAGGAAAGAATAATTAGCATGATGATGACTAGCAATTTGCCATCAATGCCTTGTTTTATTTACAAAACATCTGTTCTTCATAAGTCCTCCTCTTCTTTCCCTTTTCCATTGTGCTTATGCCCATGACGTTAAAAAAATTATCGATTTGTTTTCTTAAAAAAATAATGACATGAAAGTTGCTCAAGTATAAGTAAAATAAACTGTAGGAATCATTACACTATCAAATGTTTTCTTTGTAAGTACCAATAACATTTCTCTAATTGTATTTCAATAACTGTGGTTTGAATATTCTGCAGTTCTTGGTGGGATGAAGAGAGAGAAAAGCAAAAAGAAATTCAAGTGATCAAAAGATCTGATTCCCCAAGACCATGTCTTGGCTATTGCCAAGGCTCCTGGTGCCTTGAGGATGTGCTGTTTCTCATGGTCGAACCTCAGACAAAGAAATGGCCTTGCTGGACTTCCCTTCTCCCATCTTCCTGCTAAAGCTGAAAATGTTTTTAAGATTTCTTCACTGCTTTCTGCAACAGCCTCAGGCACTAGTTAGATCTCTCAATTAGAAGTATAGCATAATGTTAAATGTTTTGACTGTCAAAAAACATCTCTGCCATTTATAGTATGGCTGTGAGGTCTAACATACATGTACATATATTTGCAAATCAAAAGTGTCTTTCTGTTTGGTTTGGTACCAGTCACAGTGCATGTAAGTACTGCAGGTTTGATGTGTATAGCCACAGGGCTTTTTGCTTACTTTGTTAAAGAAAATATCTCCTATTAGACTCAGGTGAGTGATTAAAAAAAATTATGCAGATTTCTGCAAACAGATTTCACCCACCTGACTTGGAGTATTCAAACACTACTTGTATTACTGATATTTTCTTCATGAAACTAAATAGAATAAAATATAGAACTATATTTCTAGTTTTGTGTTACATTTATAGATATTTTTTGCATTGTATCCTTCACTTTGGATCCTTCCAGAGCTCTTCCCATTGAAATTAATCTGAATGTTTCCTTGCTGGGGGAAGGCAAGGAGAGGCAGAAGAGCAATGGGGAAATTCCCATTCATTGGTTCTGCAGTGCTGATGGAGCTGAATGAAATCTTTCCACTCATTCAGCTTCTATGGCCTAATATTCACCATCTTGTGACTCCCTGGCTTGTGCCCATGGCACACTGAATTCCCAGATGGTCTCTGCATTGAAATGCTAGCCAGGCCTGGGGCTGTTCAGCTTCCAAGACTAGGCAAAACTGGGTGCATTGAGTCTAGTGTGGCGAAAGGCCAACCTGCACCTAACCATGTAATAATTTACAAATACGTATGAATCCTTCATATGCTGGAAGATATTTTTCATTCAGTGTACATATATATGTCCCATTAAACTGAGTAACAGTTACGCGTGTTCAGAGAGGAGAATAACTTCTGTGTTTTCTGTCTTACAAGGCATATGCTGTTGCGATATATATTTTTAATTGATTAAGAGGTGGGAACAGTAACAGTGTATCTGATCCAAGTTTTTAGCAAAAGACTCTTTATTGGCCTTCATACTGTAAAACGTTATTCTAGGCATGATCCCAAAGGCATTTTTAATCATCAGGCTAGATGAAAAGAATATACATTCTAAGTATCCTGGAAGTACTAGTAATTTAAATTACAAGTTTATCTTGTTAACATTTTGTTTGGTGGGCAATAAGCCACAATTCAGAAATGTTAAACAAAATCCTGTCTTTTTAATAAAAATATGTTTCAGAGCTTTGGAAGCTTTTTCCTTCTCAGTCCTTTGCTGTTTGCATGGTAGGCTCTCAAATACTTGTCAGAAATACTCCCCTTGTTACTAGCAGAAGAATGGTCCTCACACCCTGAGTTTGGGGTGGTTGTGGTACCACAGGTTATTTTCTGGCACAGGCCCATGCCTGTCCATGCCATGAGGATGCTGAGACCTATCAACTCGTCCTAGGCATTATATGATCAAAAATGATGCTCATATCAAAAGCACATGGACAGTAACTTTTCTGGTATTTTCAAGGCAAGTAAGTGGCTGGATTTGCAGCTTTAGCTCACGCTCACAGGTAGCCGTGGGGTTTCCTTGTATGTGTAATTTATCTGCTTGGGACTGTAGCCCTCAGTTAGCACTTATCCTGCACCCGCAGCCAGAGCATGCCCTTGGCAGTGCTTTCTTGAAAGGTGATCTCTTGAATTCCCCCCGTCATTGTATTTTTACGTTTTAAATAATGCTCAAATATTTTAATACTAGAGGCCAATGTAAACATTTATATATACTTAAATAACCTAAATGAGTGTGCATGGTCTATAGACTTTTCTAAAAAAAAAAAACAAACCCACCTTCCTTTCCTTTGCAAATGATTTATAGTATGAGATTCTATCATTATTTTCATAAGCTCGTACCATACAAAAGTGTAGCATGGACTATCTCAGAGCTATTGAAATAGGTGGTGAAAACCATAAAGTTAGGAAAGTACACAATTGTACGATAATTATTCATATGTCTGCTTTGAAATAAGAATATGCCATGTAAAAGTTAAGTTTTATGAGCAGATGTGTTAGCATGACCTCTTATTGAGGTCTCCTGTTAGTTTCTACTAGGAGACTCAGTTCTCAATTGTTTATAACGCTGCCATCTGTTATCTGCTTAGACTGAAATTTCCCTTAGCATTAACTTGGGTTGTGCTTTATTAGTTTGGAAAACTTCAGCGAGAATGGTTCATCCGGTAGGGGGAAACGGCTTTAGCCATGTTAAAACTCCTTTTTTAATGATATACGAGCTTCTTGCTTTGGAGCAGGCTTCCTCATAAGGGGATGGGGAAGAAGGGTCTTGGAGCAGGAGTTTTATCTCATTCTGAAACTGAAAACCTGGTCGAACGTGGTTTATAAAACAAAGCCGTTGTACGCAAATGCCCTGTAGAAATACTGTAGGCTGTAGTCTCTATACTTCTAACAGAAATCCCATGCATGAAGAGCATCTCGAGCCCCTGATAGCTCACATGTATGATTATAAACCATGTTTCTGACAGCAGAGAAGGGTGATGGTGAGCCCCAGCTTTGGAGGGTGCGCGCCCAGGGCAACCTTGCATGGTGGTGCCATTCCCAAGCAGGATGGAGTTTGATGGGACAAGCACAGTCCTGCCTGGGTAATCATCTTGTCAAGGGCAGTTGGCGGGAAATGCTGAGCATTTCAGAGAGATCACCTTATCACATTCACTAGCAGCATTATGATCCCAAAGGCTGCCACTGTGCCTTAACATGCCAAGGCTTCCCATCACACCTTTCAGTGGTCTTGCTCCTGATCTCTTCCCAGGGCAGCTAGGGAGCATAGACAGGACACCATTGCTCTGTTTTGAGCCTCTCTTAGGGGACAAGCTTAAAATTTCAGCTTCCTCCAATCGCTCTCCCTTAGCTGCATTTGTGTGTATACCTGTGTGTGTTTCTATTTACCAAGAATCAATTGCTGCTGTCTGACATGTATCTGCCCCTGTAATTCTTGCTGTGCCCTGAGTGGTGAGCTAAAAGAGATGCCTGAGCAGACCAGATGTAGTGAAGATTTGCCATGTTGCTAAGGAAGGTCTGCAGTTTTCAGTAAACTGAACTGTATTGAAAGCAGAATTGCAGTTTCCTATCTTTTGTAATTTTTTTCTCCTGTCTTGTTATTTGTCTTGTTTGATCCTAAAAATAAAAAGATTTAGTCTTTAACCATCTACACATGAAAGCTGAGAGCTATCATTTAAATATTTTCACCAACAAGGGACATTTGATACTCTCTGAGAGACTGCCAAGTGAAGAAAAATGTTATAAAGAGAGAAGAGGAAGGAGATTGTATAAATTTTGGAATAGCAAGTATTTGATTTATTTTCCCTTTTCCTTTCTGTGTGTGTTCAGTCAGTTATCTTGGTGGGTGAAATAGTACAAGTGAAATCAACTTTTTGATTACAAAATCTCATTGCGAAACTGAATTTGCTTGGGCTGGGCAGGCACTGCGGGCTGAACCTATTATCCTTGCTTAGCTTTGGTTTTCGGTGTATCTATTCTGGCTGGAGGCTTGAACTAGATGGTAATTCCAGCTTTTGAGGGAAATATCTTTATGAAGCAATCTACAGTGTTTACTCGAGATTTTCTACCCCATACCTAAAGCTTTGTGCATGACTTAAAAATAAATACTATGTTGAGCAATGAAATGTGCAATGTGCAATGAAATTATTGAAGTGAGGAACATATTGACTGAAATTAATAGTTTCAGTCAGGGTTCAATGAAGTTAACCCAAACACTCCTTACTAGGGGACAGTAACCAGAGAGACCCCCAAACAAAAGCCCAATATATACCTGGGAATGGACATGACATTGGTCCAAATCCTCTCCCTGATGAGGAAGAGAAATGCAAAGGAGAGACTTTTCTTAACGTTTGGATAGGGAAATACATGCAAGTTGCCCAAGGTTCTCCAGCCAGGGATGGTGAGAGCCTGGCCTGGATGCCTGTGCCCCAGCCCCAGAGGTGTGATGTTTGCTAAAAGCAGAGAGTCCGGTCCTGAGAATTGACGTGAGGCACCGGAAGTGAAGATCTGGCCAAAAAACTCTTCCTTTTTTGAGAAAACCAGAAATAGGCATCTGTGAAAGGAGGGACTCCTGGAGGGCAGCTCAGACTGTGACTTGGTCTGGGCTGAAGACCAGAGAGCAGTGGGGAAGCTAATAACCATTTGTCTGACGTGAACTTTGAATTATGCAGACACATAGAAAACCCAAGGAACGATGCAGATTCAGAGAGATAGAAGATAGTCTTTAGCTGAAAATATCTGCAAGGTATTTACCAGAAGTGTAGCTATATAATAGAGCTTGTAGAGTCCTACTAATCTGTATAGCCTTTAACCTGTACAGCCTGGTAAGGAAGTGTATTTCACACAGTCTAGCAATTGGGCAGCAAGTCTTTAACAGACAGTGAAGGTGGCTGTGGCTAAGGTGCATCTACTTTCATGTAGATGCATTCTTGCACATCAGTAAGTCAACAAAGATTCATATTTAAAGAAAATTTAAAGATAATGACTGTAAATAGGGATTTTGCTGAAATAGCCATTTAAAAATGATGTTGCATGAGAATTATTCTTTTATGAATATTATTAAGATGCAGTTATTTCATTTATGCATCATGTTACCTTAGGTTAATTGGTATTTATTTCAAAAGAAGGATTCACTGAGATAATATTATAATTATGTAGTCAATTGTACTGGCTATGCTAGGACTGATTGTATTGAATATCAATATAAGAATTGTGACAAGAATGACTACAAAATTTAAAGAAAAAAAGAAATGTATAAGAAATGAATTGCTGTTGTGAAAATGTAGAATTGCATTTCTTCAAGCTCATCTGTAAAATTCAGAATTTTCAGTCCAGCACTGGACTTCATCAAGGAAAATCGTTGTTTTTATGTATATTATTTAAAATCTTATATAAGCAGCAGTTCTTAGTGATATGAGGATTTTTTTCTTACTTTTAGTTACTTTATTCTTTTAGGAGACCTAGATTTTTAGTGTTTATTTTGTTTATATATGTGATATGCATTGGAAAGAAATTAAATCTCATTATAAGATTTTCTTCAGCTAACAGCCCCCTAAACCAGTCTCAAATTCTGGTTTTTTTTTGCCAATTTTGCAGCAGGGGAGTATTTAGATTCTGTGTATTTTTTTAGTGGTGGAGCAGAAGAACATCTAAGAACAAAGCTCCTCTTTTATCTGCATTTTGCTTCTTATCCACAATATTTGATTCATGTCACGGTGAATCAAATCTGCTCCTAGCCAAGAGGTATGCAATCAGTTAGCGGGGATGAAACGGAGTGATATTCCTGAAATGTCCCTTTACTTCTGCCCTAAAACCTAATCCCGTGTGCTCTCATTGTGTTTCTAAATAAGTTTGAACCTGGAACTTGTTTCCTTGTAACCTGGCTATTAGACTCTTTTTCCGTTGGCACAAGACAGAAAACTTGGTTTGCCCAGCTCAGGGCCCCATTTATACAGACCAATTTACTGTGCCAGAAGTTACATTAAAGCAGCATACTGCCCTAGCTGTTTTAGAACAGGATTCTGTAACATGGTAAACTTTCCTACATAAACATTTACCTATGCAGAATTTATGCCTCTACATTTTTGCTTTTTTAAAAAATAAAAATCACATTTTTCATTCTTGAAGTGGTGAAGACAACTTTCATATATATACTACTACATTGCCTTTTCCTGTTTCCAGAGAAAAAAATATTGTCTACTATGAAGGCTAACTCTTTCCTTTAGATTTACAGCATTATCTGGACACCTACTCAGCTGAAAAGGACGAAGAGGCAGGATTCAAAGAAATGGACACTGCTGGGCTTACCAGCCCAGAAAAAAAAAAAAAAAAAAAAAGAAAGAAGGAAAGCAGCCTCAACATACTTTATTTCGCACTCAATGATGATAAACATAACATATATTGACTCTTCTAATGACCCTATCTATACTGTCATATGTGGGTATCTGGTACTCCAACACGATTGCACCACAGTCTGTAAGCAATCTTTGCAACTTCACAGCGTTTTGGATATAGATGGAGAGCAGCGTACATGTTGACTTAAAATATTGCAGTAAGTGAGAAGCTAGTCTTTAGGGCAGGGCTTTAGAAAGCTTTTCCTCAGAATGATATGTTCACGAGTAACTGGGTATGTGCACTGAGGAAGTGGAGCTACTGAAGCCTTATTATGAGGTATAAACAGGAAAATTTTCTGGGAAAAAAAAAAAGACTGGGATATCTAGAAGAATTGAATTCTGATTCATAGACGTGTTTGATTGTGTGATAACTTGGAAATTGCTACGCAAAGAAAGTTGTTGAAATACTGTTGTTGAGATGTTTATAATGAAAATGGATATGTTCCATACATATCAAACCAGGACAGATACTGGACACACTAAGTCATTGGGAGGCCTTTCTACCTTTCATTTACTTTGTCCTGCAAGTCATTACCCAAACTGTGAAAACCAGGAAGGTTTGTCTTTATTTGATATTAATACATGCTAACATCCTTTAATTGATGTAATTGCATAATAATAGTACTTTTACCCCTTTATGATGTTTTGGCTGTAGATAATGTTGGGAAATACCCTGGGGAATGCCTCTAGTGCCCAGGTGGGCTCAGTGTGTTGGTCCTCAGGCTGCCGCTGGTCCAGTGCTGTGGCCCCAGGAAGCACTGTGTGGGTTTTGTCAGGAGTCCTGGCCGCAGCGTGACTGCGTTAGTGCGATGAGGGCTGCCTCTTCACAGGCAAATGGCTGTCCTGGGTACAGTGCTCAGGAGATGCAGCTCTGCTGCTTCAGCGCTCACAGCTAGCTTGGTTGGAGTGAGCTTAAATCTCTCTGCGCCAGGCTCCACCACAGGGCATGGAGTGGCCTTGAAAAGCCTTCGGATAATTATGTTTTGCTTTAGAAGTCTTGCCCCACTGAACTCCATGGCAAAACAGCAGTTGACTTCACAGGGATAAAACCTGTCTCTTATTCTTGCTAGATTTGGACTAGAAATCTCAGCTTCCACTAAAGCTAATGGAAGTCACATGCACGTTCCAGGAGGAGAGCAGATCTCTTTCATCTCTTGAGTACCATGCTCCTCTGTGGCACTTCCAAGGCTGCATCAGTTATCACAGGTCCGTTTATTTTAATGATGCAGCAGGAGTGTCCTAACTTCCTATGAAGGTACTTTGTTGTAATTATCTTGTATGTCTAGGGGCACCACAAGGGGTTACATTTATTTTACTGCCAAAGAACTGTTGTTTCAGCTGCAGTTCTATGAAGAAACAATCACATCTCCAGCAGTTTGTTAGATTAATCACAGGTGTGTAATCCCAGCACATACCCTAGAGGGTATATCCTTTGACCCGTTTCCTTTTTTAAAGGGGAAACTCTGAATTAATATCAGTTGCATTGCTTATCAGCGGTCACATTGGGTTTCTGCAGGACACTGCAAAAAACAAACTAAAAGCTTCTATGACCTTTATTTTACTTGTGTATAAAAGAGTATTGTAATTTAACAAACCTGAAATGCTCATTGGCAAAATCCCCTGGAAAACTGAAAGTTAATGATAAGAGTTTGGATGCAGAACTAGTTCAGGAACTAAGTAAAGCTTGTAGAAGGGAAGAATTTATCTGCTCTTAGCACTTAGCCACGCTTCAGGGTTTTATTCGAATGGCATTGAAATAATTAGCTCATCAACTCATTATTTATTACTTCACAGTAGGCAATAGGTGAAGATCAGTGATCTTCAGCAATTGATTGGTCATCGTACAGGTTTAAAATAGGATCACCTTTGATTTTATGATAATAATTGTTCCTTCAAGATAACAGTAGCATCAAGATGCACTGCTTTCCAGCTTCATTCAATGCTTTGTGTTACCACCAATACCAAGTGCATTAAGAGTGTTTAGAGACAAAACGGAAGGTTTTCTGGACTATAAAAGATTTTTCATTTCAATCATATAACCATCTAATGTAGAAACAAGTAAATATCCAAGAACCAGACATTTTATGAGCTATAGTATGTTTAGAAGCCTCATCTGGGGAAAATTCAATGAGTATATGAGAAAGAATATGCATTTGCCTTTATTAAAAGTTGAATTCTTACGATAAAATAGCCTTAGGAATAGAATCTCTGTAGGGGAATGGATTTCTGTACATTAAAAATAAATACATCTAATGATTCATAGAAACATATGAACTGTTTTACCCAGGAGTATATTTTAAAGTAATTTTGGCTGCTTAGTCCTCTGTTCTTTTTGGAAATGAGATTTTTGTTTTACCTGAAGCAGTGAACACGCTGGGTTGGTATCAGTGTCTACCACAGCACTCCAGAGACATGTGTGCACTGTGAGAAAGTGGGATGAAATATTAGGGCTTCAGAATAACTGTATTTGTATTTCTGAACTTCCATGTTGAGCCCTATCCTGAAAGAAATTCAGACCCAAGAAAAATCTTTGCTGAAGGATCGTTCCATACCAAGACTCAGCTCCACACCAAAATGTAGCACTATGTGAATCAGAGAATCTGCACCCGAATAGGTATTAATTAAGGTGATGAATGCAAATGATGAATGACTACTGGCATGGATTTTGCAAGGGCTTGTGCAGGAAGGCAGCTCTTCCCAAGCACAAAGGCCTGTGGATTGCTAAGTCCACGGAGGTGGTGCAGATGTGAAGCATTTGTAAAGCAGTAAGGAAGTTTGGGGAAAACACCATTCTGGAAGGGCTTAAACGCAAATTTTCTTGCTGTCTGTATTCTTTGCTCATGCTATCCTGGAAGCCTAGAGTGACTCTTGGATATTTAGGAGTTGGCCTTAATGTAAGTCTTTTGTATGCCCTAAGGATCTGTTCAATATGCACAGTACACCCTTAGTTTCCCAAGTTATCACTAAGCACAGAAAAATCAGGCTTGCTATTGTTTTAGCAGGAGTCTCTCTAGGAAAGGAGTGGTCTAGTTGGTCTTGCAGAACAAGGCATAGATGCATTCTTCAAGATATTTATATGAAATTCATCCAGTGGGAATTCAGATTCCTTCTGGGATTTCTTTCTTGGACAGGGTATTGCAAGTAATAACCTTTAACTGCTATTAATAATCTATTAACTCCTTTGATGGCTCTAGCGAACACAGCTGTGTGACAGGAAATATTGTTTTGGGAGAATGGATGTACAGAGTCCACCCTGAAAAAGATATTTGTGGGAAGAAGAGCAGGGATTTAAAAAAAATGTGCCTTGCCTCAGCTGAGTATTTGTTTCTCATATTATTGTGCTTTATAATAGCATCAGCTTCAAAACCCAATTAACACTTTTATGAACACAATATGACTGGTGAAATAATTAATGTTTTTGGTAAAGACAAGGTTGTTTTCTGCTAGGGCAAATTCCTACGAAGGCTTTCTTGAAACAGGCACTACTTGAAACTTAATTGAAAATGACAACTCATAATTCTGCAAAAAAAAAACCCAAAAATGGACATTATTTTTTTGCTATAAGGTTTTCTTCAGCATCACTGTGATTAAGCCAGTGACAAATGCCTGCTCTGCTTCCTACATGAGGCTGCTCTGTTGCAGTAATAAAAGATTAATCAGAGAAAATGACTAATACTGGAAATATAATACTTAATTTTTCAGGCACTGCTAACTCGTTAAATGTGGCCTGCAATGATCCAATCTACTAGCAACCACTGTGTTGCAAGAGGAGCAAGAAACTCTGTTCCTATTGAATCATTTCATATGCTGGTATCTTTGCTTTGAGACTTGCTGAAAGAGTGCTAACAGTAAGAAGGAAGCATATTAACTTTATAAAAAAGAATAAGCCTCCCACTTTGATTGCTTCCATTGAATGTTTAGCGATGTAAGTTTTACCAAAGGGCCACATAAGAACTGAATAAATCCTTCAGAATTTCTCTGCACAGTGATACAGGTACACAGGACTTGTACCAGATGTTTCTTTTGCGAAATCCTGGGAGTACTTTCACTCTGTTTAAGTCTTGGCAGGAGAAAGTCATAGCAATTGCCACAGCCAGGCTGTGGAATAAATTTATTACTATTTACAGACAGAAGAAGCTGAATGATCGTAAATCCTACTCCAGTGGGGCATTTTATATTGTTATTCTTATTTGAATTTTAAATTGTGAAACGATAACACTTTTACTGAAATCAAAGGGGAAAACCTGCAGTGATTTTAATTAAGCAAAATTTCATCCAAGGTCCCTATACAAAGTATTTTCTTTTAACAAGAACCTTATATGTTGAATCCTTCACAAGGCCATGGTATAGAGAAAGCCCCTCTCCTCCTGTTTTGTATATGTTCTAATTAAAGCTGATGGTTCTTCTGAATGGGTAGGTAGAGCCATTCCACTTAGAAGGAATTAGATTCCTTAAAACCAGATGGAATGATGGGAAACGCATGCAAAGACTGGGCCAGATATGCCTTATTTACATATATACTTATGTGTACTTTACATAAACCTTATTACCACTCCCTGACAATCTCACTTGACCTAGGCAGACAACTTGTGGAGTACTTACTGTGGCCAACATTAGTATTACTGGTAGACCATGGCCTTCTGTAGCAAAGCTAGCACTAAAAACTGGATCTCAGGGGTTAAACCCAGTGCACTGTAGGCAACCCTTTCTCTGATTTTCAAGGACAGCCCAATACTAGAACATATTAATGCAATAAATCTCTCTCTCTTTTTTTTTTAATTTAAAACCCACCAGCTGTAAGAAATACTGTTAAGTTTTAAAGTTTTGAAATTCCACGAAACCACCTTCTGACACCCCATACCCCTGCGTTTTGCAGGCGACACCCCCTTGCTCAGCACACAGCTTTCACGCCGCCAGAAAGGGCGAGGAGCTGGGAGAGGCGGCACGGTGCGGGCAGGGAGGCTGAGAAGCCGCACATGGCCGTCTCCCCGTGGGCAGCCTGCCTAGCAGGTCCCACCCGGCACGCTGCTTGGAGCAGGGGGAATCGGGAGGATGCGGCTGGAGACCCCTTGGCTGATTGATGCTGGCTGGAGGCTGGCCTGGCCAGGTGCCAGCGCCTCCACCACTTTGAAAGACTTCTTTGAACCACATCTGTTTTTTCCAGCAACTGAGGACAAGTCAGTGCTAATCCAAGGACTAGTCCTGCAAACTGTGAAGAAGCTCAGATTTGTTTGCTGATAGGGTTCTGACTTTTATTTTTTTATAGGATTTCTTCATCTTAGCTGTATGCTCCAGCATGTAATGCATATCAATTTCAGAATAAGGACTGTGATTCTTGTGTATTTAGTGAGTGCTGTTATATTCTGTTGGTGCTTCTCTAAGCAGTGGAGTATAGAAATGATACATTTAATTCTTGCAATTAAATGTAAATATCTAAGGAAAGGAAAGGAAAGGGAAGGAAAGGAGGAAGGAGAAGGAAAGGAAAGGAAAGGAAAGGAAAGGGAAGGAAAGGAAAGGAAAGGAAAGGAAAGGAAAGGAAAGGAAAGGAAAGGAAAGGAAAGGAAAGGAAAGGAAAGGAAAGGAAAGGAAAGGGAAGGAAAGGGAAGGAAAGGGAAGGAAAGGGAAGGGAAGGAAAGGGAAGGAAAGGAAAGGGAAGGAAAGGAAAGGAAAGGAAAGGAAAGGAAAGGAAAGGAAAGGAAAGGAAAGGAAAGGAAAGGAAAGGAAAGGAAAGGAAAGGAAAGGAAAGGAAAGGAAAGGAAAGGAAAGGAAAGGAAAGGAAAGGAAAGGAAAGGAAAGGAAAGGAGTCCATGAATACAAGATAAAATTTATTTTTAAATTATCTGCAGTATCTCAGATATGTCTGATGTTGGTTTGCAGTATTTGACATGCATGTGTTTATTTAAGTAACCAACCGTAATCTCTCTGAAATTAACTGCATGCTAGTAATATCTGCTTGTCAGTTTTACGTGTAATTGCTTCGGGATTTAATGCTGTGTAACCCTTCCTGGAAAAACAAACCTCTACCTCCTGCTTCAGCAAAGATTTAAAGTGAGAAGAAGATGCAGCAGAATTGCAGAGGACATTGATTCAGTGCCCCTGTTCTGTGACATCAGTTCTTTTTAATCTAAAAAACCTCATCTTTTTTTTTTTTTGCAGCAGAAAGAGAATGAATACTTAATCTGTGTTTTAATTCCTCATCACTCACTGTTTGCTATATGTAACTTAGTGCATTCAAAGTCATCTGAACACACAAAAAAGTGTCCAGGTCTTTGCTGAGACATTCTGTCACAGGGTCAGCACTTTACGAATATGATTTGTCTTTACACCACTCAAATATGTGGTTTTATTATTTCCACCTCAGCATTGGAGAGCTGCAGCTCAGGAATGTTACCACAAAAACTAAGGGGACCTTTTTGAGATACCAGGACCTGACCTTTCAGAGCATCCAGAGAACAGATAAACTTTTATGTTCAGAGACTGACTCTGATTGACTTTGGCTGGAGGTGGGAGAGTTCGGGACCCCTGCGAGTTCCCCAGCCCCAGGGTGCAGGTTCTGCTTGACAGAAAAGAGGAACTTACAGTTAGTGACTGTGTGTGAACTCTTTGCTTTAGGCGAGCCCTTGAAGAAGTCTGCGGCAGAAGCAGGGCTAGAATTGAAAGGCAACGCTCAACTGTCTTAACCACAGCGCCAACTCTCGCTTCTTGCAAGTCACCAGTGGGGCCGAAACCTGTAGATTTACCGCCCAGATCGCTGCTGCTGGATGTAACGGAATAACTGGTTGCTGCAGCAGGCTCTCGCCCTCCTTGGCCTGGGGATGCTGTGTTGTGGTGGTGGGTCCTAGAGCTACAGGAGCAGGACTGGTGGCCCAGGCTGCTCCACTGTGCCCTAAAGCCTTTTTACTTGGGCTTTGCTTTCTTTAGCCTGTCTCACATCTACTTCACCCTTCCAAAGCCCTGTTTCAGTGCCAGGCTCCCCATCCCCTTCCCAAGCTCCTCTCTAGGGCTCTTCATCCTGGGCATCTTGCTTGGCTGGTTGGAGCTGCTGCCGCCTGTGGGCCGTATTCCAGCCCAGAGCTGCTGCCCCTGCCCAGCTCCTCGCCCCAGCGTACTGCCCCCTCGCCCTGCTCCCCGTGCCACCAGCCCCAGGGTGTCGGTGTACTTTGTCACTGCTGGGCTCTGCCGGGGGATGATGGCAGGGGGGCAGAAGGAGATTGTCCCTTGGCTGCCTCCTGTAGCAATACTGTGTCCTGTGCCACTTGGGCACTCCATTCACAAAACAGACAATCCTTAGTGCAGATACAGAGTTTAGTTATTATTTCTAACAAACTATGCGCTTCAGATTTTTATTTTGAGGAACACAATTCAAGTGGTTTCCTCGCTTCTTCCCCTTCCCAGAATAGCAAGAGACAAAGCCTGAACACTTGGATAACTGCCTTCACAAGTTTCTAGTTTCCTACCCAGGGATACAAAGACTGTCCTGAACCAGTTCCAGATTTTTGACCAGTTTTCTCCTTCACTTTTTTCTTTGGATATGGCTGAGGTGTTTTCCCTGATGTTTTCAAGTAAGTCAGGTGGAGGCAGACCCTCTGCACGAAAATTTTAGCCTGGAAGTTCAAGTGAAAACAGAGTCTTGTAATAGAAAGTGCCAGGACCACCTTCAGTTCAGGCAGAACAATCAGCTTATCCTGTAATCATTCTTTATTCTTTCCACTCCTTCCTCCTGTTGCTCCCCATTATGATCTACTAATCAAAAAAAGCTTGAGGAATGAGGTCCAGGAAAAAACCCCCAAACTATTCCAAATAACTGATTTTGAGAGAACTTTGCCAGGAAAATTAATGATAGAATACAGCCAATAAAACTATTTTTAAACAAATATCACACGGAAGATATATATAATTAGTATAATCTTACAGCAGAAAGAATAATCTTAATACAGAAGTTCTTATAAATTGTTAAGAAAACTTGCAGAATTTAAGTGGTAAGAAACACTAACAGGTAACAGGTAAACAGCCAGTTAGAGCTAAACTTTGTCCTGGTGTGGGGATGTCCAGCCGGGGGGGCCTCGTTGCGCCTTCGGGCAGAGGGCATTGCTTGAGCAGCAGCTCAGAGGTGGAGGAACCAGCTCCAGGGCACAGCTAGGCTCTTATTATTTAATTGCTAATATAAAGCTGCATTACTCTAAGTGTGGAAAGTAGATGCACTTAGTGTACCACTTTGTTTTTGGAGAGGCTAGATCTAGACCTTAGCCTGACTTTTTTTATAGCCTCTGGTCTTGTTCTGGTCTTTCCTGTTACTATTTTTCTTATTGCTGCTTCTTTTGCCTTCTCTTTTGAGCTTAGGCTAAAAGCTTAACTGAAAGAAAAATAGCAAAGCTGTCACATTTTAGTGAACCTCTGTCCCTACTGCCATTTTCTTCAATATATCCTGCTTGTCCTTTACCTTAGGAGTGGGCTTTGAACCCTGCTTGTACCATACTGCATCTGGCAGAGCTGTGGGACAGGAGCTGGGCTCCCAGGTGCTGCTCAGGGTCCACATGTGATAGTGGGGACATTGCAAGTATATCTGTTTTGTCCCAGTTATGCTGAAATGACAGAGCATGCAGTAGTAACAGCCTGGATAAGCACAACTATAAAAGCTTTATCTCTTGTCAAAAAGATGCTGTATCATCCTCTGGACTGGTTTTTTACGAGGGGAAGTGCTCCCTGCTCTTTCGTGTTGCTGAAGATGTTTTTTAATCCTTTGCTGCTTTCTTATTTGCCAGGGAGAGGAATTGTGTAAATGGAAGGAGTAGAAAGAAGTAAGGTTTTGGCAGTACTTCAGTTAGAGGAGGTAAAGGAGCCAGTACTCAGTTAAGGACTGTAGTGCTTCAGGAAAAGCAATTTCTCTTTATAGCTAGCTGGAAAACTGCTCCAGTCATGGTAAAACTGAAGAAGATTGAGCTGGAATCAAACTGTGACTGTTAATTCCCAAGCAGATTTCACAGAAGTTTGGGCAGTGTTTATCTGTGGCTGATGTGGCATTTCTGCTTTAGGCAATCTCATTCTTGCTGAAAATGGTGTTAAATAACACCTATGCCAAAATGACTTCTGGTAACACCATACAAACAGGAATGAGGTATATTCTGAGATAGCAAGTATTAATAATTGCTGAAATATAGTACCTATGCTCAATGCGTTTTTGAAACAAATCAGTAATATTTAAATTTGTTTCTTCCTACTTAAAAAGTAGATCCAGTGCCTGTGTCTGTAGCTAGAATTTCTCCTGAGAAACTGTTTGAGCCAGAGAGCAGCTTTGTGAATGCTGAATTTGAGTCCCAAACTTGCACTATTTCTCCCAAGATTTAACTGTCATATACTAGTTAAATAAAACTTGATATTTGTAGTAATGCCTTCTAGCTATTTACCGCAATATTGCTTCTCACAGTTAATATTTGATGCCTTGTACTGCATTTTGTGATTGACTTGTGGCTGAAGAGAGAAATAAGTGGAAATAAAAGATTTCCTAGGGGTGATGGCTGATCAGAAGAGAGAGAAAAAAACCACTTAAGATACTAAGTAAATCTCTGGGAACTGAGCAGTTAAAACTGTGATTAAATATATTTTGATAGTTAAGTGTTGATTCAGTAGTGGTTCAGCTTCAATAAACAGTTGGTTACCCTCCTTGGTTCGCCCTCACTGGAAAAGTTACTGATCTGAATAGTTTCATTAAGTACTTGCCTATCAGTTCAAGTCACTCACAGTCTGATTTTTAGCAATTAAATGTAGTCAAAGTCTGTCAGCAGGTAGTTGCCTTATCCTTTCTAGGCACTGCCAAAACAAATAATAACAGGTCAAAACTTATCCTTTTCTGGGCTTTGGTTTTCTTTAAGAAAATAAAATGAAAACACAAAATCTAGTCGGAGTCATCTCTCCAGGGCTGGCTGCTTTCCAAAGTTCACTCAGCTCACACCCCTGGTCCTCTTGCAATAAACAGTAATGAACGTAGACGAGTCGTAAGGAACATGGAGAGCCACCACTCCTTTCTTTAGTGTGGCTGGGAAAGTGTGCTACCTGCCTTGTCCCTTTTGAAGATTTCTTTTCCCCCAGGAAAATGCAGCAGCCTGAAGTGCCTTGAGTCCAGCTGGGATGAGCCATATGGGACCATGCTTCTGCAGGGCCCCATCTGGAAGTGGTCTCTGGTCCCTTGTTTGGGGATGGATGGTGGCTGATGGGCACCAGCAGCTCCTCTGGGTGCGATGGGGTGAAACCTGCGGTGCTCTGTACCCTTCCCAGCAGGTGGGACTGGGGCAGTGGGGGCAAGGAGGGGTGTCTTCAGCCTTTTATGAAAAAAAGCCTCTCTAGGTAAGGCTTCGGTAGTTAGATCAGCTTGTACCTCTTAACAGGGTATGTGGAATTGGTTTCCAGTGAATCCAGCTGTTGAAAAGGGTTTTTCATACAAACAAAAACAATTCATGTACGTGATTAAAGACAAATCTTTGCCTTTGGTGATGTTCAGACAGAAGTTGATACTCTCTAATTCAGACCCTCAGAGCTCTCACTTCACTTCAGGACTACTCACAAACACAAAATGAAACAGCCAAAAGCATCTGTAGGACTGAAGCAGATGAAACACCCATAAAATGTTTGTAGGGTTTCAGACCAATATCACTTCAATATAATGAACGGAAATCACAGAATGAATTTGTGTCACTGTAGTTGCTTTACTAGTAAAATTTCAGTGTTGCAAATTCAGGTCAGGAAGAGCTTGCTAATAGGAGATTGCATCTACAACTCCTTGCCATAATTATTAAAAAAAAAAAGAAAAAAAAAGAGAACATTTTTGCCATGTGGCCTTCTTCTGTTAATTTTCAAGTTTGCTTTGCTGCAGAAACCCACCTCTGTCAGAGCTTTGTATCAGGATATAATCACCCACCTTTGTTTCCAGTTGTAACACAAATTTAAGAAGATAAGAGGAGAAATTAGACAAGTGTTTTCCTTCCCCCTGGAGGCTGAAGGTGACACTTCTGAGCTATAGCTCGTCTCCTCTCAATCCTGGCCCTTGCAACTCAAGTCTTTCAAAGAATGAGGGTGTGTCACTGCAGCTGCTGTATCAAACAAAATCAAAGAGATTCGATTAATATAAACTTCAAAATCAGTGCCATCTTTCCTGCACAAAATATTTCAAACACAGCAAGAAATGTCATCTCCCAGATGATGGAGGTTAATCTACTTAATCTCCTCTTTTCCTTGCATCTAAATGCAAACTACTGGGATATACCCAATTATGTCTCACCAGTCAGAATAAATTCCTCATTCCAACAACTTCAATCAGATTTTCAGAGAAGACTTATAGTCCTTTTGTAATATCAGTCTGGCTTCTGAACCCATAAAGCAGGATGGACAAAACAGCCCCCACAAACTCCCACTTCTCATGCTGTCAGAGTGGGTGATTAAAAGATCCTGGGCTAAAATTTGTCCTTTGATTTGAAACCTCTGTGTTCAATGGACATGGCAGGGGCTGGAGTCAGCGGGATTTGGTCAACTGTCTGTAGCAACAGTGTGACTATATTATTTCAGGCAGGAAATATTCATACCGCCATCAGGTTTATAATCTAGAAACTCCTAATTTTACACATGAAAGGCTCATTTCTGATGCTGTTGATTGTTGCTTATTGAAGCTTTCTCCAGTCAATGACTTTTTTTGTCTGTTAAGTCAATGATTTTTAAGATTGAAGTAAACATATATTTGCATAGCAAGGTAAAACTTTTTTCTTCATACAGTTTTACTATCTACTCTTTAAAGTTGCTGATATGATAGAAAGCTAAATTTATTGCCATGCTAAGAAATTTCCTACTGCCAGTCCAACACCACATTACTCAGTGAGAAACACCTCTTTATGGACTAGCCAGGTTTTCTGTTTCATGTTTTCTAATGTTATTTTACTTTCTTATCTTGTTTGCCTTCTGCTCGTTGTTTTGAATCAGACATTTAGAATGTTTGAGTATTCAGTGAAACCACACACATTTTTCTTAGTAGTCTGAAAGTGCAGAAGTGTTAACTCTGTCCCCCAGTCCCTGTGAAACATTAAACAACCAGACACATGAGCTGGATTCTACATGTCTTCTGGTTCTTAATGTAATACAAGACTATAAATGAAATGTTCAGCTTTAAGTTTGCAGAAAAGCACAATTCTAAATCCCTTCTGTGAGGTTATTTAGCAAAGCAATTTAAAAGAAATTAAAATGAAACAAAATTTCCGCCCCCCTCCTTGTACTTGCATCATGCCTGGAGAACAGTGCAGTCCATATTCAGGGGTACACAAAAAATTCAAGTGTCACAATGTAACGTACTCACATCTTAAAATTCTGTTGATGCCTGTTTAAAAACCTATCACAACTTGATAGTGGGTCTAAGATAATGACTCAAAGTTTTAGCCCTTGCAGAATTAATTAACTTGATGTACATATTGGAATAATAGAAACCCACAAATATATCACTTAATGTCTCAGTTACTGTTATTTTTAACTTGATGATTCATATGCATTTTGAAACTATGTTACTTACCTCAACTTTTCTTACTATAGAAGATTTTTATGAGTCTGTCTTAAGAGGCTATTTTAGAGGAGAAAATCTAGGCTGTAATTTTTGTTAGTACTTTCCTGTATTTAAATAGTCCCTTGGAACCAGTCACGGTGAGATTGATGCCAAATTTCCAGTTGCTGGTCAATAAAAACCAAATGCAACAAATAGTTGCCAGACAGGGCAATGTTACGATGCTTTTGGCAATAATAGTATGCATATGAAGTTTTGGTGTTGGTTTAGTCAACTGTGGTGATTGAATGGAAATGGAATTGAAGACATTTCAACCTCAGCAGTAAGTTCCCTGCTGTCCTTGCAGGCACCTCCTGGTGAGTGATGCTGGGAAACAATGAACTCAGGAACAAAAGGACAACTACTAAAAGAAACTACTAAAAGAAACTTTTAACTCCTGCCTATAATCCCAGGGTTTGAGAAAAATCACACAGAATGGAGCATAAGTGCATTTTGGCTGAAAAGTATGGGAGGGTAGAGGAGAAGCAAATTTGGTCTGATCATACTGTCCTTTTTCAAGAAAGAAGCCAAGTGGGGGTGAAGGTTGGTCTGGGAGCCATGCTGTAGCTCTGTTCGCCATGGTCCAAGCAGCTGCACTGAGCAACAGTGCAGGGGAACACTGGCAGCAGTCCTGGTGGGGCTGGGGAACGAGCAGGTCCTGCTGCCTTGGCCCCCTGGGAGCAAGGAAAAAGTTGGATGCAAAGCCAGCTCTGCTCCTTACCGACTTTTCTGAATATTATCTGTGGGACTGGATGGCACCAATAAGGGCTCAGTAAGTCCAGTGGTGGCTGAAATGAAAATTCAAATGTTCAGAATCTGTACTGTGGCATGATTAGGTTACTTTGGCAAACTTTTTTACATCAGGATTTCCTGTATTTCATAACACATCCAACAGTTAATATTGGCCAGTTGACAACAACCAAGGAGTGCAATGAAAAATCAATTTGCAGCATGGTAAAATTAACAGCAGAGTGCTTTGAGATGCCATGCAAAACCCTCTGCTGTTTCATGTATATTTTTTTTTGTAATCTGTAAAGAAAAGAGACAAAAGGAGAAAGAGGAATTTGAAGACAAAGCTACCTATGCAGGTTAGCCACTGTGAAAGAAAACTGAGGAAGCTGGCTGAGTTTTAAACCAGCTAGAGAGACAAGTAAAAAGATGGTGAATTAACTTCAGTGTTGGTAAATGCAAAGAAGTGTACACTGGATGGAAAAATATAGACCCTACATACATTATATATATGTAATATATATATAATGACCTTATATACATTAGCTTCATGGCATTAGATTGCATATGCACAGAAAAGCGAACAATATGATAATACCTTTACAAAAATGAGGGTGAGCTCCCCCTGGGAGAACAAGCACCTTCTGCTACAAAAGGATGTTTCAGAATTAGAGCACCTGGAGATGGGCAGGACTGAATTATCCACACCTAATCACATATATAACCCATACTAAGGGCAGGATTCAGTTACTTAAACATAGCCACTGGTGTCATTTTAGATGCAGTAGGAAATCTTCCCTTGTGTCCAGCTGCAGCCCAGAAGCACAAAAATCTCATACAAGTCCTTTGCCATGTATTACAGCTTCATGTAGCAGTCTTGGAAATACAAAGCAATTCAAATGGCACCGTGTTTAGGTAGGTGAATTTACTTTTAAGTTCTCTCTCTTGCCTTTTTGGGTGCTGTTTAGCTCCCAGAAATCCCACTCTTCCTTAGCCAACTTGTTACCCATTCTGGTGCACAGCTGAAGAAATACTTATGATGCTATTTACTGTTCTTAATGGAGAGCTGTGAAAACCAGCTTTTAGCTAATCACTATGTAGTAGTGTAGATACCCAGTGTTTGTATGGTCTCTGTTTGCTAGAAGACTATTAAGAGAGTTCATGATCTTGTCCTTATGTCATGTTTGAGCCGCCTGTTTCATTTGACATCCCTGGCAAACAGAACATCCCCACAGTATGTCATGTGTCTGCCCAGCTGGCAACGGTGTGGTGACAGAGAGCATGGAAATGTATTGAGGAAAATTATAGAAACAAGTGAGACGCTCAGGTTTTGTATCTCTGCATTTTTTTATCGCTAGCTGACAGTAGAATTAAGCAGGTCATTCATATAGCTACAGTAGTTCACATTCAGGGAGCTATTTTCACAACTGTGAGGGCTGATTTTTTTTTTTAATCCTTAAAAGAGAGCTTAAGTTCTGATTAAATTGCTTGGGGTCACCTGTGGTGCACATGATGTTGCATTAGTAAGTTAGCATTAGTAAGTTAAGTATAAGCACAGTTAGCTTTGTCTGGCCCTGCATTCAATCACTTGTTGAGGAACTGCACTGACCAACTACTTTCTAATCTTCTGTATAGTTATAGTGAATTAATCTAATATACCTGACATCCTCTCCCTTTAAAACAGTTAATGGTATTTTCCATATTTACCTCTGGGATTTCATACTATTTATAGCTCAGTAATACTCCAAATATATTGGGCAGTTTCTAGACATGTAGCTGACCATGCTCAGTTAGCTGGAGAACAGACATCCTAACTGTAGGTATGACCTGACTGAGACAGCATGAGGTGATGAATTAATGAGAGACGAAGAAGTCTAACAGCTGTTAAGTTGTTATACAGAGTTCCCAATCTTTCAAAATTTCTTTGTGAAGTAAAGTGCCTCCTTAAATAATGTCCCTTTTCACCTGTTTAACCTCACATATATACGCTGTCTCTCTTATTCTGGTGTCCTCAACCAGCCACCAGCTTAGCCATCCTCTGCACTGGTGCCCTGCCTCACCACCCAGATGCCTCGCACTGAGCGGGCTGGACACAGCCCATCTGTGAGCAGTTGGCCTCTTCCCTCAGCATGACTCCTCTCCTCTTTTACGACTCTGCTGTTAGATGTTTCCAGGCCTGCTTTTCTCATTCCTGCTGGCTTTCCCAGCCCAAATTGCATGAGCAGACCTCACTCCAGGGAGTGTTCCCACACGTCGTGGCAGGGCTACTCACTCCCTGTATGACAGAGGCAGGACTGATGGGATTGAGGACCCCACAGATTACTTAGTTATGGATTGACTCTTGTTCTCAGTGTAACATACTTTGAAGGTCGTGAGTTGGGAAGAGCCAGCACCTCTGTCTAGGCTGACCTTCTCATTATCTGGCTGGCACAAACCCCACCACTACTCGTACGGTTTGTACCTTCTAGACCTTGAAAATCCAAACTTTCTCCCTTATCACGCAGTGTTTATGTTTTGTAGTCTTGCGGGGTATGAAATTTTTCTTTGATGAAGCAGATGGCTCACTCTGTCCTCCCGTTTGTTTATTATATCTTGACACCTGGTTCTTTCATTTGTATTTATGGTAAGATGCTTTTCTTCCCTGTGAGTGTTCAGAATCCAGACTCCTTTTTAAAAATCTCAATTTATCCACTTAAAAACATGACTGGGGAAGTTTTTTCCTTTAATTTTCCTGCTTAATGGTGAGATTCCCCCAAAAAACCCGCTACATTAATTTCTTACATTGTAGAGAATTGCTACAAGACTAGAACAAGGGACCAGCTGAGCCATGGGAAAAGATGGCAGTGGTTTTTTGTACACATAGATTGTCTGCAAATGGTGCTTGAATATGTCTTGGTATTTTCCAAAAGTGACCAATTTATTCTATATTTCTGTGAAGTAACAAACCACAGTATGAAAATTTGAGCCTGCCACATGCATCCTCATGAATATCACCTTAGTAGTCCAATGACACATTGACCAGTATAACGTTGAACTGAATTTGTTGTCAGTTTTATGATTTATTTTTCTTTACACTTTATCATTTATTACTCTTCTTGTAGTTTGTCTTCTTTTGCTTACTTTCATCTTCTCTGCTCCATTTCCTTTTCCCAAGGTAAATAAGTTCCAAATATTTTGTTCCTGCCTGTGGCAGCCACATTAAAGGTTCATCTGGCCCAATTTAATGTCATACATTGAGGCCAGCTTCAGAGAAAGAATTAGAGGCTGCACAATTACCCTTCAGTTCCCTGTAGAACCTAATAAGTCTCATTCCCTGAAGAACAAAGGTTTTACAGCCTTTTTTATTTTAAATAATGTTTTTTTTCCTTCTGATTTGTGAATGATTCCTATTGCATATATGCTGTACTCCTAAGCAGTTTTTTCAGTTCTCCTGAGCACTTAACCTGCCCTTATGAATGCATTTTGCAAACTAGTAATACATGATATTTTTATGAGTTAAGAAGTGTTTTCTTTCATCAGATCTGTGTTTGTTGCTGTCACTGGCTGTCTCCTTGCTCTTGTACTAAAAGAATTATGCTCTTTTCCTCTGTACATTTTTCATTTATCTCCTGTTCCCTCTCTCAGTCACACACTCCTAATCTCTGAGTTTTTCCTTTGCTATCTGTCTCTAAAGCCATTCTGCAGCTCCTGTGTCTTTTCTGAGATTAGCTGACCAGAGAACATCAGTTCAAGTGCAAGTGTTGATTTGTACAACACTATTTCCAGTTCTTTCTATCCACCTCTGTAGGTGCTCACATTTCGTTTGCTTGCTTGTCCACTGCTGTAAGTTAAACACAGCTGCAAGAGCACATCAGAGGTCCTCAGGGACAGTAAAAAGGGATATTTATTCTGTAGCCCAGTGGTTAGAGCACTCATTAGGAAATATGTCCGTTTTCTCATGCAAGAAAACTGAATTTGAATGGACAATGCAAAAGGAGCCGATGACCAGAATCCACATCCACACCTCTTGGGTAGATTTCTGAACACTGGGGTACTGAGCAGTCTTGGGTGGTCTCCCTCCACATGGTCATACCCATTCCCAGCTGTACAATGGCCCAGTATTAACTGATGATGGAGGCCAAGAGCAGGTGGGCATAATTTGTCCTCACTGCCTTTTCCTTCTGCCTTGGGAGAGGTATGGGTTCAAACCATTCTGGCAGCGAAGGGCTTGCAATCTGGTTTTCATTTATTGGACTAGTGCCGTTACTCTGAGATGACTATAAACGCCTGGGCAGCAGTATTTTTGACCAGAACTCAGAGGGCTGGTGTGTTACACAGCTCCAAAGCATGGGGAGCAAGTGAAGAAACTTTCTGTGTGTCTTGGGTGGAACTCATCTGACCAAAAGTGGATATGTACATCTGAACTGGTTGTTAGGACTGCCTTCACCATGAGGGGTAAGTGAGGTGAACTGACTCCTGTCTCCTGTGCTTGAATCCAAGTGACCTTGTGGAAGGGACAGACTTCTGCAGAGATGTGCAGGGGTCTCCAGAGGCAGCCAGGTAAGCTAAGACAGCACTGCTCTGGCCACACAAGCTGGTGAAGCTATGGGGTCCTACTGCTCCCCAAAAAACCTTCTTTGTGTGCCTGTGGTGTCTCAGGTAACCTCATTGCTCCCTTCAGGTCAGTGGAAGTTTTGGATAGATGTTTAGAAAGTGCCTGACTTCCACCCAAATTACGCTGTAAGTGCCTGTGTTTGCCTTTGAGACTCACTGTAAGGGCATGTTGATACCAACCTGGGACTGCAAGCAGAAATGTCCAGGCCAGCAAAGGCCAAGTGAGCTCCAGCCTAAGAATAAGGATGATCACATCAGCACATGCAGTGCCTTGGTGAGAGAGGCAGGCTTGCTAGCGTGGCTGCACGGCTGCACAGCTGTGTTAGATTACCTCTGACAGGGTGGTGTATCCGTGTGCACTGTGGATGGGTGTCCTGGCAGAGGGTATGATCATTTCTACAGAAATGACTGGGAAAAAAATGCCAGCAAAGAAGGAGAGATACTTAAATTGAAGAAGAATGCTGGCATAAGAACTAGTGGACATATGTTTATGCTAGAAATCATGCAAATGTGTTTAATGATTAGAAGAATCGGTTTTTTGAACAGCCTTCCAGAAGCAATGGGGACAGCTATTGTTAAAACGAAGATTGATAAATTTAGAAGCAGGCACTACAAACTCCTGTAGTAGCACAGGCCTGGACTGATGAACCCACACGGTCTCTTTGGATCCTGTGTCTTCTATTCCTAATAATTCAGGAGCTTTTCCAAATGCCTATAAATATCCAGTCCTTTCAGAAGTTCATAATGCTCTTCCTTCATTAACCTCCTGTGGCAGCAAGTCACACAGTTTAATTATGCACATTGTTTAATAGGGATGTATTCTACTGCTTTGCAGTATCTCATCATCCCATTGAATGTTCCTTTATTGTTGTATTTGATGGATAGACCAGAAATGCCATCTTTGTGCTATTCTTTAGAACCTGCATCTTCTTAAGTTCTCTCTCTTTCATTATCTTTGTAGGATATTTCCAAACAAAAGTTCTTTGGAAATTTTTGCCCTGTTTTCATGTAAGTTTCCTGTATCCTTCATTATTCCTGTTTTAGATTAAAAAAAACCACTTGTGACATCAAAAGCAGCATTGCTGAGAAGTGAGTACCCTTACTCTATTTAAATGAACAAAAGAACAATTTCTTAAGTAAATACATATAAGGTATAGCTCCTCCTTCTGAACTAGAGAAATGTAGTATGAAAGCTGTAATCTGTTGCAGATCAATGTTTCACAAAACAGTGAAAGTCAGTATTCTTTAGCAAAATGACTAAGCCACACAAATTAACAATAAATTAAAATGCAAAATTTTAATCAAGAGTTCTTGCCTGTTGATTTAGTTTGTTTGATTTCATTCATCCTCCTAATAGCCCTGCTGTCCTCAGGGGAAGAAAGCCCTGCAGCACTTGCTGGCAACTGTAGTGATGGGGTGGGCTGTCAGGCGCCCAAGCCAGCAGCTCTGCTGTGCAGCTCTGGACACGTCTCCATTGGCAGGCGCACACAAGCCTGACCCAATGCCAGATTTGTGTAATTGTCTTAGTGTGCAAGGATGCAAGAGTTGCAGCAGGACTGAGCAGGGGATTGTTATGAATATATCCCTGTTCTGTCTAAATGGCTTCTGGTTTGTATTTAAGGAAGATACTGTGTGTAGCTTTTTGTCTGCCCATGCAGACGTACCTTGTGTGAACCCCATATAAAGCAAATATTTTCCTTGTGAGGATAACCAAGCATTGGAGCAGCTTCCCCAGACTCCACTGGACAAATCTGGTCTGCTGGGGTTGTCGCTGGTTTGAACAGAGGCTTGGACTACAGACCTGCCAAGGTCTCTTCCAGCCTGAATCATCCCATGATTCCACAACCTCAGTGTCTGGGGGACTTCTATGGCTAATTACCTACAGCCTTCTCCAGGAGCACTTGCAAGGTGAAGAATGTAGTAAAGTCACGCCCTTTCTTTATCTCCCTGTACCTCCCTCTAGCCTCCTCCTCCTTGGAATATACCATGTTACAAAAATGACTACAGTTCAGGTGAAAGCAATGAGAAAAAAGGAAAGTATGTCCAGAAATTCTGTGTCTAATACTTTTATGTACGTCATAACTACAGACATTTGGATTTTAAGTGTTTCTTTCCTTGTGTGGCATTCTTGAAGGCATGGTACAAGTAGACAGCTCTTCATGAGCTACTCATGGTCTGAGATATCAGCCATGGACAGGATATATAATGAGTGCATGCATCTTGGGAAACATCCACATATAGCCCCCAGAGTAACATGGCTTAGGCATGAACTGAACGTGCAGTGCTAATGACTGGAATGTGATTATACACTTAGTGTCTGGATAAAGTGATTAACCTGTTGAGAAATGTATGATGGGCATACAATAAAAGGTAATAACTAACATGTGACAAGGCATAATGGACATAATCAAATGCTTGTAAGGGGAAACCAGGGTCACGACTGAAGCCAGTTCGTCATTTGGAGTGATTCAAACCATTGGATGGATGGGATCCTGAAAGGTACAGTTGGGGCACCAGTCCCAGTGCTAACTGTCTCCTCTACTGCTCTAGAAAGGAAACTTGAGAGTCAAGTGATCAGCTGAGTCTTGTGGCTGGCCAGAAAGTTCTTGAGCATAGTGCTTGGAAAAGATGGGTAAGAAACAAACTCGGGGGCAGCCTAGGCCCTGGAGAGCCAGCCGTCCCCAAAGCGAGGGACAGCCACTGTGGGACAGAGTGGCCAAAGGGAGAAGCAAGGCTGCAAGGACCAGGCAAGCTGCATATTTGATTTTAGAGAAAAGCATGGAAGACTGAGTCTTGCAAGGACTGGAAAATGTGTACAGCTGTCTTGGTGTACGGCTCTGAAACTTTGGGAAGGTGCGTGGTGACTTCCACCTCTCTTCAGTTCTGCAGGAGGACAGTGAGGTGCTGGTTTAATTTGTTTATACTGTAGTGACATTTGGAAAATTATGCTTCTTTATTTTACCCTTAGGTGTCTTTAATCAGACTAATCTGGAGTTCAGTTTTAGTACTGAACCATGCTTTACTGTGGTACATAAGTGCTGTCCTTACATTAACTTTGGGGGTCGGTTGAGAGCAATATGGCAAATGTGTTCAACAAACTGTTGTCTTTCAGTGTTGACTAGAAGCTGTTATCTTACATGAGGCAGAAACGTGCGCAGGACAGGCTTAGCACGCAAGCTAAAAGACTATGTAAAACTTTCCTGAGTCCTAGAAGTCTCCTCTAAAATTGCCTCTAGCCAGTACAGTGTAAGGTATCCTGCATAAGCTATCTTTCTAATAACTTTAATGAAATATATTCAAAGCATAAAACCACCAAGGAAGTGTATACTTTTCATTTAGGCCTGGGATTGATTTCCACATCAATAAGAGGAACGAGCTAAGTGAAAGGCATGTGACTGCACGAATGAAATGGCAACAGCGCTGATACCTTAGCTTATAAGGTCGTTCATCTAAAATCTTCAAACAGTTGGCTCAAAGCCTGAAGAGAATACAAGTTTAGGTATAGATGAGTTGTCCGGAAATCTTTGTTGCCTCTAGCACAGATTGTGTAGATAAAAAAAAAAAGAAAAAAAGAAGAAGAAGAAAAAAAGAGGTCCAGTAATATTGCTCTTTTGGACAGTGAGAATTTGTATTTCCCTCTTTTGGATTGAATGCATATAGCCAGTTCTTCTCCGCAGCTCTCTAGGCTTTTTCTGTTGACTTTAATAGTTTTCCATGTGATTAGAAGCATTATTTTGAAGTGTAAGTATAGATGGTATTTTTCAGAAATGCAAAATTCCTGGAATCAAATTACTTGTGAGAATCTCAGTTTTTTATGCCTAAAGTTCTCTGACATAATGATTGAGGAGAAAATCTCGTGACTATAAAGAGATAGAAAAAAGAGGCCTAAAACTTGAACATTAAAAAAAAAGTAGAATTATTCTACTATAAAATAGTAGAATTATTCGACTTTAGACTTTTCCCCCTCTCCTTATCAGCCTATTTTGGTAACGTGGACTATAACATCTCTAATAATAATCTATCTTCAATTTAGTATCCTGTAATTCTGCAGTTCTACAGAAAGATGCCAATGAGAGACACCTATAGAAACATCACCCCCTAATTAAATAGGCTAGCAACATAAACCTGTGTTTTTAACAATGTCAAACTACTTAACCTTCAGCCTTGCAAACTGACGTAAAACATACATAGTAGCATCTGTATGAACTCAAGAATGATGCAGAAAGGTGACAGAGGAATGCTTTAACATTATTTTGCCTTATTCCTGTAACAATACAGGAACAAGTTCAGCAGAAGTAGGTCCTGCTTATGGTGATAGTGGGTGAGTTCTGTATAAAGGCAATCCGCTGAAGAACGAGCAGGGGCTGCCAAGTGGGGGAGCAGAGGTGGCTTTCCACGGGCGGGCCCTACTTGCTGCATCCACCAGATGGTGCCACTCTTCAGCAGAAGCCGGCATCTCTTCTTGGAGGCAGCCTGCGCGTCTCCAGCTCACAGGAGGAGGAAAGTTTTCTAAGAACAGAGTTCAGGTTCTCAGATGCACCTTTTAGTCTGTGACATGCCTTATTTGTATGACAATCTATAAAAGCTTTTTTGCTTTTATTTTTTTTTTTTCTTTTGCCTGAATTACCTAAACTAATTGTTCTGCTGCTGTATGGAAACTGAAGGGAGCAAGAGCCTTAAAAAAAAAAAAAAAAAGAAAGAAAAAACACAAAGAAGCTCTGTTACACAAGCTGGCTTCTTAAGTGCTGTCTCCATCAAGCAGCTGATACTTTATTCTACTTTCCACCTACATTTACCACTGATATGATGTTTCACTTTAAAAATAATATTCACGCTGCTGGATATGCAAATGCATTCAGTGCTTTTATAAAGTACAGAGAACTCTTCTGTTGTTTTCAACACCAAGGAGTCAGGGCTGGAAGGAGGGTGGACCATTGTAATGCACTGATACTTCCGTCATCTGTGTTAATAAAAAAGAGAAAGGAACTGCTAAAATCCCAAGGACCTGAATGTGGTCAATTTTTCTAGTTTTAAAAACCATTTTTTGATTATGTGTCTTGGCACTATAAATTTGTTGAGTTCTTCTGTGCAATGTGGCTACTTTGTATGGCACTGACAGCACAACTCGCTGTTGTGAGTCAAAGGAAGACATTTAATTGCAAGGATGATCTTGTAGAGAGGCTCTATGTCCCTCACAGTGTGTGTCAGCCAGCTGATGTCTAATCCCTTCCCATAATGTTCATCCAAGGCAGGGGAGAAAAGACTGGGTTACAGGAAAAACTGTGGTTCGAGCAGCCCATTACCCTCCATCCTTCAGTGTGGAGCACTTGCACATCCACCCACCACTCTTCAACCTACAGCAAGCCACAGCTCTCTACAATACCTTCAGAGCGAACTTCTGTTAGCTTACACCAACTAGTGGCAGGATTAGGGCATTTTAAAGGAAAATTTTCTGCCAGACCTCGACTTCCACATTTTGTGGAACTAGATCCACAAAGCTTTGGGTGGAACAAAGTGAAACAGAACTAACTGTTTAACTTAAAAGTGAATAAACATCATAGTTAAATATATGTGTGAACAAGCACCAGATCTTTTAACTTGAATGCTGTTGCAGTTTCTCTCCCCCAGTAGCTGGAAGCCTGTATTACTCAAACTTGCTGCAAATAGTCAGTAAGAGAAGATTTGCTTTTGACGGTAAAGTGGCATAAAAAAGCTTGCACAGGCCCTTTATGCCATGTGCCCTATTTACTAAAAGACTGGGAGAGCCCCAGCTATAAAGAATGATCAGTAGTTACCACCTACAAATGCCCACTGAGCTAACCTTTTTTTATTCACAAAAAATGTCTGTCAATTAGTCTGTCTGTCATCTTAATCGCCTCTCTGATTAAATCTCACTTTAAAATTCACATATAATTCCCTCCATGTAATTTTACTGGAAATAAAAAAAATTCTAAATGTTTCAAAGCTGCAGCCTGTGAATTTCCCTGAGTTGGCCCATCATTGACAAGAAAATGGTTAGTCACATGTTGTGACCTGTCACAGTGATTCCAAGAGCCAAATATTCAGAATCAGTTACAAGTCTCCTTTGGGTGACTTCTAGCCAAACCCATCTTAAAGAAGTAGTAAATGCGGATGACTTTGGAGGACTCTTGTATTACCAATTATTATTGATAGGGAAAAATTGAGAGTAGATATCGGATGTGTTCAACATAATTATATTTTAAACTAATTTTTTAGTCTTATTCAACTAATGTTGGCTTTTATCAGACTCATCTGCTGACTACCCTTCTGTTCTCTTCCAAAATTTGCTGGATATTCTGCTTTAAAGATCACTGCTGTGATCTGAGGAGTAGTAGGTCATAGCTGCCTGAAGGTGCTGCTTGATCAAAGTCGGGAGACTACATGTTTACCTTTCTGTTTTACCCCTGAGTCTGGATAAGAGCATTTACTGGCTTCCACACAAACTCCAGGTTTGGTTTCTTTTCTTCAAAAGGCTTACTATTTATAATGCAACACAACGTTGTAACAAAGTACAATATGGCATGGGATGTATTTGAATATAAAGACATATGCCCTGGATCAATAGAATCTATGAATATTTCTATTTGCTTTTGAATAACTACGATTTCTTTCTTACATATTATTTCACAATGCGAGGCGTGCACATACAGATCCATATGTTAACTGCAGAAAAGATATAATGAAGGTGGCGCTGCTCAGAGAAGTGGCTGAGATATTCTGCAAAAGAAAAGTATTGTAACTTTTGTACTTATTTGAAATAAAGCATATTTTTTGGCTTCCAGTCTCACGAGCTTAGTATGTTCAAAATATTTAATTGTGATTTGTTTTTGAGTTGCCACTTTCCCCAGCTATTCGTTCTCATGAGCTGTCAGGGATGAACCACTCTGCCAAGAAGCCATCCTCCTGGAGGATGTAAGCAAGATTTTCCTCTGAGCCAAGAGCTCCAGGGCACATAGGAATGAAGCAGGCTCTGTTCTCCCTTTGCAGACGCACAATGCTCCCGAATGCCGCCAACCCAGTGAGAAAAAGTCATGAACTTGCTCCAGAGCCCTGAGACACCTGGCCAGCTTCTTCAACCTTTTCAGCAAGGCCCTTTAAGCTAAATAATTTGTTTATAGTAATATTTATCCCTCACAGACATTTTTCTGGGGCGGACTCTCTCATAGTTCTGCTCATTTGATTAGTTTCCATAGTGACACTCATTTGTAGAGTTTAGAGTTGCTCATAGCAGGTTTCTGTAAATGCCAGACGCATGCGTGCCATGTTAATAAGACAAAGTCAGTCCTATTTCTTTCCCTTTGGTGCTCTGATTTTGCTTTACAATTAGGGGCATCCTCGGGAAAAAAAAGAAGGGGATGGGGGGGGCTCCTTTGGTCAAGATCCAGGGGCTGTTAGCTTATTATTCTGGATGGTATTTTTGACTGGACTAGTTCTGCCTGAATTGCAGTGGCAGCCTCTGAAGGACTGTCTGTCTGCATGAGCTATTATGTAAGCTGGGGAAACCTTCTATTACAGCAAGGCCTTTAGACTGTTGCTTTATTTAAAATGCAGAATTACATGAAAAAGCAATTCACTTGAGTGGTGCCTTGTAGGTTGCCTTTTATCCCAGGTTGAAATAGGAATTTGCTTTTCTTCTAGGGAAAATACTACTATTTCAAAAATAGGAGAATACTAAAATCAAAGACAAACTCATATATGCACACATACCTTACCAGCACGCTTGCCTGTGGAAGGGACAAACAAATAGCTGCAATAAGTGAATAAAAGGAGATTTCCATACTGACAAGAGCAATTTCAGGGGCACGGTTATTTAAAAAAAAAAAAAAAGAAAAGCTGATTCTTTGTAGCAATCACAACAAATTCATAGCAGACTGGAAGAGAGGAAAAAAAGGAGTTACTATGTATGACTCACAGACAGGTATCCCCACCAGAGAATCATCCTCACAGGACAGCTTCTGGAATTTAGATAATAGGTCATTGCACATATTTTTTTCTGCTTTTGGGGAAGAAGAAGAAGTAGAGGGAAAACTAGATTTGGCAAGGGTTTTGTCACACTGAGTATTAGTTCTCTTAGGTTTCTTGCAGAGACTTTGAGGCCTCTCATGTTAGTTTGACACATTTCTTTCTGCAAGACACTGGAATGTTGTTTGAGCCACCGACATTTATGCATAAAAATAAAGCAACAAACAATTGCATGAGTTCCTAATAGCATTTGGCCAGATGAAAGACAAGGAACAGCATTCCCAGGAGACCAGAAGTATGAACCTGCTCCTGTATAGTAGAAAAAATGAAGAACAGACTCTCTGAAGCCAGAGAAATTAAATTGGGGTAAATGTGATATAAGTCCAGCTGGACTCTGGCCCTGAAGTTCACAAGCAATCTTGAATGCACTGCTGAGGTGGAACCAGAGGAAACCAGACATGTCATGGAAGGACTGACCTACACAAGGGTAAGTGCTAACCTCCATATTTTCCCCAGCAGCCTTCAAATCTCAGTAATGTAAAAGAAGATTTATTGATTTTATTAAGACAACCAGTAAAAGAATAATACAAAATCAGTGTCAAATCCTGTTGATTATTTAAAGAAAAGTGAAAATAAGAGACAAACCCTGTTTTCTTCAGTATCATTTTAAGGAAAAAAATTATAATTGTGGAATGAGAGCTAAAATTTTAAAGTCTATGTTTTCTTCCCCCTCTCCCAGCAGCCTTTACAAAATGTAAGTATTCAGTGGAGGGAAAGAAGAAATCAGATTTATAAAACAGGAAACCTCCTTGACTTCAGTATGGGATAATTTGTAACAGCTAGGCTACTGTGCCCTGATCCAGCATTGGAAGGGTGACATCAAATTGTGAATTCCATGTGATGCAGTCACTCTTTAGGAGCACTATAAAGAGGAGGAGAAGGAAGTCCTCACAAGCTTCCCTAGCTACTCAATAGGATTAATGGGATCTGCTGGGGAAGCTCTTCAGCTCTGTCTCAGTGAGCCAGATGGTGGCTGCAGGTGAAATCTCTCCAAGAAATCAAATTAAATCTTCCCTGAATATTATTATGGGTCTAAGAACAGTGCTTTCTCTATTTAGGTTGCCTTATTTCTCTATTTGAAAAAACATTTATGGACCATTTTGTTTTGTGGAAGCCCTTAGAAATTTTGGAGGAGGAAAGTCCTGTGACTAGAGCATTGCATTGGTTTTGTCCTACAAAATTCCATTCGCATTTGACAGAGAGATTAAATCTGACAGGAAGGAAATGATGATTTTTTTTAGTTGCATAGTCAACAAAATAATGGCAGCATGTCAAAAACAACAGCTAAAGATGAAAATTTCATCTAAGACCGATTCTGTGCAAGCACGAAGCAATGTGGCACTGAGAAGAACAGATGGCCTCCCTGGACGCAGGGAGGGAGAGCGAGGCCAAGCTCCTTGGACTCATCCTCCCTCCAGATAAGGTATGTACAGCCTTGTGTCACAAGTGAGTAGTAGTGACTGTGCTGGGGCAGCGGTCGCTGTGTGGTAGCTTTGGCAGACAGGCAATGTGCTGTAGAGCAAAACACTGGTGTGCAGTTTGGGAAGTACTCACTTGAAATCCCAGTCCCAGCTCCAAACCAGGTTGTATCTACAGACATTAGCTGTTGTGCAGATATACAGCTCGTTTTACCCATTTGTGCTATAAAAACAGTAATGTTCTTATCCTGGGACAGAGATTATACATTTGTGAGGCACAAAGAAATGCGAGTACTGTAAGAAAGGCCTTGAGGAAACAAGTAACTCTGCATTCATTGCTGGCATTGGGTGGATCATTGGAAAGAAATATGATCTACTAATTAAAAGATAAAGGATAAAAATATAAAATACCTTCCTCATTATATCAGCATCAGTCAGAGAGATGAGTGGAGGTAGCCAACAGTAATGATACATATATGTAGGCTGACGACACCTCTAACTGTAGGTTATGAATCTGTCCCTGTTTACCTTGGTTTCCCAAGGAAGTGAGACTTATGTGCGCTGTCAGCCTGTCCATCCACCAATCTTTCTATCATTTTGCTCCAGTAACTTTTGAACTTGGCTAAATTCAATCAAATCTGACAGGAAAACAAGAAGTCTCAAAGTTATGAAAATTAGTGTCTGGGCAAAAACTAGAGTCTTGATTACTATCCTAGCTTTGGCAAGGACTGCAGTGGGAACCCAAGAGCTAGGTTTTTTAGTGCAGTTTGCAATCGAGCCCACCAGCACTGGCTGGCCAGTCAGCATGGATATGTCTCAGACACCGCATGTGCTGCCTCTTGGCTAGCAGGTATTTTACAGATATGAGAAAAAGATGTAAGTAATGCACTTGGGGATTTACAGAGTATGAAGGAGAACTGGAAGCACTGCAGACTGGTCACAGTTAAATTTTAGTGGGATCTACTGAGGCAGGACACAAGTCTCTGAGAGACCAGACACCATCAGAGTTGGGACTGTTCACCGATTTCCAGTCAGAAGAGGTATCTGTATAAAGAATACAGATTTAGGAGATTTTATTGGCACTCAAAACTGCAAAGATGACATTATTCTTTTTCAAAGTATTTTGGCATTTGTGCCTATTGACTGACTCCATGGGCTACGTGTACATTTGCACTACTGCAGTGGAGAGATGATTCAAAGCTCAGGTTTATCATGGACAAAAACTTGTTCTTGTATGAAAACATTTACAATTTAAAAACCTGATTCCCTCTATAGATATGTGAAAATATTCCTTTATGAGTCTCATCTCATCCAGACTGAAGACAAAGGACAGGATTCTATTTTAGGGACAGGTATGTATGTTGCTTTAGAGTAAAATATACTGAATATAATAAAATACCTGGCAGTAAATGAAAAAGATTTGTAAAGTCAAACTTGGAGAAGAACTCCCATGGTTGCAGAAGAAATCGCAGCTTTAGCAACTTTGGCAGTAAATCTTCCAGAGTGGTAGACAAGCCACAGCTATTGGTTGTACAGCTAATGCTACTGGTTAGGACCACTGGTAAGAAAAGGTGGGTTCCCCCCCCTTTTTTATATTTTTAAGAAAAATATTAATGGACAAACACGAACTCATACAATAATTTTGACAGCATTCATTTATTGTGTGCCACTGATCTTACAAAGATCCCTTAAAACCAGGTCACTACCTGATTTTTTTTAAAAGTATAAATTGAATTCTGCACTGGTGCTTAGGAACAAGTCAAAACTCTTATGTTCACAGGACAGCTTCTGCAAGAAATATTTTAGAAACCCATCTCAGGAATCACTGCCTATTTGGTATTCTGTAAATACTCCGTATTTGTAAGGTGGGTACTGGCTTAACATTTTTTGTAACATCATTGGTTTAGATAATATATTTATGTTTGGATTATCACATTATTTCCCTTGAAAGCAGTTAGCCACTGTAGAAATGGAAAATAACTTATCTTTCATATGTTCAGGCCATGGGCAGGCTATTGGTATCCCAAAAACAGAGTTCATTCTCAGGTTATTTAATTGTACCTTTCATAATGCGGTCAGAAGTATCAAGGAGGTTACAGAAAGTTTTGTCTTTGTGGTCATATCTTTCTTACCTCTTCCCATCTACCCAATACTGGTTGACTAATTTCTTGTGAATCCTGGTTGCTTCTTTTCTTCTTCTTGTGTTACAAGCATTTATACAGTTACATCCTATAATGAAGTTAATAATCTTTCTTAATAATTAAATAGAAATTTACTTGATTGCTGTGACCTGGATAAAAAATGCACTCTAATGCATTTTGGCATTCAAAATGCCATTTTGAAAGAGGAGTGAGCTGAACAGTATATTAAAACCAAACTTAGTGTTTGGCAGCATGCCATTTATCCACGCTGTTAGGGACAGATATGGAAGGTGCTTTACAGACACTAGATACATCCCAAAAAAGTATTCATCCCATAGGTTCCGACCTCCAAGCCTCCTGCCTCCCTCATTACCCCCAGCTGGTTTATGACCCTCTAGAGCAGAAAACAGACCGCACTGTCTCTTTTCTGAGCTTGAACTCATCAGCTGATGCAGTGCCTAATGATTTAAGTGCGGTGTACATGCCAATACCACGCAGAGATGTAAGAGCTGCCTTTGAACCAAACCTGCTGGGGTAGCAAAACGAACTATATTAAATCATCCCCCTCAGAGTGCTTTGCAGCTTTGCTTTTCCTGCCTGAATAAGCACGCCCAGGTAAAACCGCTCGATGTTGTGAGGAGTGCACAGGTTACTTATCCCTCTACACTACCCTAGTTCCTCTTGCATCCCCTGTTCCTTATAGAGTCTATGTAGTTTCTTCTCTGCAAACAATCTAAAAATTCATCACCTATTCTCATGATTGTTTCTGTGTATCTTCTGCATCTTTAGATCTCACGGCATTATTGAAAATGCTGGGCGTTTAATTTAGCATGAGTTAAAATGCCAGTGTAACACTGCGTAACACCTAAGAATTTTAGCATAGTTTAATAATTTTCTTTTGTGTAGGACTCATTAATTTTCCAGGCTGCTACTACCCTCCAAAGAAAAAGAAACACCAATATTTGAAGTGTTTACTTTCCTCAAAAACTTAGATTTTACTTCCAGTTGTAGAATCTTCAAGTCTAGATTAAATTTTCTCCCCAGGCATTTAAATAGTGCAAACATTTTATTCAAGGGTAAATAGCTTTGAACTACTTTTGGGTTACGTAGCAATTAAAAAATCTGTAGTAAACCTGCCAGAGTAACAAAATAAGCTCAGAGCCTTAGAAGAGTATTGAAACAATACCAGAAGCAGTACCAAAAGGAAGCCCATAAAAAAATCTATGTATCTGGAAAACCTTGTTATAAAGCATAGTAAGTTTTCAATATTTATTGATTCTTCTTATATAAGTGATTTCTTTCCATAGTAAACTGTTTCAGAAAAAAGGTTGTATTTATACAGATGCACACACTCCACTCATGTAATATTCATGGTGTCTGTCTGAAGCATCCATGTCCTCTCACCTGGGCTTTATCACGCTGTGCAGTGTTTGTGCCTACAAATTTAGGCATAGATGATAAAAAACGATGTCCGATTAAAAAACTGGTCAGGAATGACTGTAGCTGTTAAGGACTCCAGATTTCATAACAATTAGAGAAAGGATTAAGGGATTAATATGTGTTAATCTTGTTATCTATGAGGTCCTGAAGCTGTAAAATTGGATATTGAAGCTAAATGAGGACAATGTGCAAGGTTGAACTCTTTATTATAAACTCTAGGTAATGGTAACATAACAGTTTTGTTGCCTTCATTTTAATGGTTAATTACAAATCCTTCAAAGAAAAAACTATACCATGCAGTATATAACCTGAGGCATGGGTTCCTAGATCATTACGTGTATGTCCTCTGCAGTTACTGGCTGCTTTCAAGGATAGCCTTATCAGAATCTGAGAACATAAATGGTAGAAAAGAAGTAGGTTCTGTGGAAATATGAAAACGTAGAACTAAATTTTATTTTAAGTAAGTTCAGAATAAGAAAGATTTATCTACACTTGATTGCAACTTTTTCTATTACATTTATACAATTCATATAGATGTTACCCTGTATTGATGAATTCTTAGTATTCCAAAGTCATGAATCAAAGCATGAGATGAACAAATACACAGAAAATATAAAAAACCTACTTATTTTTATTTTCTATTTTTGATATCTGTAAAACACAAATATTTAACCTAGAGATCTAGAAATTCACTACAAAATTAAAAATAAATGAAACTGAAATTATTGCAGTCTTACAATCTCTGGATTGCAGTGTCTGGAGTTTTAATGAAGACGACACTAACACGTTACTTCAGAAGTTTTCTTGTTAAGAATAAAAACATTACCTTTAATTTCAGCTATTTTATAGGTATTTCCCAGCTGTGGACTATCTAGAAGCAATTGTCTTGTGTTGCAGAAGTGCTGTCCTTTCCCATGAATTTGATCTCAAGTATCCTGTGAGTGAAAAACAAACGGCTGCAACCTGATCAAACGCCTAGTGAGCAGAGGTGGCATATGCAGTATTCCCAGTCCCTTTGGGAGAGTAGGGACAGGAAGGGGGACTTTAATGAGACGAGGACAGGGACAGGAGTCCCTGTGAAGAATACAGTCCCCTGGCTGCAGTGGTGGCTAACGCTGGCTTTCCCACGTGTCCCTGTTTTGGGTAGGACGTGTGGGAGGAATATGGAAGCAAGGCTGCGTATTTGGAATTGGATCACCACTTTCTGCTATATTGTGCTTCTCTGTACAGACACCTGTTTTAAATTCTAAAGGGACATATAGTCCTTAGCATTTTTGAAGTGTACCACACAGTGATTTGCATGCTTCAGGGAGACTTTGCCACTTAGAGCTATTTTGCACAGTCAGAGCAATTTAGAGTGAACGCTGATGAAAAAAGAAATCTCTTAGGTACGCCCTTTTTTTTTTTTCTCACTAGATTCATTACTTATTATGGCAGAAACTATTCGATTTTGGAATAAATCTTTCTTTTATATTTCACAGAAATGTCTTCTTGTTCCTTTCTGGACTTTTATATCATCATGAGCTGCCTCTTCTGCTGGTCTTGGTAATGGTACCAAAATTTGCAAGTGAAATACGGATCCTGTATCTCAGCACATAGGAAAAAAGATGCATATGCTTGTTCAAATGTGATTTTTAAGCACACAGTCATAAATGTTAAAGCCCACACAGAAAATTCACTGGGATCCTAAACAGTGACTGACCTCATCAGCTGAAAGAGGCTGACACTGTGGGAGCAGAGGGAACTCTCCCCACAAAACTGTGAGTCAAATCTGTGGAGTTGCAGCAATTTCTGAAGGCTACCATGCTTCTGGAGGGTCTCCTTGGCTTGGTGAGAATTCCCCAACATGGAACCTCCCATGCCATCTGCCTGCACAGCTGGGAAAGAGACCTGCACAGCTGGGTGACAACCTGCAGATCCCCAAGATTCAGAGGACTGGAGATTCCATCTGAAGCCTAGCAAGGCAGGTGAAACACCTTTACAAAAGCTTCTGCATTTACCTTAAAACAAAAAAATTAGAATCTTGGATTCCTGTTGGGAGCTCCAACACAAAAAACATTCGTTTCACTTGGAGCCAGTTGTTAGAATTAGGTAATGGGCTCTGGTGGATCAATGGGATACTGGTATTTTGGCAGATCTGACCTGAAGCAACAAAGAACGGTTTCTAAAGGAATTCTAGTGAATTTATGACCATTTTCTTCATGTTCTATTAAAAACTTCTAGATGGAGGTCTCTTAGACATGGGCCAGTGAATCTTTACAACAAGGACAATCTCATGTTTTAAAAATTGTGCTCAAGTTATGTAGTTTGTAGGATCTGGGACAGCTTTTCACTGCTGGAGTGCAGCGTAGTGCTTCTGCCATCCTGAAAGACATGAGGAGAGGCATCAATGGCAAACCCTTGTAGCTGGTTAGTGAGCTACGTAATGAGCTACTTGTCTTTGCTCTTCTAGTTCGTCACAGTCTACTCCTACAATACCATCTCTTAGAGACTGTGTATCCACCTCTGATCAATCCTCTGCCTTCGTGGGCCACTTGTTAAATTTTCAAAGTTTCTTTGTTCCTTCTCTCTTGCTGGAATGAAGCTCACATAGATATTCACAAGAACAACATTTTTTTTTCAAAACTTTCCTTTCCATCAGTGTCTAAGAACTTAAATTAGCCTCTGTGTATGTATGTGTGTGGAAATTATATCACAGTTGCCAACATAACCTAATTCTGGTTTTGTATTTCTCTTATGTCTTCATCTACTTCTTGTTCTTTGCCTTAGACTGCCAAGTATCTATGAAATCGAATGCCTTCTGATTTTATATTTTTCTGGGAACTCATAAAATAGAATCCAGATCAGTAAATAGCATGAGTACATACGTATGTAAGCATATAATGTAAGCAATTGGGGAGGTAGCCCCCTTGTGATGTGCCACATTTTGTGATTGTGTGTTTTATGAACTTTGTAGGTCTGAGGAGCAGCTCAAAATTAAAACACAGTGTTTTGTTAACTTGTTTTAATTCAAACTTTCCTAATCATTATTTTGACCATAATTCTTCGGATTTTTTTGTCCCTTAAAAAAATTTGCAGGCTGTCTGCAGTAGACATTTAGATCTTTCCTCAAAGGCAGAGAAATCTGCTTAGACCAAATTCTTTTTAAAAAGGGGAACTGATAAGCACTCACAGTCCTTCTGGATTTAATATATGCTACCCCTGCTGAGAAATGGGTTCCGTAACTACAGCTTTCCAGACCAAATACCTGTGCCTGCAGAGGCTCTGCCTCTGTGTTTTCATAGCTTTCATATTTGTATTCATATTTGTCATCATGTTATCTGGCTTCTAAATTCCTCATCCAATTCCTAATCCATGCAGATTACCCTCCTGCAGCCCTGCCTGCTCTGTAGAACTGGGACCTCCACAAGGCCTCCATTCAAAGCAGGCAATCCAGCCTGCCCAAGCAGCTGGGTACAGCCATGAACCCTGAACGTCTGCGATCAGCACGGGCAAACCTTGATGGCTATTGAGCTCAAGAACAGACTTTTACTGGGCTGTTCATACTCATGATTGCTCTGCACAATTTCTGAGACCAGAATAAGATATACTTCCAGCTTTCAGTCTAGGAATAAGAAAGTTTTTTTTCTTCCGACAAAGCCTTCTTTAAAAGTCATTTTATAATTTGTTGTGGTAGTGCTTATGTCCAGCATAGTATCTTACAGAATCACAGAACCACAGGTTGGAAGGGACCTCGGGGATCATCTAGTCCAACCTTTCTGGGAAGAGCACAGTCTAGACAAGATGGCCCAGCACCCTGTCCAGCTGAGTCTTGGAAGTGTCCAATGTGGCCGAGTCAACCACTTCCCTGGGGAGATTATTCCAATGGTTGACTGTTTTCACTGTGAGAATTCATGAAGCCTTGACGAGGAATTTAGAAGCCAGATAACAAGCCTTGACGAATACCTCCCTGCCTCTCCGCACATTGGCTACTGAGAATGCTTTTCCCAACTCTTGAGTGCACATATTCCAGTTTTGTTAGGACCGGGCAGGATTTAGTCATTGTATCACTGGCTGGGTGTCTGTAGTCATGTAGTTTTTGGAGGAGTGTCTGACATAAGAGGTCCCTCAGCATTAGCAGTCACATTCTGAAAGCCCGCAGCTGCTACCAAAAATGAAGCGTTTGCATTAGTCTCAGTCCAATTCCTCCAAAACTAGCACTAACCCTCTCAGTCCCACTCCTTGCTGAGCACTCACCAGAGTCTTAGTGAAATGATGTGCCCTTTTGTTCAGGGGAAAATACAGCTCCGAATGGGTGATCTAAGCCCCTGTGTTGAGCCACTGCATCAGTACTGGCTCACATGGAAGGGATGCTAACAGTCAGGAGGGGAAAGAGAACACAAACACACACACTCACCTGGCTGCGACACACGATGTAGCTTCCCTTTGGCCATGTAGAGAGCCAGGGACAAGCTGCAGCACTGTTCAGCACTATGGGAGCCACCAGTGTCGCATTGGGGTAGGTAAAATGGAGCCAAAGCCAGGGCCTAAGGTCTTTCCAGCCTCCCCGTGGAAATCTGTGCTTGTATTTCACTCTTCAGAAAATGTACGGTAGCACCAGTTACTAACACGCAGATTCAGCACAGGCACTGTTATGTAAGCATGTGCTGTCTTCCCTCTAACCTAAATTTCACTTCCAGAGAAAATACAGGAGATTTGCAGATCCACATGAAAATAACATCCAAGTGCCTTCAGTCATCTAAGCCCCGACAGGTTTCTGTCATCCCTCTTAACATATGAATACCCCGGATTTCATCTTCTTTTCCATTCTTTGGCCATTCCTTTTTTTGTGTCCTGGTTGCTGGGACAGAGGTACTCAGATGAGATCTTATTCTGTTACAACTTTCTAGTGCTTTCCCATCATCCTTAAAGTTTCCCCTCAGGATTATTGAGATCTAATGAATTTTTCACATTTTACTATTAACTTGACGTGCAGGCTCAAAAAATGTGATTCTTGCTGCTCAGCCACCCCTTGTAGTCAGCCTCAACTCACTGTATAAGATAGTCCTATTCACAGTTATAAAACTTGCTAATTCTGCAACATGGCTTCTGCGCAGCATGGGATATTCCTCTTAGCAAATCGCTGATTCAGTCTATATGGAAACATTCAGTGATACAGACCTTTTACAAAATCAGAGTTCGCAGGCTTACATAGATAGATTTCCTGGTGTCAAAAAAATACGAAGAAAAGGATAATATTTTTTCTTATAGATTTATTCAGAAGATAATGATTTTTAACAATTATTAAAAGACAGTTTCTATGAGGCAGCCATTTAAATCTCATTATTTTTTCAAACACTTCCAACAAGTATGAGAGCCCAAAGCAGTGGAAACTGATATGTCATGCTATGAGTCTGTCTTTGGGCAGTCAATTCAGCATTCTGTTTGCAGCATATCCCATGGCAATTTTGCAACCCTGGAGAAATGTGTTTTCTAGATTGCAAATAACAGGCTGATCAATTCAAATTCTTGGAATAACAAGTTGGTTCTGCACCCACTATATTTATCACTTTTTTTTTCTGTGAAAAAGCCCTTTCCCAAATTTCGTATTGTTATTTTCTTAGAACTAACCTAGTTCAAGAAAGGATAGGGTCAGCTTTTTTTTTTCTTTTGGCATAAGTTGCCTACACTGATCTGTAGTGTTCACTGCATTTTAGACAGAGGCATTTCCATATTAGATAAATTGCTCTGATCTCTGCACTGACTGAGGAAGCTAGTGCTTCCAGGCAGATAAAAGAAAAGAAAAAAATTTTCCTCCCTTGCTTTCACCCAAATTTCAACAATGTTTTAATTTATTAAGGAAAATAGCTTTAAATATCACAGTAAAATCAAACAGTAAGTAAAATATAATGGCCACACATTTTCTACTAAGCAAATATTTAGTGCACTTAAATATATGTGTCCTTCTCAGGTTATTCAGGACATCTTATGCAGACAGCACTCATCGTTTTGGGGAGGGGTAAATAAATTCACTCAAGCTTCATTATGGACCTTCTATGCAGAATAACACTGTTACTACTATTTCTACTTATATAGGGAGGATACTCAATGAATGTTCTCTTCTGTCAGCATTTTCTTTGGGTAAATGCTTTCTGTTTTCTGTCAAAGAGCAATCCAAAATATTAACCATCCTTGAGATGTTAAGTAATAGTGTTCCAATCTGTCACTAAAGAGCCAATGCTGGGCAGTAGCAAACCTGCAATTTTCAAAGTTGGATGGTGCAAAAAAAATCCTGTGGAATCCTTAATTATTTGCAATCATTCATTATCTTCAGTGAACCCTGGAAGCTGCTGGAGAATTGTGAACATGAACCATTATAGTTAAAATGGAAAACCCCATCATTTTAGGTATTATTTTCCTATGAATAAAATGCTTTCATCTTTTCCAGGAAGACATGCACTTAAAAAGCCTCTTTACATTTACTAAAGCTTCCAGAAATGTAAATATACATTTAAAATCACCTATGTAACTTGGTCATTGCCTCCTTTCAACTAAAACAATAAAATAAAACAAAATATAGGACTTAAAAAAAATCCAGCAGCTGGTTAGTCCTCTCCTCAAACAACTGATTCCTTCACTGCTTCAGTGACTTGGAAAATTGTGAAGCTATCCATCTGAACCTCTCTCTGAGTTGCTTACAGACCAGCTGGATTTTAGGCTCTTCTAATGCTTAGAGTGAATTTCACTTGCCTTTATATCTGTAGAGCCAAATATTGATGTATTCTTAAATAATTAGATGAAGTCTTTTGAAGAGAAGACAATATTATTGTACATTACTTTGCCATTCATTAGGTAAAAGATACTCATAACCTTCATTCCAACTTAGACCTTTTTTTTGCCTGAGAAATTTCTTTGTCTAATGTTGGAATTGCTCACCGTTAAATATTGCAAGGCAGGATCCTGCTTCTGCCCAGATTTCTTTCCTGTCCCCTCAGGCCCTTGTCCTGCTAATCTCACTTTGCTCTCCTCTGGTATGGTCTAGGCCCACTGCTGGCTCACTCGCAGCAGAAAGGCACATGAAATGCAAGGGAAAATCCCTCCCACGTAAAGCTGGGTGGATGTTCAGACACAGTTAACATGGAGGTACCACCTAATCAATTCACTGGGCTGAAAGGTACTTCAAAGTGTGACCAGCCCCAAGTTCTTGTCTCAACGGAGACAAGACCTGTATTGTTCTTGATACAAAGTTAAAACCATAGAACAACTGAGATTGGAAGGGACCTCAGGGATCACTTCATTCAGCCTCCCACCCAGTGAGGGCTAATGTCAGCACTGGCTAACCTATTTCTAATGCCCAGCAAACATGGAGTCTCTATCACCTCCCACCCAGACAGTTTATTCCAGTGCTTTACTGTCCCCACTCTTACAAATTTTTGTTAACATCTAACATGGATTTAATTAATTAATAATCAAATAAATAGTTTATGGCCTTAGTCCAAGAAAAACCTGTTGACAGGAGAGGAGATAAAAATGTTTCCAGTGCTATAAGAACAGCCAGCTCCACACAATGTAGCCCAAAGCTTGCAGGCTTAGACCTTTCTTAATCTGCTGTAGTTGTGAGGACTGGAAATTAGCTGAATTCTTGTTATTATTAGTTCTCATTATTTTGTAACAAATATGTTTTAAGGTCACGCAAACTTTTGTGCTGGAACTTTCCATTATTCTTGATTAACAATATCACTGTATATTTTAGCTCTGTAAGCTACATTTGATTATTATTATTTTGGGGGGGGATTATGTACCTAAAAGAAATGTGTGGTTTGTGTTTCAGGCAGTTTGGTAGGTTAGCGGGTCTTGACTTACATTTGGAACAGTTTGCAGGTTAGTTGATAAGAATGGCAAAAAGAATAAAGAGAAATTTCACATGACAGTTATTACATGTAATTATGAGGATATTCTTGACAAATTTTGGTATAATTTGAAAACCTGACAGCTTGTGGGTTTTCTGATCTATCGTTAGTTGAGTGGATTAATCTTACAACCATAACGCACATGCAACAGTTCTTTCCTCAATGATTTTTCATATTTTCTTCCTTTCCAGGATTATGAAGAACATTTCAGTGTTATGCTAGAAAAATTAGACCTAGTGAGAGGACCATATTTGAGCTGAAAACAAATTAAACACAACACACTTTTGAGTACAGATATCCTGGTCTTTTTTTTTTTCCCCTCTTTCTTCTTGTCATTATGCTTGCCGTTGAAGTGTGATTTTATTTTTTCTTCTAAAAATAGGGTTGTGATCTCTTACTGAGCAGGACTGCATAATGTAAAGTAATATGCTGGATCTGTCATACCAGTCACCCTCCCACTGCAGAGGCACTCAGAAGTTACAAGGGGAAGCACAAAGGCATGAGTTAAAAATACCTTATGGACTAAGTGACTGCTTTGGTGCTAAGATGATCTTGATGTTAGAGCTGGCCATACTACCTACACCAGTTTAGATATGCACAAGTGCAATTTCAGTTTTGCTTATGAGGAAATTTTTCTGATAGGATATAACATTTGGTCTGCAGGGCAATCCTGTCTTATTTAACTGGATTTATGGAGAGTAGATGTACTGTAGATATACAGAGCATTTATCCAGAATGATATTTATACATTGACCTCAATATTTATCCTTGTTGGAATACAGCCTGAGCAAAGGAAATCAGCCAAGTCCCAATCCAGAAAAGTCTAGAAAAGATGCCATTCTTTTCTTTTGCTTAACTTCTGAAGAGCCAAGCACAGTACGTGTTGTGGCCCTAAGTATGTGGACCAAGGCACCATTTCTGAATGATAATTGGTGGGGCACGTATTTACTACACTGTTGCTGTACGCTTCTACGGGAGAACTTATCTTGGGCCGCATATCTCTGGGACACAGGGCTCTACCCACCCTGGGGACAGTGATGCACAGACATCAATATGATGGATACAAAATGTCCGTTTATTTAGCTGCGTCACACGCTTATATAGCTCTTGTGCTTCCTGTTCCTGCCACTCCTATGGGGAGGAGTCTATCTTTCCGTCACAGTCCGTGATCTTCCGGTCACCGATCCCTGTCTATTTCCCTACACTACACCAAAGAAGTGTAAATGTCATGTTGACATTTTCCTCTAGAACTGATTTGATAACATCGAAGTGGGGAAGTTTACTACATTCTATGTTTTGTTTGAAAGTTTTCCCACAGTACAATTTCCAGGGTGTTGCGCTATTTAATAAATTTTCTGCAAGCATGTAGAATTTGTTTTTACTAAGAACCTCTTAGAAAGCTGACTTGGAGCGGTTAACATCTATTTATCAGAATTTTATGGATAAACAGTTCTAAAGTTTAATTCAGTATAATAGTATCTGACACGGACCCCAGAAATCCAGCCTCTCTTTCATCAAAGAGTTAATTATGTTGAAGAGAAAAATAATAGCTATGCATACCATTGTCTCAGTAGCTTCCTGTCCACTTGCACCAAACGGTGCTGTGAAATAAGCCTGTGACATTTAAAATTGGTGTGTGGTGCCAGCACGTAACCAGCTACACTGTTTGTGCTGAATCTCCTCCTTAGTGCAAATTAAATAGCCTATTGTATTTAAGCTCTAATCTAGCACACACGGATGTTAGTGGGAGTCTTTCAGTTGGTTTCAACATGTGTTGGATCAAGCCCAAGCAGCCTAGCAAACTATGTCAACAGCTTTTTGGTCTGAAGACTTTCCTCAGGAGGGGTCTTGGGCTGGTGTCCCCAGATATATTCAACCTCTACATGTACATTCCTGGGCACAACAGCTATCCTACCAGCCCTTGCAGAACAGAAAGCAAGGCCCTTATAGCCCTTTGCCTCACTTGTTTGCCTCTGATTTGTGATTCTCCACAAAGAAAGATTGAGAGAGTCCTACCTGGTATTTGTTGTTATCTCTTAGCAGAGGGATTGAAGGCAGAAAACCAGGTTCAGCCTGGCTTAGGTGGCTGCAAGGCTCTCATCCTTCTCTAGCTCTGTTTTTAAGTTAGGAGCACACATGGGCCTGTGCTAGGGATGGGGAGGTAATTAAGCCAGATTAGAGATTTGTTTAAATTAGTTTGTGGTAGGAGGAAGGAGAGCTTAAAGGGTACTCTCCTGCTTGCCCCAGATGGTGCCATCCTGGAAAAACCTGGTGGCTCTGAACAGTGTTTTTCTGTACCACCTAGCAGACAGGAGTTTCTAAGGAAAAAATGGGATCAAGTGCACCAACACATGTGGTCAGAGGCAGCAGGGCATGCCACCACGCTGTCATCCCAGACTGATGCAGCTGATGGGGAGGCAGTTGTGAGTTGGTGGCCACTGGTGGGTTTGTACCTAGCTATTAGTGTCAGAGCAAGGACCTGGCTTGAGGGAGCTGGAAAACTGGGGAAGAGCAGGTGCTGTAGCCACACTGGTTAATTTGGGAAGCTCTCAGAAACATTGGGGTGGTTATTTTAGGGCTAATTGTGCATAACAGAGTTCTCTGCTCTGTGGCAGGAGATGAGGATGCTGCTGGCTGTGATGTGCTGCCTGATACAATTGCTGCTGCTGGTATGGGTAGCTCCAGCTGCCTGACGAGTCACACCGGCAGGGACTCTGAAAACCCAGTCCTCTGGAGTTTTCCCTCCTTCCCTTGATGGACCAAGTAGGTCACTCTCATGATAATGTGAAACATACTCTGCTGCCAAGCCGACAGGGACAGTCAGACTATTTGGTCTGCACAATACAGCAAGGGAAGGCGCAGACAGAGCAAAGTCATTAGGGCTTTTATAATGCAAATGAAAAGAATGAAACATTCTATATAATGTAACTTCATAATAATTTCCTCTGTGGCGTGTTCCAAAACTCTGCCTTTCATACCGCAACACAACCGCTGCTTGCCCCAATGTAACTTTAGAACCATTTAACAATGCTGTTTTCCTTTATTTATAGTTCAGTAGTCAAAGGAAAAGTAACTGGTATCTCTGCAGTGTACCAATGTTTGTGCTCTATGTAATGCTCCACATTATAATTGCCTTCTCTAAGATAACATTTAAGATAATTCATAGAAAGCTGTCAGGGAAAAATGAGAACTTCACACTGAAAATCCTCAATTACATGTTAGAAAATGTAATTTATGTGAAATGTTGCTCCCCATTTACTTCTCGAGACTCAAGTTAATGTGCTATCTGTAATTCCAAAGTTAGAAGGAAAAAAAAGGTAAGTAGTCCCTATTTTAAGTTCCTCTTTGTTTTGTATATGCCTTTGTACCATATCGAAAAAGAAACTCCTCCGAAATGCAACATTACTGAGAATCTTACTCAAGGTCTAGAGTATTCAGATGAATTTTTGGCTGCATAATTACTATGGTTTTGTTTCTTCTCTTCTAATCTTTTATTAATGAGTAAGTGATGAAAAGAAAGGCACTTGTATCTTTTTCATGACAGTAGCATTTGGTCTGCTATTCTCTTACAGTCTATTGCAGAGAGAAAATAAATAAAAATAATAGGTTCAGACTAAAGAGATGACACAGATTTTATAAAGCGCCTGTATGTACAACACAATTTATTTTCATAGCATAACTTCATCTGTTAAAATAGTCAAGCTGTATATAAAAACTTGCATTGGATTTATTACCAATTTTCTAATGCAGTTATATTTAACTTAAAATAAACAAATAGAAGATTCAATTATGTATTTCCCCATCCAAGGCTCATATAACCCCATATGATAGTTCTGTATTTAAGGAAGATGGTTCAAATTAGACTTTGTTCTGGGCCCAGTAAAGTAGCCTATGAAAACACACACTCAAAGATGTTGGAGAGAGGAGACTTTGCTTCCAAGTTGTTACCCCTGACCTTTCAATGAAGGCAGCAGTGCACCAGGCCATAAATAGTGCCCTTCAGGTCACCAGAGATCCATATGGTGGTGAGGGTGAGGGCTGCACCTCTGCCTTGGCCTTTGTTCCCAACCTTTCTGTCCTTTGAAGATCTGTTGTTAAAAAATCAGGTATAAGGCAGAACTCATAGCCACATCCTTAAAGTGTCTGAGCTGAGCTCAGAGATGGGATTTCTAAACTTATTGCAGAGGTTTGGTTTGGTTTTAGCAGTTTACCTTGGGGTATGTTGAAGAAGGTGAACATTCCTTAATCCTGTCTCCTACTCTATTAGCATGTTCTGCGAGCCTGGGGCCAGGAACAGTGCTGCAGAAGCCAAGGTTGGTGCTGCCGGGAGAAGACTATCACCAGTCATTGTCTTGCTGACCTTAGCCTGTAACATATCTGAACTGTGTTTTTTCATTTCATTATTTGTAGATTATAATTTATAAAGTTTATATAATCTAATTTAATAGCCTTGGAGCTTATAGTCTCTATGCTCAAAACAGAAGACTGAAAAAGTAACATATATTGGAAAAATGAAGAGATTTTACTTTTTACTTTCTGGAAAGGGATTTTGCTAATATTTCCAGGAATTCTCCTGTATACATCTTTCTTTTCAGCAATGCAGCCACGCTGCACTGTGCACCCTCCTCTTCCCCTCTTGCTCCTTGACGCCCCACGGGAGCTGCAGCTGTTTGGCAGGCTGCAGACTGGGCCATCCAGCTGTGCCTGGCAGGTGGGGTTAGAGGATGGGAGAGGAGCTACGGCGCAGTGTTGCAAATGAGTGTGATACGGGTTGAGCTGCAGGAGACATAGGTTGGGAGCCAAACGTGTGAGATTCCCTCTCAATGTGTGAGATTTGACAGGTCTGCACTGTGAAGGCTATAATTTTAAAATCTCTCTAGGAGGGTTGGAAACAGTTTCCTCTGAAGCCCAGAGTCAGGCTTGTTAATGATTCTGTATCTTTATTAGAAGAGGCTATTTCTTTTGGCATATTCCCTGCGATACTTCCAGGCCACCTAGATAGTAAAAGTATTTAGTTACTCTGAACTGGTCACGTAACCTTTTAAAACATTAAATTGAACAATCTGGTCCAATCACAGTCCAACCCTTCCTGTATTTCACTATGTCCTTCAGTTTAAAAGAGGAAACCTTATGTTAAAAAGCTTTATAGACCAAGTTCCATCTACGTGAACTGTTTATTTAGGCAGGAAGCTACTCAAGTACTATTTCTGGAAATAATGGGAAAGTAGTTGCATAGACAAGAGTATGAATAATGCCATTGTTGTCCTTTTAGTCAAAGCCACCAAACCCCTCTCATTAGGTTTTAAAATTCAGTTTAGAACCCTAATTCTAGCTCTAAATTCCTATTTTGTTCCCAGGCTAAACATAGGCCAGTAAACAATATCCACAATCAACAAGTAATCTTTTCATTCCATTTCATCTTCATAAGCAAAATCAAGTAGCTTTATACTTTTACTCAACGGAGCAAATGAAAAGTGATAGCTATTAAAACAGAATAATTAACATTCTGTTGTTCCATGGCTGACAGTCCAGCATAGAGCCTTTTGCCTGGACTGTGTTGGGTTGGTTGTCTGTGGTGGTAAAATTTTTGAAAATCTCTTTGGATTGGGATTAAGCAACTAGTTTTGATTCTTGACACAGGGTAGTAGAGTTGACAATCTTCTTCAGCTTCTCCAAGAGCTGTGCTGATGGCTTTTCATTCCTATGTCAATTACTTGTTCATGAAAATGACTTCCTTTATAAAATAAAATATGCAGACTTTTTATCTCCCCTAACCCTTATTTCTTCTTAATTTGTTTTTATTCCTGCAAAACATGGTAAAAATCCCTAATTCTGACTAGAAAGGGAGGAAAAACAGAGCTGGTAAAAAAAATCCCAACACATTCAATGCAATATACATAAAATGAAAAGGTTCACTCCACTTATGTCTGGAACATCGTCTGACCTATAACTGGATTGAAAACTTACAGGGATGTAACCGAGAGAAGGGAATAAAAAGAAGTACTAATAATGTATATTTCTTCTAAGCACTGTCATTGAATATGGAAATTTGATTTGAAGGCTTCCAGATTTCAGACTACTTTCTATGCGAACACTGTTTTGGGTTCTGTGAGTTCCTCACCTTGGTCTGCAAACCAAATTATAGACTGAATGGTTGAACTGAGGCACTGGGACCAGTGTAGCTCTGGCAGCGAGGAACACAGCCCTTGCTGTGCCCTGCCTGCACCTGTTACATTGCTCATTCCTCTCAAGCTACACACATGCAAATTTGATGGCAAGGGTGCACAGGCACCCCAATCTCTGATATTAGAACATGTTACTGAAGCGTAAGTGACATTGACTGTTTCTACGTTCCCAAAGCACTGAAGACACAATTTATTAAATATTGGATGTATGGTTACAGCTTCCTAGTTGTGCTCATTTTCCTCCATCTCTGGATATGCCTGCTAAAAAAGCTAACACTGAAGCACGCGCTGCCAAATCCTCAAAACACCCTGTGCATTGCTGTCCACAGAACTCTACCTGCTTTGTGCACCTGAATTATAGGGTGCATGTGCTTCACTGATGCCAGCTGCTTCTTCTGAAACACATACATATGCACACAGGTAATAAGATTTGCACCTGAATGAAGTTTTCAATCTGCTTTTCGTTCATAAATCAGCTGTTATAGGTTCAAACAAAACCAAATGAGCTAGGTAACAACCTTCTGTTCACCATAATCCAAGTAACCTGCCCATTTTTACTAAGCTTTATTACAGTTACCTTTTGCCTTCAGTAAAAAATAAAGACAAAATCTTCCCTTCCCCCCCAATAATTTGAAGAGAAATTACCATCCAGGTATCCTGGAAGAACTGTTAATAATGGAAAATCCTGACCCCATGCATAAAGTAATAGAAACCTCTACTGCCACACTAAGAGAATAAAAGCCCCTTCTTCTAGACAATTCCATAGACACACTGACACTTCATCATTACTTTTTCAGATATTTGTTAAGCATATAGCTATTGTGGGATGCAGTATTCAGTTTGCATGCTTTCAAGTGAAGAAAGTAGATCCTAAGAACAGAAAACACTGCTGGTGATTAACTAACCATTTTTGTTCTAGTATTTCCTCACTCTATTAGATTAATCTGAGTAGCTAAAGATTGAGTGATTCTGAAAATGCATATTGAGATTCCACTGCAGAGTGTTGTTTGGATCGTATTACAGAAAATAATGTAGTCTAACCACTGCTGGTTTTGTTTTCATTTGTTTTGGTTTTGGTAGGAAAACCTTCCCTTTTGGTTTTAGCTTTTCTATAGCTGAAGTTGGAAACATACTTCCACTGATCCTCGCGTATGAAGAGTATAAACTACTCTTTCGCAGCAGAGAATTTAAAAGCACATTTCTCTAACAGCACTCTGGGTAGCTCTAAACAAGGTCACATTAAACTTGCATTGCTCCTATTTGAAATGTAACTGTGCAGTTTCTTTTATGTAGTTAAATGTAAGCTCAAACAGTAAGGGTCAAAAACTGACTGGCAACTCCTGTGCCAACCAACATAGGTTTAATGTTTTCCCTTCCTACATAATTTAGGACTGCCACAGAATTTCACAAAACCTCTTTCAGCATTATTTATCTGTATTGCAGTACTGCTCAGAGGCTTCATCTGCAATTCTCCATGCACTGCCTTAACCACAAGATCATCCTTCCACTTAAATACGATACAATACCTATTATCTGCTGAAGCTTATACACAAACGTTACGAGCTGGTTACAGCAGTAAGACAGCATTTTAAGTACATTACCTTAACTTGTCCTTTATCCCACCTTTTATAAAGAACAGATCAGGTATGAAACATCAATGAAATATACCAAACATTATTTTTACAACAGTCCTTCAGAGTATAAGAACATATTGTCATGCTTGTTCCAGAAAAATGACCAAACGACACCGCAAGTGGGGCATCAGCTGTTAATTGGGGCATACTACATTAAGCATTTTTTTCCCACAAAATGTAATTAAATGAATACATATCTGAATGAAAGAAAACCACATTCTTTGCTGTGAGAAAGATAGATCACTGTGCTTACATGAACTCCTATTTTGTCCAATAAGGCTCTATACATCCATAACGTTGTGAGCAGACTCCATTTGTAGAAGTTTGGGTGAAAAGAACAATGCCTTCATGTGATCACAGAAGGCAATAAACAGCTGCTCTGAGCTTTTATGTATGTCCTGGGAAATGCATGGTGACTGGGATGTCCGTAGCAGGAACTGGGATGGTGACCCATGAGCCTCTGCTTTCTTGCTATGCTTAGAAGTTCACTTGGTGGCTCCAACAGGTCTTAACATCAGCCAAGTTATAAGGAGCCTATTTTGAGGGGAAGATTGCTGAGGCAGTTACCAAGAAACCTTTTAGAAGAACTAGATTTAGAACCGAGATCCCTATGACTGTAGAAACAAGCATCTATGGGTCATCTCTTCCAAGATGTTGTCAAGTCACTTCCAATAACATACTTTCTAGTTTCAACAGTTTTTTGAAACTTTTCTGTCTCAGGTAAAAATCAGTGTGGAAAACACACATCACCATATATTTTTTTTCTGTAGCACACATTTACATGTTTATCACCCAAATGAACTGAAAGGAGCACTGAAAACCTTCCTCTCAAATAAACAAATATAAAATGCAATTGGTGATGGCATTACTCCATAGAAATATGAACTTTAGTAATCACCATTTAACCTATTCATAATCTTTCTAATGGTGTAACACTGCTGCTCCAGAAGGTCTTTCTCACTTGGACCACTGTAGGTATGCTGAAAAAAGCATCTAGCTGCAAGTGTTGCTGATTTGCAGTGCTCAGCTGAACTACTTTTCAATCACCTAGGCTAGATAAACAGCCCTGAAATGCACCAGATGAGGTAAGTATGACAGCCTAAAATCTTGGGTTGCCACTTATATTTTGCTAATACATACCCGTTGGGAATCTGACCTGACCTAGAGGTCCACCACCTACTACAGTCTCCATGCCTGTGGCAACAGTTCTTTAGCTACAGTGCAAGGTCTTTGTGCTTTGTAGTCTTTGGTTTACACCCTCTTAGTCAGTGACATAGCGGGATGGTTGTATTTTGCTTTGCAGGGCTTTACCATTGCATCATTACCTACTCATAAAAAAAACAGACTGCTGATGAGTAACTTTCCATTGCTTTCTCACAATCATGGGTGAAGCAGATTTTTCTCTCCCACTGGTTTGTATAGAGTGAAATAACCTGCCTTTCATTAGAGTAGCACTAGAAAAAAGTTGTGGCTGATGAGGAAAGAGCGCATGAAAAAGTGCTGTAGAAATGAAGACTATGACTCAGATGCTATTTTCCCCCCTTGTGGAAAAAACTAATAAAAGTTAATAAAAGGATCCTGAAATAATGATAAATATTGGAATGTTTTCATACTGCCCGAACACTCAATTTAGATACAACTGCAAGTATTCCTATTGATTTTACTATTCCATTTTTAGTGTTGATCTTTTGGTTAATAAAAGTTTTCCCTTCAAGAATAAGGCAAGAGATTTCATTGTAGCGTTGAGACTGAGAGTAATATCCAAATGATTTTTGTCCGGATGCTGAGGAGAAGGCTCCGAATGTGATTTTAGTAGACTGGAACTTCGAGGAATGAAGACTTACCTCAAAGATTTCACAACAGCAGTTTAGGGGAGCCTCTAGTTATTTCTAATGAGCTACAGAGCCGTTTCGCCCATTAGCCATCAGGCTGAATCTAAGCTAAGAAAGAATTAAACTTTTTCCCATACAAATAACATCCATTGCCCTCTACCAGAGATTATTTTAGCTGGGTCTCCTTCTCAGTTCCTACTACAGACTTGCTACTCCACTACACTGCATGGCCTTTGCAGAATGGAGATTGCTTATCTATTTGTTGGGCCTAATTCAACTCAGATGTGATCTTAGATGGGTCTGCAAATGACAGTGTCTGCAGAAGACACGGAGTTACCATGTATTCAAGTTTTCTTTACCAACATACTCAGATGCCTAGCATTCAGAGTTCCCTGAGTGAAAGCCATTGTTCACATCCAGTCAGATGGTCCACCAGAAAGTCTAAGGTAATCTGTAGGGCACAAAGGTAGCAGATGATGAGACTCACTGCCTCGGCACGGCAGGGCATGTACGTACCTATTTCTACCTGTGAAATCCCAGACAATGGTAAGATGAGGCCAAACTGGTCTTCACACATTTGTGATAACTTATCATGCTATTGTTAGTGATGTACAGTGAGGAGACAAATCTTGAATTTCAGGTTGAAGCTAATTAACCACAACAGTAAAAAAATCAGATTCATGATTTTTTTGAGAACTGCAAATCACTAGGACTGGCCCTGAAATAGACCGGCCTACAGACTGCAGGAATGGAAATGGAGCTGGTCAGCAGTTTGTCTGTTTGTTACTGCACCTAGACAGCCAAAGCCGACAACAAGCATTGACAAGACTGCCTGCAAATCTACTCTCCTGTTGCTTGCAGAACAGCTAGTATCTCAGCATTATGAGTTTCACTTGGTGCCAGATGTTTATGTCTAGATGAGGCAGAAGAAGCTCTACAGCTTGTCATGTAATATTTAAAGCCTGACGAGGTATTTCTCATTTAATCACATATATTATTAATTTCAATGAAATTACTGTTTCTCCCCATGCCTTTAACCAGCCAGTGCATAAATGTTGGGTTGCTAAGGCAGAATTATAGCCAAGTATTCCAGTTTAGCTGACTGCATTCTGATTACTTAATAATGCTCAAGTATGTGCAGAATTTGTCCTTGCTGTGCACCACACAGAGTGCTGCACTACTGAAAAAAAAAAAAGCTCAGAAAAGGCTGCACTGCATTGGCTTAAGCACTCTCCTCATTGCAGTTTATATTCCAGGTAGTTAAACAAGTTCACAGCTAAGGAAAAATATGTGACTTCTTGCTGTACCATTCCCACAGACTAATGAACAAGTAATAAATGGCTAAAGCCTGCTCCGAGGAGCTGAATTTACCATTCTGGCTGAAATTTGCATGCCCCGCGGGGCCGCCGGTGTGCCCCGGAGACTCAGCCTCGGAAAGGCAGCCAACACCGAGCCTGAAAACTAACCGGGATACAAAGCCGGAGGAACGCGGAGACGTTCCTCACCCCGCTCATGGGCACCGCGGGGCTGCGTGTGAACCCGCCGCGAGGCTGAGGCCCCGCCCGGCAGGTGCCCGCCGCCCCACGGCCAGGCCTCAGGCCTAACTCCGGGGAACGGCCGAGCTCCCCAGCCGCCCCGCGGCTCCCTCGCTCGCTCCCCCTCCCTCTCCGCCGAGGCAAGCGGCTGGTGCCGCCTCAGCGGGCCCCCGGGCAGGTGTGACCGGGAGGCAGCCGCAGGCCAGCACCCCGCTCCCCCGCCTCAGGGCGGAGGCGCGGAGCCCGCCATCTCGCCCCCCTCGAGGTGGCTGCGGCGCGGGGCTCGCCCTCTCCTCCCTCCCCTCGCTGCGGGCCGCGCCGCGCCGCACCGCGCCGGTGGGCTTGGCTTGGTTTGCGGCTGCGGCGCGGGGCTCGGTGTGAGTCACTCAGCCCGCGGCGCGGGAGCCGAGCGCGCAGGCACAGGGAGGAGGCGGCGGGGGCGGGCGGGCGGCGGCGGGGCGGGGGCGACAGGCACCGGCTCCCCGCCCGCCCACTCACACATGCTGCCTAGCCGCAGTCAGCTGGAGCGCCGCTTCCTCCCCAGCCGCCGCCGATGACCTCCTCGCCCGCCGGCAGCCGCTGAGGACCCCCGGCGTCCCTGCCAGGGCAGGGGATGGTAGATCGGGCCGCCCGGAGCCCCGTCCAGCCCAGCCCGCCGCACAGCAGCCTCGGTCGCCGCCGCCCGCGAGGAGCCGCAAAATGAACCCCCAGTGCGCCCGCTGTGGCAAAGTGGTCTATCCCACCGAGAAAGTCAACTGCCTGGACAAGGTGCTGGGGCGCGGTCGGGCGGGGACGGCGCCTCCCGGGCGTGCCCGCCCTGCGCGCCCGCTCCCCTCGGCTCCGGCGGGGCGGGCAGGGCCGGCGGGGGAGCGGGGCGAGCCGGCAGGTGGCAAACGCAGCGCCTGAGGGGCTGCCGCTGCGCCGGCATCCGCGCCGCCACCGGCGACGGGCGACAGCCGCCGTGTCACCGCGCTGGCGCAGGGCCGGGGGCGAGCGGGGGCCGCGGCGGGCCGGGGAGCCCCTGCGGTGCCCGCCCGGGCAGTGGGGGCGCCTGGGGTCGGGGCGGCGGGTCCCCGCGGCCTCCCGCCGGCTCCCCAAGTGGTGAAGTTGTGGGCGGCCCCCGCCCGGCTGTAGCTGTCGGTGCCTCCCCGAGCCGGGGCGGCTTCGGCGCCCCTTGCGCCATGGCCGCCGCGGCGGGGGGGGGGCGACAGCCCCGTCCCTCGGGGTGTCCCCCGGTGGCGCTGGTTGTCGCCGAGCGCGGTCGCTCCGTAAATAACAGCAACGAGGCTGTGCGAAGGTCCCCGGAAAGGCAAGGGGGTAGGAGATATCGGGGGAAAGCACCGTGTTATGTGCTAAATTTGGTGTCTGTTCAGCGTACCAAAAAGCCAGCCGTCACATTAGTTAGTGATTTTATTAGCGTAGTATTGCATTCTTAGCAAGCGGCGTATGTTTTTTTTACTTTAACGAGGCAAAATGTCAAACTCCTGCTTGAGTTATCTTTCAGATAATCCTGGCAAGGTCAGCGCGTGGAGGTCTTGGCATTCACCTTAGCAGAGAATTTATGTTTCTGGGAGTGCTTCAGCAGCATCTTCAGTTTCACGTGAAAGTAGTTCTTTTGATGTAGTTTACAGAGGTCTATAATGCATGGCCAAAAATACTGATGTGTAGCTCTGTGTTTAAGTTTACTGTGCCCTAAAATAGCTTTCAAAACATCAGTATCATAAGTAATTCTACTTTGCATTTCTTTACAGTACTGGCATAAAGGATGTTTCCACTGTGAAGTTTGCAAAATGGCTCTGAACATGAATAACTACAAAGGATATGAAAAGAAACCTTATTGCAATGCGTAAGTATTATAGATGTCAAGTCTTGCAGAAATGCACATGAAAAAAAACCCTGGCCGTGGACGTTGTCAAATAGGTATTGTCATGCTGTAAAAACTTAATCTAGAGATGAAGCAGTGCAGCCTAGAGCAGTTTAGTATCTTTTCAGATGGTATATTCTACTCATATTGAAGTGGTAGAGGGTGAAAATATTTGATTATGTGTTTAGGCAGTGTTTTAATGTCAGATCTCAGGATACAAGTCTTTTCCTCCCGGAACGTGTCAGATCTGGTGCTGACTCCTATTACATTCATTATTGGCCTGCTGGATTACAGTTGTCCATGATGCAGCTCTCTGTTCAGGGTTATGGTCCTGATCAGCATTTTGTACTAAGAAAACAAACAAAGCGCTTCTCGGTTGTGTCATTTACCAGAGACAGTATCGTGTTAGAGATCGTGACAACCTATTTTTAAAACTGTTACGTTGTTCACATATCTCAGATTACTAAGCTAGATATTTACAAAATCCCTGCTTCTGGTGCTTCATGCTATTTTCTGTTTTGCTTCTCAGATTTTGATAGAATAGATTCCATTCAGTTGTAGAGGATAATCATATTTTATTCCACTTTAGATTTTGTTGTGTGGATTTTGAAGAGAGCTTTCATGTTTGGCTTGCAAATACTGCAGAAGAGCATTCTGATACATGTAGAAAAAAAGGTGCTTATTGTCCTTTGTACCATGCTCCTAAGACTTGCTAAGTGCATTTCAGTATGTTTTAATCTGTAGAAACATTTATAATATTAGTTGTTAGAAGGATATCTCTAAAGAATTTGGAATCAAGTTTGATCTTATGTTATATTTTGTTATTATTTTCACCTTCACCTACTTAGAACATATGTTTTAAAGGGGCAGAATTTTGAAACTACAGACACATTTTTTTTTCCCAGAAATATTCTCCTTTACTCATCTTAAAATATTTGTTTCATGTTGAGGTAGACAGTCTATGGCTGGCCGTCACAGAGTGGTTCAGCAGCATATGCTCATTTCTTCCAGGCTAAAATTGAAGTCAGCCAGTGCCTATCTGTCTAAAATATGAGTTTCGTTATAAAAACTGCTGTGCTGCCAGAACTTGAAACACCTGTTTCAGTGTGCACAGTTGTACTTAGATTGCTTTGGGAACATATGGAGTTACACACATACATTTCTAGCTTTCCTTGAAGTGCTCCACAGTGTATGGGGGTGACATTAGACCTCTTGCAATATAGTGTCGTTGGTTGCCAGTCTTACATGCAGTAAGCTCTGTAGGAAGGGAGATTTAAGCTTCAACAGGTGCCACACTACAAGTTGAGACTAACCTAAGGATATTGGCCCCAGATGGGACTCTGCTTTTGGTACTATTTGAGTAGAAGTATAAGTACAGGCTTACATCCTTTACAGTAGTTAAAACTGGTAATACTTTGGTGTCTTTTACGTAAATTTTTGTGGTTAAATTTCAATGATGATACTTTGGTTGCTTTCCTATGTAATCAGAAACTTCCTTGTACTTAATAACACAGTTGGTTTACAAAGTTTCCTCTGTGCTGTGCATTGGTGTTTCAATGCCATGCATATTTAACTTCTGTTGTGGGAGACATTTTCATCTATGTGATTATGCTACGTGGTGTGTCCTGTTTACAGATGAGGGGGGAATAAAGATGATGGATATGTTTTGTATGGTTCAGGTGCTATTCTTCCTGGTAGTTGCTTTAAGGAGCTCTGTAATAGTGATCCTTGAAAAAACAATCTCTGTCTTTGAAAGGTCCCTCAAACCTGATGTATGATATGGGAAGAAACAACGTAAAACCATGAAAGAATGGGTTTCTTTTATTAAAGAAGAGTCAAAATTTAATGTAGAGTATCAACAAGGTGTATTTTATTCTTAAATTTTGGTAGATTTAAGGGGATTTTTGTTTGTTTGCTTGTGGTTTTTTTTTTTTTTTAGAGAAACTTAAATAATCTAAATAATTTTAAGGGTTCTATGGAACCATGAGGGGAAGACTAAGTTGTGCTTTGTGGCTTCAACAAACTTTAATATCCTTCAAAGGAGGGATGTTTATGCAAAACTGTGTTTTGAAAATATAGTTGATTTAAATTATCATATTTTGACACAGTACTCTTGCATCTCAAAGGTTACTTATTTGCAAAGCAGACACCATTGTAGTATTTCAAATTATGATGTGTCTTATCCAGTGTCTGTTAGTAAGGGGCAAATCTGTTTTTATGTTAAATATTGTTTGATCAGAAAATCTGTGAAGAAAAGAAGGCAAATTTACTCATACAAACACCTACAAGCACTTGACAAAGAGCAATTACTGTTAGACTGTTTATTGAGGCCATCCGTCAATGAAAGTGTGATTTGTAGATAAAAGTGAAGAAGTATGCACTGATTTGAATGGGACAGCAATACTGTGAAGTTGTTTAATAGGTTTGGAAGCCATAGTTAGCCTTTTGTAAGGACAAATTGAAAAGCACATATCTTCAATAATTTCTGTAACTGTTTGTTAGTTCACATGTTAGATAAGGCACTTGAGTATATTTTGACCTTTGAACTTAAAATATTCCACTATTTTTTTTTAGGTGCTGAGATTAATAATTTTTGCTGCTTCATTGACAAAGATCAGAAGTTACTTTTAACTGTAAAACATAATTGTGTTTCCGTTACTACAGAAAAAGATATTGATTTGTGAATGTTCAAACTCTGCTTTTGGTGGAGGAGAGTAAAGTCAGATGGATTAACAGGAGCTAGTGACTCAAGAAGGAATATATTGTGAAATACTTCGATTCAGTGTCCATTAGAAGAGAGCAGAAATATTTGTAAATGAAGGATTCTGCTTTTTTTAAGGGCAAGTGTTTTGTTGGGCAGCTTGTACCATTTCTAGCTAATGGTTGTATATGTTCCTTGCGATATGGATACACTGATAGCAAAAGTAATGACTGGGCTACTGACGTAGTAGAACTGCTACAGGTCAAGTTGCTGAGTTGCCTAGTATTGCACTTCTGACACTGCTTTTGTAAGTTGTAGATTTATGAAAGATTTTGCAACTGGGTCGTGAGGGAAAACGTTGTCTACATGTGCTTGTGTGTAATACGGCTTTGAAAAGAATGATCTTTGTATCACAGAGTTTCCATGAGGTTCCTTGACCTGTCTCCTTTTGAACCTTTCAGTTCTCCTGCTTGTAGAGAGAAGATTATACAACTTTTTCTCTCTCTTTTTTTATTATTTACATAATTTGTGAGCTATTTGAGTCAGGATAGTTTATCTCTGCTTGTTTGTGTAGTGCTTACAATACTGTGCTTTTATCTCAGCTGGGACCTCCGAGTAGTACAGGACTCTCATGACTTATGGTATTTTTGTTTCTCACTTGCATTCATGTTTCATCTGAAGGGCCTCATACACAACATTTTGAAGCTTGTAGCTGCTTAGCACATGGACACTGCTGGGTTTGCCTTAACAACTTAAGTCTTGCCTTTTATTTGCTGTCTGACTTGAGATACGCCATGTTGCAAGAGAGCTGCCTGATTTATGAAATAATGTTGATGAGACCAAGGGCTCTGACTTGTAGTCCAGTTTTGCAGTTCAGCCAGGTGCTATGCACTGCCTTAAGCAGGTCAATGAGTCTCTCTGAGTGTGCATATAGGTAGTAAAAGAAGCGTTAAGACAATTAAAATGACATGGTTAATCCCACGATTTGTAAATCAAGGTGGCTTTAATGCAAATTTGAACGCCTATTCCACTTTAATATCTGCAGATACAGATTATTAAATACTTGTTTAATATATATGGAAATGTTAAGAAGAAAAGATCTTTGTTGTTGTTATTATAATTTGCAGACCCAGAGCTGATCCTTCCCAGCTGCAAATAACCAACGTGATGCAAGGAAATGAATGGCATTTTGGCAACTAAACATCTGTGTACTAGTTCTCAAGCTTGTTAAATGATTGAATCATGTAGAATGATTTTATGGTAACTTATTCTTACGAATATTTATGTAAATACTTTTTTGACAGATTCACCAGACCAAAACACGAGACTACTTTTTATGCAAAATGTAGAAGCTGAAAACAATATTTTTGCAGTGTTCTCTCTGCATTAGCTCTACCTGCTGATGCAAACACACTTCCTCCATGTGTGAACACATTGATGGAGATTATTTTTAATTTCTGCAAAACATAATAGCGTAAGCTTCTGCAGACCTGATATAACCTCTTGCCAAAGGCAAACAACCTCACTATTGGAATAAATCTTTCTGAAATACTTAATATCTAAGATTTTGCTAATCGCCTGCACACAGGGTATCTTCATTCAAGTTTTTATTTATGACAGTCACCATATGGAATGATTACATAACTTTAATTTTAAATCTACTGTCATCAATCTTAGCGCGGATTATTGACATGAAGAAAAACTCATTAGCACTTTATTTTTCTAGACTTAATTTCCTTTAAACTCATGCCAGTAGGAAATAGATATGCAAATACATTTGAAATATTGTGGTGATGTTAGAAGAATTGTACTACAGTTTCAATCTGCGAGTGCAGTCAAACTTCATGTTTTAAGATATTATAGGGGAGGGATGAAAAATGTCAAAGTTATTTTATACCAGCTTGGAAATGGTAAGAACATGGTAAAATTTCTGGACAGTCAGATGGGCTGGAAAGTGGAAGCAGTTGCTTGTAATCAGTGGATGAATGTGGCCATTAAATGGAATCCATTGTCCGGAAACGAGAACTTATGTATAGATATTTTGTTTTAGCTGTAAAACATGGGTGAGTTTTCTTTCTACTAGTCAGAAAACTTCTAGAAGGTGACTAGGAGTGTGATGATATTATTCTTACTAAAAATAGCTATCATTATCTTATTTTTCAGTATTGATTTCAGCAGGTGATTATTTCTCAGTTTAAATATGGCAGGAAGAAAGAAAACGAGTAGGTAAGGAGCAGTGAGAAAATCCTTCTGAAATATGGCGGAGCCAATTCTAAGAGTTGCAGTAAACAGCACACAGAATAAATGGATTTTTCTTTTCTAATTCTCCATCTTCAACTGTTACTGAACAACAGCTTAGTGTAAAAGAATAATACTGAGTTTGGGTTGAGGACGAAGATTGTTTTATGGCATGGTTAACCTTACAGCCAGTTATTTGTTTTTATTTTTCTTGTTTTGGGCTTCTCAGCCATTTCTGATCATTAGATTTCACCAAAAGTAAGCTATTGTATAGGTCAACCCAAAATGGTCGTTCTTATTAAAAGAAACAACCCAGAAACTCGCATGCAAACCTTCCCTCGCTTTATTAACTTTATGTATTGAAGACTTTCCTCTTAGGATGTAGTATAAAATGAGTAATGGAAATAATAGAACCACTAGAAAAACAGCTGGTAAGGGTCTCAGGTCAGAGCCAAAAACACCTATGTCATTTAAGCCTGTAATTTCTTGTTCAGCATCTCTTAAGTCCTCACTCCAGTTTTTGAAAACAGTCATCATGTCTCCCCTCAGCCATCTTTACTTTAAACAAAACAGCTCTAACTCTTTCCTTATAGATTGTATTTTCTGGTAATTCTTGTTTCTCTAACTTCAGTTATCTCCAAATGAATTGCAGTGCGCAGTGGAGCATTACCAGAGCTGGTAGAACAGCAAGAGTGCCTATACAACTCATATATAATTTTTCTCCTAAGTCCCACTACAGTCTTTGCTGTTCTTTTTTTCTAATTTGTTGCAAAACTCGGACTACTATTAAGTCATATTCATATTGTTGTGGGCTACAGTTTTATCTTTCTGTGCAGAATTGCAACCTCAGCAGTTGTTATTATCCATTATCTGAGCAGTTAATTGTTCTTGGCTAAGCACAGAACCTTCCACTTGCTTCTCATTGAACTAAATCCCAGTTTTTCCCCAGGCTGTTTCTCCAATTTGTCAAGTTCATTTTATATTCTAATTTTGTTCTCTAATGTGCTTATAGCCCCCTCCTATCAACCCTTCCACCAGAAAGCCTGTAAGCATATTGCAAATTTAGTAAGTGTAATCTTCATTTCATCACCCAGGTCGCTAGCTGAAGGCCTGGAAGGGTATTGGGAGCAGTATGTACCTCTGTGGTCTGATGTGGCCTTCCCTTCTGTAGTGAGCAGTGATGAACAAGTGAAGTACTTTATCTTCTCTACCTATTCATGGAGTGCTAGATCAGGTGTTAAGTTCTGCATAAGAAAGAAAATAAAATTGTAAAAGCGCCTAATCACTGTGGATATTTATGCAAACTCTGCTTAAATATGAGGGATAGCTACAAGTAGAGGAAGCATATATTTCTGCTGCTCAGTGCTGTGGTATCTTTCTTGGTTAATTGAGCATTTAGTCCAAATTAGTATTGGTGGTATCCAATGAAATGAAACGAAAAGGAAAGTAGGACAAGAAGCTTAGCCTATTTACTAGAACAATTGAAGGAGCTTCTTAGGCAAAATATTATTTGTCTCTGAAAGGTGTTCAATGCGTATCTTTAAACTCTTTGAAGAAGGCACATGAGAACACTTTGTCAGAGCTGCTGAATACTGTGCGTGAGGCAGATGGTGGTTAGTTGCAAAGGAATTACTAAAGAATAATCATCACTGACACTCAGATCTTGGGAAGGCTTGGGCTGTATTTTGATTGCTGTGACTGTGTCTGAGTAATGGGATGCAAAGACAGTTTTCAGGTTCCATTTCAACATGTTCAGTTGGCAGTGTCCTGGTTTCATGTTTGATCAAGACCTGCGTTTGACACCTTACATGCCCGTGCTGGTGGGTGTGCAGGGAGAGCACTCTGTGAGCTCCAACAGGTCCTTGGGTGTGCGTTGTTGCAAGCTGTGGAGAGCACCATGGAGTGCTACAGCTTAGCTGCAGCCAGCCTGCTTCCCTGCTGGTGCAAACGGAGTAGAAAAACTGCCCTCAGGGAGATGAGTTGTTACCTTGTTTTCTCTCAGAGCAGGTGAATTCTCAGGCTTTATTGAGCCAGTACTGTCACATCTAGTGCCTGATGTGAGTATAGGGTCTGTGTTTGTAATTCACGTGCTTTAATATTCTTCCCGTTGGTGTAATTGCTCCAAAGGGACAATTACAATTTAGTGTTACTTAGGAAGTTGCTGGGGCAAATAAATAGAAAATATGCAAATGAATATTATACGTTTTATTTTTATGCAAGACTGCAATAAACATGACATTCAAACAAAGCTATTGGCAAGAAATGCTTATAAAAATCCTTGCTATATGGAATCCTGATCTGTTGCCAGTTTATGTCTTAGCCCAAGTAAATACGTGTTTGTAATTTGTATGATCATTGGTCATTGTAAACTGCAGATAATTTTTCCAAGGAAGAACCTGTGCGTCTCCCAAGGACCTGTAGTGATAGAATATATTGAATGTATAGTCTTAGGGGACTGTAGTTACTGAGACATGGTTTCAGTAAGTGGGATTTTCTTTGCTTGCCAGTATCTTAGCCACTGTTGATGCTCAACGTTATCTTGATTTTTCTTAATAGCTATTACTTTCCATACTCATTCCCAAACACTGATGAAGTTTGTTTCATTATATTTACTAAAATATTTAGGCAACAGGACAAGAACAATAGATGAAATTTTGTGATTACAAATCATTTACTTGCATGGCAAAGCTGGAGTTTTGGAAGAGGTAATAACCAGTTGTAACAAGCCTGTGAAATCTTGATGGTATATTTTAACAGCTTTATGATTTAACTGTTCAGGGTTGTAAATGTTCTAAGCAATAGAATTTCCTATCATATTTGCAGAAGAACTTAAAAATAAGGAAAATATTTTAACTTGGCTGAGTTTTAAGTTCTGTGTAGCTTTGCTAATGTTGCTGATGGTCACAAGTAAACCTTCTGTCCTGATATACTCTATATACTTTAAAAAGCTTGAAGAAAAATAAGTATATGTTCCAGTCTTTCATGTCACTTTGAATTTCAGAGTTGGTGATGACAATAGAGAACGACAACATCATGTCAGCTGAGTGTCAAGAAGTATGTTTTGCTGTTTACGTATGTCAGTGGAAGCTTACTATATATATCCAGACAATGTAAAATTTTGGCTGAGTGGTCAGTTAATGTTGTTTTAATAATTTTGATTATTGTGGGGTGCTTACAGAAACCTTGCTAAATGTGGAGATCATAGGAGTTACACTGAGGGCAGAGTTTGGCTGTGTGGTGTTGAGGTTCCTTGAAAAGGGGACAGGGAGGACTTGCAAGGGAAAAGTTTGCTGTAAGGAGAGGTGGGTGAAGTACTTGCTGAATAACTGGTCTGCCTGAATATAAATGACACCAGCCAGTTTGTGCTGCCCCTAGTTATGTCATCTCACACAGCAAGTTTTTGAAAAACCAAAAAACTGCAATTAATTCTCCCTCTTGATTTACAGATCAGTCCATTTCTGCTCTCTGAGCCTCCCTACTTCTGATGTTGGAGTTGATGTTGCATCAGAGTTGACCGAGCTGTTTTCCTTTGCTTTCTATTCATGTTGCCTGTGTAACTTTTATTTGTACTAGGAGGAAAACTCTGGATGATGAGCAGTGCACAATTTTTAGTCTCGTATGGCTTTCTATTCATGGTGCCTGTGTAACTTACTTGTACTAGGAGGAAAACTCTGGATGATGAGCAGTGCACAATTTTTAGTCTCGTATTTCCTCCTCCACCTGTTTCTCCTACTCCTCTCCTCCAAATCCTCCTGTTCTTGGTTGCGGTGGAATTGTGCGGTGGTAGCTGATTGCATTACATCTTCATATGAGGAAGTTAAAAAAATGCGTGATCAGTGTCACACTTGAGAGAGGACTACAGCAATTAGTTTTCATTTTTAAAACTAAGCTATAATTTGGCCAGTAATCATTTAAGCATATATTGCAAAGGCTTTTCTGGGAATCATAGAATCATTAAGGTTGGAAAAGACCTCTAGGATCATCAAGTCCAACTGTCAGCCCAGCACTACCATGTCTCTTAAACCATGCCCTGAAGTGCCATGTCTACACATCTTACAAATACCTCCAGGGATGGTGACTCCACCTCTCTGGGCAGCCTGTTCCAATGCCTGACCACTCTTTCAGCAAAGACATTTTTCCTAATATGCAATCTAAACCTCCCCTGATGCAGCTTGACGCTGTTTCCTCTCGTTCTATTGCTAGTGACCTGGGAGAAGAGACCAACACCCACCTCACTACCACCTCCTTTCATGTAGTTGTAGAGAGGGATAAGGTCTCCCCTCAACTTCCTCTTCCCCAGACTAAACAACCCCAGTTCCCTCAGCTGCTCCTCAGAAGACTTGTGCTCTAGACCCTTCACCAGCTTCGTTGCCCTTCTCTAGAGATGCTCCAGCAACTCAGTGTCCTTGTAGTGAGGGGCCCAAAGCTGAACCCAGCATTCGAGGTGTGGCCTCACCAGTGCCAAGTACAGTAGGACGATCACTGCCGTACTCCTGCTGGCCACACTATTCCTGATACAAGCCAGGATGCTGTTGGCCACCTTGGCCACCTGGGCACACTGCCGGCTCATGTTCAGGCGGCTGTCAACCAACACCCCCAGGTTCTTCTCCACGGGGCAGCTCTCCAGCCTCTCCTCCCCAAGCCTGTAGCGTTGCATGGGGTTGTTGTGACTCACATGCAGGACCCAACACTTGGCGTTGTTAAATCTCATACAGTTGGCCTTGGCCCATCAATCCAGCCTGTTCGGGTCCCTCTGTAGAACCTTTCTACCCTTGAGAAGACCAACACGCCTGCCCAACTTGGTGTCATCTGCACACTTACTGAGGGTGCACTCGATCCCTTTATCCAGATTATTGATAAAGATATTAAACAAGACTGGCCCCAACACTGAGCCCTAGGCAACCCTGTTTGTGACCGGCTGCCAACTGGGTAGAAGTGCATAGTTATTATTTAAAGAGGATTTCTTAACATGTAGAACTATATGGAAACTATGTAAGTTTTGTCCTTGCTTCACAGTTTCAAAAATTCACACAAGGTTTCTACCTCCCCACCCCCTGCCTCCCCCTTAGGAGAGCAAATGTTTGGAGGTGTTCCATCATGTTCTGCCTCTCTGAATGGCAGCATTTTTCACACAGGTGTGTTGGCGTAATGCCAATTTCACAAATATAAATTTGTGCTGCATTTTAATTTAGTTATACCTCAGGTATTTTTTTGAACTTGGCAAACTAAATGATAATAGCTGTTTTTGTTTTGTTGTGTTCCAGTTTTACTCTGGAAAAATTCAGTACTTGTAATGCAATTCTTTCTAACATCAGAAAACTATAAATAGATATACTTAGGGGAAGATTTTTCAAAAAAAGAGATGCTGATTTTAGACTTAATTAAAATGCAAGTGGATAAGTTTGTGGAGGCAAGAAGTGGTAAGATGAAATAAATTGTCTAAATAAAAACCATGGACTATTTCTGCGGAACAGTGTACAGTGGCATACGTTCACCACAGTAGGGTGTTCACATGTTGCGTAGCATTGGTTGTGTCCACCTGTGAATGCAAGAGGGAAGAAATTTCTGACTGGATTTGCCAGGCCATGAAAAAAGAAAAGGGGCCAATATGAGGATTTCTAGCAACAGAAGTGCTCAATAGGTGGTTGACCAGGAGATGATTACCACTGTTAGAATCGGCAGCAAGCTTGGTATGTTGCTTTAAGGGAAGTTGCAGTCCATGTTTTAAAGAACCAGCCTGAAAACATTTATGTAGAAAAGCAAAGCTTCCTGAAGGACTCAAAATTTTTTTTTGAGCTACTGGTTGTGTTTGATACAGTGGTGCTAGTGCCTTTGATGATGTATTTGATGGGTAGTAGAGAAGGGATATTGATGGGTGGTGATTAAAGAGAGGGAATGTCTGTTGGAAGAAGCTTTGTTCAGAAAATAGTTGCTGAATGGCCCATCATGTAGGCGTGTTTGATACAAATTTTGCTGTAACATAGAAAGGTCTGAGAGTTTTATTTTTAAGTAGTTGATAGGAATTTGTCAGGCTATCAGAAGGCAGAGATAACATTTGTTACAACAGTTACAAGGATAACTTGTTGAAACACTGTGGCATCAGCACAAAATTGTTAGGAGGAATGGGGAAAGGGAAAACCAGGCTGAAGAAAAAAGTATCAAAAGGTATATTTAGAAGAACAAAAGTCCCTGAAATATGTGAAAGGAATTGACACCTCTAGCAAATGAGACTGAGAGGTAGGTAATATGGGAAACTTAATAGTGACGATTTGTCTACTTATACAAGGGGAAAAAAAAAGAGTATGCATACATGCAGAGAAAGCAAGGATAGATGAAAAGAGGCAATTTATAAAAATGTCAAGCTTTTCAATTTAGCAATAGCAAACTAAATTTCTGAAATGGTTGCACTTTTGGTTAGGAATGGGGTTCTGTCATGGTGAGAGATCAGTTGGGATATGTCATGAGCTTTTGACTTCTTTTGATCTGAAGATCAAAAGGGATATTAAAAATAGACATTCTCAGCTAACTGACTATTTAAACTGCTGTGTGGTTTTTGTTATAGTTGTGTCAGAGATGTTGGGAATCCACATTAAGAAGAATGGAAGAACCTGGAAGAAGAAAAAGGAACAGCAAATAGATGAATTTTGGTTGAGTTAATGGTCAGTCTGCTCCATCTCATGCTTTTCCATGCAGCCAGGTCTCAGTTCTTGCAGGGGCTGACACAGAGTATTTGCTCTCAGTCTGTTCTGTTATTTCTGTCATCATTTTGACAATAATAAATTGATATTGAGAATAGAATAGGAGAGTGTTGTTGTATGAAATATAATTTGGTTTATTGGCATTGCAGGTACTGAGGACTTCATCCTGCTTGAGGAACTTTCAGTGAGGTTTTAAAATTAGTATGAAGGTAGTAATTCATAAGAAATATCAGGACAGTTGGAAAAAAATATAGTTTTCACTTAATTTTATGCCCTTGAAAAATTTTTCTGTATGCTGAAAATAGGCTACCAAATAGTGTCCCCAGGAAGATGAACAGCTGGAGTGGAAACTAAGAAGGATGGTGAGAGTTCTGTGGAAATGAGAACAGCATATGTGATTAGTTTTTTCTGATAGTCTAATGCAAGCATGGGTGTATTGAAACTTTGTTTTTTTTTCTAGTGAGATGTAGATGGATATTCTTCTGGGCAGCAGTAACTTAGATTGGTGCTGGTAATGTTTGGCATCTATTGATTATGAACAACTCAGCATAGCCAGAGAATTATTCTTGGAATTTGTTTTGAAACGTAAGTGATCATCTGGTTCTATAGGCTACTAAGCTGCTTCAGTACTGAAGAAAATTTTTTGTAAAAATTGGAAAACTTAAAAATTATTTAGATAGAGCTTTCTGTACTTGTTACTTCAGGAAGTTTGGAAAGACATTCTGAAATCTGAACACAAGCTGGTCAAGCCTTGTATTAATTCATTCTTGTGCTAAAGACCTTCTTTCAGGCTGACTCTTGCCTTTGTGGAGGAGAGACTCAAAACAATAACATCCAATTTCTTGTACCGATTAAATGCTTAACTTTCATGACCATGCTGCTGCTGCTTCAAGCCTCATTTGGGTCAGCGGCAGGAGTCTCCCTTACTGCCCGAAAGGCAATGACAGATTGTCTCCTATGCAGAATAATACTGTATATGGAATATATTAACAAAAGGAAAAGTTAAGCTTGTCAAGCTGGGTATGGATGTGAAGGAGACTGTAATATGCTTTTAGAAGTTAAAGGAAAGAGGGTAAAAATGGTTGTTTTCCTCTAATTACTTATTTCACCCTGAGGAGAATGGCTACTCCCTTTTTTCCATAGCTTACTCCATCCTGACACTTATGCTGTATTCAGTGTCAGATCTCTCCAGCGGGTTTCTCATCTCCATTGCATGCCTCAGGTGTGACAGTAATTCAGCATCTGATGTGCTGTGACCACTGCCCATGGTGTGAGAGACAGGTCTGTCTCCCTTGTATTTTCCATCTGCACTGTTTGTATACGTCTTGGGTCTGATGTGTAAATGTTTCAGGCTCTTTTCGATGTGTATCTTCAAAAAGACTGGTATGATAAGGCACTGCTTCACAACTGGGATAACAGATACTAATACATGCAGTTAATAGTATCTATACATCTTACACCAAAGAAATTGGAACTGGACATTCAGGAACAGACTTATAATGGATCTTTGAAGTTGACAGTACAGTAGATGAACAGTTCATAGTAATAATTAATTCTATAATAATTAATTCTATACCTGTTCTAATTTTTTTTTCAGTGGAACAATTTATTACCAGGAGATGTTTTGCAGGAATCTGCTAGCTTAAACTTCCCGCCCCCCCACCCCCACCCCGCAGGAATCTGTATTTTAACTGTGTTGGTTTTATAGTAGCAGAATACTTAATTTCAGAGACAAAGTATTTACTTTGTCAGTTGGACTTATTTTGCTTAGTTGTATTTCACCAAAAAAACTTTTATTAAAATATCACGTGTGTTAATTATATATGTTATTTTTATTATAGTTGTATATTACGTTTAGTGTTATGATGACAATGTACAAATAGGAACCCATAAATGTGGAAGGAGATAAAAGACATTATTTTCAAGAGCATGAAGTTGAAATATAGCTGGGGTTCTTCACTATAGCTTGTGAAGAATAGCCATTTTAAAAGAACATGTTTTCTGAAGGAAAATTTTGAATATTAAAAAAATTTCCGGATCACAGTTCTTATCAAAAAAGAGCTGTTTTTCCCAATCATGTGTAATGTTAAGAATGCTTTGCGTATTTGTGCAACTGGATGCGAGAGGCTCTGCTGCTTCCTGAGGTGTGGGAGAAAGTTTAAAGGAAGCTCATAGTAGTTGTGGCCTCGTGGAGCACTTTAACACATGGTCTTTATAGCTGTTGTAATCTCCAGTTTTTATTTTCTTCTTATTAGACATATGTTCTTTAAATTTTAGTAGGGCTTTAGTAACTACTGTGTTGTTTCTTTTTTATACAGGCTTCAGTTAACATTTCTGGTCCACTCCCCATTGCTTTAATATGTCAAGCAGTGTGTCAGAAAGACTACCCACAACAAATATGTTGAATATTGCCCTGGAAAGCGGAGTCATGAGCTCGAGCATGTTAACTCCAAACAATCCCAAGACTGCTAAAATGATTACAAAGACAGTATTTCAATATATTCCAATTTGATTTTCTCCCAAACACATAGGTCTAACTTATTTTGAATTGGATTCCTTACCTTCTGTGGTCTGTGTTTCCTATAGTATCATTCTGGAATCATTTTGGTTCAAGGTCTAAACCTGACAGTGTATCTGCTGAATTTTTGCTCTTGCAATGAAAGTTACAGAATAAAACTTAGTCTTATAAACCAAGCATCCTGTGGAACTTGATGTCTTCTCTAATCACAGGTATGGTTAATATATAGCTAGAATAGAGACTATACTTTTAAACAAAATAATTTAAAGATTGATAATAGGTGTGTTTTATATCGTGTGAATGGTAGTTCTTTTGCTATGTGTATGTCTTATTTGAGAGAAACCTTTAAGAGAAGAGGCAGTCTCTTATTTGCACAGTTGGCTTTTCTTACCTGAGATACAGACTCATGTCAATTTATATCATGTTACTAGGAACAGCCATGTCCCATATATATAACGAAAAAGAAAGGTGGTCTGACTAGTATTGTGATAGTTTTTAGTTTAGACTGTTAAAGTTAAGGAGATTTTAAATTTGACTCCTTGGTGCTTCATTGTTTTTCAGTGAAATGTCCTGTTACGGTTTTGTACATTTTCCTTTGCTACATAACTGCTTAGTAACTGTGAGCAAATTAAAGTTAAGATAAAAATGATTCCTCTACTTTACCTTACTGCTATATGCACACTTACTTTCAACCAAACAATTTTTTTTAATTCTAGACTTGAAAAAAATACACCTCTACATGCTAAACAAAAATATATTAATGGCATTGTTTGCCTATCTTTATTACAGTGAAGTAGCATACTAAGATGTCAAATATATTATTATTTGAAAAATGTTTATTCTGGAAAGAACTGTGTTGGTCATTTCTGTACGTATGTTGCTTGCAATTTTTATTTCGGGCAATTATGGTCAGTAAGACAATTTAATAGTAAATTCTCAGATTTTTTTTCTCTCTGTGTAACTTGTGAGAATGCTTATGTTAATTTTGAAAGGTTCTTTTTCTAAAGCAAAATAAGGGAAAAGAAGTAATCTGGCACTTTCTTTAAAGAGAAATAAACAGCACTGGAAGCCTTCATGGCAACTATACTAAAAAGTAATCTGTTCTGGTTATAGTAAATTAAGGACTAGGTGGACAGGAGCTGGGAAAACATCAGCATTCAGAGCTCTACAAATAGTCAAGCAACTGTCAATTTCCCCAAGCAAGTGATGGGATTATTTTTGAATAGGGGAGGCATAATCACACCTTTAGTATGTGGAAGACAGTGGATATGAAACCAGCAGGTAATGTTAGAAATAGAAATTGAGGCTGGAAAGATTTTCCATATGCCACAATCTTCATGAAGGCTGTACTAAGTAGACCTTCATAAGCCATTCTGTTGAAGCATAGGAATTCATCTCGGCTGTGTTAGCCTCGCAATATAGATTGGTGAAAAGCAGAAAATACTTGCTGTTCCCCCAAAAAATCAGACCTTAAAATAAGAATGCACTGAACGCATAAAAGGAAAAGATTCTGCAGAGTCAGGATGTCATTTGTACCATCATTTTTAAGGTGGAACACTTGAAAAGCACTATCATCAGTTATTTCATTTGTTTGCGGAGTGCCTATTATTGCCATAGTTGAATACCTTTCACGCAGGGGACGTTGGTTATAATATATTGGCCCATCAGCTTTATATAAAACAGTATGCATCTCTGATGGGGGGGCTGGAGTTCTTAATGTCCTGGAATGACGTTTTGAGGATTGACTATTTAAAATGAGGACAATTGGCTTGTACAGCCTTGCCATAAGTGTGGAATGTTAAAGGAAGATTGACAGAATTAATTACCCAAAGATACCTTGGGAACTGTAGAGTGGTGGTAGTTTTTTTCAGACACCGCTTTGAAGAGGCTCTTTTAAAATTTAAAGGTGCTTTTTAGATGTGGTCGCAAATAGTCAACTTACAACTGTTGCCTATATCTCCTAAGCTTCTCCCATCACAGGATAACAGTAGTGTAGATGGTGTCTCTGAACAGTAATTGAAAAAAATAATTGAACTAGGCCACTACCTACACTATGTTCTGTTTTCTCAATGGAAGGAATTAAGAAATACAGCCTTTTGTACTTTCCTCAGTGTTCCATTTGTCACCCTTTTCCCTGCGGGAGAGATGTACTCAGTGGAATATCTTGTTATGGTTTAATTTCATTCTTGCTGTAAGCAGAAAAGCTTTTATTGGCCTTACAAAAAGATGAACACATTAGGATAGTGGTAAATGTGGTTAATTTATGTTTTGACTGACATAAAATATTAAGACTTGTAACCATTTCTTCAAGACAAGAAATATGTAAAACAGTGGGGAGAGAAGTACTTACTGCGCGGTAGCACTGGCACAAAGTAGTGGTATGTTAGGGTATACCCTGGGTGAAAGCAGAGTGGGGAGGTACAGCAATGTGACGTTCCAGGGAGGCTGGAGCATGGACCACGTTGTCACCACAGGAGAATCCAGAATGGAAAGGGCTCTGCACATGCTGTATGCTCGTTAAATGTTTATAACGGGCAGAAGAACTTAAAAATCGTGAGTGAATAAAGCTGGCAGCTTTCCCCTTCTGCTCCATCCACACAGGTTTTAAATGATTCTCCTTGCCGTGGTAGGAGAGAGCCTGCCAAGAGTGCATTAAGCATCGTGATTAATGTCTGTCACATGTTTATTCTCTCATCTTCTTTGCAGCAGGTGGTGTGTATATGCGGTGGTGTGTGGTTTTTTTTTGTAGGTTTAAAGAAAACAAGGCTGTTTGTGAAGATGTGTGTATATGTAAAAGGAGACAACGTCAAAGAAATGGAACGTGTGCTTGGAGCAGAAGGGGCTTGTGGTCACACTAAGTTCCCGGAAACCAGGCTGAGCAAGGGAGAAATTGCCTCCGGGAAGGCTCTGTCTCCATTGCAGATGACTTCTGCTCTTGTTGTAGAGACTTCTCTTGAGCCATAGGTAGGAAAATCAGTCATCCTCCCTTAAATTTGGGTTGCCTTTTAAAATACTTAGTCACATTCAGGATGAGGTCAGGTAACTTCAACTTTGAAACTCTGTGGGAAGGCAGCGCTGACAGTGGCAGAAAGGTTTCGCATACTTATGCCAACCTCTTGCTTAAAGGGTGTTCTTGTCTACTCTGAACTGGAGTTTCCTCATGTTACTTGATCAGCCCACTGAATGTTTGAGCACTGCCAGGTGTGATGGGGACGTGCATACCAAGTGCAGCCAGTTATTAGAAGGGTGCTTGTACTTAAGTGTATTTACGACTAGAAAAAAGGCTTTTTTATATTTTAAGTGGAGCAAAAAAAATCCAAAAACGAAACCAAACCAATGAACAAACAAACAAAAAAACCCAACCCCAACTATATTACAGTATTTTTCTTTCAAACTATGAAAGTTGATAATTTTATTTAAGACTTTTTAGTAATAACCAATAATACATTATTTAAAGTAGTATTGATTTCTGGATAGTTTGGATACCATTAAGTGGAAGAATACATATGATGAATAATGAAATTAATTTCATGAAGTTTATTGTTATTTATCTGAAAAATATACTGGGATTTTTAGATCTTTGCACAGCTAATTGTATGGTGGAAATGCTTACAGCTGATACAGATTTATATTTTCTATATATCTGAACTAGTTCAACAATCATAAAACTAAACAGACCTTTTTCCTTTAACTTGAACATGTTCAACTCTCTTTGGCTATTAAATGTGAGGTTGTATTTGAGTATCGTTACCTTGGAATTTTAATCTCATTTACACAAGGTCTTGGTTACGGTTGCTTAGTAACATGCTGTGGAAACAGATTTGTTGATTTATGATAATATATCTACAATATCTTTATAATTAAATATGTTGTAAGGAAAGCAAGTACACAATGTGGGTGTGTATTTCAGCTGAATGTTTCTAATAACCTCTGTCTTCACAGAGTATTTTACAATGAGTGTCTTTGTACTGGTTGATGTTTTATGTAACTCACCTGACAGCTGATTCACACTGTTGTATGTGGTTCGGTGGTAGTTTTGGATAATGCTGATTTGCAATTTGTAGGTGAGTCTGAAATCCTGAGGTTTAGCAATTTATTTCCATGGGACTGCAATTTTGATGTGGCAGTTATTTTGCAAGGCTTGCATTGATATTGGGAATATATTGGGTACAAACTGTAAGAGAGGCTCCTAGTTCATTTTTACATGGTATTACACTTTTGTTCCCAGGAGAGAGAAGTGTGTTAGAGATTAAGCATCATGAGACTTGTAAAACATCTTTTTTTGACAGCTAAAGGAAATATCTAGAGAAGTGTTGGCTGTTGTGTGTTGCATGTCTTCAAGTATTTGCAATTAGTGTATTTTAAGGTTTCTTGGTATCTTTAAGGTCTTTCATTTCTTTGCAAACTGGGCTCAAGATTTCTGTTTACCTCCTCTGCAATATATTGCAGAAGAATTCAGAAATGGAGAAGTTTCTAACACTAGCATGCTTATTGTGTAAAATGTCTCTGAAAGCAAAAATTAAGCAAGCACCTCTGAGGCAGATGGAGTGTTATTAAAATCCTGGAGCCTGTTTTAAGCACAGACCCAACCCCAGGAAAAGAATATGCAAATAAATTTAAGAAATGTGTAAAAAACAAAACTAAGCATCCTGTATGATGAGACCTGCATTTAGTCTATATGTATTTTAAAGCATACAAAGCTTGTGTTAGGCCGGATACATGGATGATTTGTACAGGGCCAAACGCACTGGTGTTGTATAATGAAATAATAATAGTTTTGGCTCTCTGCCTAGTATATTTACCTCAGTTTCCTTGTAAAACAAAGTTATTCAGTCTCCTATCAGGCTCAGAAAATTTGCAAAGACCCTTACAAATTGATACCTGTAATTTCTTCTACAGATTTTGTTTTTCTGTATGTAATGCAAGAATGCAAAGGAAATAATTATTTTTAAAGTACTGTTCACATGGCTCTGTTCAGATGAATGTTTTGCTTTCTGCTTTCAAACGCTTGCAAACTATTATGGTTGTTCCACTATTGTTGTATCCCTTGACTGGAAAACAGTGGGTGGCATTCATCTCACCTACCTTTGACATATCCCATGCCGATGTGCGTAAGCTGAAATCATTACTCTAGTCCTGTTTTATAGCTGGTGGAGAAATGCTTTAAGATTTTAATTAATCTGACACATTTAAGGTAGGTGAAACAGACTTCATTGATTGTTAATTATGCTAACTTAATCTTCATGGACTGATTCAGGTACAGAGGTTTACTTTTCAGGAAGTGGATCTTCAGCATGTGAGAGAGCAATTTTATGATGGCTGGCCCTGAACAGCTGTCAGAACCAAGTATCTTCATTTTCTGGAGCACCTACCAATTCATGTTTCCAGTCCTTTGGTGTTTCATAGGCACTCAAGCAAGTCTGTGAGAGGGGAAGGATTTAAGTTGTTCCATTCAATTTTTAAGCCTATTTTTGAGCTCTGCCTGTCACCTCACTGCACACTGAGCCCTAGGAGAGTGTGTCCCTGCACTGTTGCCTTGCCTTCTTCAGGTTCTTGTGTTATTCAAACCTGCATCATTAGTGTAAGAATAGAACAAAAAACAATTACAAAAAATTTAACATTTTGAATCTCAAAATATTTATTATCCCAGTTTAAGAAGAAAAATGCTTGTTCTTCTGTTTTTGGTGATCTCTTGTTCTGCATCTCCAGACTGCATCTGGAGAACTGTGTCAAGTTTTGGTCCCCACAATGCAAGAAAGACACAGACAGACTAGAGAGGGTTCAAAGGAGGGCCAAAAATATGATCAAAGGGCAGACAAAACTGCCCTGTGAGGAAAAACTGAAGACATTAAGTCTTTTCTCCCTGGAGAAGAGAAGGCTCAAGGGGGACCCCATCACAGTATGCCAGTACTTAAAAAGTGGCTACAAAGAGGAAGGAGGCTGTCTTCACAAGGAACCATATGGAGAAGACAAGGGCCAATGGGTACAAGTTGCATTGGGAGAAGATTTATCCTGACACAAGAAAATATTTTTTTTTACAGTAAGAACATCATTCACTGCAGCAACGTCCCCAGGGATGTGGTAGAGTCTCCATCACTGGAGGTTTTCAAAGTGCAATTAGACAGAGTGTTAGATAATCTCACCTAGGCTCGTTTTCCCACAAAAGGTTGGACCAGGTGATCTCTTGAGGTCCCTTCCAACCTGGGCTGTTCTATGATTCTATGATTGATCTGAAATTTATGGCAGTATTGTCCTGAGTCTAATAAGTAAGGGCAAGTGTGAATAGCTATGAGGAAAACTAGGTGAGTTCAAATCTAATTTATCTTGTATTGATGAGTTCGTGGAGACTGGATTTGTTATGAGCCCTGTCAAAACTGGCAATGCAGGATTCATTCAGCTATTTTTGAATTTTGAGTTATGTATTGGATTGACGTTTTAAAAAATGTCATATATCCTGAGAAAAAAGTGTTTCACAGCCAATTAAAAATATTACAAAAAGTCTAAATTTAGTCATACACCTTTTTAAAATCTTATTGAAAATATTATAGTAACTTGGCAATAAACAATTCTGATATTTTAAAAAATATTTTTCTAAATGCATTTTTCAAGAAAAAATACACAGTATTGGATTGGTCTCTGAGACTACATGCAGATGACAAGCGGTAAAAGCATTTATGACATCCAGAAATGCGCAGTGACGCTGTGTGGTAGGCTCTCCAATGAGCAGAGCTCTTTTTCTCCCAGGACACAGAATCTCAGTGGCAACCCTGCAGCCAGACAGCACAGAATGGCTGTACTCTTTTAGTGTAAGATCTGATGGACTACTTTTTTATTTTCTTTTTTCCCTTGTTTACTTTTGCCCTTTCAGAATGATTTGATTAATTTGTGTTCAGTGTATGGAATCCTTTTCTATGGTCTTTCATTAAAAAAAAAAAAGGCTAAATCCAAGTCAGCAATTTATCTCAATTCTCCAAGTTCTCTATTTATTTTATAATATCTTCTGTGTTTTGTCTGTCTTTTATGAAATCTTTATTTACATATAAAGTAAGACATGAAAATTCTTCAACTGAAGGTCAATGCTCATGATACTGTATACCTGGTAAATCTTAAATTTATATAACAAAGATCTGTCCTTGACTTTTTTGGATAGGAATTGGAAAAAAATGAGTACTATTAAAATGTAACTTTTTCTGTTAATTTAAAAGCTCAAGAAAACATTTTGCTTATGTTGGTGATAATTGTGTAGGCAATGAAAGCAGTATTTTTGGAATACTCTCCTGGAGAGTCATGAGACCAGGCTCTACGGAGGTGGTAGTTGGCATTAACCGTGCTTTTTAGTCAGCACTGCGACACCAGTGTGTTCCTTTGACCACATTTCTCATAGTGCAAAGTTGTGGCCCTAGCTTTAGAGTGGCTGGATTTACTTTAGAAAGAAAGGGGAAATCATGGGTGTGACACCCTGCATATAGAAGGGCCAGAGTTCTCCTTTTTTTTTATCCAGTGGACGTTCTGTCCACAGCAAATAATCATGCTGCCTTTCACACCATGAAATTGCTCAGTTGGTAATGCAGTTTCTATCAAGTGAGCACGCACTTTGTTCCGCTTTTTGGAGCATTTTCCTCCCAGTTGTGTCAAAACACAGAGGCTACTTTCTGCTGGTGCTTTTAGGCGTTCACCTGGGTCTGCCAGGTGACATTCCCTTACAACTTTTGAAAAAGCAAGAATTGAATAGCTATTATCTATATGATATTGTTTTTTTCTGTTTGATTAACAAAGGTGAACAATGACTGTTTTGAGGTAGAAAAAAAACTTCATTAGTATTTTAGAAATGCAACTATATATGAAGGTCCTGCATTCCTTTTAGATTCCCCCTATGTCTGTACAACTCATATGCGATATGAATAAACTATCTTAGTAAGAAACCCTCTTACAAATATTCCTTTTGTTTCACTTTTGCAGTTGATGTTAATGAACTGTCCAACTAATAATGTGGATCCATATTTAACAGAGATGTTAGCAGTTGGCCCATGTATGGCTGTTGTCTGTGGCTATTTTTTTTGGTCACTCACTGAGTAACAAACTTCTGGAAAAAACTTGAGGCTGGAGAGCACAATGACCTATAATCTGTCACAGTGAGAGAACCCACAGAAGTGCTTTCTTTGTTAGAAAGAGGATAAAATTCTTTATTGAAAAACCTTGTTTCTTAAGAATTTAATACTCAAACTGTTACATAGTCAGATATTTTAACTAATGGGAAAAATTACATTTGATTTATTGTTACTTATTCTTTTTGGAGGGACCTTTTCCCTGCTCATGTACTTGCAGAGCTAAATTTTCCATAAGATAGACATTTAATATTAAATTTCTGGCCTAGTTATAAATGTACCCATAATCTCATAAATATTATTCTGACATTATCTGTGAAGTGAAAGGGAAATTATGAATACATTTCTTGATCTGCTTTATAATATTTTATGTAAGATGTGTACTTCAGACTATATATAAATTAGTATTTTCTTTGTTCATAGAACAGTTCCTGTGTAATCAAAATCTTTAATTTTTTGCCATTTAAGTTCAGTTTACTGTGAATATTGATTAGATCTTTGACCAGCAGGGATGGCTTGTGGAAATATATCAGCCCAGTATTAATATTCTTTGTAAATAAAGTACATGGAAAAAATTGTGACTAGGCATTAAGTGTAAATTTACACTGTGTCAATTAATATAGTGATATGTAAAACCAGAAGACAGCGCCTTCCTAACCCTAAGCTTCCTTATTGCTGATAAGACCCTACCTATCTAAAAAGTATATGCTGCCCTTCATGTTTGGGTGTTGCCTTAGGTAATGTTGCAAGCGAGTGACCCCCATACTTGGGGTGTTGAGTCCTTTAATGATGCACTGCTGGAGGGGCTCTGAACTGTAGTGAGAGGAAAAAAACAGAGGGTGTGAGAGTTGGAAGGTGATGGGTGTGCTGGGTCAGGGGAATTCTGGGGAAAGGGGGCTTATTGCTCTTCAAGTGTCTTTATGTTACTTCTGACAAAGAAAAAGAGGGTAAAGACTTGCCCTTGCTTTAGTTGGCTCATAAGAGTAGTCCAGATCACACACAAATTTTTGTAGTAAGTGGCATGCAAAGAAGTGATGTACCTAGCATCATGTCTGAGACTATTTCAGCTCTCAGGCATGAGTGACCAAGTGTCTACCCAATGCAGGTCTGTGATAGCAACCTGTACTCAGGACACACTGGTATATGGTAATAATATCTAGAGATAGAGAAGTGTAATTTTGTCTACCCTAAGTGGAAATAAATTAATCTTTATGAAGACCCTCATAAAAATTAAATGACAAATCAATACAATTATTCTCATTATTCTGTGTGTCTTTTATAAAAACATAGCTAACATATGCATTTGTTTTAGCGCCGCGCATGGAAGTGCTAAAGACTGGAAACCAGCTTTAGATCCTTTTAGTCCATCTTGCACTGCAGTAGGACTAAGTTTACCTAAATTATGCTGAATATATGTTTGCCTAATTTGTTCTTAAAATTCAGTTTTCTTAGAGTCCTTGCTCTATGGTGTCCTTACAGTTCATAGTTTGCCTGAAATCAGTCTTATTTTCTGCAGTTTTATCTTAATCCTTTTTGTTCTTCCTTAGCACATGTGGAGAACAGTTGCTAACTCTGCTTTTTTAATAACATTTTATGTATTAGAATGGTGTTACCATGGCTTACCTCAGACTTTGTCTTTTTAGCCTGAAAGAACTTAATTCCTGTGGTCCTTCTTCCTAAGTTATACTTTCAGAAACTCTTCTAATTCCTGCTCTTTCTACAGATCCCTCCTAGTTTGTGTTTTCCATTTTAACAACAGTATCATAGTGCTGACTTGTATTTAGCCTATCTTCTTATCACTTCCAAAGGCTCTCTTCTCAATTGCTGCATAGGCAGAAATGAGCTAATGGAAAATGTGACTTGGAAGAAAATTTCTGAGAAACTATCTAAAAGGTGGAATATATTTAAGGTGGCTGAAATGGGCATCTCCAGAGCAGACGAAGATGTTTACTGTCTGTAGTGAGCTGATTATGTGTATGCTTCTGTATATTAATTGGATGCAGTAATACTGCTGATGTCAGGAGAAGTTACAATCATCACTAACTGATGATGCCACTAGGGTAGTAGGCTGTGATCCTGGTAGTGTCAGAGTGCATTAGGAAGAACTGTAGCTTCCCAAGGTGGTGGTCCTGTCCAGTGGCTAGATGACTGCCAGGGTCTGAGGGGACCCAAGGTTTGTGTGCAGTTCTTGGTTCTGTGGGTTCACAGGACAATACTTAATTTCTTTACACCTAAGTGTTTCTTTTTTTTAATCTGTTAAATGAGGAGACTGATGTTTGCTACACTCATGAGAAGCACTATGTAAGAACAAACTTAGATTCTATTTGTTCATACAAATGTGTTTTGAATTTATATAGTAGGATATTATTACATACTAAAAAAGGTAAATAAAGGGCATACTGCCATGATCACTCCCCAGTCTGGTAGTTACTGCTTGTCTACCTCGGGACTTGAACATCCCCATCTCACCTGCCTGGATCCAAAGGAAAAAATGATGCCTGAGGCAGTGGATATGGTCTGAGCCAGGAAGACGAAGTGAAGGAGTAAAACATGCTCTTCAGTGAGAAGATACTGCCATCTCTACGCCTATCCTCCTACCTCTTTTCCAAAATGAAGGCCTGCTGTCCTGGGGTTGGTACCTGGTATTTGCAGGTTTTAGTGAGACAAGCCATCTAGAATCAGGTTCAAAACAGGTACAGGATCTGGGGTATGGCTCTTATACTATATACGTCTTAATATCCAGGTAGGCAATTACACTTGAGATTTGAGAAGAGCTCAGAGAGGACCTAGAAATTATGTCTGGATGAGATAGTGATAGTAGTCCCACCTAATGCTACCACAGTGCAGATCCTGCAGGAGGACCATGCCCTGCTGTTTACCTGTGCATGTGCAGCAATTTTGACCAGACTTGGGCTGGCTGTGATTATGTTGCTTTCCACTACAAGGTTTACCCAGCAGGGACTGTATCAGCTCTATGCCCAGTGCCAAAATACACAGGGCCTCCCCATGCTGTGGGCTTAAATGGACCTAGGGGAAGGTCAGATGCAGTAGAGAGCAGCAGAGAGGCTGCCTGATTTGGTGAGCTGGTTACGAGTGGATGTTGGTTTTGGTTTTAAAGATATTTCTCTGTGACCTTGGCCAAAAAAATTCTCTGAAAGTTCTTTAGCTGGAAAATATTGCTTGTCTTCTAGAGTTGGGAATACCTTAGAGGAAGCATGTTAGGAAATCTTATTTATATTTTTATTTTTAAAAAAGACAATATACTCTTGTTTCTGTCCTCCTACGCGCCTCCAGAAATGAACAGGTTTTTGATCTTCCTGTTATTGAGGTATGCAGACCCCTTATTCTCTGCAAACCAGGGCATTGCATCAGCAGTGCAGAGCAGAGACAAGTCCTGGTCCCTCAAACAGGGTGCTAAAGTGCTGCTTAGCAACACGCGCCTGCCAGCGGCCGCCCCAGCCCGTGGAGACTGCCAGGAGAGACAAGTTTTCAAAGTGAGATCTTCTATTTAAATATTTCTTACAGTGTACAGATAGCTGGAAAAGAGGGCAGCAGGCAGAATGAAAGCAAAGAAGCTGCGGAGGAGGAATGAGAAATAAAGGAAGGGTGTCAGGCTCTGAGTGAGCAAGGATCCAAGGAAAAAGAAGAGGAGAAGAGAGTAAAATTGGGAAAGAAAACTGCAGGATGTAAGATGGGATGCGATTAGGGAAACCAGCAGATATTGAGAACTAGAACTGCGAGAAGCAGGATGTCTTCATCTTCAGGACGAATGTTTCGGGGGAAATGTTAACAAAGTGAAATGATGTTGAAATAAGATGGCACAACAGTGATGATGGGATTTCTGTATTGTTTTTCCTTCATTGACCTAATTTCAGAATGTAATCAGAAACAGTTAAATACCATTATGCAGTAACTATACATAATACTGTTCACAGTAAAATGGCATAGTAGTGCTTATTAGGAGAGAGTTAGGAAAAATAAGCAAGTTCTGTGCAAGTTTTTATCCTCCTAAACTCACAGATATAATTTCTCTTTATTTAAGACAGCACTGAATTAGTCTATATTTTCTACAAGTGCTTTCTGCCCTTTTCTGTATAGACACAGATAAGTTAGAGTTTCATTTATCATCAGAATTCTGTGGGTATGATAAAATGGAGAGTTGGTGACATTGCCCTTTTCTTTCCAGCTTCCTTGGCAGCTACAATTGCCCTTTCCTTCTCCTTTACGCTTCTGTGCTGCTTGAAAATGCTGTCTATTCTCTTATTCTTGACATTATTGCTAATTCTTTGACAATCTCTTCTTTGGTCTCCTTTATTCCCTGGAAATTGTACTTTAGACTTGATAACAACAGTTTTCACCTGGCCATATTGTAAGAGACCTTTTGATACTTGCAGTACCTGGGAACGGAGTCACATGGAGAGGACAAGGGGGAATGGACACAAGTTGCTCTTGGGGAGATTACAGTTGGACACAAGAGGAAAATTTTTCACAGTGAGGACAGTCAACCATTGGAATAATCTCCCCAGGGAAGTGGTTGACTCGGCCATGTTGGACACCTTTAAGAGTTGTCTGGACAAGGTGCTGGGCCATCTTGTCTAGACTGTGCTCTTCCTAGAAAGGTTGGACTAGATGATCTCTGAGGTCCCTTCCAACCTGGGATTCTGTGATTCTGTGATTTCTGATGACATCCAAGTCATTAATCACTCATGTAGAAGTGTCCCCCCACTTTTTTTCATTTTCTACACACCCACACACACCCCCCCCCACACACCCCCCAAGTTTGGGCATGGGTTTTGCCAGCATTTGTGGTATCTTCTAATGCTTTATATGCTGTTTTATGGTGTGGGGAAGAGAACTTCCATCAGGCCTCTCCTTGTTTAATTTGGTAACTCATCCCTGGGCAACCTGATCTCATTGTGGTACTTTATATGCTAGGTGTGCGTAAGAATTTAATAGATGATCTCAGACTTTTCCACATGGCGTTCTGCCACTAAAATGTAAACATGGCAAAAACTGTCGACCTCTTTCCCCCAGGCTCTTGTACTTCTGCACTTCCTTGAGGGCCACTGGCTTCGTCTTCCTGTCCTGCATAAGCAAAACTGTGGTATGTAACTTTCACCCCACTTCTTTCTCCCTCAGCTCAATACCATTTGCTACTGCATTTCACTCATTACATCTCCAGTAGTGTCCTCCTTGTCTCCATTTCTGTTTTGAAACTGTTGCCTTGGCTTTGATGGTTTGTCACCTTTTTGTTCATTGAATGTCCAGATCCCCGTGTCTTGTCTCTCTCCAACCTTTCTAAATGTGACTAGGAGCTGCCCTATTTTGTTTCTGATTTTGACTATACCTACTGGATGATACGTAACTAGTAATTCCTTTTTCTTTTCCTTCACTTCTACCCTTGTCTTCCATGTCTTGATTCCATTCTCATTCAAATCCCTCCTTTGTGAACAAGCATTCAAAGGGACCTTTAAAGCCTGGCTTTTCTGTTGCATCTTCACTAAGGCTTACTTTAAGAAGTAAAATACAGAAAGTAAGCAAACCCCAACGCCTCCTAACATTATATGAATGTAACATTCCTGCTTTATTCTGTCTTCAAACTGAATTGACCTTCATTACTGCTTCTTCCTGTGTTGTCTATATAGATTATAGCAGATGTATCAAGGATTTGAGTTTTACCTGCAAAGTACTGGCACACTGTGGGTGTTCTATAAAGAGAAGATGGTGATGACGATTTAGCAAACTTAGTACATTTTGAAATCGGATACATTTTAGTGTTTGACAGCTTTTTTAAAGTATTCCATTAGCATTTTCTTCATCTAATAGAATGGCTCCTGCATTATGCACCTTGCAATGAAGGTATATGGATTTTAAGCTCTTTTAATTGTTTAGAATTTTTTTAGAAACAGTATTTTCCATTCAGCTTGCTGCTGTTCTCATCCAGTCCCCTCTGTCTCCTCAGTTGTGAAGCTTTTGAAAACTGAATTTTCCTCAATCACATAAAGTGCAATAACTTTATTATTGAACTCTGAGGTGTTCTTGGGTACTATGTAAAGTAGTATTTAACTTCCAGACTGTATCAAGAAAGGAAGAACTTCACAGTAAGTTCTGCTGAGTTTGAATGGCTCTCACTAGATGTGGGCAAGAGATCATAAGCAGTGTCATATGAATATTTGTTTCAGACAGTAATTCCTGCTGAACAATAGACTAACTGTTTAAGGTCTGGGGAGACTGGTGCAGAGATACTGGGGAAAGGCTACTTCTGCATGAAGGATGGCAAGAAAGGCTGGAGTAAAGCCTGAGATGGACCAGAAAAGTCAACTGCTTCATGAAGCAAGTGGAAGCTAATGGAGCTGCTGAAAATGGGGTGATCCACACGTTTTCTGTAGGCATTAAAATCTGCAGAAGTAAGGTGTGCGTATCTGAGGTCAAGACAGCTGAAGCTAGAGATGGCTTTAAAAGAATAGCATAGGGAAAAAAACAGGTGAAAATTCAGGCAGAAATGGAGTCAGGCTGTAACGTGTGAGAATAGTTGTTTTGATCTGCAGTAAGCTGTGTTGAACATACACATTTTTGTTGATCACACTTATTTTACCTAGCTAGTAATCATAGAATCGCTAAGGTTGGAAAAGACCTCTAAGATCATCAAGTCCAACCATCAATGCAACACCACCATGACTCCTAAATCATGCCCTGAAGTGCCATGTCTACAAGTTTTTTGAACACCTCCAGGAATGGTGACTTCACCACCTCTCTGGGCAGCGTGTTCCAATGCCTGACCACTCTTTCAGCAAAGAAATTTTTCTTAATATCCAATCTAAACCTCCCCTTACACAGCTCGAGGCCATCTGCTCTTGTCCCTATTGCTAGTGACCTGGGAGAAGAGACCAACACCCACCTCACTACCACCTCCTTTCATGTAGTTGTAGAGAGGGATAAGGTCTCCCCTCAACTTCCTCTTCCCCAGACTAAACAACCCCAGTTCCCTCAGCTGCTCCTCAGAAGACTTGTGCTCTAGACCCTTCACCAGCTTCATTGCCCTTCTCTAGAGATGCTCCAGCAACTCAGTGTCCTTGTAGTGAGGGGCCCAAAGCTGAACCCAGCATTCGAGGTGTGGCCTCACCAGTGCCAAGTACAGTAGGACGATCACTGCCGTACTCCTGCTGGCCACACTATTCCTGATACAAGCCAGGATGCTGTTGGCCACCTTGGCCACCTGGGCACACTGCTGGCTCATGCTCAGGCGGCTGTCAACCAACACCCCCAGGTTCTTCTCCACGGGGCAGCATTCCAGCCACTTTTCCCCAAGCCTGTAGCGTTGCATGGGGTTGTTGTAATCTTTGTGTGTGTATTGTGACTGTGAGATGTGTACACTTGAGAGTTATGAAGCATTTCACTAATTCCTAAGGCAATGTGTTGGTTTAACTGGTTTCTGTTGGTGCAGGTATGCTGACAGAATTTGTTTTGCAGTTTTGAATATTTTAAATGTATAAGATCCAAGTTCATCTTTAAAGTATGCAAGGAATGGAAATTTCCACTGTCAGATTTTCCTTGCAGTGAAATATTTTGCCTCCCACACACTGTAGTAGTATTATATTCACAGTCCTACGCAGGGTATGCCTGATCTGTTTCTTCATCTTGTCATGCTCAAACAGGGGCTGAGGTGTAACTTTAGATGTCACTGTGCAAGTACATGTAGATTTGCATCATTTCTGTGGCTCTCTGAGCTGTTAATCTTGGAAGAGTAATTGAAACATTGTGCCAGTATCTCTACCAGAACATAGCTGCGGAACGGTAGAAAATAGATATAGTAAGATAAAGTCTTGCAGAATTACATTCTGTGTGCAAGACTCGTAAAATGTAGGACCTACTTATTTATCTTTATAATAAATGGAGAAAAGTTCACACCCAAAGGAGAATTGCCACTAGGTAGTCAGAATTTTCCAGCAGTGACTCAAATAAACCAAGACATTAAAAGTCTTGTGTTTTGCAGTTTTGTGTAGTACTCCAAGGTTACATCAGCTGTTTGAAAGGTGGTAGAGAAAGTTATTTCCATGTCAACCACAGTAACAAGCACAGGTCTATCTGCAATGTCTTGGGAGCTTCTACACTTGATTTTTAGTGTTCTCATTCTGAAAGTGATTTTGAGTTGACTTTGAATGTGGAATACTATTTTCTTTTTTTTTTTCTCCTAGCATCCTAGGTTAAAGTTACCACAGCCTGGGGAGAGTACAAAGCAAAGAAGTGCAGACTAGTGAACGGTTAACTACATTTTAAATGTAATGTTTGCATTGTAAGGTTAGATACTGCATGCGTGCAGTGGAGGTTCTTGGAAGGCCTTGGCAATTGCTGAGCTGCCTTGAATGGTAAAGGTTTAGAAAATATGTGTATGTCTGTTGCTGACCTACTATGAGAAAAGCTGAAAAGCCACTGCTCCTGCTGGGTGTCACTTACTGCTGGGTGCTCAGCAGTTGGGACAATAGGATGTATTATTTCAGTAGGGCAGAGCATTTGTAAAAGTTTCTAAGCCACTCTTACTGAAATGAAAACCGAGTTCCTTTTGTTTCATTTTTTTTCTTGTAAAAATAGATGGAGACAGTTGTGTTTTGTGGTTTGTTTTTTTTTTAAACTCACTTTGAATGCTTATGACTTTGAACTCTCCCAACTTTGTTTGCCACACTCAGCACTTTTTTCTATGAGTCTTTAGAAATGATTCTGTCTGCGATTGTAATCAGCTGTATTGTTGGAAAACTTGTGTTAAACACTGCTTGCTGCATGGATGTGATTTATGGTGGCTGCTACAATTCATGGCTTTATTGGCTGGGGATATCAATAAGAAATTGCAAGGGAGTTATTTCACTGAGCTGCATTTGATCATCTTCTAGCTACTCTCATTTTCAACTGATGTCAGAGAAGTGCAAGGTCTCACAGGCGTGAGATGTTAGTCTTGGCATAGTGACTAGACGCATGGGCCAGACTGGCTGGTGCATTTTGCCTGGGAAAAAGATGCAAAATTCTGTCATTACATATTTAACAAAAATTATGGAGAAAACTGATGGAAACTGTGCATGTTCCTTTTAGGGCAAATTCTGATCAGTGGAACTATTCAGTGACAGCAGTAGTAAGATAACATGATTATTAGTGTAAAAGAAAGGTGCCATCACGGTATCAAATTTAATAGCTGCAGTTTAAATGCTTGAGTTGTCACAGAGTTTGGCACAATTGTAGTATTACTATTTCCAGCTGTTTAGTATTGAGCATTAACTTTTGAGATTGTTAGATGCTGTAAGTTAGAATGCTTTCTTGTTTGAATCAGTTACAAAGGAAATTAAGTATCTCTACCAAAATGCTTATTCAGTAAGTTAATGTAATTTAACAATATACTATGCAAAAGAAGCCAAAAATCAAACTAGAAGATTGTTTAACGATTAGCAGATCTTTCTTGAATAGACATTGGGAGAGACTGGAAAAGGATAAGTATTGCTTCCTTCTTGGATTTCTAGCAGAATGATTTTATGATGATTTAAAATACAAGACCAAATCACTTCTCCACATTAATTTTGATGAGTTTGAAAGAATGAAAAATCCAAGAAGTTATAAAACAGTTGATGACATCCAGAAAAATCTATGCACAAAAGGTCAGAGAAATTTTGCATGATTCAGCGTATGAATAATACATTATTTTTCAGAGAATATTTTATGAAGTGATTGTCCTTTGTTATGTTTATGTGTGAGAATTAGGTTTTGTCACCAGCAAGAAGAATTCATTTTCCCATAGCTTTTTCTTAAATGCTAATTTATTGCTATGAAAGATGCCAAAGTGACAGATCTGAAGAATGAAGCCCTCTATTTATCTTCTGAATGGATGGAGCATGAGTAGCAGCGAAGCCTTTCTCATGCTCTTTTGCAGTGTGCCACAATCTTTTTACCATGTCCTGAGCATATTTTTACCAGTGAGAGGTGCTTATTCATTCCATAGTTTCCCTAATGGACTACCAAGGGTATCAATTAGTGACAAGTGAACAGCAGCTTTACAGCTTGGATACCTGCCCAGTAGGAATAGAAACTACCAACTCTTTCACATAGGCCATCAGAGTAGTGAATTAGTGTCACTGCAGATAGGAGCTGTTTGCAGTTGAGCAAAGGAAGAACAGAAGGATCCTGTTTTTACCACCAAATGTCTTAACGTGTGGAAAAGGATTCCAGTTTAACTCACTGATCTTTAGACTGTGGAATAACTTTTTACCTCTGACACTAAACTTGCAGTATTACAGATGCTGCAGTAGAGGAATAAGTAAATAATAGATGAAATATTTTTTGTATGTTTTCTCAGTACCCTTTTGTCTACTCTATATGAGGTTGGTATGAGTGGTACCAGTGCTTTTAAAAACCTAGGACTAGAAAATGGGATTATTGTGGTTTAGAACTAGCATTTATATTCCAGTTTTATTTGTGCTTTGGTTGGTTATGGGTACTGAATTTAATTCCTTGGTCCTGCAAACATTTGAATAGAAACAAGAAAAAAAACCATAGCAGAGAAGAGCATGATAAATTGGAATCTTGTATAAAACACACCTAAGATAAAAGCAATACTTGTTTAGATAAGTCTTGAGCATTCAGGTAATACAGCTTTCCATGTTCTTAAGAATTGTTCCTGTGCCTCATCCTGTATTACATCAATTTTTCTACAACAGATCTGTTCCTGTGAGCCTTTTCCAGGCTTGTCCAGACTTGCATATTGAATTTGAAACTCTCCTAATTCCCTCTTACTTCCAACTCCCGTGTTGTTAGGCTCATGCTCCAAATGCAGGCACAATTCTGTCCTTTGCACTGGTCCTGGCTTACACAAAACCCAGTGCATAATGTGGGAGAGAAGCTTGCAGGTCCTGTGTTTCTTTCACAGCCCTTTGCAGGGTGACTGTGTGGGTATGCTCAGGAAAGTGAAGTTTAATTAATAAGGGGTGAATTTGTAACCTATTAATTATATCAGATTAAACTAGGCCACTTTACTTATGAATGAAAATGTCCACATGGGGGTTTAATATGTTTTAACTAATGCATTTTAAACTCACACTTGAAGTCAATTTGGCTCAGTGTTCACAATTTTCCCTGTGCTGATATGCCCATAGAATTTTAAATACGAAAAAGATTTGCTGCAATTTCTAATAAAGATATTTTTTTTTTCCCCAGGAAAAAGATTTGCATGCTTTATTTATCAGTGATTGAAAACAGTAGAAGAGGTGGAAGCTAGATGCTGAACAGAGTTGGTACAGTGCTCTTTTCTCCTGCTCCCAGCAGTTTCCATAACTGAGAATAAGGATTTTGGGAACAAAGTTCCTGTTTCAAAGCAGGCTGAACTCCCATATTTCACTGCTCATGAACTCCAGATATCAGGAAGCAAGCATCTAGGATGGCATACTCTCTCATACTTAAGCACTGTGTGGTTTTTTTCTTTTTTTTTTTTGTCCTGCCTCCCAAATAAGAGTCTAAAACATCCCACTATAGACTCATTCTGACTGTGTTGACCTCTGGCTCAATGAATATTTAAATACTTCATGAAAAGTTAGATATCTCTGAGGAAAGAAAGATTAAAGGAGACCACTCCAGAGTACTTAGTGATGCAGCAATTAATGCAAGGTGGTGCCTAATAATGCTTTGGGTCAAAGAAGATTACAGATCTGAGAAGGTGAGGTAGTGTTTCTTAATATAAAAGTATTAACATTCAATTTGCTCAGAAATGATATTTAAAAAACTTGACTCTTTTATTGAAATGAAAAACCAATTTGTTCAGACTTCAGTTTTGGTGAAGAAAGTGAATGGATTGGAAATGGAAGTAACATTGCTCATAAGACACAAGCTGTAATCCTAATAGATTTTTTTTTTCCTGTTTTAAAAGTGTTTGTGAGAGAGAGGGGGCAATTTACTTATTGAATGTTTTTTGTTTTTTTAACTTGTAAGCATGTAAATCTGGAAGAATTGTTACATTGTTACATGGTATCTGAATGAGGGTGACATTGAGGATCTTGAGTAATAATACTGATTTCTTATGTAATACAGGTAACTAATAAAACACTTTCATATGGCTTCTCTTTAGTAAATATGCTTATAATTATTTGAAAAAGATCATAAAATATGGCTAAATTGTGTGAAGCTTTTAAATATAAGTTTTTTTAAAATGAGCTTTTCCTAGTTATTAAATTATGCTTTTTTTTAAAATACTCATAACGAGCCATTTTTCTCTCTTTTACCATGTCAGAAATTTTGAAATTCCCATTGTACTGTCTTTGCCAACACTTCCTTGATTTCACTGTTTTCAGAAGACAAAGGAAAATTTTTTGGGACTGATTTTCCTATTACTTACATTTGGGTTTAGGAGGAAAACTCCATTTTAGCAAAGTCTCATCTAGCAGCCTTCTGATTCACCTTACCCCTTGTTTAAAAGGGAAAGAACTAAATCTCTCTTGTTTAACTGTGTAACATCTGTTTTTCCTCATGTAATTGCAAGGAAGTTGAGTTTGGATTACTACTGGTGCTCATGGGGCTACGTGATTGGCATTGCTGAAACTAGAGGGACATTAGTTTTATGTAGCAGGGTGGTGGGCGATAGGTAGTGGTGCATCCCATCTTTTGACAGTAACTTGGTGTTAGGTTCTTGCATTGACCTAAGCTGATTAAGAAACTGTACTTGTGGCCTATTTAAATTATTTGTAATTTCAGCTAGGACAAATCTGTGGCTTGTAGTTCCTGCCCCAATTTCAAGTGGAATACTGGTCCAGATAACTTCAGTATCTGTGAAGATGCTTCAGTCAAAGTGTTAGCAAATAAAAGTTCATCTGATCATCCTGTGATCTTTTTGGTCCACCCGTTGTTGATGTCAATGTGCCTCTCAATTATTTCCTGCTCACAGAAAGCATGTGCTGTGTTAGCAGTGAGTAACTTTGTTTTTTTTTAATGTGTGTGTTGGACACCCCACTGCCTGTTGACCAGGTTTTGAACTACCGTATTGTTTCTGGTTCTTTCGGAATTGTTTCCGCATTGAGAGATGCTGTGTGGAGTGAGCAGATGGACAGGATTTTCTGGACAACCTTAAGAACAGCTATGATGAAATACACACTCTGACTAAAAGGACTATGATCTAGCCAGATCGTGGGCTCTAACTACCCTGCATTCTGTTACTGATGATTCTGTGGTTTGGCTTGACCAGATGTGCATACCATAATAGCAGTAATTATAATGGAAAACACTGAGATGATGGCAGTGCTCTGAGCTGTCAAGTTAGGCACAATCTTCCTTTCTCCTTCTCCAAATCCAATTAATTCCATCTGCAGTTTCTTCTCATTCCCAGTGGTATTTATGAAATAAAATCTTAAGTTTCTAATCTAGGAACTAATTGTAAATTAATAGCACTAGTATGTAACAAAGAGAAGGATTAATGCAGGCCCACACATTCTCTTTTCCTTTTTGATTACATTTCTGTATTGGATGGATCTCTCAGGGCTGCTACTAAGCTGCAACATAGTCAGGAAAATGTTTATACGTTGATGAGAGAGGTTTGGGGTTTTCTTTCATACTCGTAGTTTGGCTAGGTTTCTGATTTTTCTTTAAATTCTGTGTTATTGTCCTGCAAACAGTCTTTTAATGGTTTCGATGAATTGCTGTATTTATTATTGGGGGCATGGGAATGATTTAGAGTAACTATAGATGGTTTTGAAAGAAAATCAATGAGGTTTGTGTTTTCTGTTGTTGGTTTGCTTTTGTTGAAGTGCTGCCATTACTTATAAAATGGAAGGCCTAAAATTTACTGTCCTTTTACTATTGGAACAATATTTCTGAGCTGTATTTTGAGTGTCCCGAATTTGTTACCTACTATAATTTCTTGTGTCCTTTATATTTGTGTAACTGAAGACATTCTTATTAGCTTTCTAAAGGTTGAAGTGCATTTGCTTGCGATGCATGAATTTGCATTCGTCTCAGAAAGGTAATGTTTTAAACTTGAAGAGTGCTGATAGTCTGATGATGATTAGTGTCTTTCCTCGTTAATCAGACTGTGCTGCTTTTCTCTTTGTGTATCTCTGCTTTTCATTAGCGTAAATGTTTAGTACTCTATTCAAGCTCTGTATGACGCGGGAAGAAATATCTGCAGCTTGGCTCTCGTTTGCCCTTAAATCTTTTGCTCTGCTATTACTTTGGCCTTGTAGGGACTGTCCTTTATAATTTCCTATACTATCCATATGTGTTTGACCATCCTTGATATTAATAACAGATTAGACCTTTGTTGTCTGCCATGAGATCTTCTAAACACTTCCACTGGGCTTAACATCCTACAAAGAAGAAAGAGAACTTCTAGGAGAGGGAGAAGGCTATTTAGAGAGCTGAAAAGACAACAAACCAAGATTGCTCCTTTGTGTCTGTCTCTGTGAGGTGTCTAGTTCAGGCTCTCTCTTCACACGACAGACTTTTCAAGGCAGGACTGCTTTATCGTTTCAGAATAAATTCTGACTCTTGTTGCTTCATTTTTCATTGCTCCTCTGGAGCAAAGGGGTCTCAACCTGCCTGAACTGATGTGTGGTGGGTTTTGCTGCTGTGAAGTGGAGCTCCTGAGCACTGGTGCGTGGAGTTGTCTGTGTTGCCTCTTCATAGCTCAGTGGCCAGGCTATGTCCAGAGGGAGGAAGGATGAGACTTTGAATTTCTAATTTCCAACTAATTCCCAAATACCAGACTGGCTTTTGGAGTCTCTATGCCCTGGATTTTTAAATAGTAACATCGTGAAGGCCTATTAGGATAGTTAGGAGGAGCAAGACAGCATTCTTTGAGGCTTCTTAAGCTGGAAGTGAACAGTCTGCCATAATTAAATAAAGTTAACTGCCTTCTTCAGTTGGAGATGCTGGCTGTTCTGAAAGAGGCTCTGAAAGGGTTATGAAGCCTTTCCTGACTGGAGGGAGTGCAACTTTGTCTGCAACTAGTGACTCAACCAAATGCCAAAACAGATTGGTTTCTAGCTGATTAGCAAACTTTTCCTTCCCAAGCATGGTGATGGACAAATCTGTGAACAACTCTCTTAAGACCCATCAAATTGAAGCCAGTACCCTTGGTCCTTCCTGCCCAAGGGTCAGACCCAGACTTGAGATAAAAAGGCATTAGTATCATCGAACAATGCTGCCAATCAATAGTGGATAAATGTGTAACTACCTTTCTCTGACTTGTTTAAAGTATTTGATAGTTTATTTGAGATACTGGTGGCTCTCCTTAATGGCAGTAGCAAGGGCTTTATTTTTCTTGCAGTAGGAAAGGAGAGACTGTTCATTAACATGGGATGGTTCATTTTTACTGCTAAATAACCACACCAACAACTACTGCAGCTGTTAGGATTCAGATCACCCCTTTCCTTGGAAAGAGCTTCCGCATGATGTTGTGTCTAGGAGAGCAAGCAATTAAAATCAAAGTTTTGAGAAAGGATTAATCTATGCTGCTGTTGCTTATTTTTAAGTGCATAGCAGACAAATGCTGCCTTAAAAAAAAAAAAGATGAGAAGCCCTGACATTGAATTGGTATTCACTCCATACGGCCCATTTAATGTGTGGTAGATGGAAGGAATGTTGCCGCTTATTTATAACAAGCTTGGCACAGCAGCAGTATGCATTAGAAGTGAACACTTTTGCTAAAATACAGTAAACTGTGTTAGTTATTTAGATTGACTTGTGCTATAACTGATAAAATTCTTAGATATATCTAGTTGGGATATTTTTTGTAATACAAAGCAAGCAGTAAATGCCTTTGTTTATGAAGGTGAGACATTAACACTGGTAATAGTGTAATTGATAGTACTAAATATATATACCAGACAGTTATCAGAAATTATAATTTACTTTGTTGTATTCAGTGAATATACAAAACCATTTGTCTAATCTAAGGTGCTGATAACTTTCAGTTTACTGTGTCAAATCCTATTTCACTAGAGGTCAGTGCCCTCTTCTGTCTTTTGTATCTTTGTACTTTGACTCCAGTTGTCAATATGTTATGCTGGAGATGTTAGTGACTTGCACATGCAGGTGAAAATCTCTGGCATGTGACCCAGCACACTATTGATTGGAGATTATCAAAACATTACATGAAATGTCTTTTGAACAGAAAGTGTGATTAACGTTAGATGTGCCAACCAGGAATGAGGCACTGCTGGACTTGCTATTCACAAACTGAAAAAGCCTGCTTTGTAATATCTCGGTTAGTGATAGCCTTGGCTGCCATGACCACAATATTGTGGAGTTCGGGACCCTGCTGATTGTGCTGAAGGTCAGCTCTAACACAAGGATTCTGGAGTTTAGAAGAGCAAACTTCAGTGCACTCAAGGCTCAATTGGGAGGGATTCGATGGGAGGCTTCCATGGGATAAAGGAGCTAGTGAGTGCTGGGAATTCTTCAAGAACTCTCTACTGGAAGCACAAAGCCAATTTATCCCCTACAAAAGGAAGGAAAGTAAGTGGAGCAAGAGGCCCCCATGGCTCAACCATGACCACCTGGGTCTACTTAAATCCAAAAGGGAAGCACACCAGAAATGGAGAAGTGGAGGATTATCTGTTGAGAGCTACAAGGGCATAGCCAGAGTGTGCAGAGATGCAGTTAGAAAAGCAAAAGCCCAACTTGAATCTAGCTGTAGATGTGAAAAATAACAAGAAAAGTTTCATCAGACATGTCAACCATAAGCAGAAAAAGAAGGAAAACATAGGCCCACTGTTAAATGGAAAAGGAGAGTCAATCACCAATGATGCAGAAAAGGCAGAGGTCCTCAACACCACCTTCACCTCTGTCTTTACCAACACTGTTGGGTCCCAGGCTTTGGGAACAAAATTGCCGATTGATCCAAACACCGACCCACCATCAGTGAAGGAAGAGTTAGTACATGAATTACTACAGGAGCTTGACCCCCACAAATCAATGGGCCCTGACGCCATCCACCCGAGGGTGTTGAGAGAGCTGGCTGACATCATTGCAAGGCTACTCTCCATAATCTTCGAGAAGTCATAGAGAACGGGGGATGTCCCAGAGGACTGGAGGAAGGCAAATGTTACCCCTATCTCCAAGAAAGGCTCAAGGGAGGATCAGGGTGACTATAGGTCCATCAGCCTTACTTCAATCCCTGGGAAAGTTATGGAATGAATCCTCCTGGGGGCCATCACAAGTCAAATGAAGCACGTGATTGGGAAAAGCCAACATGGCTTCACTAAAGGCAGATCGTGCTTGACAAACCTGGTGGCCTTCTTTGACAAAGTGACTTGCCTGGTTGACATGGGGTGGGCAGTGGACATTGTATACCTGGAATTCTCCAAGGCCTTTGATACAGTCCCCCATAGCCTCCTGCTGGAGAAATTAATGTGTTATGGCCTAGACAAGTGGTCTGTGCTGTGGGTGGGGAACTGGCTGACAGGCCGCACCCAAAGGGTGGTGGTAAATAGCTCCTTTTCCAAGTGGCAACCTGTCACTAGTGGAGTCCCCCAGGGATCAATAGTGGGCCCAATGTTATTCAGTATCTTTATAAGTGATCTGGATAACAGCGTCAAGTGTAGCCTGATGAAGTTTGCTGATGACACCAAGTTGAGTGGGGAAGCAGACACTCCAGAAGGGAGAGCTGCTCTGCAGGGAGATCTGGATAGGCTGGAGGAGTGAGCCAGCAAGAACCTTATGAAGTTCAACAAGGACAAGTGTAAGGTCATGCACCTGGGAAAACATAATCCGGGAGTGCAGTACAGACTGGGATCCACCTGGCTGGAGAGCAGCTCTGTGGAAAGGGATCTGGGGGTCCTGGTGGACAGGAAGCTCAACATGAGCGAACAGTGAGCTGCTGCGGCCAAGAAGGCCAACAGGATGCTGGGTTGCATCAAAAAGGGTATCGCCAGCAGAGATAAAGAAGTCATTATCCCGCTCTACTCAGCGCTTGTCAGGCCACACCTGGAGTACTGTGTACAGTTCTAGTCCCCACTCTACAAAAAGGATGTGGACAGTCTGGAAGGGGTCCAGAGAAGGGCCACCAAGATGATCAAAGGACTGGGAAGCCTGCCATATGAGGGTAGGCTGGGAGGACTGGGTTTGTTCAGCCTTGAGAAAAGGAGGCTCAGAGGGGATCTCATCACCATGTACCAGTACTTAAGGGGTAGCTACAAATAAGATGGAGACTCCCTTTTTACACGGAGTCACATGGAGAGGGCAAGGGGGAATGGACACAAATTGCTCTTGGGGACATTCTGATTGGACACCAGAGGAAATTTTTCACGGTGAGGACAGTCAACCATTGGAATAATCTCCCCAGGGAAGTGGTTGACTCGGCCATGTGGGACACCTTTAAGAGTCGTCTGGACAGGGTGCTGGGCCATCTTGTCTAGACTGTGCTCTTCCTAGAAAGGTCTCTACCAACCCGGGATTCTGTGATTAAATTTCCAAAGGAGAAATTCTCTTTCTTGAGCAACTATGCCGTTAATATTGATGCTTGGATACTGATTTGTTTTCCTTCTGTGATTAAGGAACCCTTACAATCCTCATACACGTTCACAATGACACCCCAAATGACTGCCTTAACGTGGAAATTAGCCACTCTGTCACCTTATTTCTGCTTGCTATTGCTTTGTCAGGACACAGGGCTTTTGGAATTGAGTTTATTAGAGTTGGAGTTGTGTGGTTTTGTTTGTGTTCTAAGCTTTTCAGCCCTCTTTTCTAACAGAACCTGCTGTGCTGTTTAGGGTCTTTCTGATCCATTTCCTCTCCTTCCTACATCTTGCTGATAAGGAGGCTGGAATTCCACCCCTGTCATTTGGCCCTTCATTGCGGTTGGCGTTTTCCAGCAATGAGCTCTGTGACAGCTGTTCAGAGATTTTATTTTGCTATAATAATATTTTATTCCCAGATTTTTTCCTGCTTGGAGGAATTAGGTATCCCCCCATTACAAAAAGACATGCCAATTTTAGAGGCTGTGTTTCTTTTGCTTTGAGCAGCAGTACATCTCGCTTCATCAGTTATAAAAAGGAGGAGTTTAATTTTGATGGTTAAAAGAAGCTGATTCACTGATTGAAGTTGCCATTCCTTTAAGTGCTCCGTTCACATGCTTCAGCTTCAGAAGTCATAATTCTAGCGGTATGCCCTGTATGTAGGGAGAGGGAAAGAAATGATATTATTCAGGAGAGACATAATTGTGCAAAGGTGCAAATTACAGCCGGCTTTAGAGCTGCAAATAATTGCTTTGATTTGTTGATTTAAAATTGTAAGGAGGGGGGGAAGAGCACTGCTGGCATTCCTTCATCCGACCTCCACTGGAAGCTCTTGGTGGCATGTTGGGTGTGTGTAAATTGACACTGTTCTACTGCTGTTATTGTAAACAAGCAAACTCAAACCAGCTGAGGCTTTGCCCCTATATGTTGTGTACAATATTGCTTTGTGTCATACTAAGAAAACAACTGTTTTTCTACTTGCCTTTGCACAACAGTAAAAGATTTATAGCTTCATTCCATCTGAATAAAGATCTCTCTCTTGTGCTTTTTCCAGAAAGGAACCCGAACAGAGTTCAAATTTCTGTGTGCCAAGGGAGTTAGATAAGTGAGCTACACTCTTGAAATTAAGAACATCCGTGAGAAATAGTTTGTGAAAACATCTATTATACACTTTTGAATAATTTATAGAAACTGAAGCTATATTGAAACAGCAACCTCGATCCAGGGCTAAGGTATTAAGCCACACCAGTGCTCTTAGCTGTCTGTTAGTAAAATAGGGGCTGACGTGTAGGTCCTAGTTGTATTTATTTTCTTCTGTTCACCTGTCACCTTACAAAGATTATTCATGCTGTGTATCCTTTCCACATGGATGAATTTACAAATGGGAAGAATGCCTCCAAACCCCTGTTCCTCAACTCCTGTATTTCACCAAGGTCTGCTTTAAGAGTTGAGGATTATGGTCTTGCAGTGGGTAAAGAGGGTGGTGGTACCTGGGATTCCTCTTTCCCTGGTAGCCACTACTAAAATGTTGAGTAGAGATCATAGGAATGGCCATATGGGGTCAACCAAAGGTCCATGTAGTGTGTATCCTATTTGTAACAGTAGCCAGTGACAGATGCTTGAGAAAGAATTTCTGAGTATGTCAGGAACTCGGGGGATTTCTGTCATATATTCCTAGTTTCCAGCACTCTGTGACATGATACTTCCTTGATTAAAGTTCTGTGTTCATGTAGAACTGTTCTGGATGGAGTTTTTCTTTTCTAATTTGTTTAACTTTTTGAATCCAATGACTGGCTTCCTTTATGTTCTGTTGCAGATTGACTGCTATGTTACACTATATAGAATCTGAGTAGGGATTCCCATGACATGACAAACACCTAGCAAAGATGTTATTGTTTCTTCTCTAGCCTTTCCAGCACCAGCCCTGTATTATTAATGTGGAGTTAAGGGTCTGTATGAATTTTTTGAGAATTTGCTCCCAGGTTGTTTTTATACTTGTTTCTGGGATTTAATGGTTATGTATTAGGTCTGCTCTTCTCTGGGGATTTCCTCACTCTAATTCCTCATCTCCTTTTATTAAGAATAGAACATAGACCTGACTGTCTTATTTGTGAACAATCTTTAAACTACTGTGTTTTTGAAATACATCAATTTCAATTTTTGAACCCCCTTTTTGACAGGATTGCAGTGTCAAAAATAGTAATTGGACCTAATGAAATTTTGCATTTGAAAAGGTGTGAAACTGGATTGCTTTTCCTCGAAAGCAAGTGGAAAAAAAAATCTGTCATTCAGAGTGGATGTGAAACTTGTATTCTGGTCACCTGTAGTCATTAAAGAAGCAGTAGCATTCTGGAAATATTAAAACTGCCTGGTTCTATAATGCCTGAATTCTAGATTTACTGATGGTATTTTGTATTTCTGCTTTTTAAACTGAAATTTAATGCTAAATATAATTCTTTTTTACTCCTAAATTGGAGGAAACATCCATTTGGACATGTTGGTGGACATTGGAGTTACATCTCTTAATGTACTTGTAAACAGTTCCTTTTTGCCAGAAAAGTGAGTGAGGTAAGCTAACACAGGCAATAGTTTAAATCACAAAGCCAGAGAACAGCTGAGCTTGGAGGGATCTCTGGAGATCACCTAGTCCATTCCCGTGCTCAAACCACAGTCAACTAGAGCAGGTTGCTCAGGACCATGTCCAGTCCTCTTCTGAGTATCTCCAAGGATGGATACTCCACAACCTCTCTGGGCAACCCGGTGCCAGCGTTCAGTCACCCTCACACTGGAAAGGTTTGTGCCTACTTGTAAATGGATTTTTCTGTATTTCTGTATTTCAGTTTACACCCATCATCTCTTGTGCTTTCACAGGGAACTGCTAAGCAGAGTCTGTCTCTGTCTTCTCTACTTCCTCCCAGTCCATCCCATATTCATACACATGGATAAGATTTCCCCTGAGCCTTCCGAGGGAGCGAGATGAGCCTGTGACTGGCCTGTAGCTCCCTGGATCCTCCTCTTTGCTCTTCCTGAAGACAGGAGCAACATTTGCCTTCTTCCAGTCCTCTCCAGCCTTGCCTGAGCACCATGACCTTTCAAAGATGATCAAGAGCCTCCCCTCAGTGACATGGGCCAGCTCCCTCAGTATCTGTGAGTGCATGCCATCAGGTCCCATGGACTTCTGTATGTCCAGTTTGTTTAAATGTTGCCTAACCTAATCCTCCTCCACTAAGGGTAAGCCTTCCTTGCTTCAGGCTTTGTCACTGGTCTCAGGGCCTATGAAGGGTGCTCTTACCAGTAATCACAGAATCACAGGTCGGAAGGAACCTCAGGGATCATCTAGTCCAACCTTAAATGATCAAAGCAAAGAAGGTGCTGCCAAATATTTTGGCCTTTTCTACCTCCTTTGTTAACAGGTTCCTTGCCCCGTTCAGGTAAGGGCCTATATATATTTTTTTTCCTAAATAGTAACTGATCTTACTGGAGCGTCATAAGTAAATTTCTGTTTCAGACAAAGAACCATTATTATCATTATTATTTTGGATAAAACAAAGCCGAGTGTAGGTGTTTTAAAAGTGCCTAGAGATGGATATAGGCATCCAGCTCTCATTTAGGGAGCTGATGCAGAACTTCGAGGTGCTTGTAAGAATGTAGCTCTCAGGATAAGTCTCTGAGGTATAGTGCAGAGGGTGAACTCAAGAGGTTCTAAACAAGCTTGTTCAAGTACTAAAAGCAATACTGCTGTGTTAGCATAAAGATCTGCCCAAGGTAATTAACCTTGCAGAGGAACTAAGTAATATAAGTGTGGTAGAGAGCTATAGTTACACAGCGGAGCAGGGTTAGTGGAAAAGAACAGGCTATTTGGTCATTTTTGTTGAATTACATTAACATATGCTATAGAATTATGCAGTAATAATCTAAAAAGAAAATAATATTGCTAGGAATTTTATGGAGTAAAGTCATAGTTTGTGTCTGGTCAAGGACCATAAGTTGCCCCTCTTTCACCTGGTCCCATGAGGTATGGATTCACATATGAAGGGAGGTTGTTAAAGCAGTTTTAGCCCTTCTCTGAGCAATGCACTATGCTGTGTGTGAGATTCAGGTCATATGGCATTATTGGTATAGTTCTGCTGCACCTCTTCTGTCTCTTTCTTCTCATCTTCTTTTCCACACTGTGGTTGTAACTAGACCTGGACATACTTTTAACTGCTTGCTTTAAGGCGTATTTGCTCTGTATGCAAGCAGAGTGACTCATGGTTGATAACCAGTGGCTTAACACCTACTCTATCTCTTCAACTCTGCTGTCAGGTAAGAGTTAAATAGTGATGGGAGAAGTTTTGGGTCTGTATGTGCTAGTGGCCAAACCATGTTCACACAAAACTGGTGAAGTGTGATTGAAGTAATTGACAATTGTTGGTCTTTTTGCGTGTTCCTTGCAGTGATGCAAATAGAACTGCAGAGTCCACCTGTTGAAATATGGGAAGCAGCAGCAAAAAAACTACGGTGTTTGAAATCAGTGGCGCTCTGCTTGCAATTAAGTGCTGCCTTGAAGTGGAGCCTCAGAGTTGCATTTCGTGGCTTTTGCATCAGCATATCTCTCCTGTGTTCTGTTGAAAGTGCCAGGGATCCTCCGGCAGGAAGGCATGGAGCTGGAGGGTGGCTGAGCAGGAGTGCAGGGGCTGCAGGACAGCCTGCCATCAGCTGACACACAGCTGCTCTGGGAAGCCGGGGGACATCCGTTTGTGGAGGGTATGAAAGCTGTGGGGAGAAGGCAGAAGGGAAAGGCTCCAATAGGAAAAAAGAAGCAACAGAATGAAATAGTCTGATTTATTACTGAAGTATTTTAGGATTCTGACATCGCTGAGTTCTTTGATATTGCCTGTAACTGTCAGCATGTCACTGAAGTAATAAGTCTAGATAGAAGGGTCAAAACCAGAACTAGGGATGTAATAGAGTTGTATAATCTGCTTTCAGTGAATAGGAAACCTGAAAAAGGATAACAGTCACAAAAATAAATTCTAAATTTTTTTTCTAGGGTTTACAAGTAGAGCACAGTGCATTTGAATTAGTAAGTCTTTAAAAATAAATTACTGCTGCATTGAGCTGAAGCCATTATAGTGACAGATGACCTGGATTGTTTTGCTGGGAAGGAAGCACCCTTCCCTTGAGGAAAAAGTCACAGCTGCTTATCTTGGCTATGCAAAACCAGAACCTTAAATATTTATTTATTTATGTATCTTACATGGAGAGTTTAGAGGGGAAACATAATTCCTTTTAATTACAGTAACAGTGAAATAATTCAGATTTCTTTTTACTTTGAGGGTGTGTTATGGATACTAAAAATACCTGTGGTGAGTTTGCAGTAATCATTGATAGGACTCCTCTTTTCATGATACAAGGTGTAGTAAAATGCAGACGGTAACTCTCTGCAAATCACTAATAGCAAAACAGAAATAACAAAATGATTATAATTTCTGAGCTTTCCTTCAAAGGGCATGGTCATTTCTCCAAACCTAGGTAATGGAAAGCCAGTTGTGTCTGGTTAATTTTTCTAGGGGCTAGTTTTAAATTCTTTATTCTTGTGCTTTAATCAATGGCATTTGGAAAGACTGGTGTGAAAAGTGTAATTTGTTCTGAGATCATAGGAAGTAGACAGAGAGCGAGCCTACATCTCCCCATTCTTGGTTACTTCTGCATGGGCAGGGCTGCCTTCCATGGATGCTAGAAGGTGTTTTCCTTCTTACGCAGCAAAGAGAAATTGAGAAAGTCACTACAGAAGCGGGATTTACAATTTTCCCCCCCTTCAATTTAAATTTAGATAACTAAAATTGTATCTTTTGAGAAATGACTTGAAACTTTGTTACTAAAAGTATATCTTGTACATTGGCTTGAGAAATTTTGTTTTCAGTTGTGAAAATTTGTAATCTTAAATACAAAACAGTGTATCTCTAAATCTCTAAGTCCTGTCACTTTAACGTTAACTTCTTGATGACACGTAATGAAGCATGTATTAAAGCGGAACTGAAACATGTCAGCAAGTTAAAACAAAAGCAAAATATTTTTGACTGTGCACATGCAGTGATGCCATGAGAAATACAACAGTTTGCTGAAAGCATGCAAGTTGTCATGCTGGCACAGTTTTAAACAAGCAAGGCTAAATGAGGCACAATATGACATTTTGGAGTTCATGTTGGGAGTAAACATGCCACAACAATCAACTGTCTTGTTGAAGAGCTACAAAAATAATTTATTTCCCCTCCAGAGCAATTCCTAGGGAAAGAATAGTTAGTGTATTAGCTGTCTGGGAAAAAACTAATATGCAGATATGAAAGGAGAGAATGTTTGGGTCATAAGAAATAGAAACATCAAAGGGAGATGTAGTTTGTTGAATCTCTCTTTTTGAGCACCGAAGTGAACAGTTTACCATAATTTCCACTTAAGCCTGTTCCATAATCAAGTATATCCCACCAGCAGCTTACATAGATGAAACTGCTTTGAATATAAAATACATTCTTGACTATTTGACAAATTTTTTCCAGTGTTTTGATTTGTTTGATTTATTCTAGAACTGTAGTGAATATACATAAATGTATATCAAATACTGCTATATAAGCAGTCTTTTAAAAAATGGTAGTTTTCTATGTAATTGTTGACAGATCTTTAAAATATGAAGTCATACATATTTTGCATTGGCATCATAGTAAATACAGTGATTTTAATTGTCTCCTTGAGTTATCCTCTGAAACCAGCAACAAGACCTACTTAGGGGAACTTTCCCATCAGAAGTATTTTAGCAGGAAGCAGAATGCTGCTAGATGCCATAAAACGCTTTTCTGTAAATTGCAGTGACTTTGGCAGGCAGGATGTTAGGAAGACTGCCTTTCTTGACCAGTGACAGATGCTGAGGGTCTGAGTCCTTTCTGTAGCACTCCACCATCGTGTTATTTTGTTCAAGGTTTTATTTGGAACATAAGTCTTCTGTTTCATACAAAAAGTGGCTCCTGAATTTAAGGAATTAAAGGGAACCTGAAAATAAATCTGTAAACCTAATTCAGAGTAGTTTTTTAGCAAAACTTTATATCATGGCAGTAAAGACTACAGTGTTGGGCGTTGACATGGAGACTTTTTTTACAAAGCTTTTGGGGGGTCTCTTAGGAAATGGGCCACCTAATTTAAGTACCAACTTTGAGATGAACATGGACTGCAAATACGTACTGTGTTCATAAGCAGACATGTGAGGATGCTATATTTGTTAAGAAGACTTTGCCACTTTTTTGACTTTTTAGCTGTACCACTGCTCTCTCCATGTACCACTACCATGCCGTGTGTCTGGTCATTTCTCAGCTACTGTTAAGCCTTTTGCATGATTTCAACCAAATTTGATGGAAGTTCAAGCTAAGCTGATGGTTTGTGTGAGTTTCCCACAAAAGCACCCAAAGAGAAGAGAGAGAGAATGGGTAATAGCTTACCCAGATAAAAGTGTATGATAAAGCAAGGTCATGAATTAACCGCTTCTGGGATATCAGGGTATCTGCAAGCAGTATTGTCTTCCAAAGTTGTATCTACAGAACCCCAAATTTCAGCTGTTCTGTACAGTGTTCTGCCACATCTCACAGTCAGTTTTCTATTAAACTCGGTGTGTTGCCAGTTTTTCCTTTGGTTTCTTTTACACTGAAAAACTTAATCTCAAAACTATCTTCTAAAATATCTGCGTGTTCTTCTCCTTAATTGCTGACAAAAGCCTTGGTAAAATTCAGGCTATAATAGGAGATGCTGTGATCTAATTTCTGAAATTTTAAGTGAGTTTTTTTGGCTAATTTATTCTCTTTCTGGGAGAGTGGTGGTGTATCTTTTGTAACAGATACTACTAAGGGGTAATACAAAGTATGTATGTGGTACTGTTTGGGTTGGAGGAAGGGAGATGCATATTAACGTGATTATTTGCAGGATGAAAGATGGTGAGGTATTTAAATGGGATCTGGCTTTAGACCAAAGTGAAAAATTAATGGGCTGTAATGTTCTTGGCTTTGTTTGATGAAATGCTCAGTGAATGTTACTCAACTGAAGAATAAATATTCTTGATACAGTTGTTGAGAGAAAAGAAAAACCATTGCAGCACATTGTAACTTGGTGGCATTAAGCATTCATTTAATCAGCATGTTAATCATTAGCTTTGGTTTTGGTTTTTGAGTTCTGGAGTGAGGCACGGCTGTTCACAAAAGTATGTATAAGAGTGTGAGGTGGCCAAATCAGAGAGGCTTAATTACTGAACAGGTTTTGTTTCAGTAACTATGTGGTGTATTGCACAGGCCTAGAGACTATGAAGATTTGCCTGACTTTTCTAAATTTAGATCTAGGTACTGTATTTCACTGCAGTGCCTGCAACTTTCTGTTGCCTTTACATCGACAGGATCCCTCTGCACACTAAGGTAATTATGGACAGCTTTTATGGCCAGTAAGTGCAAGATAAGTGGGTACGTGACTAAAGAGACATTACAGGGATAGGTGCATTGAAAATACCAGTGGATGAATAAATAATTGAGTAAACTTTTCATGAAGAAGTTTGTGGTGAATGCAAAGCATATAGTACAGGTAAATATTTTTTTTTTTTTAGCCTTTGCTTACACCACTCTTCTGAGTATATTAGTCGTAATCATCCTAACTGAGTAGCACTTTGCAGGGAAGGGTGTGATGCTCTGGGGGGATGTTTGTTTGCCCTTTGACATATTCTTGTATGCATGTAATGGGAATTTTTTTGTGAGTGAGAAATATAAGTTGTGATTGAAATCTGTGGTAAATTATCTGGTGGATGCTTAGGGGAAAGACATCTTAACTGCAGAATGAGGGGAAGAAACTTTGAAGAGGCTTATTTCTTATATGAATGTGGGATGATGTCTTGCTGGATGAAATATTGAATCATACAAGCTTTTTTTGGTAGTTTGAAGCTTCAGCTATTGCACAATGTGTAATTCATATTTAGGGGGATTATTAAATTCTTTTTCTGTTCTTATAACTTTATGTTTTGTAAGAGAGTTAGTGTTGATAGAGTTGGTAGACATCTCTCAGCTACAGTACCCTGTATTATCTTTCCAGTATTGAATTACTTTTATTAGTTTTTGTTGTTATTTGGTTAGGGTAGCAGAAAATTTCTTAACTAAGTTTGATTATTCTGGCATGTGCATTCATTTATCTGATTTTGTGACTCAAACTTAAGAAAAAGTTAATTTGTACTATAAAGTGACTTGGCTACTGCAGACGTGATAGAGTAATACTCATAATGTGTAACTTAAACCAGTTACAAAATAGGATAAAGATGTACAGACTTTTAATAAGTATCTAATTCTTTTGTGAGTAGTGAAAGTTAATTTTTAGTATATTACAAAAAAGGTACACGTAAGCACCGGCAATTAAATTTAAGAAAGGACCAGAACTGACCAAGTTAATAATGACTTGGAATAAACATCAAATCTCCTACCTGCTGCCAAAGCTTTAGAAGCACCTGTGAAAAGTGTGTTAGCAAAGATGCATTGTATGTGCAACTTGGAGCTCTTCAGCTTTTTGGGGTGGAAGCTGCCTGTTAGGCTAACATTGAAATATTTTTATTTAGAAACAATTTAAACCACTACCTGGGAGATTGCTGAATATTTTAAAAGCACAGGAACAATGAAAGCCACTTGGGTGGTAGGTTTCACAATCATGCAGTGTTTTCTGTGGAGTAAGGAGAGTTTCCTTAGGCTGCTCATGGCTTGGACAAGTGCACTCTGTGCTGGGTTAAAAACTGGCTGGGCGGCCGAGCCCAGAGAGTGGTGGTGAATGGAGTCAAATCCGGTTGGCGGCCAGTCACGAGCGGTGTTCCCCAGGGCTCAGTGTTGGGGCCGGTCTTGTTCAATATCTTCACTGATGATCTGGATGAGGGGGTTGAGCGCACCCTCAGTAAGTTTGCAGATGACACCAAGCTGGGTGGAAGTGTCAATCTGCTGGAGGGCAGGAAGGCCCTACAGAGGGACCTGGACAGGCTGGATCGTTGGATCAGAGCCAACGGTACGAGGTTCAACAAGACTAAGTGCTGGGTCCTGCACTTGGGTCACAACAACCCCATGCAACGCTACAGGCTTGGGGAGGAGAGGCTGGAGAGCTGCCTGGAGGAAAAGGACCTGGGGGTGTTGGTTGACAGCTGCTGAACATGAGCCGGCAGTGTGCCCAGGTGGCCAAGAAGGTCAATGGCATCCTAGCTTGTATCAGGAATAGTGTGGCCAGCAGGAGCAGGGAGGTTATGGTGCCTCTGTACTTGGCACTGGTGAGGCTGCACCTCGAGTACTGTGTTCAGTTTTGGGCCCCTCACTACAAGAAGGACATTGAGGTGTTGGAGCGTGTCCAGAGAAGGGCAATGAAGCTGGTGAAGGGACTAGAGAACAAGTCTTATGAGGAGCGGCTGAGGGAACTGGGGTGGTTTAGTCTGGAGGCTGAGGAGGCTGAGGGGAGACATTGCTCTCTACAACTACCTGGAAGGGGGTTGTGGCGAGGTGGGGGCTGGACTCTTCTCTCTAGTAAGAAGCGATAGGATGAGAGGAAATGGCCTTAAGCTGCACCAGAGGAAGCTTAGGTTGGACATTAGAAAAAACTTCTTCACTGAAAGAGTTGTCAAACATTGGAACAGGCTGCCCAGGGAAGTGGTTGAGTCTCCATCCCTGGAGGTATTTAAAAGAAGGGTAGATGTGGTGCTTGAGGATATGATTTAGTGGTGGACTTGGCAGTGATAGGTTAGCAGTTGGAGTCGATGATCTTAAGGATCTTTTCCAACCTTAACGATTCTATGATTCTATGATTCCTTGTGCTGCACAACTGGCCTGTTGTGCTGCATGTTTTAGATACTCAGTGAAACAATTCTTCCTGCAAGGGCAAAAGACTCCTACAAATGTGGCATGGAGTCACATCATTGGTGTGAGAAACCCCAGTAATGCTCAGATCTTTTGGAAGAGCAGTAATCTTGGAGCTGATTTTGTTTAACATAAATTCTCAGAGTACTGCTGTTCTGGACATATTAAACTTCAGTCCTAAAAACCTGAAAGCATAAATTGGTTTTTGATGCCCGCCTAGACCCTGGTATCCAAACTGGCCTTCATTACAGTCCACTACAGTGAATTTTAAGAACTGGAGTCCTAAGGCCAGGATCCTGTCAGGTACTCAGGCACTCTTGTTTCCTATACGTTGTTACCATATAATAATAACTGAACTGAACAAAAGCCTGCCTAGCCTTTTCTTTGGTTGGAAAACCCAAACAATTTATGCATAATACTTGCCTTTGATGGCAAAGTACAATCTTTTATTTTTTTTTGTGTGTGAAGCGGGAAGACTCATATCCATGAGAGTCATTAAGATTACTGAGAGGGGAGGTAGGCATAGATGGGTGTCAAACCAAAATATTGAATTTTTTAATTTATATTTTTGTAATTTTGCATGTGTCTAGATCCTGTGTGAAATTCTCAGAGTAGCCTGAGTCTATGGAAAATTTAAAATGGTAATGACAAGCTCTTTTTTTTTTTAAGCTAATATTACTAAAAAACCCCACTGGATAATGACATTTTCATAAAAGATCATTATAAAATGGACACAAAAGAGAACAGTTTCTACTGAAGAAAGTAATTCAGTTTTGTTTGGCCAATGATCCCCATACTGAAGTGTATATACCACTGGTGGTAAGTGAACTGCTTTAAATTCATACGGCGTGGTGGCAGCTGGAGTGAGGTTGCCTCCTGTGCCATGGGGCAGTGCCACGGCACCTCCTGTGAGCAGCCCGGTGGTCCTGGCTTTCTGCCTCTTCCTCTCAAGACCCAGAAGGCAGTGGGCATGAGGCTGGGAGCAGTCGGTTGTGGAGCACAAGGTTGGTGGTGGCAGATGTGCTTTGCCACATGGCAGAATGAAGGGCTCTGTTTTTGACTGGGGGGTGGTAGTGAGGAGGGTGGAGGTGGGCGCCTGCCATATCCTGTATATGCAGGCTGAGATAAGGGAGGACATGGAGGTAGGGTCCCAGCTGGGGCTTTGAAATACTGATACCGTGGTTGATGCCAGCTGCTCTTGAGCCTGCTGAATTGATTGGAGCTGTTTTTCCCTTCCAGTAGTTCATTTGTGTAGTAATACACAACTCTCAACCTTTTTTTTTTAACCTGTGTGGCTATTTATTACTAGTGACACAGAACAGGATAGCATGATAATGTGAAAATGTGTACAGTTTATCTAGTGCATGTGGAAGCAAGAAAGTGTATGATGCCAAAACACCAAGGATTGCTGAAATACAGAAATTGGAGCTATCTTAGGGCTTGTATTTGAGTCAGTTACCTTAGCAGCAGCAGGACTTCTGCAAAAAATAGGTTGGACTGTGAAATCACTTGTGTGCATTATGGATACTAGTTTCCATTTCAGAGCTATACAAAACTTTACTAATTTTAAAGGAGAATCGTAGGGTGTTTTTCCAATATGGGAAACAGATCCAGTGTGTGTTGGAGGTGATGAGAGTTGAGAGTGGGCAATGTCGCTCTGAGAGTCCGCTCCCTGGAAGAATCCCTTCGCCTGAGTGTGCTGCTTCTGACTCTCACTTATTAACTGTTTCTTTTTAATCTGTATTGTGCTTGCTTGTGGAGACATGATCTAATGTAAGTAGGATCTAATTCATTAATGACTTAACAGTAAGGTCAAAACTTAGACTGGCATTGGGAACGGGCCTGGAAAGTTGGCGAAAGAGAGTCAGTGTTGCCCTCATTCTGCTTGTGGTCACCTAACCCAGAGATAAAATGTACCTGAAGTTTATCTCAGTGTGAATACATCCTTATTTGGGAGAAAGGCAAAAAGACACTTATTGAACTAGAACTGAAAAAACCCAACCAAACAAAAGCACTGTAACTGACACTACTTTACAGGACAGTGCTATATATACTTCATATAGCAGGTGTCACAAGAAACTGCTAGGCTCTGATTGTGGGCTAAACAACATCAGTGGAAAAGAAGCAAGGCTACAGCCTTCCTGCTAGCTAGTTTGCAGTTTACCCTTCCAAATGGATTTGCTTTGGCTTCCAACTGCAATGGGTTTTAGGCCAATTTCTTGGACGTTCAACTTAGCACGTAAATAGTTGTGTCCCTCAGCACAGGTATTTAAAAAGAATAATTTAGTGATAGTATTAACAGTGATGGCAGTCAAGGACAGGATATATAGGTTATCACTGACATCTAATGGGTTATTGTCTTGATAAAGACATGGTTTTGCATGAATTTTGAAGATAAAAGGGTGTCATATTCATACTTGAGGATGAAGGCTTGGGTCAGTGAGGGACAACTGTTTTTTTTTTTTTTTTCTGGTGAAGAAAATACTGATCTCTCTGTTATCCTGGGAGCTATTAAAGAAAAACTACAAAAAAGTCTCGCTGCCAGTATCTGTTCACAAACTCTTCTGTTGAGAATCATAGCTGGAAGAAGAGACATTTTCATTCACCTGGGTGGTTAAATCACTGAAGTTCACATAAGCTTTGAGCACCATTAACTGGTATGTATCTTCATCTTGTGCTTCGGAAAGCCTTTGCAGAGATTTCTGGAAATGCTGACAAAGCAAAAGAATTTTGGAGCCTGTGCTTTGGTGGATCTTAGGAAGAAATTCATGGGGCAAGTAAGCCGGTGCCCAGTTCAAACGTCAAACTCTCTGGAACTGTGTGACTTCTACTTTTTGCTCTTCTAAGGGACTGCTATCATAGGAGTTCTGAAAGGAAGCCACCGAATCGTTTCTAATTTCTTCCATAGTTGTATTTAACAAATCATCTTCTCCACAAATGTTAATTTAATGCTTGTCCAGCACTTTGAATAGGAAAGCAGTAAAATAAATGTAAACATTATCATGAAGTGCTTGGAGGAGTTACACTAATGCCAGGGTCTAATGGTGCATTTATAATATATTGCATTATAGAGCATTATATAGTGTTGCAGTATATCCTTGCTTGAGGCAGCGAGTGTTTGTATCGATGATGATTCTTGCGGCCAAGTTTTGCTCTTTGAATCTTTCAGCTTAGAGGTAGGGTGGGGTGCATCGTAAATTATTGGTCTGTAACATGAATTCATATATCTTGTGGAAAACAAGTATTTTTGAGGGTGACAACAGTATTTAATCTCAGAATTTTGGCTTCAGAAGCACTGAAAAACCCCATCCAAGCAGAATTTTGGCACGGTTTGGTACAAGGAGCAATCCCTCTTGTGTTTTCCCCCTCACTCTCCACTTGGCTGCAAACTCTCAACACCAAGCACCTGTACTGCAGAGACTGTCCTTTGGCAAGGAAAGCAGCCTGCTCTCACCCATTTAATTGTCAAGGCCCGTGGCTGGACCTATGCTACCTTCTCCCCTATCCCTCCAGGCCTTTCCTGGAACTGGAGCTCAAGGTGCCCAGTCACTCTAGACTGTCACCCACCCTGCCATCTCTTAAACACTGCATCCTGTTATTCAGGTCACATCAGAGGAAGAGAGTTAGGAACTTAGTGCTCAGGTACTGGAGAACAACCTGAGGTGTTTCAACTCCATCCTTTAATCCTCACAATTTAAGGAATGCCCTCTTATCTCACCCTTACTACAGCTGCACAAAGAAGAGGAGGGGGCTAATCTGTTTTCTGTGTCCATTTCATTTACATAGTAATATAATGTAACCCTGTATCTATGCACAGGAATAGGTTGTGGTGGGTGGTGGTGGTGGGGGATGCCATGGAGTCTCCATGGCTGGAGGATTTTAAGAAGAGTGTGTCAGAAGTGGTGTGGGTGGTCATAGTGCAGTTCTGAAGCAAGGGATGAACCAGGTGATGTCTTGAGCTTTCTTCAAAGCCCATGTTTTAGGATGCTGTATTTTTGTGTTGAAGCAAAGCCAGTGACTATACTACTTATCTAAGTCAGATTTGCACTATAATCCTTTTGAAAAGAAACAGTGCTTTGCTAAAAATTTAAAAAATTACCTAATGAATGTTTTTAATGATCTCCCTTGCAGGATTTAATTTTTCAAATGTCTGTTTTATATTTTACTGCAATACAGATAACCTGAGATGAAAGGGGAAATTTAAACCTTTGTTTTTTCCTTCCATCTGTCCTTTTCTCCTCTTGCTTGAGACTATTCAAAAGCTAATTCATCATATACAGTAAGGGAAGTAAGAGAATTAACAAAATTATTAGTGTAGAGGAAGACTCTATTCAGGAGATATTGGAGAGAAATTTGTGGTTGAGAAATCAAGCCTATTTCCAGGAGGAATTGTGCTAACTAGGCATCCTGCTCCATATTCGTTTCAAAAGTGTACCGTTGCTGACTCTGTGGGAGGCCACACGTGCACCTCACAGCAATCATCCTGACCGTTTCTCACTCACACGCTTGCAACAGCCACTCTTCCTATTAGCCCAGGTCCAGATACTGATTTGCAGGTACAGATTTTACACCAGCTCTTCTTTTTCTGCTGTCAGCTGCTTCCCCTTCCAAAGCATTGGGCTGGTTTGATATTAGAATATGATGAGTATGTCTTACTGCTGTTGACTGGGCAGAAGAGCTTATATTTTCTACTTTTTAAAAATTGTGTTCTTACTACTCTGTTACTACCAGAACAGTAATTTTCTCCCCCGTTTTTCGAGTTTATTTTAGGAGTTGAAATCACGTATAAAACCAGGAAGCAGAACAAATAGGCAAAAATCCCTGAATTCTTCTCATGGCTAAGTGAGAATGGAATTATTTTCAAGAGGTAATATTATTTCACAAGGCTGCTTTAATTAGTGTACTTCAATTTGGTTGATTTTTCTTTTTTTTTTTAATTATTATTGTAAACTATTCAAAGAAGAGGGTTTCCGTGTTTGTTTTTAAAGCACACTTGCAAGGTAAGGTATAGGCAAATGCAGTTTTCCATCTTATCTGTAAGAAAGCACCACAAATCAAAAGACGTCTTCAGTTTAGGGCCACTAGTTCACTGATTTTTGCTTAGAGATTATAAAAGCATAGTTAACGTATTATTACGAACAATATCTATTTTCAGTTAGCTACCTAAAGACATGCAGAAAGAATATGTAGGATGGGTATTGTATTTCTTCAGGAAAATCAGTATGTCCAAATGTATATCTGATGTATGCACAGCACTTTGAAAATATGTTTTTTTAATGCTAAGATGCAACAACACGTTGGATTGTTGCACAATCCAACAAAAACTTTATTTTGGGAAAAATAGTCTGTCATTAGTTGTTTTTAGTAGCTTTAATCCAAAGGTTAAATATTACAGGTAAATTATAAATATTGTACATATAAAATGAGAAGCAATAGGTAGGTATGACAAATACTGAAAGCAGAAAAAAATAACAAGGAGGCTAGGAGTTGAAGAGTGTGTGTCTTTGATGGACAGCAGGCTATTTCTAAAGAAGTGTTAGAAAAGTAGAGCTTAGACAGTAAACTTTGAACTTTCACATTGTAGGTATTGGTATCACCTGAAATCTGTCTGTAGTTAATGGAGAGGAATAGTCTCTTCTAAGACATGACACCTCCAGTCTATCTTAGATATCTAGAAGTGCCTCTCTATTAACTATTAATGGAGTCTAGATGACTAGCCTCAGATGTAGACACATACGCTGTAGATGTCTGTGTTTTATTAGGTGAATCTAATTAGACAAACCCCTTGCCTGAGGGGATAGATCCCGACAGCAAAGTCACAGCTGGAAGTTTTGGGCAGTGTCGTGGTTTAGCCCCAGTCAACAACCAAACACCACGCAGCTGCTTGCTCACTCCCTCCTGATGGGACAAGGGAGAGAATTGGAAGAGTATCCCAACTCATGGGTTGAGATAAAGGGAGTTTAACAGGCAAAGCAAAAGCTGCGCACGGAAGCAAAGCAAAAGGAGGAATTTATTCGCTCCTTGCCATGGGCAGGCAGGCAGTTCAGCCGTCTCCAGGAAAGCAGGGCTCCATCATGTGTAACAGTTACTTGGGAAGACAAACGCCATAATTCCCAATGTCCTCCTTTCCTTCTTCTTCCCCCAGCTTTATATACTGAGCATGATGCCATATGGTGTGGGGTATCCCTTTGGTCAGTTGGGGTCAGCTGTCCTGGCTGTGCCCCCTCCCCTCCCAGCTTCTTGTGCACCCGGCAGAGCACGGGGAGCCGAAAAAGTCCTTGACCATTGTAAGTGCTACTTAGCAACAACTAAAACATCTCTGCGTTATCACCGTTTCCAGCAGAAATCCAAAACATAGCCCCATACTAGCTACTATAAAGAAATTTAACTCTGTCCCATCTGAAACCAGGACAGGTGGGATTGGAAATTTGCTTGCAAATACAAGTTGTGAAGAGAGGGCCAAAGATGAAGTATTGTTGAATTGCCACGAGAAAGTGGAAGCTGTCTGGGGAGAAACTCCTGGATAGAGCATCAATAGTGTGGTTAGAGGGTGAGGTGGAAAAAACCAAACCAGCCAAGGAGATGGTTCCAAAAGCAAAATCAGATGTAACAAACTCTAGATGATTGCAAGATTGGGGAATAAAGGATGATTTGATTGCTTGTTGTTGATTATGACCCAAAATATTTGGGAAAATATCCTCCCGTTCTGGGCTGCACTGTCATTAGATCTTCTCATGAAGAGATTAGGAAAATACTCCCACAATCGCTTCCATGGCTAGAACATAATGGACAGTTTTGGTCACAACATATGATTTTTTGTTTTTGATAGAGGATGTGGAAAATAAAAGGAACTAGAGAAATTCTGTGGACATAATAATGCATTTCCAACTGGAGAAACCAGTTAAAAAATTCTAGACTTCAACCTTAAAAATGGAATTGAAACTATAATGACCATCAAACAATTTGATGTTAAAACAGAAATTTTGCTGGTGTGAAAAATTTGTAATAAAGTGTGTCGTGTTTGTGGAGTCACTATACACCTACAAATAGATGAATTTCTGTTGGCTTTAAATTTCAAGCATGTTGCACTACTGCAGGGCAACATGGTAGGACTTTTCAGTATCCCAGGAGCTGAGACTTTATGGCTATTTTGCATATTGGAATAAGAATAAAATGATGAAAAAACAAACAAACCCAAACCATTCACTTCTCTGTGACCTGACTAGGAACGTGAGAGAAATTGTCATAAATTGATGGTCCCAGTTCCTCTTTTTACCAGACTTGCAGTGAGAAGAAAAAAAAAAAGGTTTATTGGGGAAAAAGAATTTGAAGTTAATTGGTGCTTCACAGACCTATAAGATAATGCATGAAATGCATAATAAGTCTTCCCTAATTCTCTGTATAGGAAGCAATCATCATCCTGAAAAGGTTCTTAGTAAGTTTTTTAAAAGAATACCTTTGTAGTCACTTGGATTTGGCATTTGAGGAAAAAAAAAAAGTCTTTGGAAAACCTTTGCCAGAAGTGTGACAAAGATACAATACTCATTAGTCTTTTGATTTACTAAAAATATCTATATAAATATATATTTTTGTGATTTTTTTAAAAAAACCTGAATTCTTTGATACAAGAAAGGAAACAATTATGTTGTTACACGTACGGTAGGCCGTTGATGCTGTCTTGCTGATGGAGACTGTCATTTTCTCCTGTATGGAAAATGGTATAGATTATTTAAAAATCAGGCAACATATGCTGTATTATACTCTTCAGTTTACTTTGTAAATAAAATATTATTTTGCAGCAGCATTTCTTGGTAAAAAGCAAGGGTAGGTGATAAGATCCAATGATTATTGCTTAGGAAGGAGTGTCAGGACTGATTAGTATCTCGTTCAGGTTCAGTAACTGATGGGCTTCCCAGGGCTGCTTGTGTGAGATTGCTATCGACTTGAACTCCTTCCCCTGTTATTGGGGAAGGTCAGTAATAGTTTGCCGCAGCAAGTACCCTGCTTGTTTATTCTTCGTAATGTAGAAACCTGAGCAGAGAATCTCAGTTTTATTCTACCTTGAAAATGTTTGTATTGTTTACACATGAACTCTGAAGTGTTTGTTGCACTAAAAAACATGAATCGAAATCTAGTGCCTTTCCCCACTTACCTAATAGCTGATTCCAGGAATGTGTGCTTGACTTAGTGCCTTTTGGGGTATTTCTGATTTGATATATCTTTGTCCGTTGTGAGAAGTTTATGGAACACGCTAGCATTTTATATAAACCAGATCAGTCAACTTTAAAATATCACCCCTCCTGATCACAGTAATACTTCCACTTTGTATGCAATAGCTCTGCAGCTAGACTGTCAACAGGAATAAAACTAAACTTGTAAATTTTAAATATCTTATAAATATTTCCATTTAACAGCAATGCTCCGAAGTTCAGTGTCACACTTGAACAAAAATTACCGAGTGAACTGAAGACATAAATATCTTTTAGCATTTACTGTATTTGTCACATGTGAAATATAAATATTAGTGCCTAGGAATAGAGGACTCACAAGTAGGCTGAGGTTGGGGGAACTCCTCTATCTTCCTGTACTTTCATAATCTATATGCATGTGGAAATGCTGAAAATGCTAAAGGAAGTTTGGATCTACTCCCTCAACTGTATTCTTCTGTGTCTCCAATGCAGTAGTGAAAATCTGGGTGAGAGTAGTTTCAGCTTTCTTTTAGTAGTATAGTAATTTATTCTGCTTTCAATTGTGAAGATTCATCTCACTAACTAAATGTCGATTTCTGTCCACGAAGTAATAATTTTCCAGGGACTCATAGTATCTCTCAGCATCTTCAATGCTCTCAGTTCCAGGCTTCAGAGAGGGAAGAAGTACATGCAGAGAGGTCAGGTAGGATAAATGATGGCCGGATGACAATGGACGAGGAAACTGAATGGTCCCTGCAGTGCTGTGGCATTAGTCAGGAGTCTCAGGGAGAGCTGCTGGGAAGTTCTCAAAAAGCCAAGTGGTATCCATCAGTTGGTATGAGCCATCCCCTTTCAAGAGGTCCCATGGAGAGGTGACAGGTTGTGGATTTTCTTCACCTTGTCTTGCATAGGCTGTTTCCAAAGGTCACTGCTGATTTCTTGTCCTTTTTTAATTTTATTTTATTTATAATATACAGTGTCTCAGCTCAGATAGAATGTGATGCGTCACCATTTGGAGGCTTCTGTCTTTCTACATTGCTGTTTAGAGGCAGTCTTGCTCGTCACTTAAATGAGATGGGAGATTTAAATTCTACCCCGACTGAGACAAATTGGTTGCAGTCTGTTAGTTCCTTTTTGGAGGAAAGCCTGATTTGTGTCTCCTTACAACTCATCTATCTGTTCCTGTTTTAGTCCACCAATACAACTTGTTGTACCCTTAGTGATGTTCAGGTTACTGTTCAGGAGATAAACTTGGGTCTTGAAAACTCTTGGAAGAGGGGTACATAGCCCAAGTTAAACTGTTACCAGAAAGTTGTTCAGCTGAAACTTGACCCAGTGTTGGATTTTTGGTTAGAGATCATAAAGAAAGAAACAAAACATGAAAAAAGAAAATCCAACATACCTGTGTACTTTAGAGGTGAGGAACTTCACTGGGCGAAGAAAATTCTGTTTTAACTTTAATTTCCTCAGCATTTATATGTTGTTATGCCTTTGTCAAATTTGACAGTGAAATTGTTCAGGAGTTTCAGAAATCCATGCAATGTTTTTTGGGTGGAGCATAGCTACATTCTTGAGGCCATATTGCAGACCAAGGTGGGAACTGTCTCCAAAACCAAAACTGTGCATTGGTGACATCTTACTAATAGAGACAGACCCCTACCTTTTTTCTGAGGTGTTTGTGTAATTTGTTCAGGTTTGTTCATTTTAGTGAATACCCTGTTGGTAATTTTACTGTGGTTCACGTAGCAGGAGGCAGCATGCCAACCTTCAGGCCAGCCGGGACATTGTCTTTTCGACTGGAGGCTGTGGACCATCCCTTGAGTGGATCCCTTGAGTGGATCAACTTATCACAGGTTCCATCAGCAAAACCCATTAAGCTTTCCCTGAAGGAAGCATAAGCAGTGCATATGCTTTAAGGTGTATCTTATTCAAAAACACAGCTATTGCTGATTGTTTTAGATATCAGCATTGGGGATCTGTCGGCAAAATGTTACTTTTTATAGCTGTTGGCTCTAGGCTATAGCAATGTACATTGTTGTTTCTCTTCATTGACCTTAAAAAGTGTTAGTGATTTATTCCATCTAGTGATGTCTGGGCACTAAACTAAGGACCCATTATGTGATGCCTTCTCTGGAGAGGAGAAAGCCTACGCTTGGGCTCAGCAACAAACTGACAGTTACTATTTACTGTGGGGGCAGAACATGGCTGTATTTGCAATTGGCTTCACAACTTTTAAAGGGAATAATCAGTTATCACCAAAGTAATAGTCTAAAAGTGAAAAAAACCCAACCCAAACCCAAAACAAACAAACAAAAACATCCCCCCAAAAACCCCACCACACCAAAGCAAAAAAGCTCTGTATATTAATCCACTGTCTTTCTGTGTAGCTGCTGTCCAGGGAATTATTAGTCAATAACAATTTTCCATATCCTGACTCCCATTATGTGATTGTCTGAAGATCAGCTATTGACAATCTTTCTGTGCTCAGCCATCAGTCACATGCTGACAATGACACACTTTCTTCTAGCTATTGCTTCAGCACTAGTATTTATTAAAGATGACGATTGTGCCCTCCTCCATGTTTCCTTCCCTGCAAATCTTTCTGATTGCTGTCGTGAGGGAGTAATTTTCCCTGCTATGCAGTTGCTGTAGTTGTGATTTCTAACCTGATCAATATCTTGAGAGATTTTTGAAGTTTAGCAGGCTCTGGATGGTAGGCCCATTGAATGCTGAGTCATTTTCCCTGAACTGCGATAAAACGTCGCTTTTTGCTGCTTCTGCCGTCTTTTTTCCCTCACTAATTTACTCTTGTCTTTTTTCCTTTGTCACTTCATACTTACAAAACTGTGCGTGCGTGTGTGTGCATGTGTGTATATATTTTTTTATTTTCTTGGCCTGGCTGTGTCTGTCTCCTTTGTTTTCTTTCCCACTTTTTCTTTTTTGTTACCGAGTTCTGTGGTGGCATTTCTTGTGTGCTGCCAGTAATGCTGCTTTTCCCTTCTGCTGGCTTTTGTGGGTTTGCTATTGTCAGCCTGAAGAAGTCAGGTTTTATGAACTGTGGTTAAAAAAACCCAATCAACTAGCCAGCCAGCTGAAAAAAACCCAAAACCAAAAAACCTCAGAAAACCCCGAACAATTAAAAATAGTAGTAAAGCCTTCACAGAGCAGTGAATGGCAACCTTGCTCAGGATATGTGTCACTAAAAAAATTCAGATAGTTCGGGTTTGCAGTTACATGCAAGATTTTTTTTGAGGATCTTTGAATAAAATGTGTCTTGTTTCTATGTTATCCTCTAAATGGGAAGTTCTTTAGATCTGATTTAATGCACTTGAATTGTAAAGGGCATTCATGAGGCTCAGCTAGGGAGGGGTCAGTGGGGAACCCTCCAATGGCATAGGATCGTCTTGGGCTTGTTTTGTTTGTTTTAAATGCACTTTAGCTAAATATAACATATAACACTTGGGCACCATATGGGTTCATGATATTTATTAGAAGTGTTATGAAGGATACAAGATCCATAAATCAGGGAGCGGCTCCCATTGATCTGTAAGTGTATCCTCTTTCCCAGTGACAGAGGTAGATAGTCATGTTCAGATTTCTTGACACTTCAGGGCAGATCTTATGATAGAAAGCACAAGAGACTTGCTTGTACTTTGCTTGCACTTCATGTTATGTGTTTCTAAAAGACCATCCTGTCCTCTTCTGTTCTAGACAGAGTGAGCCATGTGGAATTTCTGTTCTTCTAGCTTTGTTGACCCTTTTTCCATCTATTTCTGTCACTGTGTCAGTTCATAATGTATTGTCAAGAATGAAAATACTTTGTGCTTTACTCTTCAGCCATTCTCCTCCACTTCCATCAATTATGAAACACTTTTTTTTGAGGCCCTCTTTTTCGTCATTCTCTCCCTCTTTTTTTTGCTGAGATACAACTCTGTGCTTTATCATAGTGCTAGCCTTTTTCCTCATCCATGTTTCCTTGCATGCTCTCAATTCAGATGGTTCTGCCTCTCAGTGAAAGGTTAGTTTTATAATCTATGTGAAATCTGTCTTTTAAAAACAGACAAAGCTAAAATTGAACTGATCTGCTCAAACGAAAGGAAATGGGGAACACAAAACTGCTTTAACTCAAACCATGTAGCTAAGGCTAATATGGATTAGGTCACGTTTGGCAAGAGTGTGCATCTCTGAGAAGCATCCATTAAGTGGGCCCATGCTCTCAGACTCACTGGAAAAATAAATAGAAAAGTAATTGGTGGAACTTAAAGTTACAACATTGACCAAAGACGAGATAATTTTGCATTTGCTGTTCTGGCTGCCTATACAGATTTTACATTTCAATGTTTGTTTTAATTTCTGCTGCATCACTTCTTTCTGTCTCAGCCGAGGTCAAAAAATACAAAGTTATGAAAATGTCCTCTTTTAATTATAAGATGTCTGTAATTCACGTTCAAAGCAGAGTATAACTGAACAAGTCTTTAAATTAAATAGCTACTTGGTTTAACTGGTCACCATCTTAGTCTTTGAATTATTGCTTATTTCTAATATTTTGCCCTTTACTGGCACCTTGGATGTATGTCACAGGGAATAAATAAGGTGCTGTGCAGATACCTGATGGTTTAGGCTGTCAGAATTTCATACCACAAGGTCTTCCCTCAGGCGGTAATCTACAAGGGGGACTGCAGTGAGAAGTCTTAACAGGCCTCCCTTCCTTAAGCCAAGTTCAGCTGTTAGTGGGATGCAAAGCTGGGGGAAGTTATACTGTGTTCCCATTGAAGTGTTTCTTGGAGCTATTGGGGACTGCGTTGTGATCATATACAGCAGACAGTCCGCTTTCATCTGCTGACCCAGTTGTTCCCTTTCTTTGCATTCCAGTGACAGCCCCAGCTGCATCAGAACCAGCTGCTTCTTAGCCTGGGTCACCTTTGCTTCCTTCAAAGGCAATTGTGGCTCATGCTTTTGGACTGGTGGGGATCTCTGTGGAGTATTTTGTAGTAGATGTGTGAGTATGTATATAACACAGCAGTGGTGTAAGAAAGGAATGTGCTATGAACAAGTACAGGGTACGTTATTCAGTATCAGGGTAATAATGAATGACACGAGAGTACTTAGTTACTGTAGCCTGCGAAAACAGAAAAAATGGCCATTCCTTTGTAAAAGACCTTGTAAATATTTTCCTGTATGCCCTGTTCTGTGCTCAGTCCAAGTTTTTTCCAGTCCATCTCTGTGCACTGACAAGATAGTGACTGAGCTGGCACATGAATGCCCGAGTATCTGTAGCACATTTACTGAACTTTTTTTTCATTACACAAAATCTATTTTGTTCAACTTCACTGTACCTGGGAGGGTTGAAGCACATGCTTATACTTGTGTTTCATGTATAAATACGTCATACATGGATAAACTCTTACTGCTGACCTCACAAATGAAGTCAGAGACAGCTGGGGTGTTAGCACCTCCTGACTTGTGCACCCTGTTGCTCATCCTGGTTGTTGCATGCCAGGAAAACCCTGCTGAGGGCTACTGCACAGGCACTGCACATTTCCTATTTTCATATATATTTCCTTTTCCAGTGTGCTGGGGTACTGTATTAGCAGGTGCACTTTCTCCACTTAGTTCAAGACGGAAGTAAGACTCAGATTTTACCAAGGGTCTAAAGTCCTACTTGGTATGGACCCCACTATCTACCACATAAGAGCCATCCCAGTTGAAAGTTATCCGTACAGAGCCTTACAAATATGAATGGAAGCTATCATAGGATTGTATGATAATTCAGACTGAAGGGACGTCAAGAGGTCCTGCTCAAAGTAGAGTCAGCCATGACAAGTCAAGTCTTGAAAATATCCAAGGATGGAGCCTGTGTAATCTCTTTGGGTAGTCTTTTCCACTACTTGACTGTCCTCATGGTGAAAGAGTTTCTTCAGTCTGAGCCCCTCTTGTTTCAACTTATGCCCACTGTCTGCTGTGTTCCCACAAAACACTACTGTGAAAAGCTTGGCTTCCTCTTCTTGATACTCCTTGCAGGAGTTCTCCAACTCCTTGCGAGTGTTGGAAGGCTGCTGTTAGGTCCCTTCAGAACCATCTCCCCCCCAGGCTGAACAAGCCCTGTTCCCTTAGCCTGTTCTCATAGGGCATGTGCTCCAGCCACCTGGCCAACTTAGAATCATGGAATCTTTAAGGTTGGAAATGACCTCTAGGATCATCAAGTCCAACCATCAATGCAACACCACCATGACTCCTAAATCATGCCCTGAAGTGCTATGTCTACATGTCTTTTAAATACCTCCAGGAATGGTGACTCTATCACCTCTCTGGGCAGCCTGTTCCAATGCCTGACCACTCTTTCAGTAAAGACATTTTTCCTAATATCCAATCTAAACCTCCCTTTATGCAGCTTGAAGCCATTTCCTCTTGTTCTATCACTAGTAACTTGGGAGAAGAGACCAACACCCACCTGGCTACAACCTCCTTTCATGTAGTTGTAGAGAGTGATAAGGTCTCCCTTCAGCCTCCTCTTCTCCAGACTAAACAACCCCAGTTCCCTCAGCTGCTCCTCAGAAGACTTGTGCTCTAGACCCTTCACCAGCTTCGTTGCCCTTCTCTGGAGATGCTCCAGCACCTCGATGTCCTTCTTGTAGTGAGGGGCCCAAAGCTGAACCCAGCATTCGAGGTGTGGCCTCACCAGTGCCAAGTACAGTGGGACGATCACTGCTGTACTCCTGCTGGCCACACAGGAGTAGCACTTGATTGATCTTTCTGGTGGTGGAAGCCTAGTGCTAGACAGTGTTGTAGACGTGGTCTAATGAGTGCTAGGCAGAGGGGGGTAATTGCTTTCCTTATCTGCTTAGCTGTGTTCATGTTAATACAGCCCCAGGTGTCCTCCTTTGTAAAGAGAAGCCGTGTTGCTCCACACAGGGTGTGAGCAGAGGGCTAAGGCTATCTAACAAAACATGGGTGTTTTAAACTGCAGCTTGCATTGTCTTGCGAGTAGCAGGAGGCAGATGGCTGAGTCTTCTTCTCTAGTAGTGATCAGTATGCCACTGTGGTATGTCTCTTTCTGCCTCCATCTGTTGTCAGGCTGGTGGTGGAGTTAACCTATGGTGGGCACATGCAAGGCTATCGTTGTGTGCAGCACCACATAGAGAGAACTGTACATATGCTTAGTTGTACTGCTGGCCCTATTTGCAAGAACTATTGTTGGAAACAGAACCCTTTCCTGGCATGTCAGAGTCCTTGTTCATTTGTTGCTTCCTTCCCAACGCTTTCAGCCAAGAAGCAATAGGCAGAATTTGAAGGGTAGAGATTTGAGGAGAGGCCAATAACAGAAGAAAGGGACAAGAAGTGGAAGGCACTGAGAGAGTTTGAGTTGTGTTTCCCTGGCCAGCTGCAGTGCTGGCCACTGGAAAGATTTCTCCTTCATCCCACTACTGGTTTTTCTTTGATTATGAGCATTTGCAGGTGTGTTTTTCTCATTTACCTTACTTGGCAACTGTTGGATTTGGGGAGAAAAAAACCCTATGTGATATGTGTATGAAATTGCTCATTTGCAGGAAGTTTACTGTTAAGGCATAGTAGTGACAAGAAACTAGCAACCATAACAAAATGTGACTGTTTATATATAAAATTTATGTGTCTTTTTCTTTCTTACTTAAATCACTAATAGAAAGATAGGGTTTTGAACTCCATATTCAATTTTTATTCTGGCATCAGAGAACAAAGGTGGTGGCATCTCAGAAAGTCCACGAGTTGTGAATAGGAGAGCAGGTACCTATAGCTGTCTCTGAAAAGCACGTCATTATTATTGTAATCTCTGCTGTTTTATCTGTTGTTTATATGAGTAAATTGTATAGTCTGATAGTTCTTAAGTGCATTGCATCATTAATCATGCATGTGAAATCAAACCATAAACATTTGTATAAGCAGATGGAAACTGTGAAAATGAGTCATTCTGTCCTTGATGTGGAGTTCTCAATTATTTGGGGTTTTTGAAAAATTGCAGTGGACAGTGAAATGGAGATTACACAGAAGGGAATTATTGATTTATGCTTAATTTTAGGTTAAGAAGAAAGAGGACTTTGCCTACCATTCCCATAAGAGTATGCCAGTCAACGAGGTTGAAAAAAGGGAAAACATTACCTTCCCTGGTTCTGGTTCCTGGAAAAGTTAGCCCCTAAGGGGGGAAGATTTATTTTGAAATCTTGATGTAAAATATTTCAATGTTAATGTTTTTCATTATGTAAGGAAGATTAGTTTTATATAGCGATTTCTAATCCAAGTTTGTGGCTATGTGTGCATGTTTATCTCAACTTTGGTATGTCTTTTGACAGTCTCTCGTAACATCATCGTGGAGAAGCTGGTGAAATATGGGATAGATAAATGGACATTGAGATGGACTGAAAATTGGCTGAACTGCCAGGCTCTGAGGGTTGTGATCAGTGGCACAAAGTCCTGGTGGCCTGTCACTAATGGTGTATCCCAAGAGATGGTAGATGATACTAAGTCCAGTACTATGTGATGCCCTCATTAAGGACCTGGGTGATGGGACAGAATGCACCCTGAGCAAGGTAGCAGGTGACAGAAAACTGGGAAGAGTGGCCAATACACCAGACGGTTGTACTACCACCCAGAGGGACCTCAACAGGCTGGAGAAATGGCCTGACAGGAACCTCATGAAGTGCAGCAAAAGGAAATGTCAAGTATTGCCTTGGGGAGGAACAACCCATCACCCATCAGCGCCCTGGGCTGTGCTATGAAGAGCGTTACTAGCAAGTCAAAGGAGGTGATCTCTCCCTTCTGCTCAGCCCTGGTGGGATACATCTGGAGTGAAGTACTGGGACATACTGGAGTGGAGTGGAGTGAAGGGCCACAACGATGAACTGAGGGTGACTTTGCAGTATGAGGGTGGTTGAACACTAGCATGGGTTGCCCACAGCGGTTGTGGAGTGTCCCTCCTTGGAGATACTCAAGAGGACTGGGCATGGTCCCAAGCAACCTGCTCTAGTTGGCTGTGCTATGACAATTTTCAGAGGTCCCTTCTAGCCTCAAATCCTCTGTGGTTCTGTGATTTAGAAGCAGAGAGGTAAGAAGGTTAAGAAAAGCCACACAGAAGAACTTGCGCTGTTAAAATTTTAGAGCAGAAGTTATTCTTGAAATTTCTTCCTGTAGAGCAGAGAGGCTGGGGATCCAGTGTTACAACTCTAGCTTGGACTCCTTTGCTTCATCTGTACCAGCAAAGTAAAGATTGGTATGAAACTCAGTTGACAAAGCTGTTAAATTGCTAAAATGGCACAATAGCTTTAGCCTGTGCTAGTTACTCTTTCCCAGGCATTTCCTGGGTATGGCTCTGTCCATGGCCAAGCTAACTTCTGCTATCCCCAGGCAGTTTGGGTGTGGTGACCCTGTTTTGGACAGTAGGAGAGTTGAACAGTGTTGATGTGGGCTGCTCCATGCTAGTTAGCCTCAGTACCGGAGCGTTGCTAGATGTTTTTTAATTTACTAGCACAGATGTAGCCTTAAAGTCTAGGTGCCCGGATCCATAGCTGGCAACCCAAAGAAATGTATCTTTTGCCAAAGCTCTAGCTCCTGTGCTTTTAGGTTCATGAATCAGCTGTATTTTCAGGGCAGGACCTCATCAATGTGTTAAAACTGATAGGGAACCAGGAGACTAGACACTGTGTCTGAGCTAGAAACCCCTGGAGATTGAGCTCCAAGTCTCAGGTTCATTTATAAAATATTAAATAACCTTAAAAGACATGAGAAGACATTAAAAGATGTGTTAAAGGACTTGGAAAAAAAAGAGAAGAGCTTAAAAGATATAAAACTATTTGCATGGGAAATGTGGATACATATTTTTAAAATACTGAATGGCAACAATAGCTATGCTCTGTTGTTCTGTTTCATTTCTTATTAGAGCAGAAATTCTGTTCTTTAAAGAGCTCTGCTGACAGTATTCCCTATACCCATTTTTTAAATACAACTTCCCGTAAAGATGGAACATTAGTCTTTCACTGGTGAGCAATGCACAACCTGTATGTTTTTAACAACTTTGACAAAGACAGATTAATTCAGTATATCCTTGAGGGTGGTTGGTCATCCGTGTTTCCCGCCCCCCCCCCCCCCCCCCCCCCCCCCCAAGTTATCTTTTTATTCCACAAAAAGTATGGCTTGTGAAAATCAGGGTTTTTCAGGTACTTGTTTTGGCTCCACCATAACCCTTCACCATTTGGATTTCAGTGAAACTGCAGATGCTCATCAAGTATGGAGAGTGGGCAACTGTCATCCAGATATTTTAGTTTGTACTTGGATGACATACTCAGCAAACTTGGTCTATGGTGTCAGAGGTTTTCCCTTTGCTGGCGACTGCTCTGCTCCACAGATGCCTTGGCTTTCTCAAGTGGGGTCTTCCTCACCTAGAGTTGAGTAAAAGTGATGATGCTAAATAATTTGGCAATCTTTGTCTCTGGGTTTTAATGAAAATGCAAACAGAGCTCTATCAACCAAAGGCTCCCATGTGCTGGTGCAGGAGGACAGACAGATGGAGCATGGCACAACTGAGCTCTTCCGCAGACCAGAGCAATGTGTTTTAAGTTTGAAATGTGTTCTCAAGTTTTGCAGTTTTAAGCAGATGCTTTAAGCACTTGGAAATGCTCTAGTTTGAATGTTGAAACTGTTTTTATTTTGTGCATTTGTTCTTGTGTTAAAAGCTATTTGTGGAAGGAACTCTATGCTCCTGTCTGGTAGTAGACTTCTTTCAGTGTAAACATCCATATGAAGCCCCCAGGGTAATCTCAGTAGAAGTAAAGAAATAGAATTATATATCCAAGAGACATTTGCGGTGCAGTTCAGTTCTGGCAGAAGGCTTACAGAATGGCTTATAGCTTGGTAAGCTTTAAAATAATATTTTCATTTCTGAAATACACAGAAAATACAGGGTTTTTTGAAATTAAAAGTTTGGTGTTTTTTTTTAGTGTACATTGCAAAGGGCCTGTAGAGGAAGCCATGTGCTCCACCAGTGATTTGATGTGAGTTGACTGGCACTTGGGTGATTTTAGTCACTGAACTGCTTCAGAGGCTTCAGGTTTCTTCCTCACTAAGAAATTGGTGGAAACATATTTGTCATTTCTATGAACAGACAGGGTTGGCTGGCTCACTGTGTGCACAGATAATCAGTAAATCTGTAGGGGGAAAAAAAAATAAATCTAACTCCCAATAGAAGAGTCAGTGATTCTGTGGAAATTGAGTTGAAGTTGCTTATAAATAATTATTTCCTGATTGCTTTTTATTTCAATTTTATAAAATAAGTATTTTATTTTTGCTTTTGTGAATGGCTTTGTTAGTAATAATCTGTGTGTAATTTGGTGAGCAAGTAATTAGCACAGTAGTGAAATAGCAGAATAAAACCCCATTTTTGTCAAAAAATAATTTACTAGCTGAAATAAACGCCGTCAGTTTAAAGGAATCTTGCAACCTTGACTTATTAACTTCTTAAGATGATCGTTTAATGGCTTAACTTTCTTTTATGCTAGCAAGGAAAGAGGTGATACTGATCATGCACTTACAGTACAAATAATAGTTTTTCAGCCATGAGTCTGATTTTAGGTATTCATGTGTGAGCTTCAGCTGAGAACATATTTCCTGCAAGTTATTGTGAACTTCAACAGAGCAACTACAAGTAGTTTGCTTTGCATTTCCCATCATCTCTCTCTCTCTCTTACTCAAAGACATGTATTCAGTTTTGTTCTGAATGGATTCAGTTGCCCTTTGGGGGCTCTGACCAGGAGGATCTAGCTGATGGGTTTGCTGGAACGTAGTAATAGGTGTAGAAGGGGCTCATACAGTGACATCTGACAGATTTGTGGCCTGCAGCATTTAGGAATAAGGTGGAGAGTTAGGAGATATTTCACTTTCTTTTTTTTTTCATGATTATGAGTACCCTCCGAGGTCGTCTGTGTTCCTGTGGTATAAATGCTATTTAATGGCTAAGCTGTGTGATTTGAACCATGAGCTTTTCCTTTCATCTTACACATATCACAGTCCTTTCATAATTAGTTCAGTGACTTCCTTTCTTCTCCACCTATCCCATAATTCATCTTTTTGCACTTGATCTAACAGCATGATATTGCACCTGCTCTTATAGGCTGAATTTTTACATAGCTCATGGAAATTACTTTTTCTTCTGTATTTTGTTGTAGTTAGAATACTTGGTTAATGCTTTGGGAAGGTCACCTTTGTAAATTAGCTTAGGAATAGTTTGCATTCCTCTTACATGCTATTCAACTAACATTGTTTTGTTTGTGACTATTTTACATCTTATAGGACTAATTTGTTAGTTTATCAGCAGCCATTCATCAGCTGCTCTCCTCTTTCCAAGGGAGGAGATGGAAAACAGTTTCTTTGCCTTTTGATCTGAAGTTGTTGAGAGAGGCAGATCAACAGTGAGGTCTTCAGGCTAAAGGAGTGAAAAGGTCAGGAGATGTTATCAAGTTCTGCTTGTCTGAGTAGTTTTCTCTTTGGAAACTTGTGGAAATCACCTCGGATGACACCCGGTGCAGTTGCTTTGGTCTCTGAAACAGTATTTGGGTGGAGTGTAGGGTCTGTGTCCAAGAAAGTGAATAGAAAGCCCATGATCTATCAGTTACCTAAGGCTCATTCATTCGCCTAAGTCTCTATTGAAAATACTAAGAGCTGTGACAACAACCCCTATACTTTAATGGGAAAATACATGGTGGAATAGTTTCAAGCTGGGAGAAAAAGAGAGAAAGCAAAGAGGAGGGAGTACAGTCTTTGTAGTAATATTGATGGAGCATTTGATTAGCAATGGCAACTGCACCTGATTCTACTGAAAATAATTAATGGTCCATGAGGACCAGAGAGCATAACGTATGCAGAAATTCTGGGGGTGTTTGCAGGGTATTAGTGAAATGTTACCTGGTTGATGCTTTTTCATGGTAAATTAAAAAAAATAATCTCTGGTTTGATCTGATTACAAAGGCTTTAGAATTTGATACTTACAGACCGGATCTTCTGCGAAGCATGATGTCCTGCGCCACAGCTGTCAGTCACTGTGAGGGGCCTATGAAGTGTTACACAGAATTGTATTGAATTTATTTAATTATACATTGACTTTTGCCAAGGATTTACATTAAAAATTACAGTGTTTGCTTTTACATTCTCTTACCCTTTCAGTAGAATAGGCCAAAGCAGGCTTTACTTAAGAGTATTCTTCACTGGCAAGCAAAAGCTGGATGTATCATCCAATAATTTTGTGTAGGTTAATGTGCTGTAATATGAAATCTTGTTTCTGCTAGTATAGCATATGATCTTTTGTGAAATGCTTGCATGGTATAACATTGTTTTCTTTTTCTATTAATACTAATTTTATACAAGTGGATGCATTAAAGGAGGGACAGTTCATAAAGCTGTACAGATAATATAGCTGCTTAAAATTTACAATATGTGAACAAGCAACTAGTAAAATGTTGAAATTATTAGAAGTGTTATAATTAATGTAAAAATACAAATGCATGCTTTCTCAAGACATTTCTTTTTAGTATTAACTGATTTGAAACTTGTTCTGTATTAACAAAACCTGGAAACACTTCCAAAGAGGAAATAATTTCTAAATGAATAAAATTTAAAAATGTTACTAATAAGAGGTCAAATTCTTTAGTTTTGAGGCTGAAAAAAGGAAATACTGAATATTTTTTATCAACTGTGAGTTTATATACACTACTATTTGCCAACTCCGTTAGACATGTAAAAGCAGAACGGCATCTCTGCCCTACTAATTCTGTCATTTTCCACTTGGCAAAAAACCAGCTTTCCCTTTTTTCCCCTCTAGCACACATGTAAACATAACTCTGTTTAATTTACTTTTTTTGCTGCTAGCTTGGAGTTGCTGATGTTGGCACAGTTTTAGAGGATAAATGCTTAACACGCTGCAATTACAGTTAAAGAGATAGCAATATTAAGACTTCAGAGATGAGTTGTTTCCATCTCCCTTCTGGTTTCCTCCCCCAGTTTTTTAATAGTGTCCAAATTACTTAAGTTACAATATATGAGGTCTGCTTCTATAGTTAGTTGGAGACACAGTCCCTCTGAAGGGAGTAGTGCGTAATGTAGATGGCTAAGCTCTTCAGGATGACACCTGTAGCTTCCAAGGAGGTCAGTCAGTTATGACTCAAGCTCAGTAGACTATCTGATGACTTGGCAGATGCCTTGTGGCTTTTAGGGGTCTTAGATTTCCCACCCTCTTGATAGCTATCTAAATAGTAGTTTTTGTGAGGTCAGAAAAACCTATGAAGTCTTTCTAGCACTTATTTCTCTTCTGTCTTCCAGGTGGCCTTTTAGTGTCCCCTTGGTGCTATTTGCTGTGTCTTTGAATGGTAACTTTGGAATTCAGAAGCACCAATGAATTGTCTAATATAGATTTGCAAAAGAAACAAAGAAAGGCATAAAGCTTAAAAGACAGTAAGCATACACAGAAGAGTTAAGAAGTAGAAAACATGGAAGCTGGGAGCTAGAAGAAAATCTAGTCCATATTCAGCTTCCCAGGTTTTGGGCTTATAACTAGTTTTCTTCTGTTTCAGGAGAGTGCAACAGCTGCACTCCAGTTTCATTACAACTGTCATCTACCGATATATGGCCTAACAGTTCTTCAATGCATGAGTAAGAATTTCAGTTTTTAGTAGCAAATAATCTTTTAGTTGAATCTTTCTTGGAAGATGACGGCTTACTACAATCAGTAAGCAGTAGATCACTCTTTCTGGATTTCTGATCTTATTGTCATAAATTTTTGACATTAAAAGTTTTAGAATGAAAGTTCTATTGTATTTCTTGCATTTGAAAAGCTGGAGAGAAAAAGATGTTATTAGGGTAGATTCAAGTTTTACTCTCTCCTGCTTGTGCATGGACTCAGTATCAGAAAGCATTATATTTAGATGTCCATTTAGATGTTGCATTTAAATCCCCACACTGAGTGCTTCCAATTGCCTAGGAGCTTTTGAAGCTGCCTGGTCTGGTTTTACGTATGTGTTCTAAGATGTGGTTACTGGCAAAATTTCCTTGGCATGACAAAATGAACAGCTGAAATTGGAGTGTTTCTTGAGTACAGTGTTTTGACATTGTCTTGAATGCCAACCATTGGCGTGCTGCAGAGAACATTAATAACATCAATAACAACGCATAGAAAAAGTAATAATTCAGGGGTGAAACAATTTTCTTTACGTTCATCGATTGAGTGGGACTCTTAATTCCAGGCAGGAATGCAGAGACTGTTGGATATTCACAAAGTAGCTTTAATTTCTGCTAATAGAAGGAGTTTTGAGAATGTTACCCAACTGGATAGATGGTTTCAGCACAGAGAAGACGAGAATTAGATGTAGAGCCTGTAACTGAGCTTGATTTACAATCTGCTTGTCAGAATTTCCAGTCACATAGGGCTGTATAAAATCCTACACCAGATGGGCTGTGGTGTTTACTACAATTTTCCTTTGTAACTATGCTATCGCAGTACTGAAACAGTATTTTTCCAATATTCATATGGTGAATGTAGTTTTTATCTTATGTCATTTCTTTGTTATGCCATGATATTGAATGTGAATAAATCTTTTGAAATCCTTCTTGCTTAACATTTAAGGGAGGTCACCTTAGCATATCTTAAAACTGCTGCTTGGGGGTCTTTCATGTCTTCATCAGCCATGAGAAAAAGCTTGACTTGCTATACAAACACAGAAAGAGTTGTTCATTGTAGATGTGGCAGGCTGAGGTATAACGCTACTCTGATGTCATGATGTCCTTCTATTAAAAGTACCTTACTGTGTATGAAGGATAGGAATAGGCTAGATGTGCTATTGGAACACCAGGGAAATAATGTTGGTTAAGCTACATTACTTCTAAAGATGGAGTTTAATGTAGCATGGTGTTTTTCTTGGCAATGAAATTATTAAATAAATTACCTATATAGTCTTTGACACATTTCGCTGAATACAAACAGATTTTATTAACTGGGAAAGACTTACGGAAATGATTTAAGTATACATACCTGTGATTAGAAATCAGATGATGAAATGACAATAGTTGGAAGAAAGGAAACTTTTGACTATAAACATGGCAAGATTTGGTAGTCTTGATACGTATGATGAGAACCCGTGGAGTTAGTCACGTACAGAAATACTGGTATTTGGTAAGCAGAGAAAGCATTTAGGTGAATAATTTTTTTTTGCACAAAAGTTCTTATTACTTGAAGATATTCCAGAAAAATATTCCAGAACTGGGGGGGGGGGGTGGGGGAGCACATTTATCATATTTTATGTAAGAGCAGAATTTAGAAAGTACTTGCATAATTCAGTATCATGCTGCTTGAGATACTGATCCATTGCTGATAGAATAATTAATAGGAAAATTTAGGAAATTTGTAAGAAAATTTGTCACTGCTGTATGCATGAATTATACCCCAGCCAAACCTAGAACTTGAACAAACCTGCACTGTAGAGGTTTGTTAAATATCTATATATGTAGCATGTCACTACTATGCTGAAGTAGGCAGGTCAAGCACAGGTCTAAACCTGTGCAAAACATACTGCTTTTATAGTGTATCTTTGTGTGTTCTTGCTGAAATTCTTAAAAGAGGACAGCAAAATGTTGAAGGGATAAAAAAACCATAGGCCATACTAGCTATGTGCCATACGATGTTTTTTTAACTCTGCTAGATCTGCTGTAAATCAGTAAGTGAAGTTAATGAGAGACTCAGCCTCAGTCTGAGGCGGAGTTTTTTTGCTCATATTCATGGACTTTTGTCTCCTGGATATTTTGAAAGAAATAATAATAATCATACCATCTAGAAGAAAAGAGTTTGGAAATATTGAGGCATCAGCCTTTCGTTGTGCCACTGGTGATCACTTTAAAATATTTAAAAGCAAAGTTTTCTTAAACATCTGTGGGGTTTTCTGTGTATAGGTAATGTATAAACTCAGGAGAGCTCTGGATGAACTCACTGGGTGATATCCTGGGAGCAGTCTAGCAGTGGCAAATGGCAAGGTATGTGTGCATCTTCTCCCTTCTTGACTGATTTCCTGTGCTCTTTGACAGATCTTGCTGTTGTAGCCAGACTTTTCTTTACCGATTTATGTTGCCACAGTTGCCTCCGCCTTCCAAGTCTCCCTGAGCTTTCTGTGTATCTTTTGTGGATCCTCCTCCAGTACTGGCTCTCACTTTTTGATCTGTTGTCAATGCCAATTAGTGTGCTGCTGATGGGTTCCTGCATAGCTCCAGGCTACCCTGTAGTTCTCAGTGTGCTACTGATTCATTTTCTTTCCCCAAGCGTTGGTGTTCCATAGCTGAGGAAGAGGTAAATTATTGAAAGGGTGAGCATCTGGCTCCACTGAAAATTCTGGCAGTTCTACTTTTGACATCCATGGTGCTTGGCTTCTACTCTTTTTGATCTTTTTGCTAAATCTGGATGCTACTTGGCCGAGTTCTTTATTAAAATAATTCTTTTTATTTTATGATGGGTTTCTTAAATATGAACTGTGTCTCTTCTGCTGTATTTTTTCAAATCTTTAAAATGAAAATGTTTTGACCTGAATTTGTCAAGAAGCAAGACTCACCTGTCTCCTTAACAATGTATCTTTCTATGTATAATAAATATGAAACTGAGAAAGAGAGTTAAAAGAAAAATATAAGAAATGGGAAATATACAAGTTTCACCTAAGAGCTGGAGGACTTTTTTATTCTGAAGCAATTTTGGGGAGGAAGCGGGAAGACACCAGTCCTCAATCCTTGTGCCAGCTGCTAGAGCATGCGCCTGCGTGAAGCTGTGCCGGTGGCCTGGTGGCAGTTATCCTTCTATCTTCACCAACCCTGCTCAGAGCAGTTTTCAGGGGAGCTGACTGAAATAAAAGTCTCAGCATGGGAACACAGTGAATTCACATGACCCATTTATCTGCTGACCGATATCTGAAAATGTATTTGGGCTAGGTTTCTTGGTCACCTTTGATATTGTAAGTGCGAAGTAATTTAATGTTGTTACCTCTGCACTTTTGTCCTAAAGCTTGGCCAGTACTGGCCACTTGAGGAATGTTAATGCTTTTGGATATAGGCCGTGAAAATGCTGGAAATTTACAAGATTTTACTTTTTTTTTTTCCAAAATAAATTGGTTTTTAAAATTCTAAAATAAGCTACTGTAGCTTCCAGATTTTCTATCCAAACCTGTTTTCCATAGCTGTCCCTTCTGCAAGTGATTATGATTAGTATGTAGTCCACTTCTCTGTGCTTTCTGATGTTCTTCATCATATGACATACAGTTGAAGAGATAACCACTCCAGTATTTTAACACAGTAGAATTTCTATATGGAATTTCAAATGGTAAGAGTAATGAAATTTGATATTAGCACTGGCTACTCTATTTTCACTCTGTTTTCTCTGAAATGTAAACAGCATTTTTTGGCCTTGCTACTTTTCAGTAAATGGCTCATGTTTTCAGCCTCTGGCAGAGGACACTAAGGCATTAACCTGTGTATTCGGGGCAGATACAGTTGTGGTCCCTAACCTTAGCTTTTGAAGGGAGCTGCAGATGTGAGTCTCTGTAGACAGGTGTCTGGTACAAGTCTGGTAGCACAATGATGTGCAACATATACCTGGTTGTATGATAGTGTGATATGTGGCCTTTCATTTGCTCCAGGAGCAAGCATTTTATGGCTTACCCCAACAAGCAGGTGGAATAGCCTTGCTTGTAACATTTGTTTTCATGGATCTTACTGTTTGCTAAATCTCCTGCAAACCGATACAAACTCATCTCGCTAGGGGAATTTTTTCATAAACAGGTACTTGTATTTAGCTATCTTATGGGAGCAACTTTAACTTCAAATAAGAAGTACAGATGCACAAATTAAATCTCTGAAAAAGTAAGTCCCTTGAACAATAGAAGACATAGACAGAAAAATATTTTCCAAAGCAAACTAATTGCAGCCACAGTATCCTTCATACAGCGGGGTAGATACCAGAGGCTAAAGAGAATGGCATCTTCAGAGTGACTTGTGGGGAATTGTGAAATCTTCCTTGTCTGTTTCATTGCCCAAGTTCTGCTGTACTGAAGCTGTATTATCCACTAGTTACCTTAAGCCTCCTCCAAAAGCCTTTATAATCACATTCATATATGAGATATTGTATAGAAAGTTCAAAATGAGGCAGAAAACCCAGAGCTTTGGAGCAGAAAGTACAACTGAGCAAGAATTTCTAAGCAAGGAGCCAGCTGTTGGCAAGATTTCCCTCCCGCTGCTTCTTTCTCTGCTCTTGTGCATCTTGCATGTCTTTCTGTGAATGGCGTGGTTTCAAGGTAAGGGATGGAAAGCAGTCCCATGCCTCTTCAAGCCTGGTGATAAACTGCCAGTTTAAACACTTCCTGGCTGAGCAAAACTTAATAACTTGTCTCCTTTTTCCTGAGTAAATTGTTTTGTCTCATGTCTTTTACGTGAGAGTTAATTGGAGACCTCCTGTGTTTCTCCCCTGTGTTTTTGCGCTGAATTCAGTGCTGTTTGTGGATGTAGGCTCAGATCACGATTACCAGATTGGGCCCTTGCAGGTCTGAGATGGAGCTTCCCTACCTGTCCATCACTTGTTATGAGCTTGGGTTGCATCTAAACTGCTACATCATTATCCACTATTTAATTGCAGTTTGAAACTCTTGTGTACACTGTACTGAAGTGCTAGTTATAAAAGTAGTCCATGTGCTTTTTGTAATTCTTGTAAGATTGGTTTAATTTTTTGTTAATTTTCAGGTGTTTTTTTGTTCCCTTCTGTATTACTATGACTGTAAATAAGTGTATTCTTGTGGTTTTTTTTTTAACATCCTTATCTTCTAGAACTGGTTTTAACTAGAAGAACAGCTGTTACAAACAAAAATTAGGAGAGGACGGATACAGCCTAATGTGGCAGCCAATGATGGTAATTGGTATTATGAAAATATTTGATGGAGCTGACCCTCTGCTTAGAAGGGAAGTAATTTTGTGGCTGTTCTCTGTTTAGAAGATATCACAGATTGTATGTTGTAAGCAATTTACTGAATAGGTATTCTAGGGGAGAGTAACCTGACAGAAGTCTAGTAATTCCCTCAAGAGCTGTAATTCTGTAACTGTGAAGGGTTAATGTTACAGTTAGAAAATACACACACATGCGTGCGCACACACACACACACACACACACACACACAAATCTCTTAATCATATCTTGAATGTTGGATAAGTCAGAATGAGCAAGAATGAAGCATGAACAAGTTAATTTCAGTACACCCTTGAATTTATCTCAGACTTTGAACCTGACCTTTTTCAAAATGGGAAAAGCTGAATCTTCCTCCCATTATCTCTCAGAACATGTTTTTTATTCTTTTTGTTGGTTTGAAAGCATGGAAAAGTTGATGAAAACCTTGCAACTGAACAAGTAGTTGGGAAAATTTCTGCATTTAATAATTGGAAAAGATGGGAAACTTCCAGGTACTTTCCTGAATTCTTGGAGGTTTTACTGCTACTGTTTCCAAATATCAGAAGTGAAGGGGTTTCCTTAGATTCAGAGACTGAGTTGTGATTTAATTTTTTAATCAAGCTGTGCAGCTGAATCAGGCAATACAGTAACCCACAGCACAGACACCATACTGTGTATCCTGATTTGTTCTGGAGCTTCTTGTATGGGTCTTTATACAGGATTAATCCTAATAGCATTAGTGTAGTAAGACATATTGCTAAGTAGACTTAGACTACTAACAAAGACTTAAAACAAACAAAATCCTTTGGACATTGCTATTAAATAGCTGACATGACATCAACCTCTTTAACCAATTCTCTGCTTTTTCTCAGAGATCATCTTGGACAAAAGGGAAACTGAGCAACGGATTATCAGGGGCCACGATGGCACTGTCAGCGTTAAAGGCTCTTGCCATCCAGTTACTCATCCTTGTTCAGAATGTTGTAACAAAATGCAGTATAGTCTTAAACTGATACTTAAAAAGCAGATTTGATAATTTTCACACTTGTGTTTAATGTGCTTTCTGTTTCAGTCAGAAGTACCCAATGGTATAATACATCTTATATAGCTTTTGGAAAATTTAATATCTTAAATACTGATATTTTTAATGATCCTGAAGACATCTGATCAGTAAGCTTAAAACAAATGTGAATGCTGAAGACAGGATTTAAATTTAACACTAGTCTTTTTAATGGTTTTGAGGCAAGAATTTCCATAAATTAGAAGGGATGTATCTAAAATTGTGTCTTTCTGGTTTGATGTACCGTGTGGGTGGTTTCATAAATCAGCTGCTGTTAAAATGACAACCCATAGTAGAATGCTTTGCTAATTTAATTTTGCTAAATGATTCTTTTTTTTTTTTTAATCACCATAATACATTGTGATAAATGGTGAATATGATCAGTTTAAAGGCTTATTTAAATTTCAGCAGGTTTTAAAACTTCTGTCGTGTATTGTTTACTTCCATGGTCAAGTGTAAATACTTTTCATTGATATAATCAGTTTACATAGTAATTTCAAGCATAATAAAGCACTGCTTGTTCAAGGCTAAGCATACCTTTTTCACTTGAAGTATGGAGTTACTGCTTCTAAAATGAGCAGTGACCTTAGGTACATCTGTTCTTAAGTGGTTTGCACTGACTGTTGAAATACCTGTGAACTTCTGAATACTTATTGGGGAAGAAGCCATTTCTTTTGCAAATAATGAGAAGTAAAAGCTGGTGTATGATGGTGACAAGGTATACATTCCTATGCTTCAAAATAGGGAGGAGGTTTAATTTGGGAGCCTGGGCTTATAGGTACATGTGCTGTGCTGCTGCTAACAGGGTCCCTGCGGGGTGTAACCATGACACCTGCCTCAGTGTTGTCCACACATTTAACAAGGGGGCTAGGCCAAAAAACCCATCTGAGCTGACTCCTGCTCTGTGCTCACTGTCTTAAAAGAGTACAGGTGTTTGCTGTGATCATAGTACCAGGGTCATGGTATGTAACCGCGGTGAAAAGCAGTGCTGTGAAAGTTTATGGGAATGATTTTGGCATTCAACATGTGTGTAACATCATTTTTGAACTGCGTGTGTGGCAGTTGATATATTTTTTTTTTTTTAGGGGCAGGGATTCTGTCATCTACATGAATTATCTATGGATATCTTACAGCTACTGTCTGAAAGGCTGCTGTTCCTTAAGGGATGCATTATGCAACATTCATTGCGACAGTCTTCCTTGGGTATCAGCAAGCCCTGGCTGTGAGGTGGCTTGTTGCCTTCCCCATCTGTCCATTCCTGCTTTCCAAACAGGGCTTATGACCCTCCTTGTGGCCAGTCTGGCATTTGACTTTCTCCTCTATACAGAAGAAGGAAGGGTGAGATAGAAGAGGTGAAATAAGAGGGGGAAAAAAAGCGCGCCTTTCTGGAAGTTATCTGCCTGTCCCAAGGTATTACATTGTGCTGATGCCATCTGCTTCATGCAAGAGCTGGTTCCAGCTGATGTCCTCTAAGCAAAAGCTAGTTCTGTCTCCCTGTGTGTTGCTGGAGCTGTGGCTAAGCCGTTCAGCTGCCAGGCATTGTCTGGCTCTACAGGGGGTGGTGGTGGGGGAGCCCCTAATTTGAAAAGGGAGGAAGACAGACGGCAGCTTCCTTAGGCATATGCAACACTCCCAGTGGTTTCTGTGGCCAAAGGTGCAGCTTAGGTGGGACTAGGGAGGACTTGGCTGTAACTACACAGAATGGACTGGAGGTTGTCATGCCTAGAAATTTTTTTTGTCTAGTTTTCAGTTATATGAGCTGTCCTAGACAAGTGGCTAACATAATGGGTGGGAATGTATTTCACTGTAAGTTTTTAAATTTACAGTGACATTATTCCTCCATCTGCCAGTATCTAACCTGGGATGGCTCTTACATTGCTGTCAGGAAAAACTTCCCGCCATTGAGCTGTTGCATCTTTGCTCTTTCTGTGCAGTTATTAGTAAGGCCTTGGGAAGCTGAAAGCCCCAGGTTGTCCCATATTTTTCCTCTGTTTTCCCTGTATAGTGACACCATAAATGAGGGAATGTTCCCTGGCCTCTTGATGCATCAGCCTATTCCATTTTGCTGCCGTGTAGATGGCTGAAAATACAAGATGTTGTCCAACAGTGGGGTGGGTCAGACCCATAGCACAGAGGGGACTGTATGAAATCCAGGCAGCATTTCTCATCATGTATTACTTTTACATTTCTGAACAGGAGACATTCAGCTTTGGGCTAAAAATTGAAATCTTCCTAATTTTTTATGGGTGCTTTTATTTTTTAAATAAAAATTAACTATTTTTTACTGTAACCATACACTTCATGGAAATAAAACTTGTAAATGGAAAAGAAAACCTAATAAAATACAGTTTTGAACGGAAATATATATCATCTTTACAAAGCACAGAAATTTTATGAGGAGCTCTAGCAAATGAACTAGTCGCTGAAAGAACACATTAGAAGATAGCCTGGAGTTTGAGCATGGAAATGTTTAATACTGCATAGCCTCCGTCTTCAGACGCTTACTTACTGCTTACTCCCTCTGTAGAAATAATGCTGCAATGTCTAAAATGCTATGCCTGTCATCTTGTGCCTCCAAAATGTTAGAGGCACAAATGGGGTAGCTGGCAGACATGGGAAGCTGTGAGTGGCAACTGAAGCGTGAGTGCCTCCCATGGTTGTAAGGTGAATATTTTGGTTTGAGACTGAAGATGCTGGAAAGTAATTAATAAGAATCAGTTTCCTGACAGTGCTCATAATAATACACCTATTTTGGGATAGCCTGTTTAGTTTTGTTATTTCCCTCTTTTTGTAGCCTTTCCTATAATAAAGCTTTTTGTTTGTCTGTAAAGTTGCAGGATAAATAAATCATGGTTCTGAAAATTAGTAGGATTTGACTGTTAAAGTTGTCTGTAGAATACCAAAGCAAATAGTAGGAACATATAGTAAAAGTGTAAAATTTCAAATGAGAAGAGTGATGCCTGATTGCAGTTCTGAGCCACCACAGCCTTTGGTACTGCATATTACAGCACTGTATTGACACATTTACCATTAAAGCATTTGACCTTTCTCTACCTGGCATGTACCTGCCTCGATCCTTCTGGCTCCTGCACTAATGGATTTAAGGCACAATGGTACTCCAGCTGTACTCATTGATGTAACTTTTCAGTTTCCATAAAACACTTCTATTTTAAGGCAATTAGTTTAGTCTTTATTCAGCACATGACTACACCAAGACAACACAGTTAAACATAGTTTTGTTCACTCTACTGGAAACAAATTTTGGCTGGTCAGTCTCTTCAGTCAGTGGGCAGGATGAATGGGTGGGATTTAGACTCATTACAGGAACCCGTTCATGTTGTTTCTGCAAGGCATGACTGACACAATATTTTTAGAGTAAATGCTTCTAAGACAAACCCAGTAAACTCTGAAAGAGTTCTGTACACTGTTGGAAGAAGTGCTAGGATACATTTGACTTTCTAGCATGTGTAAATATTTACCATTTGGCTTTGTGCTTCTTCTAGACATTACCCAAAGCAGTCCTTCACTACAGTGGCTGATACACCAGAAAATCTTCGCCTGAAGCAACAAAGTGAATTGCAAAGTCAGGTAAATCAAACAGTTCTTTTACCTAATATTAGACTGTCAGTACACTTCTTTATAGTTTTTTGAAGTAGTATTAGTATTTCTTTGTACTTGTATGTAGTAGCACCCTAATTTAATTGTAAAAACTATTTGTAGGCTGGTATAATGCTGCAAAACTCAGGGGTTTATTTCTGATCTCACTTATTCTAGTTACTATCCTGTTGTAAGTCTGTTGACATCACTGAAATCATTCAACAGTTTACAAAGTATCCAAGTAGTTTTTTAATGTTTGAAATGTTATAGTTCATTTGCTTTAGACAAACTGTCATTGTTAGGTTGTATCAAACTTAATTATAAAATAGCTGTGTGATTAGCAAACAATTAATTTGTCATGAGCACACATTTAGAAGCCTTTAATACTTGTCAACACTGGACTGACTGAATGATCAGTTTATGGATCTGTTATGTCCTCTGTGAATGCATATATGGAGCAGTCTGTAAGCCAGTGATAAATACGCTATTAATCAAAATTTAGGTAAGTTAATACGAAATAAGCTGAAATTAAAATGTGAAAAGAAAGGCGGGAAAAAAAAAGAAGTGGCAATGAAAAATTGACCCAAACATGATGTTTGTTTACTATTTTTAGTCAATAGTCCATAACATACAGTTCTTATTGATATTAATTCCTTAATACCTGGACAACTCCCTTCTCCCCCCCCATTATCACTTTCTTATTGTTTGATTTTATGCAACAGTAGAAGTTAGCCTGGCTGTGTGAGACATTTGATAATATTTGATTGCGTTTTACTTTGTGAAAGCTGTTTTTTTGGGTTTTTGTTCCATTTTTTTTTACATTTGTGCTTTTAGTCTGGATTTACTTGCATTCCCTCATTATAAATCGATAATTATCATTGTCAATTACTGTAGTAAAAACCTGTAGCAGAAAACAGACAGTAGGCAACAGGAGATTTGTTTGGGAACCTCTCTGCAGGTTCATGGGTAAAAGCAAAAGAGTGCTAAAGAGAAATGCTTGCACATATATTTAGCGTGATATGAATTTTTAAAAATTCTTTACCTTTTGCTATTACAATTATTGATTACAAAACTTAGAGAAATTCTTCCATGCTGAGATTCTGCCACCTGGAAAGAGAAAAGTTTGTGGAATGTACATCACCTCTTGACTTCAGTGGATTTTAGAGTGAAGTTGCTTCATTTTCTCAGTGGTTCTGTGTACCATTGTTACCACTCTGTCACAGAGTTAAGAGGAACTTGTAAACTATACTTTTTACAGGTCTGTTTAAAAGAATATAAACTTTGAGCCCACTATTTTTTTAGTGGTTTGATAGAAAATGTTTGGATTCAGGAGAACAGTAAAGTTTTACTCCTCTTTCTGTCAGCTTTTCACTGGATTGTCTTGTGTATCTGCGCACGCACCCATGCACACATGGATATATTCAAATCTGAGGTCAAAACTTAAAGCAATCAGGTGTATGCTTTGCCTGTGGCTACCTCTGTCTGTTTATCCCCAGGATATCAGTTACACCATGGGTGAGTTTGCCCACTGGGACTTCATAAGGATTCAGTTGCACAAACCTAATCTGTTGACAGCTCTTCAGTGTTGTGCAGAGTGGAAGAGATGCCAGCTGACTTCCTTATGGCTACATCACCTGCCTCGGGAGCCCATGGTGAAAAAAGCTGAGACAAAGATTTCAAACGTTGTACTCAACAATTCTGTACCTTAACTCTCATGTGAATCGTGTGCCTTTGTCTAAAAGGCCCTCAGGGAAGCCTCCAAAGCCATACTTTTTAAAGTACTGGCAAAGGACAGATTTTAATGGGACTGATTTCTGTATGCAGGTAGGCTTTAACTGGAGAGCTCGTTTGAAGTTGAATAAGAAAAGTATAGATGGGAGGAATCGTGTTGCTGTGTTTAGGGAGGAGAACTCTCCTTTTTGAAGTCCAGACAGATCAGAACCTCATTTAGGAAATGTGCCTTGTCTTAAAGCAGTCTACTTGCTCCATGGTTATTGTGATAATACTTCTGAGGTAGTAGGGGCTGTTGAGAATTGTCAGGGAGGTGTAGAGGTCAACTGGTAGGCATCAGTTTGAGTTAAGACTGATATAATCAGGACTTAAATAATTCCTGGTTTATGACTGTGTGGTATCTGAGTAGCGCAGTGGGCTTGGTACATCTCCAGTTCAGCTCACACATTCCAAACTCAGTTGTATCAATTGTCTGTCTCGGCTAAATGTTGACTAACCTAAGAAGTGTGATCTATTTCTACAGCCTATAAGAGAAATGGCTTTCCCTAACCTATTTGAAACATGCTAACATGGCACTTTGGAAGTATAAGGAAATTTGTTCTGGTATTGTTCTCTATTTGTAAACAGAGGACTTAGTATTCTAGTACTGGGTAAGCAATATCAACAAGAAACTTGGAGTTAGCTTATGTATAAACTGCTAAAACTGTTCACAATACATTGGCATAAAATGTTAGATAAGAATCTACTCAAAACTTGGAAATCAAGAGAAACCCTTAATTTGTACAACATGCCTCTTTTTCAATATTATTAGGCAGTAAAAGATTTGCAGTTAATGCAAATATAGTTCTAAATTATAAGGGCACAAATTTACCTACTTCAAAGAAAGCCTGTAGTATTTCTGATCATCATTTGCTTCCTTGGTGTGGATTCACGTAAAGACTATGTAAAGTAGCCTAGCCTGTAAATTGTTTTAATGCTGAAATAAAGATTCCGGGGACTTTCCATAATCCAATTTAAATCTTGTCATAAAATAAAACTGTAAATTAGGAATAATTTCTGTAATATTTTGAAGCGTATAAGGACAGAGAAATTGCCATCCTGAATCAGCCCTACTGGCCATCTAGTCCGTCGTCCTATCTTTTCAGAGGAAGTTGCAAGGCTTCCAATTGAAACAAATACGTGCTATATAATTTGCCATTGTTCAGGTCTCATTTCAGTGCTGTGCAGTAGAAAAAATTGTGTACATGGTTCAAGAAAAGCCTTTCACATGAAACCAAACTTGGCTGGATAGAATCACATTATTACTACCTTCCAGTATTCGTCAGAGCTGCTTGAGCCTCCTGCCAATGCAGTGACAATTTGGGATTGAACAAATTCTGTGTTAGGTAGTGTAAAGAATTATTTAACTTCTGAGTAAGGAGAAATGCTTTTCTACAGTAATAGCTGCTTTTTAGGTTCTAAGTAAACATCTTTAATGCTTTTAGTTCTGAAGAGGCACAACCCTGTGTTTAACTGCAGGACTCCAAGCGTCTTTTCAAAATTCGTAGCTTTAGAACTATTGTTTATCTTACTCAGCAAAGCAGGAGGAATTGGTAAAGGAAACACCATTAAATATTGTATAAGCTAAAAGACATGTGTTTCTGTGAATTTGTTGTTTTGATTTTCCTTTAAGCAGCAATTGACAGCATTTTAAGTTGAAGTGCTGGGTCCTCTCTCAAGAATCCATTAAGGTCAGCATCAGGTGCCAGGCTGTCATGTTGACATAACATGACAAGAGCAAAACAAACAAAACCAAAATACTGTTTTCTGGAGGAGTCAATAGAAAATGGACTGTTCTTTAGAACACATGAAAAATTATGTTGTTAAGAAGTCAAAGGGCAACATTTAAAAGCTTTCCAGAGAACCTTTCCCTATACAATATAATTTCAGAGCTTTTCCCTCCTTTAGTCTTTTGCTTCCATGAGGTTTCATTCAACTCTAGTTTGAAGGAGACACAAACGCATTTTAGGAGTAAGTTTGATTTCCCATTCTGGAAAACTGCCTAGTTCAGTATGCATCCTGACTGAAAGAAAACGAGTTTTAAGGCCTTTCATCCTCTAAATAGAGTATAGACAGGGATCCAGTGTGTTGAACAAGATTTTTCTTTATGCCTCTCTGATGAAAAATCCCTGCCTTTACTTTGTTGAGGGAGGGCATTCTCCTATGGCATAGCATACAATGGATACTTCCCACATGCACTTGCCTCTCCTAGATGAACTCAACTACAAAAGTTACCGATAATCTCAGCTGTGCTTACCTGGGAATTGCCTTCATGTACCTTAGCTACTGATCTAACTTTGTAACAGTGTAAATTGCACCGTGGCCTTTAGTTCTTGTCTGTGGCAATGCTGTGTAGATCAAAAGCAGCAACTCCAGTTGAACTTGCAGAAAGAAGCAGAGATGTTCTGCAGCAGTTCTTGGCAGAAAGGATATTGAAGTGTCACATCAAAGGGAGGGCTGATATTTAAGGTGGGTTCTCATACTCCAACACTTTCTGAGGAAACCTGCTTTCTGGTAAGTCTTGGGGAACCTGATACAAAATCACGGGTTCTGTCCTACTGCTTTCCTGCCCTAATCTCTGGTGACGCAGCCTGAGGCTGCTATCCTTGGAAACTCCCAGTGCTCCTTTTCATATGGGAGAAAATACTTTTCTTCTCTTACAGCAGCTTGCGTAACTGAAAGTGTATGGGGTGTTTTTCTGTAGGAAAAAACCATACATACAGTTTTTCTTCTTAAATAGAGTTCATAAATTGTTGATTTTCAAGAAGTACCATCTTTCCTTAGGAGACATACCCAACTGAATCAGGCTATTATCCTGATAGTCTAATATTTTAAGTGTCCTTACTTTCTCAGGAATCTCTCACCAGGACAATAATCCTAATATTGAGTATTTGGAAGAGAGTCAACCTCAGAAAAGGGAAAAAAAATCCTTATTGTCCGATGTTTGCCTCTAGGATGGCCATACTCTTCTCTGTTCAGGCTGAAGAAGGGACAGACTGACTAGTGGTTCCTTGTGAAAGCACAAGAGACGACGGGTGTAAACTGAAATACAGAAGATTCTGTTTATATGTAGGGAAAAACTTTTCCAGAATGAGGATGACTGAATGCTGGCACAGGTTGCCTGGAAAGGTCCAGAGTATCCATTCTTGGAGATTCTGAGAAGAGGACTGGGCACAGTATTGAGCAATCTGCTGTAGTTGACTGTGCTTCAAGTAGGGTGATGGTCTCCAGAGTTCCACTCCAACTTCAGCTGTTCTCAGATTCTGTGATTCCTCTGTCTTGTCCTTCCTCAGGTTCCTCTTGACCATTTCTGTCTTGTTTTTTCTTGCCTTCCTCTCTTTGCCTCCTGTTCCAAGAGTATGTGTTAGCAAACTTCCAGGCAGATTCTTTTTCTAAGCTGTTTTTCTTGATTTGTTAAAAAGCTTTTTCAGTTTATATGCTCTGCTTTTATGAAGTCTTTGGAATGAACTGCCAGAGTGAATGAAATGCTGGATGGATTACTAAAGCAGACGTGTAATGGATTTCCTGGAGTACCTTGAGTGAGCTCATTGGAGAAGTCATGGGCAAAACATTTGTTGGAGCTAGAGGCAAAGATAAAAATATTCTCCTTCAGCTAGGAAAGGAGGAAGAAATATGGGACAGCAAGCAGAGAGGCCTGGTTATAGCTTTACGGGTGATTTTGTAAGTTGTTCCAGAGGACCCTGGAACAGAATTTAAAGATGGGATTTTTCCAGAGAGCTGTCAGGTGCTGATTATTTATCTGTTCCTCTCTCCAGTTGTCCAAGGATCTGAACCCAACCCACCATATGTGTATGAAGAGAGGGGTGAGAGAATTAAAAGGAGTGCAGGCTTCTCAGTTGTTGTCTTGCTATTACTTGTGAGTGAGAAGTCCGGGAGTAGTTGATTGCGTTTGTGCATTAAAATAAACCCAGACCACCTGCAGGAAGTTCTCCCTTGCTCCCCTGTGAGCCCCCGCACAGTAGCATTTTGTAAATCATGTTCACCTACTAAATATGAATTATTTTTTTTTTAACTCATGGTTTGTTCCTTCTTCCCCTCTGAAGACTATTTAAATGACTTGTTTTACCTGCATGAGTCAAAGGCATAAAAATAATTTTTGATGTGAATAATACAAAGCTCGAGAGGAGTGCAGGAGGCAGAATGGATTTCAGTCTTCTGGGAGAATGGTTGTCACCTCTTCTGATTGTTATCTTGCCAAGTATATGAAGGATTCTGTCTCCATCCCGTCTGCACTGGACTGGCTCCTGTTACTGTGCTACCATATATCTACACTGTTTCTGGGTTTTTTTTTTTCCCTTCCTGCAGTTACTAGACAGGCTGTAAGATTCAGGATGTGACAGTAGTTCTTCCTCTCCTTTCCTGTCTGCTACTCCTCACTGTCACATTAGCTGGACCAGCATGTGGAGATAAACAAGTTGTAACCCTGTGGTCAGGAGACACCAGAACATGAAGCAAAGACACCAAACAGTGTGTAGTACTGTCATAGTTGATAAACAGATTGGGAGGCAGAGGGGGAGTTTCTCTGTGGAATACATTGACTTATTTTTGTGTTACTGACACATTTGTAACATCCTGAAATTCTTTGATTTCACAGGTGGAAATACAAATTTTCTGCTGGGATATGAGATATGATTATGGACTACTTTTTGAAATAGAAAAGGAGAATGGTTTGCTTTATCTTTAAGTTGTTAAGACTTAAGTCTTAAATCTTAAATGTATCCTACATATTAAAATTTATTAAAAAAAAAAAATCTAATATCATTGGCCTGTGTAATTATAAAGAATTTTAAACTAACTTCCAATGGTAGCATACTGGCCAGAGTAACAAAAGCTACTTTATAAAGGGGTTGGGGTAGTAGGGTTTTTTTTTTTTTTTTTACTTGTTTATAAAAATAACTTTTTTTCCTTATGATGTTGACTGTTCTTTCTGCTATTTTCTTTTTGGGCCAGATCACACCTTGAAAATCAGGAGATTAAGCTGTGTGGATAAAAGCAGTACATTCTCCTTTTTTTTCTGAACCTGTATTATTATCTGTATCTGCATTTATTTCTAAGGGGGCAGTTACAGGTTTCAGTGCCTGAGCAAAGCAACTGCTTTGGACCATTCTTTTTGTACTATTTCTTCATTTCTCTGTAAAACAACCTGCAGAGATGGTGATGGAAGAACATTGCAAAATGAAGATGAATACTTGCCGAACATTCGGAGGAAACTTTAGACAGACTTGCATGTGAGCATCTATGGAAGACGTCCAGCTATCGAACTTTTCAGCTTTTCATTGTTGATTTGGTGATACAAAAGTAAAAGTGCCAGCATTTTTTTTTTTTTTTTGCATTAGTGCCTGACCTGTTGCTAATATCCCTAGTGATTTGGAAACTTGATGTAATTTGGTAGGGGAAAACCAGACCTGAACTACATTTAAGGAAGCACAATAACATCTGCAGAGACTCAGAAGCAAGCAGCGCAAGCTGTTCCTGCTGGCCAAAAAATTATAAAGTCTACAAAATACACTCACAGGAGAAAAATCACCTCTTCCAGTGCCAAGACTCAGAAGTAGGATGCAAAATATATTAATACAATGAGATCAGTTTTTCTAGCATATGTTGATGAGGGGAAAAAAACCCTGTACATGTCTATTTCAGATGCACATAATGTTTAACTGTAAAAAGTGAAGGGATAATATATTTATGTGAAATATAGGTAATTTTTGTGGTAGGATGAGGGCAGAGTAGTCACGATTATTAAATAGAGTACTTATTGAGCAGAACCATTTTTATAGACTCTCTCATGACATCGAATCAATGTACAGCAAGTAGGACATCCTTAACAGAAAATCTTAGGATCAATAAAATTGAAAGTGATTCAGACCACCTTTACTTGTACAACCAGCAGTAACAGAAAGGGGACAGAAACCATAGCTGTTATTTGTAAGTTGAGTTGTGGAATTCCTAACTACATCAGCACTAGTATTGAAATGTCTATAACTTTCTAGAGGAACAATTAATAAAAATGCTAACTTAAAAATTAAGGTGTTATCAGAACTTCTGCAATTTAAAAAAAATCATTCACTTAATCTCTTATTCTAATTTTTTTAAAAAATTCCTTTTTTTTTCTGAGTGAGGAAGGAATGGAGAACATTCACTGAGCTTGGGCCGTACTAACATGTATGTTCTTTTTCATGTCAAGTTTCTTTTATGATTCACTTGAGCTTCTTTCTACTGTTTATTTCTGAAACGATTTTTTAAATGGTTGCTCTGTGCAACTCTGTTGCAGGAAATTGGATGCTTTGATTCTTGTTAGTTACGTTTTTGTTGCATTACTGTATGGCATTTAAACCTGCATGAAGGAAAAATGCATTGAATTGTAGAGAATTTAAGATGAAGAATGAGAACAGAACAGTTGTCATAGGAAGTGAGGCATCCAGGGACTGCAAATCAGATCCTGAGGACATATCTGCTAAGTACAAGCCAGGAAGAAATTCCTGATCCCAAAGACAAGTAGTGTGTACTGGTGTATGTCCACACTGTGTATGGCTGCTCCCTTATAATGGATATATATTTTTTTCCAGTTTCTAGTGTTTGAGATAGTGTGAAGGCTACGTACCAGCCTGTCAGAGTGGCACTTGTGACGCATGAAGCTGAGTGTCTGTGAAACCCGATGGCATGTGGGGAGTTTGCAGGGTCAGTGTCCTCTTGGTTGTGTGGAATGGCTGGCCAGATCAAAGGGAGTAAAACTGGTGCAGGTGTGTCCTGCTGCCTTTCAGGAATGCTCCCTCGGCTGGAGTGGACACTGAGCTGTGTTTGGTCTTGCCTTGGGGATGGCAGTACAGCCGTGCCGGGGAACACGCTCAGCAGAGTGGGGTACTGAGGTGCCAACACTGAGTTCGTTCTCTTGCCCTCTCCTATTTAGCAGAGCATTTCTGAGGAAGTCTGCCAAAGCCAGAAAATGAGATCACATCACTCTTTCCTTTCTGGGCTTCAGATCTGCATCTTTCAGAGACTGCCACGTTTAACCAAAAAGGGTCCATGTAGTCTTGCTTCCTATTGGTGACACTGCATTTTTTTTCCTGAAACACCTTGTACTTATTGTGATCAGCAAGAGGAAATTTGACTCGATGGGTGACTGGTCTGATCCAGTGTGGAGTATTGGTAGTGTCAGCATTAAAAGGAAGGACAGCTAAGGAGCATGCCTTTACTTCTTCGCCCTGGGATGTAAAAAAGGAATTTTCAGGAATATGTCTTTAGTCAATGCACTGAATTAGGGGAACTTGTTTTATTTTCTTGATGCTGCCAGGCTCTTCATCTAGGAAGTTCTTAGTCTTTGTCCTAGACTTCCATTTGTGTAATGGCAGGGATAAATGATCTCTTTTTTTCCCCAGCAAATTGTAGTGGCTGGCATATTTAATAATTTGAAAGTGGCATATGAATGTTTTTGTTAATATCCTTTCATCCAAAGTAAAAGCTCAACATTTTCTTCTCCAATGTGAGATTATAACAATGAATTCTTCGTACATCAAAGTATTGGATTAACCCATTTGGCATTTCACATTGTGACAATTAATGGCTTCCATTTAGTTACTCATTTTAAGCTCATATCTTTTCAGAAGTACTGACCTGTTCCTTACCAAGGCATGAAGCTAGTCATCCATCTTGTTATAATGAAACCAATTTTTATGTTCTTCTGTGGCAATTTCTTAACAAACTTCAGAGGTTCTGGACTGAGAATTTCTAGAGGCAAGGTTAATTTTTCTCTTCATTTTTTCTTGTCCTTATTCTCATGGCCTTATGTTAATGTGTTGAAAGAATATGATAAATGACTATATTTCTCCTCATTGTATTGGTTCTTTGAAGATGTTTTGAATTTGGTCCTTGTCCCTTTGTAAAGTTTTATTCCACAAGGATGAGCCACTTTTACTTTTTGGACATTAAGCTTTTCTTCCTGCTGATGCTATAAGTCCAACCTGTCAGTTTTTCTAGTTCAAGGGATTCTTGATAGTGATCGTTGTTCACAGTGTTGTGTTGTTTTGCAGATATCTGTAGTTCCCATTGAAAGGAGAAAGCAAATTGAAAGTTTAGTAATAGATTGAGAGATCAAATCCTACTCTAAGGTACCTCTGGAAATTGCCTCAAATCCATAGCTAGTTTGCCCACAGTTGAATATTTTTTCCTGGTATGCAATAAACTTGTTGCATATTTCTGTTGTGATGGGAGCGTAGAATTACAGAACAGAATTTCTATGAGCATGAATATATTTATTTTTTTGTTGCAGTTATTTATTTAATAGAATGCATGCACTCTTTTGATCCATATTGAAAAAAAAAATATTTTTACCTGCAGACTTCTGCCATGTGATTAACTGTGATGTAAATCTGCTTTTGAAGATCCTTTATAAGTAGGCATTTTGTTTAGCAATTACTTGTATCTGCTACAGTATTTCAAGTTGTTAAAGATTTCTGTATAAGAGTTGAGAGCGGCTGGATTTCTTTACCTTTTTGGCTTTTTTTTTTTTTTGAGTATAACAAAAAAGTCTATCCAGATGCATATCTTTGCTTTGTGGAGAACAGCTGTCCCCATTGTGTGCACTGGCAACCGAGCAGTCCCCTTTAAATCCATTATTAATTCTGGTTTTGGTCAGCATTTGTTCTGGAGGTGGCCTTAACAAAATGACCAGTAAAGCTGCTTAATAGGACAAATCCAAGCCTGGTGAGAGTGTCACATTCTCTTAATTGGAAGTCTTACAAAATAGAAGCTTTAAGCAAATGAAGCAGCAAAAAGAGACCTTTAGCCTTAGTGGAGAAATTAAAAACCGAATAAACAAAATCTCATCCCCTGTGTTCCCCAACAAAACATAGTATGCTGGCTTCTGGATTTTGCATAGCTGCAAAATTGTCTGCTCCAACAAGAGACGCTTTTTGCACTTCGAGGCTTTGTGGATGTTTCTCTCTGCCTGTCTCTCTCTTTGACTTTGTTTTTCAGTTCTTGATAATTTCTGACTGTCTGTAGTCTGAGCTGTCTGCTCATGGTGCAAAGAGCACTTGTAATACGCTGAGTATGACTGTGAGAAGGAGAAAGGAGAAACTGGCCTTGGCTTGCCTGATGGTGCAAGGCCAAAACAACATATGAATAAGAAATCACATGGTATTAGGCCTTTCAGAGTATTTGGAAGAATAAAGGCAGGAGGGTTCCTGGGCAGTCCTACCCCTTGACCCCAATAAAAGGCTATGAGTGTTCGTCAGCATTTTAGTTGGTCATTTTCCTGATGCTTAGGTTACTTATTGATGGGGCTGTTTTAGATCCAAGAAATATATTGTCCTCCTGATTTATTCTCAGATGGTGCAGGGACCATTCAGAGTTCAATGATTTCTTGTAACTGCTGCCTTGCAGGATGGATTGAGGTCTATTTGGGGTGATAGTTTGTCAGGTAGTGCTATGCTTGCAGGAGATTATGTTGATGGGCTTTCAAGTGAAAGGGTCAGGAAAGAAAGAGAAAGGAAAAAGAGTAGGATTAGTATAATGTTTAACCTTGCCCAAAACAAAGTGGGTGGAAGAAAATAGTAAACACTTTCATCGCACCAAATGTTAAAGCTTTGAAGATATTTGGTGGAAACTCCCCCCCTCCCCCCCCCCCCGCCAAAAAAAAAAAAAAAAATTAAAAAAAAAAAAAATTGATGTTAGAATCTGCCTGGAGCACAGTTTCTATTTTCCAGTAGCTTACTAGACTGAAAATTTTGAAGGGCAAAATACACAAGCTATTTTAATAATAATAAAAAAAAAGGCAGAAAAAGAAAAGGCACAAAAAAAAGCGCTGTTGCCTACTGCCTTTTCTAGTCCTTTGGCACTGAATTAATCAAATCAGACACCCAAATTAAAAATACTAGTTTGATATCAGTGACCAAAATGTAAATATTTTGTATTTATATGAATTTACTGTTAATTGTTAAAAAAATTTAAAAATTTCTATATAAATATACCTACATTTAGTATATTAAATTTTAATATCTTGTGAATTAAAATAGTTTAATTTCACTTGAAAGAAAATAGTTTTACTGGGTAAAATTCAGCATAAATTTCTTGTTTTAAGTTTTTTTTCAGTGTAAATAAATTGCTTTAAAGATTTAGAAACAAAGATGCAAATGTGAATGAAGCTACCACTTATATATCAAAAACTGCACTCATTTCTGCAATATAAGATAGCCTTTTTAATAGTGTAATAAAATTATCAGTAGGTGAATTGTTGATATAAACTTAAATGTGGAAACAAGATCAGAAGAATGGTCCAAGTTGCTCAGTCCTGTCAAGAAGGGAGCAACAGAGATAAGTGTCTTGAAGACGGGATGCTCTGGTGCCTGGGTGATAAGGCTGGAATGCCAGCACCCATTGCAGAGGCAGGTCGAGCACGTAGTTCAGCACCATTTGAGATAAACGAGAAGTGGGTTACGTGGCTTGTTTTGTTCAAAGGAAAATGTGTTCATCACTGTATACGAGGAGAATCAAACAATCAAATAATAGTTTATTTGAGTTGCGTAGTGGTTTTCTGCTACGCTGTTGGCCTGTATACCCATATGTTGTTAGTACCATGCCTTATGAACCTGGTGGCCTTTGCCACCAGCCTAGACCTGTGGGCTCTCCTTATGGAATAAAATGAGCACTGAAGCCTCATGATACTGCTGCTGACGACTCCATCAGCTACTGCAATGGAAGCTACTCTGCCTTTTCCATCCTTTTAAATTTAACTCACTCTTTCAGTTAAATTCCATCCTTTTCCAGTCTCTCATCCCATCTTACAACCTTAAGCCCAGCTCTTGCTTTTGGCCTTTGCTTTTACTTCATCTTAGTTCTGCCTTGCAATCTGGGCTGCCACGTTCTCACGATAATATGTAAATTGAGTGTGCAGCAATTGGAGTATTTTGAAGTGAGTGATACCAATGAAAAATGGAGCTGCTGCCCTGGAAGGCTGTCAACAGGGCACAGTACCAGAGCCTCAATGGGTCAGCAGCTGCTGAGTGGAGATGTGGAGAGCAGGCAAAAAAGGGAGGACCAATGGTGAAGTACTATGCTTAAGGTAGAGCCAAAGTTCAGGTAGTCAGACATTAGGGAAGCTTTCAGCACATGCAGAGCTGTGCTGAGCAGAGCACCCAGCTGTGCTGAGAGCTGTCTCTCCAGACTGCAGCTCCATCAACGCTGTGCTCTGAACCAGTTATAGTTACAAATACACGTTTATTGATGATGGATTAAGTTAGTAGGTGAAAACTTTTTAAATTCCCTCTGTTTCTGTAGGTGCTGAAGCCATAGGGCGATATTCTTCTGACATCTGGGATGTAATGTGATCTGGATGGATCAGAACGTCTAAAATAGGTTGTTTGAATAGTGCCCCTAAAAATGCCTGGTTCTGCTGTTAACTACGAATGAAGTGTCATGTGGCTGCTTGGATAAAGACTTCTAAAGTAGGGTAGAATCCAATGTCTTGTTACATAGCAGGCAGTGTTTGAATACTGAATGACATGATAACCAAACCAAATTTGGCTCTTTGGGGGACTGGGGTCAAATGTAAGAAAAAAAAAAAAACTGGACAGAGATAGAGCACATCAGAAATCCAGTGAAAAGCACATCTGCCATCCTGAACCACAAAGCTGTGGAAAGTTATGCTGGTCATCTTATTTTATAGCACCCTATAGAATGTTCTTGTTCCCAGAAACATGGTGAGGGGTCTGACCAAAAACTCTTTGTTAATTTTTCACCTCTGCTGCTTCCTTCAGTTCAGAAAGGATGGGAAGAAATCTCTTGGTGACCATAGGTATTGAAGGTATTTATTTTAAATAGAAACATAGGATGTGCAGAAATATGCAATTTGGACACTCCCGTTTTTTGAGGGAAGTCCCACCTGCTTCTGGCGGGTTGAGGAATGGATGTTTATAAATGTTCTTAACAGGTTTCTCTAATTTTTCATTAGACCTTGTTTAATGGCAAGTGATTTGACACAAACAGCAATTCCTGGAGCATTTAAGTGTTTCTGATTCATTACTTCTGACTACTTTCAAGAAAATTGTGTTTTACTAGTTAAGAGTATGTACATTGGGGACTTCTTGATTAATTTTGTTATTGAGCTCTCTGGAGCCATTTGGGTTTTATATCTCCCTGACGAAAGAATAACCTCTAGATCTGATGTACAAAGAATACAGGAATATGATTTTTTGTTTTGTCAATAATGAACAATTCAGGTGGTTAAAATTTTATTAATCTTCCAAGAAACCAGTTTGTTTAATTTTCTGATTATAACTCTGAATGGATTTTTGTTTGCTCTTGTAAGCATTAAATGGTCAGAAGTATTTAAGATGTACTGCAGGAGTATTACAGAGCCCAAAACAAAGTGAAGATTAGGTATATCTTCTAATATATTGAGAAACTGGCAAATAATCACTGGATTTATACTTATTCCAGATCTGTCTCATTAGTTGAAAGGCTGATTTGTGAATGACTAATTTTTTTGTATGCTAGAAATGACAAATTCAAAACATTGTTTTGATTGGATTTTTTCCCCCAAAATGTTGACCCAGAAGTTGGAAAACAGACGAAGTTCAAAAGCTGAAAAAATGCTTTTAGAGTTTGAGTACTTAACTTATTAAAAACAAATAGGAAAAAATTCAAGTGAAAAATATTAGGGATTAAAGTTGATGCATAAAATATTTCTGAGTTTTCAGATACCTGCCCATGCCCCCCATTTTTTTTTAATTAAAAACTTTATTAATAAATATTTATGAAAATATTTCACTCAACTCTGTTCAAGAGTCCAGGGAGGTGTAGCTATTTCCCACTCACTTTATATACTAATGGCTCCCAGCCACCTTCTCTTCTCTCACTTATGCCCAGTAGAAATAGAGAAAAATACATATTTCAGACAGTTAAGTTCTGTGTTCTGGTGAACAAACGTCAAAGCAACTGTATTAAGAGTTCCTCCTTAAACACACCAAACCAGGTCCTCAACTTCTGCAAAATGATTTTATCTCAACGATTTCCTTTGTCTCCCAATTTAATTAAAATGGGTTTTGGTATTGGATAATGACAGCTTTTGCTGTCAATGGGAACTGCAGGTTTTCAGCACAGAACTTTAATTTCTTTAATAAATGTATTCATTTAATTTTAAGGTCATCCATATGCTTTGTTATGGAAAATTTAGTTTTGAGACAAAGCACAAATGGGAGCAATAATAGTCTGGCAAATAGAACTTGTAGGACTCAAGTCAAGTGTATTAAGTGAAAGTTGGTTTTCTCCACTTTTAATAATTACAGTATAAAATAAATAAGATCATTTAGCCCATTCTTAGCAAATGTTTCTTTGACTCTGTAAATCATGTAAGCCTGAAAGATGTTAATCCAGTGAGTTATTTTTAGTATCTATAGATCTTGCCTCTGATGCAGTTAGAACTGACCTTTTTTGGCTAGAATGGAGTGTTTCAGTAATAGTCAGATTTGTTTATAACATATGCTGAAGAAAACTAATATTTTATTTAAAAATAATACCTTTTAAATTTTTCATTCACATCCCTCTGCTTCAAAACTTTGGGTGCATCACTGATAATTGGAATTAGAACTTGGAATTTTACCAAAAATGAAGGAAAATATTCCTGTGCTGAAGCAGCTGACAGTGTAAAGTCACAGACAGAACTTCCTCCACGTGGTGCAGTTATCTAGCTGCTTGGGAACTGGATGCAGTACGCTGCTGTAGCATGGGTCCTCCATCCATAGCATGACAAGTGAATTTATTCAGCTGAGTAGTTTGTATTGCAAAGACAGTTAAACAGCAGTACTTAAAAATCTTGGATATCTGTCGATGAATCTATACTGAGCAGTGCAAACATTGGGTCTGTCAATAAATCGCCTGCAAAAGCCTTCACTTGGAATCATGGTTAAGTAGCTAAAATCAAAATATCGGATAGGAACTTCTTCATATTATTGGATGTTTGCTTTACTAGAGATTTTTTTTTCTAGTTGTATGCAGATGTAATTACAAGTCTCTCAGAAATACAATACCAAAGAAGTCAAAGAAATAGTCTTTGTTGTGCCAGTTGTCTGTTAAATGGTAAATACTAGTTTTGTAAGGAAAAAAAAAAGTAAATATAGTTTTACACTAGAATAATACTTGGAGGGGAAAAAAAGTTAGCAAATACAATCCCAGGGTTAAACTGGACATTTATCAATTATGTTGCTTTACACATAAATAGTCCATTTCCTTTTTGTAATCGTTGGGATGACAGCAGTAAATTATTCATCTGCAAACTCTGTTTCTGTACTGAATTGATGGCTGAGGTTCATTGTGCTTACAAGACTGATTCATGTTCACTATGTAAATGGTTGAATAGCTGGCTGTTGTTACTACCTTGGTAATGAGCTACAACAGTGACAGGGAGATGTTGTCTCTCTAACGGAAAAGACAGATATTTCACCTAGGAAAGGAAAGGTTGGGAAAATGTATTTCCCATTTGATATTTTATTTGAAAGAGCAGATCAGAAAGAAACATGTGACTTACAATTGGTTTATATCAATCTTATCTTCCCTTACTTCCAGGTTGATCTTCTTTGAGGCCCGTGTTCTTTGCAGCAGAAATGAAACAAATATTAACAACTGTCCTGACCCTGATTTGGAAATAAATTACTGAAGCATATTATGTCTTAAGGGTGTTTGCTTTGTGTATCTTTCAATTATTGTAGGAATGTATGCTGCTGAAAAACAGAGGTTATTGCCCTAGTTCTTTCTTACCTCGCTTTCAATTAAACCTGATTTCTGTTACCATAGCACTGCCTGCTCGTACGGCACTCAGTCCAGTGCTGGTCATTTGTGCATATTTTCTATTTGACTGTGTGGCTGTTCTTACTCTTTATGAACCAACAGCCCCTATTCAGTATTTTTGGTTTGTGTGGGGGCTGGTCAGGCAGCTGTTTTTCACAACTGATGCAATTGTTAATACGTTTCCTATGCATGAAGGCAGACTTCTATTCAGTACCCCTGGGGACTGTAAACATCATTTTTATCATGTTGGAACTACGGGCTTTGTCAGCCCAGTGAAGTTGTTCTCAATTAGTATGAGACAGTCCAATTCAGGAGGGAATAGCTGCTCCTGTTTGAGCCCATTTTTCTCTGAGTGTTGCCTACACTGATTTCCAGCTGTTACTGTGCAGCTTTGGGGAGCTAATGGGGTTCACTGGGATCATCTATCTCAAAAGGAAATGCCTGAGTCAGTGTCTAGTTGAACGATAGGAGATTTTTACAGACAAAAAACCCGGTTAATACCCACTTAGCTAATTATCTCTCAATGTACATGATCATCTTTTCCAGTCCAGTAATTAAAGAAAATTAAGTGGAACCTCGCTAATTTGCACTAATGTTGGGAACAACCTATTGCCAATTACTGAATTTTGTGAATTAGCACAGATGAAAACAAGCACTGTTTACATACTATAGAGTAAGATGTGCTGAACCTTATCCAGTAATGCCACATGATCATCACACTGCCAATAACTCACCTGTACATGCATTTGAGGACAGAATCTTTCTTATGCTGAAGTTCACCCTGTTTTAACTGTGTAAAGATTACTGTCCTGCAGTGGATATATTTTCTACTGAGGTCTAAAGTCATATAATGCTTCTTGAATACCATTCTCCTGGTTTCTAGTGGAGTTCAATGAGGGTTTTAGAGGCCTCCTTACATTCTAATATAACTTAAGTTTCTCCTCTTTTAAAGTAGCTGCGATTGTCCCCATGGCTGCTGGAACCAGCACAGCATCTTGCTTTGTTCCTTCTGAGCTGTTGCAAGGGGCTCAGAAGCCAGAAAAAACAGACCTTTTCAAAATCCAGTGCAAGTGAAAGATCACTAGTTGCTGTATTTTCAAAATGCCCCGTTACCTTTTCCTCTGTGAAAGTAGTTTTGCTGACAGTTCCCGTCTGTGGCCGCATTACAAGCCCAGTCCTAATCTTTCTTTCAGAAGGCTCCCCCTCCAATCCTGTTTATAGTGCCAGAACCAACCCCGTGTTTCCTGGACATCCAGTTTTCTCTTAGACTCGTTTGGGTAGCCCCTAGAAAGCAGGCTGCCTTCTTGTCCACATCCTTTATACTAGCTTTACCCATTGCTTTTGGCATGATCACTGTTTAGATCCCAACAAAATCCTAAAGCCCCTGGTGAGCATATGCTAAACAACTCCTGGCTGTTGCCAAAAAGCTAGCTGTCGCTTGCAAACCTAATCATTAAGAGGCAAAAGGCTATTTTGGCACACTTGAGATTTCTGTACCATCCATGTCTCCCTCATCTGAACACCAAATAATGGCAATCTTTACATGTTCAGCTATAATTTTTTCTCATGTTTTTGCACCTGATCTGAGACTTGGTGAGAAACAGTTGAGACCACCTTGTACCAAAGTTCATTAGACTTCTGTTCCCTAGTTTCATGCACCAGTTTTTGATTGTTTTCTATTACTTTTGAAGACAACAACAGTAAATTGGAAGGAGGAGCACTTCTTCCTATCTGTGTTCTCACACTCTGCCTGTCTTTGGGAAACTTCCACTTCTGAAATAAGTTACATTTATTTCCAAAGCCAAAATGATTCCTTTGCAACTTCAGCTTTTCAGTGATCCTCTTTAATAGCTGTGCATCTTTCCAAGACCTCTCTCCATCCAGTCCGAGGTGGTATCTGTATTTCTTTTACTGGAATCTCTCCAGTCGCAGTTACAAGCCTGGATGCTTGTAACTTTCCAGAGCTCCAGCTTACAGATAGGAAGGTGAAACGCTGTATGTAGAACAGCCAAATACGCAGTCTATGACCTAATGGCAAGACTATGACAATTTATTTAGATGACCTGCTTTTCAGCTTAGGCTACCTTTTACTTTTCTGTTGAGACACCTAGTTATAGGAAACTGTCTGTAAGCTGCAGGATCCAAATGCCTTAAGGCATTTCTATGATGTAAAGGCATTTTGTATGATGTAAATTTAGGAAAATAGAAAGTGGGAAGGTAATAAAGATTGTGTTTCTTTGCTTGTATTCTACCAGCTGTCCTTTTTGGTGGTGGAAGAAATACTGGCATGAAAATTATATTTGGTAATCTTAAAATTATGAGGAATGAAACATAAGATAAGGTTTCCTTTTATCCCCACTTCTTTACATTCTGACTCCCAAACCGAAGAGTCAATTCCCCCAAATGCCTAATTACAATTTATTTTCATTACAACTACAACACTTAAATATGTAAATCAGTTCTAGGGACTCAGATGATTAAGTTGCTTTTTGAGATAACTCTTCTAAGTCCTGTAATAGCTTTTTGAGAAGCATATTCTGCCCTAAGGTCATAATTCAAAAATCAAAAAATCCAAACCAATTCCGTTAAGAACTCTGTTTTAATGGTCTCATTTCATAATTTTGATACAAGTTGGCCCCTGGATTTGGTTAATTGGAAGTAAAAAGCAGTACTAAGATAACCAGCACGTAAAACCTTTTGTCATTATTTTTTTTTTTTTAAATAAAATCAGGTATTGGGATAGGTGATATCTTCAAATGAATACTCTGCCCTTACTGCTGCTGCTGTCTCCAATCTTCCCAGACATCTCTCTGTAGAATAAAAAGGAGCCATACCAAATTCATAATGCATTTTTTTTTGACAGAAAAGCAAAGAATTGAAGCTGAAGAATTTATGCAATTCTACTGAATATGACTTTTTTTTCTGATTTGGCTAATGTGAAGCCCTTATATCACTTCAGAATGAGCAGGGTTGAGAATAAACATTGGTTATTTAGCAATTAAAATTTGCTTAGGTTGAACACCTAGAGCAAATCCATTAAACTTAGTTGCACTTCTGAGCTATCATAGAAGCTGAAAACGGCTTATGACAGTATGTTCTTTGCAGAGCATTCTGTAAGCATTCTGTTTATATACTGGTCAACATTTTTTTAAAATGGTCTGTGTAGGGGAACACTTGTGCTTGGGAAAGTTGATGGCTGTGTCCAAATGCTGTTCATATGCTTAGGAAGAAATGTTACAAGTTTCCCTGTGCAAGCATTCCAGCTATATAGCTTGGGATGCAAATTTAGCTGCAGCCAAACAGTACGGGCTATGCTGACTCTGGGCCTGCTAATATGGATCAGATTACCTGGTTTATTAAGAAAACTTGCCCCAAAATGTGCTAATATGCTATATGGCAGACCGTTGTTTTTACAACAGCAGCCTAGAAAATAAGGATAATTGGTTTAATATGTCATTATATGTGATTGTCTTGTGTGTGTTTGTGTAGTTTTAGAACACTAGAGCTAATGCAGAAGGCCTTTGATTTGGGCAGAGGTAGTGAAGGGGTGTAAAGCATTACCTGCAAAATTTGAGCTCATTGGTGAGTGCTGGACGACAGACTATTTCTTGGACACTGGTGGGTTAACCCTGGTAGGCAGCTAAGCAGCATGCGGACTCAGTTCCCCCTGCTTACTCAATTCCCAGGGGGATGGGGGAGGAGAAAAGGAAAAGTAGAAGCAAGAAAACTTGTTGGTCAAGATAAAAATAGTTTAATATGCAAAGGAGAAGTAGAAGAAAGCAAGCAAGCAAGCAAAACTAATGATACCAAAGCAATAACTTACCAACTCCCATGGGTAGCTGATGCCCAGCCAGTTCCCTAACCTACCTAAACACCCCTCCTCTCTGATTTACTGCTGAGCGCGACGTTAAATGGTGTGGAATACCTCTTTGGTTAGATTTGTTCATCTGCCTGGCTGTGATGCCTCCCAACCTCTTGCCTACCCCCAATCTGTTCACTGGGGGTGCAAGTTGAGAAACAGAGAAGGCCTTGATGCTGTGCAAACACTGTTCAGCAACAGTTAAGATACTAATGTGTTATCAGCACTGTTTTTGGTCACAGATCTAAAACACAGCAACATCCCAGCTGCTATAAAGAAAAATAACTCCATCCCAGCCAGATCCCAGTACAGCCACAAAGAAGATTAAAGGGCTGGAGAATGTGACATCTGAAGTAGGATTGAAGGAACTGTGTTTCCTCAGCCTGGAGAAGAGAAGGCTAAGGGGAAATTTAATCACGGTCTTCCAATAACTAAAAAGATAGCTACAGGCAAGGTGGAGGTCCTCTCTTTACAAGGTTGCGTGGTGGTAGAAGAGGCGATGAGAACAGTTGCTTCAGGAGAAATTCTGTTTTGGGTGTAAGAAAAAACATCTTCACCCTGTGAACAATTAACCATTGGAATAGGTTGCCCAGAGAAGTGGTGAAATGTCCCCTGCTGGAAGAATTCTAGATTTGGCTTGAGAGGGCCCTGGATAACCTGGTCCAAGGCCATGCTTTCAACAGAAGGTTGGACCAGATGATTTCCAACCTGCTTTGCCATGATTCTTCATGGAAAGAAGGGCTGTTGGTTTGGAGATACTTTTTCTTTAAATAATTATTTTCTGAATACAGCTGAAATGTAATAAATATGTAAGATACCATTACGTAGATTCCAGAAGGTTTTTAAACAAATTACATTCCCATAACTGAAAAGGAAATACAATTCAGTAAACAGTGCACTTGATATGTATCAAGATCTTTTAAGGTCAGCTCCTCACTGCTCTGGTAACTGGGGTGCTTAGTTTCTCCTCATGTGTTAGTTCTGTGATCTCTAAAAAGAGAACAGTTACCTTATTACTCTTCAAGTGTGTTAAAAATGTCCGATAAGCACTATCTATCAATGAAAGTACTGTTTGTGATACTGTTTAGTTGCTTTTAGCCATGCGTTTCTTGAATTTGGAACATATTCCTCAGGGACAGGGCCATTTTGGGTTGAAAGTATTGGTGTTTAAACAGTAGTGAGATAGTCTAATTTTAAAGCTTAAATAGGATACAAGCTCTTCTAGGACTCATGTTGTAAGTATATATTTTTCTGTTACTGTTTATGTAAAATTTTTGGAGCTGTTTAGTTTTAGTTTGAAGGGAGGTTGCTCAAATTATGCTTTAAAAAGGTTTATTTTCAAATTTTTGAAAGAAGCAATAAAATCAGGCAATAAAAATATATTCCTGATATTGATAGATATATATTGATTTTTGTATTGCAGTTCCTGATAGCACTGTTCAAGGGGCACAAATTGTTAATGCAACAAAACCCATCAGACACATACTGTCAGGAGTGGGAGGAGTTCACTGGAGTTCATTGAGAGTGTCATGTGAAAAAATTCCCTTGTGTTGATCTTTTCCTTTGAAATATTGTAGTGCCTGTGTAGAAGTGTGGCTTTACATGGGTTAGCAGGAGAAACTAAAAGCAAAAATTGTGGCAAAATGATTAGTAGACAGTCACATGTTTGCGTAAACAATATATGTTGTAAACATTTGTCTTGTCATTTTAAAATATAAACTGAGGCAGGACAATAGATCAGATTCTGTCCTTCATCAAAAGAAGGGTGGATTAAAGCATCTGAATTATGTGGATGCAGCACAGTAATTGTACAGGGACCCTTGAAAACTGTAAGACTCACACATGCAATGTTTCAAAAAGTTAGAAAAGAAAAAAATCTCCCAGATTAAAGCAACTTCTTTTTTAAAAAATTGTTTTAGTCATAAAATAGAAATAAAAAACAAGGAAGATGGTTAACTGTTGCCTTCTTCCCTCCTGGGAAATATATCAGACCATATGTTTGAAAACAAGAAAACTTTCTTTCAAGTCTATGGCAGCTGATGTTAGAAAACTCTTAAGATAGTGCAGTACTGACCTCCTGTGTTCCAGGATATAACAAAATAAATGTGTGAGAAAATGTCTTGCAGTTATGAAATAACATATTGATGGCTTTTTGCTGACGTGTAGGAAGAAAAGAGAAACCAGTAATGCTATCTTCTAGTTCAGCATTATAAACACACTCATTTGTGACTTCAGATTTAGTCTGCTGGTATCAGGCAATATATGGATAGTAGTTTTTGTCAGGAAACTACATATTAGCACTTGTATTTTCATAAGAATAGGTGAATCTGTGGATTTTGGATCTTATTTTAATCTTTAAAATGTTTACTGTCTTACTATAGCCCCTATTATTATCCCACTTTCTTTCTTCTACAGTCTGGGAGGAAGGGAGGAAATGATATTGAATCACCAAAATAAAAGCCCGAGTTGTGAATTGAACAAGGAAAAAGGTACTCGTAAATGAGGCTGATGCTGTGAAGGTCCTGAACGAGGTCCATCTGTTATTTATTTCCTATTAAAATTTTTTGTCTTGCCGCTCTGTTCATTTTTTTTCAGTTAGTTTCCTTTTGTTTCTACAGTCTTCTATTAATAATCTGTCCTTCATTTTTCACGTTTCCCCCTTACCACGCTTTTCTGTCTCAACTTTTTCTCTTGATCTCTTCTGAAAAGAATTTTGCATGTACTCAAGTGACATACTCCGTTGTCGAACTCTTAGCTATTTCATCCCTAAAATTTTGTTCAAAAGTTCATGTTTGGTTTTGTAAAACAAATAAGGAAAGCTTTTTGTTGGACTCTTTTTCTCTGGATACCCATGGTTGTGGAAAGTAATTGATTGTTATGTCAAGATGCAGTGGAATCCAGCTTGGGAAGGATTGATTATGAGCGTAAAGAGAAAGGCTCCATCTCTGCTGATGGGTTAGTGGGGGGAAGGGAGATGAAAAAGAAAGGAAAAAACAGGAGAATGTGGGAGAAACAAGAGGTTAAGAAGAAAAAACTTCAAACATTTAGATTTCTTGAAAAGGGGCTTTGAAAGATCGTGGCAAACAGACCTTTTTGAACATGTTCTGTGTTCTTGCTAATTATTTTGTGATACTTGTACGCTAATGTGATAGTGGACGGAAAATTAACTATAATGGAGGTAAATCCACCTTGCATTATTCACTCAGTTTCTCAAGTGTCTGTGGTGTAATTTGTATTAAAAATGTTCAATAGTGTTTTTTGCTTATCAGGGAGGGTTTTGAACTCTTTGCGGTATGGCAACATTGGGTTTTGGGTGGTGAATATCTTTTATAGTCGTAATTAATTTCTACTATAATCAGTGCTCTCTGCTGAGCATTATATATGCATTTCTAACCTGTATGTTTAGGACTTAGAAATGGGTAAGTTAATTACAAGAAATGTCGTGAATCTTAAATGGGGGTTTTACACTGTCTGTATTGTTTTCAGCAAAGAAAAAGGAATACATAGATGGTATTTCAAAATGTGTTGCAAAAGGTATCCAGCAGCAAACTCTGCTCCTGCCTTCTGCTTTCTCCACATCGAGGGTCAGCGATAATGTGAGTGATGGCTCAGCAGGGGCCTGAGAAGCCTTTCTCAATCTCATCTAGAGTCCCTATGCATCCCTGTATAGATGGAGATAGCACATCTGGCAGTATTTGCTTTGAAGCAGGAAGCGTGAGTTTGGGATTGTGGCACTGTCTCCGTTGTACTGGCTGGCAGAGCAACTTAAAGCACGTGAAAAGCATACACTGCACCATTCAAAATGTGGTCGAGCATCTGTAGCTGTATACACTCCCTTGAATTCCTGGCAGATATTCCAGCTGAATCAGCTAGACTTGCACCTGGCACTTCCATTGCGCTATGGTAAAAGGAACGGGTTGACCTAAACTCCAGATTTATGTGGATTTAGTTATGGAACTCTCAATAAAAATCAGTACTCCCTTTAAGGGCTATATGTAACTTTGGAGTAGATAATAAATACTGCACTCGGGTAATTTTTGCATTTTCCTTGAGGAGAGAGAATAGTGTCCTGTTTTGCTTACAGAGTCTTTCTTGGCTGTGAGAGATGTATGTAATTACTGGAGTCACGGAATCGCTTTAGTGTAAGCTGAAGGAATCATAAAAAGGTTACTGGGAAAGATGGTGTTTCTCTGTGCTCTGCTGAAGCTTTTTTTGACGTTTAAAGAAGCAAGATGTGGTATGGAGTTCACAGAGGATTTCAGGCTCTAGTTAAAAGTAAGTTGGAATTTGTTTGACCTTTTTCCCTGTACATTCTTTCCAGAACATTAGGTGGCTGAGGTCAAACTGAAATGTGTCGCTGGTCAGTGTCTGAATTTAATTAGTAGGCAAGGACTTGGAGAACTTGAAAGTACAAGATGCTTGATCACCACCTACCCATTTCAAATAAACACGGAACATGATCTGTTTTTGTTTTCCTTCTGCCAGCTGGTACAGTTTTCTTCAATTTGTTTGTTTCAAAATTCAAGGTTTAAATGTGAGAAATGTTACAGAAAACTGTTGTGCTACCAGGCTGGTTACTCAGCCTGGTTTATGACATCTGCAATGGTTTATGTGGACAGTCACTACTATATATTACACTTAATAACAGAAATTATGAACAGTTACCATATTTGCTGACTGATTTCCTTACTTCCTAGTCAAAATTGCAAGCTTTTTGTTGATTTATAGATCAGTCTAAGAAAAATTAAATTAATACATTTTACTCTTAAAGAGGCAGAGACTGTTGTAGATGGTTGTGATAAACTGTGATAAAAATACCTACTGACACTTAAAAAAGCAACAATTTCAGCTACTCGAGTACAGCTTTCCTAAGCCAAAACACAGTAGTTACACTCTGCATCTTGGTAACAAATATGTTTGCAATAACTCAAAACATTTTTCTTCCTACAACTCAGCCTGCCTGATTTTCTTACGTACTACTCAGCATTTGAAATAATGGCAGGCTTGAATATCTCCAAGAGAATGACATGCCCCCAGTTTGAAAACGCTATGCAAAGACTTGGATTTTTTACACACAAATTTAAGTTATCACATCAAAGAGAGGAGGAGTGAGAAACTCTAGGAGATTAGGTATGCATGATAGGGAGTTTGAGTAAAATAACCCACCTTTGATATATGTTGATCATTTCCATGTTACCATGACACTCTATAAATCCTTGCCAAAATACAATTTAGATATTGCTTTTGATTCTAAGTCCTCAAGTGTTTGCCACCAGTCATGGCAGCACAGATATATGTCTACTTTTTCCCCATAAAACTGTAAAATCTTTTACGTTGACTACTAAAAAGTAATAGAAATGGAAATGAAATTGAATAATTAGTTCAAAGTGTAAGATTATACCAAGAATGTTTCTCAGGTAATTTTCAGTTCTTTCTTGGAAGAGCTCTCTACACCATCAGTTAGTCACGTATTTTCTGTGCTTTAAGTTTTAAATTCTTGACTCAGCAAAATGTTGGGTGGCTGGGAAGAGACAAGGTCATCGGTCTCCTGTTAACCGGTGTTTCCACAGAGTAGCTATTATTGTCATGGTATTAATAGAATAGATAGGGTTCTGAGTCTGCGGTGCTCCAATTAACACTGCATTGTGCATTTGGTAGAAGATGCCAGTGCAGAGCCCTCAATACCTGGTTTGAACTGGGTTCCCCTGCGATGCCATGGGGATGCAGCCATGTAGCAGCACTGCTGCATTTTCAGGGTTACTGATGTTTATTGGGGGTTCTTTCTCACTCTGTGCCTGGTGTGTCCTTTGATCTCTGTTCAGCGGGACTCCTCTTACTAGCTTGAACTAATAATAGCCTCAGTTGGCATTTACCAGTAATTAACAATTTCAGAGGATAAAGTATTTGTCAGAAACTTAGCTAGCAGGTGCAAATGGGCAAAGCACGTTTCCTCAATACAGTGCTGGTGAAAAGAAGTAGTTAATCAAAAGAAAAAATATCAAGTTACCAGTCAAGTTATCTCACAGCAAAGCTGTGTTTAATCTCCTTAGTGCACAATATAATTGTGATGACAAGTTTCCGCACATATACCATGATAAATGGCTATTCTTTTATGGCAATGATTACATTATGCATGTTGGCATTTATGGGACATAGTTGCCTTTTGTTTTTTTTTTTTTTAGAATATTCAGTCTTCTCGCTGTGTTTTCACCTATTGTTTTCTCTGACAGCTGGAATAAGACCATGAAGTCAAGTGGCAGAGGCCATAAGGGTTGCTTCAATTTTCAAGTTAGATTTGCTACAGTTGTTATTTTTCTGTTTGTACTTGGAGTTTTATTTAATCTCTAAAATCAAAAGCGCACAATTTGCGCCAAAGTCCTTAAACTCTGCCTGCAAAATTGTAATTAGATATGTTGTGGGGGTAGATAAGAAATGTGCAAAAGTAGCATGTCACATAATTGCCTACTGCATATGTGCAAATGTGGTTTTTCATGGAGGCAAATGAACCTGCAGGTTGTCATTGCCCTCCCCCATCTGAAAAACTAGCCTTGCCTACGCTTTGTATTTTAAAGTAATAACTGATGTTAGTTTGGGACAGTAATAACCATCTTGAAGCAATGAGACTTCAGAGAAATCTTTTTGTGTAATTACCACTATCTTTGACAAAAATTCCATGTGAAATTAAAATATGCTTTCTTTTTTTATTTAATTTTAAATGGCAGATCAATAAATGTGGGTCTTTGGTTTGTTCATTGGTACTCATCTATAGCTCTGGCCCTGCTGCTGTTTCCCTCCTTCCTCTATTTTTTCTCTTCCGTCTTGAGTTGCCTTCTTTGGAATCAGAACATTTCTGGCTGCTTCTGCAGCTCTTTTATTATATGGTGTGTGGAGGAGCTGGAGGGGAGGACTGTGATAAACCATCAGCAAAAAAATCATAATTCATGTGTAATGCTACAAGCATTAAATTAACTGCTATTTAGTTGTAATTCACGATGGCCTTGCCTTTAAATTTTTTTTTTTTGATGAGTTGCAATGTGTTTAACACTGCTGTCCATTTGCTGGATTCCCTTTGCATTATGGTAGCTCTTATTTGTCTAATTGTGTATATTTTAATAGTTAACATTTCCTATTTCTGTCTCATTTGATGCTGGTGCTATTAACAAAGAGAAAACTGAGACCAGATGGTTGCCAAACAGTGAAGCCACCTGGTATTCTAGCAATGCCAAATATATTTTCCCCTCCACTTTTCTTTAGAAAATTACTGAGGTGGGTCCAGGATTTGTAGATGATCCCAGGAATGTTTGTGTGTGCCCAGACAAATATCCCAAACCCTCTAAGTTAATCCTTGCAATTTTCTTCCCTGCTGTTCTCTCTCAGGTAACTCCATCTTGCTCTCTCTTTCTGTTGTCCCACTCCGGACTCCCATTCGAGCTCCGGCTGCTGGCTCTCAGGTTTGCAGACCTTGCTCCACCATGCTGCCTCAGAGGCTGCAAGTGAAGGCCTGACCCTGACCACTGCTTGCTCCATCACCCTCTGAAGCCACCAGTGCTGCTTGGGTGGGACGAGGAGCTCTCACTGCAAGCAGAATCCAACAGGGTGAATCTGCCAGGAGTCCTGCAGGAGCTTCTCCCCACTCCTTGGGCTATTACTTGTGCACAGCAAACGAGTAAAAGGAACACCTTGAAGAACAGGGTGTTTTGGATGCAGCAGCCTGTGGCTTGGCATCTGATGCCTTGCTGATTTGAGGGCCAAATCTGAATTAAAGCTGTTGTCAGGGGTGTGATAGTGTGAGCTGGGACTGACGTGATCATAAAGTGAGGATACAATAGTGCATGCACAGTGTACAGTTTGCTCTGAGTGGCAGGAGTTAGACTAAGCTAACTAAAAATATTTTTGCTCCAGTATGAACTGCATCTACGCTCTTTTCCTCATGCCAGAGCCGTATGCTGATATGAGCTGCACCATGTGCACGGTGACAGACGAGCTGTTCGGATGTGTGCTTCTCACACATTTGAAAAGTCTGGTATAGGCTGTGCCTGTGTCAGTATTGATACATCTTTGAGACAAGCAGCATTAACACACCATATTGACACATGTCTGGGTCAAGGAATGGAGTGTAACTTCTCACTTAGCCACTGCCAGTCCTTCTCTGCCTTCTCTCCTTCCTCTGTCTTCATAGCAGATTTCCTGGACCCTGCTGTTTTGTAGACCCCCAAATACTTTGAATGACACTGACGTGAACCCCTGGGTGCTGTGGGTCAGTGAGTGTAGGTGTCTTTCTGAATGCCCTGGTTGAATCCTGGCAGAGAGAAGGGTTGCCGCTATGCCAGCTCTCGGCAAATACCCAGATTACTGCAGTATCTAGTGGCTCTAGTCCTAGCACACTGTGCTAGGAGCTATACAAATTCAACACAAAAACCCCTAGTATCTGCCTGAAAAGAGCGTATACGCCATCTGTAAGAGCCAGGAAAACGGTGTAAACAGATGAAGAAATAAAAAAAATAATGTTTGGTATTCAGCAGTGTAACAGATAGCTGTCTGTAATGCTGTGTGTATGACATTCCTGTATCTACTAATTTCTTACGATTCCTTTCCTGTACTGTGGTCTGACAGTGGTTGTGGCAGCACTGAACTTTCTTCTCCGAGTCCTCTCTCTTGTGCTGGATGTATGGTGCCTTTATTCCCTTGCTCACCATCCTCTTGCATTATGTGCCTGTTTCCAGCATCTTCTGAAAGTGTCAGAAGCAGCAGTCATCCTTCATTTGGCAGATTCTGAGCTGCACTATTGCTCTACCGATAGATTGCCTCACTGCTAATGTGGTCTCCCTAGACGGCCGCAAACCATCATGCAGAACAGCCCCCTTCAACATTGTCCCTAGTTGAAGCTGGGTTTCTGGAGGTCCATGTTCCTGCTGGTTACAGTATGTTGGAAACAGTCCCCTTACAGTGGGCACAAAACAGTTCAGCAGCAGGAGATCTTTCAGGGAAAAGATCAGAATGACCTCCCTTCAAACCTTCCCATCCTCTGGAAAATGGAAAATACTCTATCATGTCTTTCCAGCAGGCAGGACTTAAAATGTGCGTTTAAGCTTTGTGATAAGACAATAGCATAAAAACAATGTCTTGGTGGAGATATTGCCTATAAAGTGCCTGCCTTGTGCCAGAGTTACCCGTTTGGGCTCTTTAAGCAACAAGGCATAATAATTCAAATGTGCTTTACAGAGGCAGTTGCATCGAGTGATGAGGATGTTGTTTTTTGGAGCTTTTCTGTTGTGAAGAGACAGTGTTTTTCGTCAGACTTCTTTTCTGTATTATATTAGAACTAATTTTTCAATATTTACCATTTCTGAAAATACGTGAATGTGCATTGAATTTGACAGCAGAGCCAAGGATCAAACTTACTGCTGTGAGTAACTACACTTCCCTGCAGCAGAAAATATTAAAAATTATCAAGGAAAATGAAAATAATTGTTTGGAGTCTGGGAAATTTGTATCTAATCTCTGTAATTCAAATAGGTATGTTGGAAAGCACATTGTGCGGTGGCCAGAAGTTGTGCCTTTTCCTCTTATGCCAGCGCATGAGAGTCCTGTGGGCTTTGGACAAAATTCTCTGCAATTAATGAACATTTCAGTGCATTTAAATGGGTCTTTTTTTTCAGCCTATTTGATTTGTGCAGGCTGGCTGTATTACTTGCAGGTGCTGTATTTTTGTCTTCTATGTAATGTACCTCCCTGCACAGATGAATTGAAGAGGGCAGACTAAAATCCCTGTTGTATCTTATCTGTAGGATGTGATGTTTCCTGAGATATTAAAAAGGGGATAGCATGCTGGCTGAATGCAGGCTGAGCCTTCTCCCTTCCAGATAAATGAATCTCTAAAAAATATGCAAACCATTTCATATCTAAGAAAATTAGCATCTCTCAGAGTTTTTTTAACTTTGTGTGCCAGTCCTCCTATCTCCTTGCATAAAAATGGCACATAGTTTGTATCATTACTGTCAGACTATCCCTGCCACTACTCTCCCTCCCCTAAAATAAAAAGATTAGGTTGCCTTGGGAGAGATAAGTTCCTGCTTATTGGAGGTGAGAAAGAAAAATAAACAGTATTGAAAGTTATGACAAAGTTATTTTCATCAGTCTACTTTGTTTTAAAAGTAGAAGGCTTTACAGTAATGATAAAGCTGATCTGTGTAGATGTTTTCAAAAGCTAAAAGCAATCAGAAGGTAGGATAGACACAGATTTAGGAATGTCATTCCTGTCTTCTATATGAGGCAATGACTTCCCTTCTAGATTTCCCTGGTCAGTAAAGGGAAAAAAAACCCAACCCAAGACCCAAGCCTGTGGCCTTTAGTGGTTGGAACTAAAAAATAGTTGGTTTTATTATACATTTCTAAGGAAGTTTTGAAAAAGCAGCACAGGATAGCATTTAAATAACAAAGATCCTTCTTTAAATTCCCACCTTCTCTCCACTAACTGCCATTTGACAAAGGGAGTGGTTTTTACAACTGGGGTGATTTGTAACTGTTCTTTCTCCTCCCTCCCTCCCCGCCTGGTCATTGTTATTAGCTAAGATCTCTGATAGGAAATGCAACATACAGCCCCTCTCTGCTTCTTCAGGATGCCTGGTCTTCCATTTGTGAAAGAGGGTGGGTTGTTTTTGGTGTTTTTTTCCTTCAAAGTTTTCAGTTCATTTCTGGAATAATTTTACTGATTTGTGGACCCTTCCTTTTCTTTCCGCATTTTTCTGTGTATAAGCAGGCTCTGCTGATACACCCCACTTTTTGCTCTGATCCTAGCCCAGCCAACTGTCACTTTTTAGCCTGCAGGGAACCTTCTGGTACTAACATTCCTGCCTTGTTTTTATTAGAAGGGCATCTCTCACAACATAGCCCTCGCTGTTTGAAGCAGAAGTCATGCGTATTCAGTAGGAATGAATAATGGATATATTTAAAGGGTACCTTGCCCTTCTCATTCCTTTGCACATCATAAATAACCACTCTTTTAGTTTGGTTTTGCATATTGCTCCACAGGCACAGTTTGAAAAAACTCTGGTGATTCAGCTATCAATTTAAAAAACACTGTGCTGTATGCAGCTGATAGTTTTTGCGTCTGAAAAGTGATCCCACACCAAACTCGGTCCCAGCATCTGTGTGCCGCTCTAGAATTGTGCAGATTTAGGAAACTGGTCATGAATCTATTTTGAAGCAGCTCATGAAAATATAGCATGATAGGAGGTGTATAGACAACATGGGGAGTGTTGAGGCTCTGGACAGAATTAACTTCACCTTGCTTTAGATGTCTTATTAAGATATCTAGAGGTATTTGAAGTATTTTAAAGATGTTTTAAATATAGGTATTTTTAAGGTGTTTTAAATATCTTTTCCAGGATGAGCTGAGTTGTTCCCTGAAAATGCCTCTTTCTCTCCCCTCACTGTAAAACTGTGTTGGTTGATGAGGTTGTGTGTGGGTGTATTAGAGACATTTGCCTTTTGTCCAATGAGCCCACTGTTCCTGGTCAGTTATCACCATCTGAGGAGTTCACAGGATTAATGGCTGTGTCCAGGGATAAACTGAAATTACTCAGAATTTTCCTATTAACTGTAATAAGCTTTAGCTGAGGCTCCCAGGGAAGATCCTAAAACTGAAGGCCAGGCTGGAGGATGATTTAATTATCTGATCTCAGTTTAAGGATGTTAAAGCGAGAGTCTGAACAGCAAAAGTTTTTGGTCGGGGAGGGATGAAGGGACTGGGTGTATTTTTACTGCCCATTTTACTTAGGTAACTGACAAATGGAATGGCCTGATTTGCCTGTTACCTTCAACACTGCAAAACTATCCCCAAATTATCATGTTCTCACTGTAGTACTTTCCCTTGAGCATGTGGCTAAGATTTTTGATATGTATCCCTTGGGTATTGTAGCTTCAGGAGCCTAGGACAACCCATGTCTCTTTCCGTCAGTTGTGACAGGGGTCGAGTTCCCGATGTGCATGGGGTAGTGTGGGCTCGAGCCAGGGACTCTGGGGTGATGAGCCTGTATCCTCTTTGCAAATGAAGTAGATTACCTGTGTAAGCATTTTCTAGGTGTAGAGGCAAACAATTTGGAGGTATTGGAAACTGTATAGTCAGATGATTCAAGCATCAGAGTGGGTGAAGAAAAGACAGTCAGATCCAGGTCTCAAACTGATTTTACCGGTGGCCTTTGGCATCTTCTGATCTCAGTTCATGTGGCTGTAATTTTGGAATTGTATAACTTTTCTATGTTTCTAACAGTTCCATTCTGCTTGTTGTTATCATGATATTTGAGAGGCTGAAATGTAAATATTAGATTTGCATTTACAGAAGGCTGCCTACATACTGAATTCCATCCGAAATTATTCCCTTTAAGTGATTAAGCTAACAGACTACTCCAAAGATTAACATTTGCAGTGATGCAGTTCTCTTCACAAATACCTGTCTTTTGATAGTTTTTGGAATATTTGTTGGGACAAAAAAAATATTTTCTGTGTTTTCTGTGTTTTCCCCTCTGCAGCTGAAATAAAGAATATCTGACAGTAAGAGTAGAAAGTAAATGAAAATTTAAACATACAAGGCTGAACTGTCTGCTGCGTATTTTCTGGTATGAAACTACCTTTCTTAGGTATATAATTTTCCATTCACCTTACTTGCTTTCCCACTTTAAAATGAAGAGCAAACCGGAGAATTTACAATCTCAGAAAAATGTGGTTTACTGTCATGTTCTAAGTAAACTACTCTGTGGGTGGCAAGCTGCAGACATTAAGTGGAAGTTGATTTTATGGACTTTCATATTTTTTCCCCTTTTTACTTCCAAATTTTAGAAAGGAAGTTCCTTCTAAAACACTAGGGTACCTTCATGGTGCCTTCAACAGCTTGGGGTTTTATCTTCATTGTTGAGTGGCTGAAGGATAACTTGGAGGGAGAAAAGTTTTAAGGATTTCAGAATCTGCTTACAGTTAAATGGAAAAGATAGGACAGGCTTCCACTTGATGTATCAGCTTTCAAGAAATAACCAATAAATGGCAGAATAAACAGTTTTAAGGAGCTTCCATAAGAGCACCTAAAGGCAAATGATCCATTAACTCCAAGTAATAAGAGATGGCATGTCCTTACAAAGGAAGTGGACAAGAGGAGCTGTAGGATAATAAGACATGAGGATAGTTACTAATGTGAATGGTATATAAGGTGCCAGCTACATGGCATCTGAGTGACAGACATAAGACACCCCAAGTTTGCTAGGCTGTTAGCAGAGGCCAGAGGATATAATTGCACTGTCCCCCGTTATTTTCTGTAAAGCCTGTGTAAGCTGCATGTCTGCATTGCTCAAATCTAGATTTTTCAGATTATTTTCCTCTGCACTTTCCTCTGGGCTGCCTTCTGGTTGCTCTCAGTTGAACTTTCAGTCTCTTTCTTCTGCTACGGCAGTGAATGTTCCCTGATTTTTTGGCATTGTTCATGAAAGTTTTACAGATTTTATTCCCTTCCCTTCACCCCCCTCCACCCCTCACACCCCCCACCATATATAATGTGCTGGCTTCTGCTGCCTGTTAGTATTTATTTGGATTACCTTTTGTAATATATGACTACAGCTTGCACCCTTGGTCTGTATTACAGTTTTCTGAGGTCAATTTTCTTTACAACCCTTCTGGGGTCAGTCTTCTTTACATCCCATGCTGTATTTTTTAGTTCAGTTTTTGTCTTGATTCTTTGCGTGAAATTTTCTACACTCTTTGGACCGATATGGCCCTTGTGTTATTTGGAAGATTTATTAGGTAGGGTTTTTATTTGGCGGGTTTTTGAAGGAGGGGGAAAGGGGTTTCTTTTTTTCCCCACAGAACTGTTGTTGTGGCTGTCCGTCTTCTCTGTGGATGTGCATGTGCATTTTTGGGTTATAACTTTCTGGTACCCAGTGGGCAGATGCTTCTGAGCTCTGCTAGCACTTTGAGCCAACTGAAGGCTGCATGACCATGGTTTGCATGGCGCCGAGCCCAGGCTAACATATCCTGCCTCTCAGCAGGACTTACTAGATCACTCTTGCTGCCCTAGCCAACCAGCAGTTACGCATTTTTTGTCCACCTTGGAGAGGAGGCAGAGCAAACTCACATGTGCTTGTGATTTACTGCCTACTTTCTTCAGAGTACACAGCTCATGAGTTCATGATTTTCCTGGTGGTTGCCTGACCGTTCTCCTTTCTGATGGAGAGAACAGCAAGACAGTGACTGTATGTTTAGTTCAGACCCGGGAGTTAAAACCATATTCCAGGATTTAGCATATCTACATATGAGGCATTTAAATGTTGGGTTGTTTTTTTTTTAATTTTCCTTACGCCCATTATATCTGATAATTATCTTTCTGGAGGAGTTTGCTTTCACTAGTTTAATTTTTGAGGGTATTAAAATTTGTGCTAATTTATCAGGTTTCATTTAGATTATATATATACCAATATCAATCTTTCATTTTCCACCTAGAGATGAGGTATGGTATAGGCAGATCCATTTCTGTTGTGGCAGAGTAAGAAATCCTTCACCTCCTCAGACTTCTGTTCCTTAGAGATAAACTAGTTCAAACCAATATACCAAGTGATAGGGAGTGTACAGAAGATCGGACAGTATTTCTCTAGCATGAAGGTTGCAACCTTGTCTCTCCTCAGCTGCAGTTCTGCACAGAATTTGTTTACTGCTTCTAAAATGTTGATGTAAATTTTGTTTCAAAGATTGGATGATAATTGCTAGTGGAAGTAGGGGAAGAACAGCTTGATCTGCCACTGGCTTGTTCTTTATGTAGCCTTCTCTCTGTGTGCAGACTTTGGAGAACATTAGTGCTATATTTTAGTAAGAAAGAATATGACTGACTTCCACATTGCCCAATAGTGAAACAAGGTGCAAGGCACTTGGGCAGCATACTTAGTGGCATAAAAATAATTTCTTGGGCAGGAGCACCTAAGTAGTTTCAGTGGAAATAACTTTTGATGGCCTGGAGCCTAGGTGACTTGTTTGGACATAAGCCTGTTGAAACAGTTGCAGATCGCCCTCTCTTCAGTTGTAATTTTACTTGGATCCCAGGTACTGTTCACATGCTGTTGTGATACATCCAAACAGAGGACTCCGTCTTTTTCTAATTCTGAAATTGTGGATCTCTTGCTGCCTCCCAGTTTCCTGTCCCTGCAGATCCAAGGGTCTGAAACGCTTTTGCCCATTCTTTTTCTGTGAGCCACTCGCACCATCCTCAGTATATAGAGACCACATTACAGAGACATTACCTCCAGAGTTACTATTTATAAATTTTAACTTGCACCCACCCAACATTTTAACTGTTCTGATGTGGATTCCAAGATTTTTGTTTGTTAGAAGTAGTTCCCTGGCAAAACTGTGAAGGTCCCCAAGGAATTACAGTGCAGAGATTTGCAGATGGTCGGACACTTGCTCAGGCATACTCTGCAGGGTAGCACAGACAGACTTGCCCAATGTTTGAGTGATGTGTGTAGAAAGACAGTCTACTTAAGGTTAGTGATGGCACTTAAACCTTTTTACTCTGTATAATTGCAAACGTTTTTTGTAGTGTTAGAGTGCTGGCCTTTTCAGATTTAAAACATATTTGAATGAGAAACTTTCTTCTCTCAGAAAGTTTCAACTATCGCGCTGAATGCTTCAGAGCTGTGAGTTGTGAAAATGGCTTTTTACTATATTAAAAGGAAAAATTCTACAATATGTCTGTGCGCAGTCTAACGGCTGTTTGAAAAAATTGCAAAATTGCAGTCTCAGGGGATTTTTGTTTTGGTTTGTGTTACTCCCTGCAATTTATTATTTTTATTTTTTTTATTGCTTTTTTTTTTGCTTCCTTCAGCTGACTAAGAACAGTAAAACTAAGGGGGTGAAATCTTTAACCCTGCAGTCCCTTGTTCCAGCAAAACTCATTCATCAGTGGCCTTTTAGGAGCCCATAGCTCCTTGACTTCCCTAAGGAATGCCCAACCCATAGCCTCCGGTTCATACAAAAATCATGACGACAGTTTAGTCTGCCCTGTGGGCCGTTCCCAGTTCCTGTGTTCCAGATGCCTGTTTAGATTTACTGTGTCCAATAGTTCTAACTGAGTGACAGTGGGAGAACCATGTTTCACTGCCATTAGGAGGAGCAATGCTTGGGCAGATTGAGTGCTGACTGTTGTTGGGTCTTAGGTGGGACTTGATTGTGCCTCTGATAAGAGCAGGAGATGAACAGGATTTAAAGCTACGGGCAGTGTTAGAAGACAGGTGATGCCATGAAGACTGAAACCTAGTTTTGTCAGATAGGGTAATATCAGGGATCCTTCATAAGAGGGATTAGTCAAGTAAAAGGTGGTCTTACTGAGTTTAGTCTGGAATTGTTCTTTACATCTGATTTACTTGTAAACAGTTTTTAGTCATGTTTGTAAAGACCTAATTTACAGAGTGAATTTTTTCTCTGTCTTGCCATTAAGTTTGTAAGAAGCAAGATAAGTCAAGGCAAAATCAACAGACGTAGGTGCTCTATGGAAGAAACAGATCCAGACAAAGGCATCTTTGCCAAGATGCGCCTCTAGGACCTGTACTGTAGGAGGGTTTTTTTTGCCAGTCTGTGAAAACCAGTGTATTAGCAGATGGTAACCTTTGGGAAGTAGTTGTGTGTGCTGGGCACAGAAGGAGCAGATGGCTCTGGGCGAACCTCAAACACAATATACTGAAACAAATTCATAAATATTCAGGGTGTGGTAAAGGCTGTATGTCTATGAACATTCCTTTCGGGGCAAACATGGTGTGAGGGGTCCCATCCTCTCACTCCACCCTGCTTACTCCTTCCTTGCTGGACATCAGGCATGGTGATGCCACAGTCTGTGGGGATGTGTGGTGTATGAGAAAAAGGAAAGGGGATATTTGGAAGCAGATTATTGGCATAGCTACCTGGTCTGTGCAGGGAAGTGGAGAAAGGACTGTAGAGGAAACAAGCTTTGACATTGCCTTTGCTTCTGGGGATTTAATATTTGCTTTGTAGTGACTGAGTAACTTTCTGAGGTAGAGATGAAAGGAAGAGTGTTTCTGAGGTCAGCATTATTTGCAGCTCTCCAGCTCTATAAGAGCATGAGGATCCACCATGTTGAATTCTTGCTTTGCTTTTTTTTTGGACTCTTATCTTGTTTGTTCAACTGATACGTGCTTCTGTTATTGCAAATGAGTCTGGACTAAGGGTAGGTGCCAAAAAAATGAAGAAAATAATCAATCTTTTAGGCTCCATTTGTATTTTCAGTGTATTTTTCCCAGGAAAATTAATCTTGTTTTGCTAATAGGTGGCTTTGCTGCCAAGTACCAAGTATACCTGCAAAAAAATCAGAAGCATTTTTCCAGCATAAGATTTTATGTACAGAGTAAGATGGACCCTCAGTCCTCAGCTGCGTCATGTTGACCTCGTGAATGGATTTACACAATTCTGTCTTTGGGCATCTCAAAGATATTTTGTTGATGTCATGAATTTGAGAAGTTTGATTTGTTAACGATCTGTTGGATCACTTAGTCCTTTCACTGTAAGCGTGTGCAGAATTACTTCTCATAAAGAATTTTCACTTAAAACTTTTTCATTTATGGTGATTTATTACTGGTCTATTTCTAATGTTTACGCCACACATTGTTTCTCAAAGGATCAATTTTTCAGGGCACTTACCACCATTTGTGAGACTGCACTGAATTTTGGAGCCAAGAGGGAGGCATTACGAACCACTGGCTGGGATTTTGGTGATGAGTTGCTAAAAAGCATCTTTGTAGGAAATGACCGCATTTATGATTCAGTCATTAGGGGTTATAGACGTTTCCATTTCAAAACTAAATTTCAAGGGTTCCAGTTTGTCATGGGTTGACGTTGGCTGTCTGCCAGGTGCCCACCAAGCCGCCCTCTCACTTTGCCTCCTCAGCAGGACAGAGGGAGCAAATGCAATTAAAAACCCTTTGTAGGTCAAGTTTAATGCGGAAAAAAGCAAAGGCCATGCACAGAAGCAAAGCAAAAAAAAAAAAGATTTATCCTCTACTTCCCATCAGCGGGCAATGTCCAGCCTCTTCCTGGGAAGCAGGGCCTCAGTATGCTGAGCGGTTGCCTTAATAATGAAGGTTGCCCCACCCCCTTACCTTTTGTTGCTGAGTGTGATGTTTTATGATGTGGAATATCCCTTTGATCAGTTTGCGTCAGCTGTCCTGGCTGTGTCACCTCCCAAGCCCTTGCCCACCCCCAGCCTACTGGCCTTTGGGTGAGGCTGGGGAGACATCCCTGATGCTGTGCAAGCACTGCTCAGCAATAGCCAAAACACTGGTGTGTCCTCAACACTGTTCTAGCTACGAATACAAAGCGCAGCGCTATACGGGCTGCAATGAGGAAAGTTAACTCTGTCCCAGCCAGGCCTGGTACACAGTTAAGTCATTCATTAAAATGATATTTACAGCTCCTATACAGAATATTCTTTTCTACTTCAAATCGATTTGAAGCAATTAAGTTGCATTTTAATCCCTAATTTTGTAGTAACTAAAAGCTTTCTGGGTAAGAAGAACTTGAATTTTTAAATTATCTAAAATTGGAGGTCAGTCAGCAGTTGGTTTTTTTTCCGTCTTCATTCATATGCATTCTTGATACTGGATAGGACTTTTTTGGATCCAAATTCTGAATGACATGGCAGCTTTATTATTTGACATTTTCTGGAAACTGAGGGTTTTTGTTCTTTTGAACTTGTAATAGCTAGTGGTTTTAGTGGGCCACATTTCACTGAGCTATGGTCTTCATGAAACATTAAATTTCTTTGCAATTTTTATAACTTAAAACTACATTTTGAAGTTAGATAGCAAAATCCAATAATGCATAAATTAACTCTTCTAATATTTGAAATAATTTATTTTTTTAAATGATTTCAGAATAGTTGCTCTGAAGGATATAGTTAACCTTACTCCTGTGAAGTGATTTATTAATAGAGAGCAGGAGCCCTTTTTATCTGACTGAAGGATTAAAATAATGTGAAGTTAAAACTATCTAGTTCCCTCTCCCCTTCTTCTTCTGTTCTTTTTTAAGATGAATAAAGGTCATTTGAAGTTAATGGCTGGTACATTTGGAACTAATAACAGGAAATGCTCTTTCTAACAAGTGGTAATCTTTCTTACAGGCAGGGCTGAGCCCATTTCTCATTATAAAATGCGTTCACTTGCTCATAATTCTTGTAAACTTTAAACAGTAAGGCCGAACATTTCCATGTCAGCTGTCTGCCTCAGGCCACATTTGGAATTTTTATGCAAAATATTCAGCTGTTTCCAAGGCTGAGACTAGGGCAAACTTTATTCCCTCATTTGAAATTCTTGATGCTTTTTTGTTGTTGTTGCTGAACAGCTCTGTTGTCTTAGCATTTAGGACTGAGGAGCTGAAGCTTGCTGAGGTGGAAGAAAGTCTTTTGTGCTAGGCACATGTCCTTGGCTCTGGAAGTCTGTCCAGATTTGGTAAAGTTTTGTATTACTTCAAATAAGGAAAGGTCACATATACTCGTAGGACGCCAAACAGTCCTGGAATATTATGTACTCCCAGTATGTTCAAGGAAGCCCCTGAGAGTCAGTGGGAAGACGGAGAGCTGTTTGGCAGAAGTAAAGGGAGATTAGTAGGCAATGGAAAAAGCATATCTGAGAAAGGTATTTGAAGTGCCTTGGGTAAGGGGATTTAGCAAGAAGCCATGGAGAGTTGGACTAGACTAGTTTAGAAGCTTAGAGGGAGACAGAGTGGTACCTGGTGGTCAAATGGAAGGAAAGGTGCAGAGGGGTTGAACCTGGGGGAGACAAACAGGAAGGCATGGGCCACCAGCCCATGCTTTCCTCAAAAGCCTGAGTGGAAGTTCTGTTTCCTTAGTCTCAGGGTGGCATGAAAAGAATATACTTCTGTGAAATCTACAGTCATTCGTGTATGAATTTTGGTGAGCTCTACAGATGGAACACAGGAAAAATGGTAGTTTGTTGCTGTGGTTATTTACCGCCGTGTCTCAAGGATTTGTATGATGGGCCTATGCTATTTAAAGAAAAAGCAAAGGTTTTGAATGTACACATTGAGGATCAGGATGGGCAGGACAAACTGTATTCTGTAACCTTGTGAAACTTTACTTTTGTGATCTAGGAGTATTTTTTTTTTTATTTATATCCCCATCATAAGATTAAGTACTTGCTGGCTAAATAAGCCTAAGCCAACCCTGAACTACAAGTTTGGTGCATAAGTACTTTTTGTACTGCTGCTCTCCCATGTGTTCCAAATTCTGGATGTATGTAGTGAATAAAGCAGGGAGCGTAGGAAGTAAAAAGAAGTTGATATGGATAAGGTAGCTGAATCCATCCATGGAGATGTGGGTCCCAAGTCTGTCTTTGCTATGGAGTTTTGTCTGTTGCTCAGTGGTGACTTAAGATTGTGCAGATTTCATCTTGTTTCTTTATGTTGAAATTGAGATCCCCAAGACAGATTTGCAGAAGTACTAGGTATTTGTACAATTAACTTAAGTCTATAATTTGAGCATATTCAAGTGTTAAGAATCCGATAGTGAACACCCTCAGACCCCTGTATGTTTTTGGAATTAAGTTTTTTTCACCTCAGTTCACAGGTTGCCCTAGAAGTGCGGATGATACCATTCCTACTTTCCAGGGTGCATTATGAAGATTTGATTAATGACTGTGATGAGAGCTATACAGAAAGCTCATGAGGAAACTAATATCCCTACCTGGATGGTAGGATTTGAATAGTCTGGCCTGAAAAAGGATACAACCACATATGGAACCATCTCTGCTGTGTACAGAATAAAGCAGGGAGCCTTGTCAAAGGGTAATATATGAGTACCTGATTAAAGACAGTATCCTAATGCATATGTGCAAGAGGGACAAATTAAGCTTGTATAGGCAGCCGTGCCCTAACTTATGAATGTTTGACTTTGCAATCTTCTAAATACTTTTTTCATGCAGCATTTTTTTAACATGTAATTTATGTTTCAACTGGGGAAGAGGCTGGTAGACTCATCATGAAGAGAGGCTGAAATGTGAAGCTGTGTATTACAAGACATCCATATTTAGTTATAGCTATTTTTTGTGTGAAAATAAGTGCTTGCTTGATGCTGTGTTGGCATCTGTAGTTCTGTGGATA